>NW_026562462.1:0-600000 GCF_027474105.1 Poeciliopsis prolifica | reverse complement strand
AGGGAGGGTGACGTCCTTCATAATGTTTGTTTACTCAAACTTGCAAGTAAAACTCTTGTATAGTCTTCCAATGCTGCAACTTGTTTCTGCATCATCCAGTCAAAATGTTCTTCCAGTAACGCTGACTCAAACTCAGGAAAATGTTTTGATTGATGAAATGTCCTAGTCATGATTACCTGTCACAGATCCAAGCATTATGCACATAGTTGCAAATTACATTAGATTGTCACATTTTTAATGCATGAAATCAATAAGATTGTTAGCAGAACAGTAATCTGGAATGGATATTGTGCACCCTGGCTGGAACCCTAATTCAGTTTAATTGAAAGTACTTTATTGATCTCAAAAGAAAATTAAAAGTTGTTGTAACTGGTATTTTTCCCCCAGAGTTGTGAGATGCTGGTTTTAGGGAGGAATGATTTCCTGTAGCAGACTGTATTACAGCGATCTGTAACCTCTGAGTAAAGATACTCTGATGCTGGAAAGCAGATGCTCAGGGTCTGTCGTTGTTTTTTATTTTATGAAGAATCCATCTTTGCGCCACCATCTCCAGAACATACTCAGCCTTCTGTAACGGGTTGTTGAACTTTAAGTCCCAACAGATTAGTTTCAACAAGAGACGTATAGAAGATCTGCAGCTTGTTGCTGCAAACCTGCACAGATCTTAGCTCCCTCCAGAAGTACAGTCTGCTCTGTCCCTTCTTCTTCAGTGTTGCAACTCCAGCCCGGCCTGTTGTGCAGGTGAACGCCGAGGTATTTGTACTCCTTCAACTCCTCCACTTCTTTCCCATGATGGAAATAGTGTTTGATGCAACATTTATGTAATGTTTTTTTAGACGTGGTGCTTATCTATTTCTGATGTCTCTTGACTCTTTGCTACTCTGCCAAATCAAATGTGCACCGTTTTTCAAACTGCACAGGCTCAACAGTGACACCAGGGGGTTAAAACTCCAGATACATTCATTCAGCTGTTTGTTTTTGCATCAAATGATGCGGCTTGCAGGAGGAAGACTCATCATGGTTGCACTGCGACATGGTTGGTATGAAATGCAGCTCCTGTGTGACTGCACTTTAGTACCAGCACTGTCGTCCTTCACATTTCACAGCAATAACCCTTTAGGACTGAGAGATTTTGTTTACAATATGATTTCTTAGTTTTACTTCATGGTGGAAAGCATTTTGTCTCATTTTGTCTTGTATATAAATCTTGTTTCTGTCTACATTTAATCATTGGAATAAGTAGAATTTACTTCAGCATATTTATCACAAAGATGTAAATGTTTAATGCATTTTTGAATCTTTAAAAAGTTGAGCTACAGGTGGTATGTACAGTCATAGATAGTATAGTAAATTACAAATGTTTGTATCCTAATGATCTCAAAATAATTCCTTTAAAGAAGTGATGTCTTATTTGCGTGTGTGATGAAAAGGGGTTGATGAAACTGCGTGCTCTCCACCTTGCATCTCGTCTGACAGGAGCATCATAACAACGACTTTCTTTCTATTTTTACTTCACTTTGTCAAACTCCAACTGGGAGCGTCTTTGATATATGCCTCCAACTCAGACGCTGTCTATTTAATGTGTTTGTTGTTTCAGTTTTTTTGCCTTTTTGTTTTTTACAGGAGTGACAGCAGAAAAGGCTGAGCTTAGAACTGATATGACACCACAAGTTTTTTCTTTCATCACTTGATCTTGTGAGCAGGTTATTAGTTTTACATATAGTCAGAACAAAGATTTTCACTTCCTTTTTTGTGCATTTTATGTGTTATAATATAACAGAACTTGCTGTGAATTTACTGAAGGGAAATAATATTTTAAGTTAAGTCAGGTTTGTAAATATAAAAGAATTGAGGACAGTGATTGTTGACAGAACTGTATTGCAAAAGAAAATTAGCTTTAAGCAAAAAACTTCAATAAAAAAAGTGCTATTAAAATTAAATTGGGTGGAAATATGTCTGATTATTTAAATATGAAAATAATCAGATAATTACCTAAATAGGCCTTTCAGTTTCATATCTCTACAACTCAAGAGGTGTATCGGTTGTGAAGATAAAAGCTTTCCAAATTTTCTGGCTGACCCTCTTGGCTCCAGTACAACAGACACAACTTTTCCCTGCCAAATTTTGGTTTTATTGACAGTCGAGTTTCACTTTCTGTGCTGCCAAATAAAAACACTCGACCAAACCAAAATACCAAATGCTGCTTGGGTTTGTTTCCTCCTGCTTCTCCTGTTGTCCTGCCTCGATAAGATGGAGAATCAGATGCCAACAACCACGTTTTTCTGAGAGGCCGATTGTCAACAGACACCCCTAAAATTACTAATGAAATCAGTTTCACACCAACTCCTACGAGTTGCTTGAGAAGCTTTTTCTTGTGATAAAAATTGGAGTAATGTTTTTGGATGGTTTTGGGAAAAGATTAAAGAACTTTAAAAGAAAACTTCCATCATTAGTGATTAAAAATCATTTAAAGTAAACAAAAGTCAAGTATTGATTGAATGTAGTGGTGGTATTAACAGTAACCAGCTTTAAATTATTGAAACACCTGCTTTGCTGATTAGGGATTAACAGTCAATCAGTTTGGACTTTATGTGAAACTTCTGAGCGTTTCTCAAAATGAACTTTTTGTTGGAAATGTCTGTAGCTGTTGGAATATAATTGTTTGAAAAGAAGCATAAGAAGTCTGCAATTTTTATTTTGAAGCTTGGATGGAAGTTGATTTTAAGGTTAATAAAATCTCTTTGCTCTCTGCCTGACGACACTTTGCTACAAAAGGGCTAATAAAACACGACAGTTTTAAAAATGATTTATGTTCTGGCGCGTCTTGGCTTCTACAGGAAAAAGAAACATTGACGGATAACCCGGAAATGATTTGGAGGCTCTGTGAGAA
The DNA here is from genome assembly GCF_027474105.1 of Poeciliopsis prolifica. Taxonomy (NCBI): domain Eukaryota; kingdom Metazoa; phylum Chordata; class Actinopteri; order Cyprinodontiformes; family Poeciliidae; genus Poeciliopsis; species Poeciliopsis prolifica. Next base: position 597,110 of record NW_026562462.1, on the reverse strand, counting down.
TGCAGCTTTCAAACTGTTAGCATTTAATGAAGCTGAACTTGTTTTCTTGTATGTTTCCTGCAACTGGTGCTGAATTGAAAAGTTATCTTTTCTTGAGTCTTAACTGAATTTGATCAGCTCTAGATTTAAAACTTAAAATATTTCATCTTTGAAACAGTTTGTGATTTATGTAGGCTTTATGTTTGTAAAATACAGTGGAGGTAAAATGTTTAAGGTTTCTGTTGGCATTGGAGCCACATTAGACAAGAATTAAAACATAATTAAACCAAGTTTTGATTTTGTGAAAATGCACTTTGTAGTTCATTAAATCTCTATCACAACTGAAAAAATACATTGCTTAGCTCTTATTGTGTTCTTATAAATCAAAAAGTCTCGTCAGTTAAATATGTTGAAATTAACCAATCTGGCAGCTTTGACCAGATGGACCGAATCCCAGGAAGGACATATGGCTGCTCTTCTATTTTAACCCCACAGTTTGCAGTAGGATCATTTTCAGAGATTTGGAATAATTTCTCAATCTAACTTTTCTGTGTTTAAAAAAAGACAAGCTATTTTTCCATGTCTGTATGTAATTGTGTACAGAATAAGAAAATAAAAACCTGTAATCAGCTGTTTACTTTGTAGCTACTTGACGCATTGCAGTGAGTTGAACAAGGTGACATTACTTCTAAAGTTGAATATCCCAAAACTTGTTTTTGAAGTAAAATATGCGGGTTGACGGCTACTAACCTTGCTAAGAAGACTTCACTGTCGAAGGTCCCTAAAGTACTATATAGCAACATTTATACCGTAAGCATAAACTTGATGTAGCTTTTAAAAAGTTTGACTAGAACATCCTGTATATTTGAAAGACAAACAGAAGCAGTTATACATTAATAAGAAAAAATAAACCTACACTTTTGGTATTTTAAAAAACACTCTTTAGAAATTTTTGGCTGGAGATTATTCACCCCAAACATTTGAAGCATGTTGGGGCCCCTTCTGTGTTTCCCAACTGTTCCTCTCCCTGATCAGGGATTAAGGGCAGGAGGGATTATCTGATCTCTGTCCTGTTGAAGGCCTGAGTCGCCCCAATGCACAGTGAATCACACACACACATCCACCCACTGCAGAAACATGTTAAACCAGCAGCAATCTTAAAGTCAGAGTGGTGTAGCATTCCAGTTGTCTTCTTTTTTTTAGTGCGGAAAGTCCAAACCCCAGGGTTGGCTCGAGCGTGCAGCACTGTGGAAATTGTGCCTGTAAACGGAAATGCTGCTGAAACAAAAACATGTCTCAGCACCTCGACATTAACCCAAGAGCTGATTTAGATGACTGGGCCCAGTATCCCCTACCTCGTGTCGTTTCTGTGCTGTCAAGTAGCTGAAAAACCTTCCTGTTAGTCTGACTCAAGGGAGCAGCCATGTGTAATCACACTATTAACCAGACTGCAGCAGCATCCAGAATAAGGGCAATGCTTCCTTCTGCAGTCACATTACGACTGAAACTCTTTATTAGAAAGTCTGAATTAAACTAGTTACTGAAATGAAACTTTTATGGTGGGCTTTAAATGCTAAAATAAGTTCTTGGTGTTTCTATTGTATGTTTTTGGGTTTTTTTCCCCATTAAACTATACTTTAGTAATAATGAAAAACATTTGTTTGCATCTAAAAAGTAAATATTTGGTCATGCACTGCATATGGATAAGTTTTAGATTTTGCCTCAAATTTTGTTTTGTACATTGTTTGTCACTAATAAGTTTCCAATATTCCCAGTTTCCTCTCGGTCTTGATCATGTCATGCGACTGGCAGCTCAGAAAATGGAGGATGATGATGATGGAATCTCCGTCTCACTTGGCTCCTTTTCCTTGACTTTAAATGGCTGAAAGGGTTAATCTTCTTGTCCAATTGTGTGTGTGTGTGTTGGTGTGTGACCTTGACCAGTTGGTGGTGTTCGGGTGGGGCCTCATGTCTGTCTTCAGATTAAACACAATAAGATTCGACCTCCTCCTCCTCCCTTGTTTCCCTCATGTCTTTAATCCCCTCTGTTGAAAAACGCTCTAATACCCTCTGACCCCTCCCCACCAACGCCTGTGATGTATAACTCTGAATGTTTCAGCTCTAATGTTCGTCTGTTGACTCTGCTCTTTGTCGCTAATGCTTTTAAAATGGCCTCTTCAAGATTTATGTGGGATTGCAATAACAGAAGCTGCATTAGCTGGACAGGTTGTGTTGTTGGGTTTCTTTATTTACAGGTCAGAGTTCATATCTTTGCAATAACTAGTCCTTTGGAAAATGATGCATTTTAGTGATCAGTCAAAAAGCAAACACAGAGTGTGAAAGATTATATGGTTGTTTTTATATCAACAAAAACAGATGAATGACAAAAATCTTTCAGTGAAAATACCCAGAAAAAAGGCTTCTTGAGTGAGAAATGTCATTTAGCAACTTTAATAACTTGCATTTAGTTGGAATTTAGACTTTATTGAAATATTTTATACAAAACAATCGATGTGTGATCAGTTTAAAGTTGAGTTTGGTTTTTGGAAAGCTGGCTGTCTCTGAACCACCCGAAGCTCAACATCTGCTTACAAAAAGTTAAAAAGTTTGTGGTTTGTTGTTTCATGCTAGAAACAACAAACCACAAATCATATTTAACACATATTTATATAATCATATTTAACACATTTCAAACCTGAACATCACAAAATGATTGTTTCATGAATATGTGCAAGGGCAGAAATTTGCGTAATTTTTATTGACAGATTTACCTTGCCTAGGATTTATATGAAGGCTTAAATCAAATATACGGGATTAATTTACAAATATTAATCGTTTACAAATATTCTGTGTTGCCAATTTTGTCGGCCTGAGCATAATTTTCCAAATCCCTCTGGTGTTCCGACTCACATCTGGAGAAATTCAGCTCGGACAGATCCCAGGCCCAACTTTTGGGACAAATCAGCACTATTTGCACCTTTGCACTCGACCAATTTGAGTAAATCTGTTCGATTCAAACAACTAATGCCTTCCTACGCTCTATGTGTCAATGAACTTGTTGCTCCAGCTGCTGTGTTGGAGTTTATTTTGGGTGATTTATTTTGTCAGAATAAAGTTGGAAAACATTTGACCCGTGTTTTTGCTCGCTGATTGCTGTGATAGGATCAAGTTTTTCCACCAGTCTAAACAATGAAGTGGATTTAGAAAATCTAGATGTTGATAGATTTTTATTTTTTAGAGGCTTTAGGTTACTAATCACACTTAAATAGTGAAATAAATCACATTTAAATAAAGAAACATATTTGCTTGGTTGATGGTTGACTGTTTTCTCGGCTGAAAGGAACCGCTTTTTCCTGATTGAGATGTTTTTGTGTCTTTGTTAATCCCAACTTGCCCTTTTCTCACCCTGAAAGTTATCTTGGTCTATGACCTCATTTCATAAGCGGCTCAAAACAACCCAGTATATCATGTCTCCTGTTTCTATGTCTGAGAAATAGAAGAAGAGGGAAAACACTATGCATGTTTTGGATATTTTTCATCCTGTTGGATCATTGGATCTTGTTGTTGACCCACATTGGATAGTTTTTTTTTTTTTTTTTTTAATTTGGACAGTGTCCCAAATTTGAAAGAGCCACTGTTTCCTGTTTGACCCAGAAAACCAACACTAAGGAGAGACTGACTGTGAAAGTGAGACATGCTACACATGGGAGGAAGGCGAAGAAGAAAAATATCATTATTTGAAGGTGAAATTCAACGTAGAGGGTCTAGTATGTTTCAGTGTTCTCATTTTGTCAAATAAGGGCAGAGAGGGCTCACAGGAGATGTTCACACTTCTCTTTATGAGGGATTTTAACAGCATCGTTATAATTTTTTTTTATTCTTGCTGCTGGTTGGTTTAATTGTAAACCAGCCAATTGTGCATCGTTCTATATCATTTATGTAGCACATTTAAAAACGGCCGCTACACCAAAGTTCTCTACGGGCAAATTGGAATATAATTTAGCATGATACAAGAGCCTAATAAAAGAAAAAGATGTACTTAATGGATAAATAGGAATACTAAATAAAAACGGTAAAATGCCTGTTGTAGAGAAGGGAGGATTTAAAGTTCCTCTTAAAGACTTTGTAGTCCTGGTAGATTTAACTTGAAACAGGAGATTGTTCCAGAGCTTAAGGGCCAAGAATGAAAATCCCCCATTAGGAATTTATCAAAGTAGCTGGTGTGACATTTCCAACACTTTGATTGGCACGTGACTGATTAATACATCCTTAAAATAATCCGATGAAGACTCTTTAAAACCATCCAAAGCAAGGAGGCTAAAAAGTGGCCATGTCACTTGGCTTCGTTGAGAAGGCAAGCGGCTGGATTTTGAAGACTTGCAGGGAATGAATGACAGCCTGGTCCAGCTCCAGTGAGTAAAGAGATACAATAATCCAAACCATGGATCACTTTCTCGTAACGTTTACTGAGCTATTTTAAGTTTCAAGTTGAAAATCAGAAACTCATCCTTTTTCTGGAATAGAGAAGCAGATGTGTAAATCAGCAGTATAGAACTTAAAATACATACGCATGTTTCCTGTTATTTTATTTATTTTTTATCTCTTTATATGAAATCAGTTGAAAAGAGAAAGGGCCCTAAAATAGAGCCATGATTTGGTTTCAGTACGACTGTCATAAAACACATTTTACATGGTATTTGTTTCATATCTGCTCATTTGCAGACCTGTATTTGCTGGTGCAGATTTTACCGTGGTTGTAGCCGACAAATTTTATTTCACTGTGGTTTTCTAAATGCACTCTGTGCTACTATGCTGTGGGAAAAAAGGCTAAGCAACATGAAACAGGATTACATTTTAGGCTTTCTTGAGTATAAAGAAAAGCATCTTCTATTTTTCTCACATTAGGGTTTGAGGAAGTGGTCTCTGCCTGTCAGGAAACCGGTGATATTTTCAGTCTTCCATATTTTTATAAGCGTGTGATTGTGAGTATGTTTAAAATCTTCCTTTCTCCAGGCAGCAGTGTGCTCAGAGACTCGAAGGAGCTATTTTAGATCAGATTCAGATATCAGTCAGGCTCCAATTCCTCAAAGAGGGGAGTGAATATTTAAATCAAATGGAAATTAACCCAGAGATCTGCTGTGAGTGCAATCTGTTTAATCTGTTGCCTCGGACTGAATGGGTGGCGGAAAAGAAATGTTGAGATTTTTTTGAGTCGCTGATGAGGTGGTCGACAGCCAGCGCAGGGTGGGGATGAGCTGGCTATTTATGGAGCCACGAGGAGCTCTAATCTACCAGAATGAATCTGATTATTATTTCTAAAAACATATGATAGAGAGGCTTACAGACTTCCTGCAGAGTGGGGAGCAGCAGCCAGACTTGCTCTTCAACTTGGCATGATATGAGAAGTGGTTAAGAGCCAAAGCACCAGAAATAACTTGACACATACCATGAAAAACACGTTGGGAGTGAAAACTATAGTATGTGGGACTGTGAATCCAGCACGCCGCTACAACCCGATGCACATTTAGCTAGAAAAAGAACAGCTGATGCTGTATTGCTAAAAATTTAAACAGATGGGTCAGTTTGCAAATCTGTTGCCGTCAGTTAAGGGTTAAAACTGATGCATGAATATCTGAGTGACGAGGTGCGACACAGGAGACCGACTGAGGCTCTGGGCTCACTTTCACTTGAAAACTAAATCACCAAGTGAATCACCTGCTCAGCTTCTCCTCCTCCTTCCCCCTACATAAAAAAACATCCCTCTTCTCCCCCTGCCGCCCCTGCTACTCCTTTACCCCACGGCTGTGGTTCGAGCCGTGCTCTAATTCAATCAGAGCGTTTTGTAGCCTCGGAGTGAGAGATTGCATGTTCATTAAAAAATCCTGATTAGTCCAGGAGACTGATTACTTTATGTAGCCATTAGTGTGTGCGTGTTACTGCCCATTAGACTTCCACTTGAAGCCTCCCTCCTGCCCTCTCATTTGTCTAATGGATGAAGACTTAAGCCCCCTTAAAACACAACGTGCACGCTCCCTGAATGTGCACAATGATCCATTAATTAGCTTAAGTGGCCCCGCAGGCGTCCTGTCCCCCCTCCTCTCCCAATCAGCCCCTCTGTTTTCCCCTTTATCCTCCTTCTTTGTTTTCCAGCCATCTTCTTGGAAAACAACAGCTCCGTCCATCAACCCCTCTTTCTGTCGGTGTGTTTTCTCCCCTGGCCATAAAGTCTCATTAAAAGTCAAGTGATTTATTTCCTTATGCAGGGCTCATACCGACTCTGTCAAAAAGTTTATGCTTCAGCGGCAGTTCGCCTCTCAGTCTCGGCTCCCTGAAAGGTTTCCAGGCAGCATCTCCTGCCTAATTCCTAATATTTATCCCTTGAAGGCTCAATAGCAAGCAAGCAGGGGTTTAGCTAAGCATTAGGAATCTCTACCTTTTCTTCTTAAAGTGTATTTGGGAGCTAGTTGATTGGCAGCAGCTTCATTTGAAGCAAAATTCAATAGTAAGCACCATAAGGGATTTTTCCTCTGGGGGATATTTTCTTTTATCGCCACTTCAGAAGACTGATTATCAGTCAGCTGGAATGTGGTTCAGAGGGCGTTCTCCATATGAGCCAGACGACTGGTTGGGGATAACAATGAGGGTTTCTGGTCTGCATCAAAATCAAAACATCTGAACCTCTGTTGATCTTAGTTTTTCCAAGGTCGTCCGAGATTTAATCATTTTGTGACTTCTGGGAGCATGTTTGAAGTTCGACAACAAATATTTGTTGGAAGTCCCTTTTTAACAGGGAGAAGGATTAGTCACAAGTGGAAGATGGTAAATCTCCCCTGGAGTGGACGCTCCATCAAATTGACCTCAAGGTCAAACAGGGAAATGGACTCCAAAAATCCTGGAGCTCCATCTGAAACTGTAGAGGTTAAAGTTTGTGACCCCACAGTTGGAAAAAGATAAAAATACCTTTTATCTTGAATATGGAAACTTTTTGTGGATATTTAGATGCAACTTTCCAAACGTTTGTCCTTTTTTTTCGAACAGTTGAGACCAAACTGGAGATGCCTGGCTTTTTCACAGAGTGCCTGGACAAAACCAAACCAGGCATATAAGCACGTTTTATCTGTTAAATATGGTGGTGAGATAATGATTTAGTTTTTATAGGTGTTCTGCAGTTATTGAGTTTGACATTGAAACGTCCACCATGCAAAATATTCTACAGACAAGTATCATATGACTCATCCATCAAATTTACATCAACATGTCAGGAAGGAGACGGTCAAACCTGCAAACCTCAGTCGTTGGGTATCAATGCGCCATCAGTGTCCTCTTGATCAGCACAACATTGTTTCAACCCAGAACTCAGTCATCCACCGTTATGTCAAAACATAGCAAACTTTTATTAGCTTTAAGTGAAAAATGTGAAATCTGATAAATGAATCCTGGTTGATCAGGATCTCTTCTTGCTTCTGTGTGTTTCTCAGTCTGTCACAGAAGTCGCTCTCATTTTGATGTGATCAGGCGTTTTCTTGGAGGAGTTTCATAAAGGTGTGTTCATGGCTGCATACAGCAATCTGGTCAGTAAAGTATCGTTTGCATTTCAGAAGATAGACTCCAAAACAAAACCTGATACGATATCAAGATCCACTGAAATTCAGTTTCTACGCAGAAACGGATAAAAGTGAATTCATTCCAATAAAAGTTTTCAGATCATCGTCTTGCAAGAAGAGCATCTTACTTGTTTTAGTGTTCAGAGAGGGAAAAAATGCGTCTTCACAGAACCAACAAATTTACAGGACATTTGGACTGTAATGGCAGCAATGCAATAGTTTTAATGTAAACATTCTTTTGCTGAAGTTTCTGCCTGTGTTTGACTCCATTCATTATAATTAGATCCTTAATCATATGTTTTTACTCAGGATGCTTAGATAATCAAGTGTCCGTTCTTGTACCACAATGCATTTGTTTCTTACCCTTTTTTGGTTGTGCTGTTCCAATGATTACCAATTTGAAAGTTGATACCTCTGATTCTGGTGGGACTCACTCGATTCTGTGGAAAAAGAGAAGAGTACAGCATGGTCAAGACGCAGAACAGATGATTTTGTACATAAAATACCCTTTTCAGAAATATAATTTATGTTGCAAGACAGTAAATCTGAGATTTTTACCGAACCTTTTTCTCCGGCGTGAGTTTCTGTGTGAGCCTCTGATGGAAATGGACCTGCATGATTATTCCAGATGCTTGTAATCTGAAAACGTTGAGAACTGGTGCACTTTTCTGTGAAAAGAAAGAAAAATGTGGAAGGTGGCAGCAACATGGAGACAGATTACATGTTAGCACTGATATTTTCTGCGGCTGTTCTTGGCTTCCCACTTTACTCAGTCATGTTGCATGTTTTTTTAATTTTTTTTGTAAATTTCATCTTGATGGAAAATTATTTGATTTTTCCACTTTAAGAATTGTTCATTGCTTGGCACTTTTAGGAATGTTACCGTATGTGAGTTTGTATATGAGAAAGAAAAATCTCTTAAGTTCTCATTTAGTCTTTATTTCTTAGTTGAGCTTCTTATGAAAAGCAGCTTTTTATGAAAGAATAGAATCATTTCCTGAGCCAACAATTATCTAACACTTTATTACAGATTTTCAGTGTTTGTGGAATAAACAAATGTATTTCCTTAATAGGTTTCAGCATTTTAAGCTACAACACAAATTCATTTTCAATTTTTTTTACACCTATTTGTGTATTTATGCACATTCACACAAAACCCAGGTGAGAAGAGGCAGACGGCCTTTCATGCTTGCTGCTACAAATGACGATTAATTCAGTGTAAGAAGTGTCAACACAACAACACCTGTTTATTACATTGTGAAAAATTCAAACAGTGACCTTCAAATACATATTAAAATGTCATTTTGACTATGGAGAAATTCAAAACATGTCTGGGTGAAAGTAGCAAATCATCACTTTCATCTTGAAAATGATTAACTGCAGCAACTGATTTATTTACCACAAATGCCTTTTTCGCATGTGTATACCGTAATAGTGTTCAGAAAGACACTTCTGACCTGTAAAGGCTTCTTCCTTTTACTGAAAAGAATGAAATCTTTGAAGATTTCCGATGGACATGTTTGGAATAAGTTTCCTATAAAATAGAAGTTTCCTATAAAATAGAAGAGCAGCATCAAACATGCACAAGTTGGTTTAACATAAGCAAAAGTTACTGTAATACTATTGGATGCCCACTTTTTGTTTTAACGTAGGAAGATGCAAAGTTCTTGCATCTTTTTGCATTTGACAGTTGGGTCATTAAAGAGCCATTCTGACATGGATTGTTTCTCAATGAGCCGTTATTCTGTAGTAGCATTAACTCATCTCAAGTTATGCTGTTTGTTCTGATGGAGATTCCCTCACCTTTCCTTGCTGGGTGTCTCAAAATAACACTGAAACTAAAAGCCTCGACTTTATTTCAGATGTATTAGCATAATTACCCAACATCCTGTGTCATGCAGAGGAAATTCGAAATTTCATCCCATGACAATCAATTGATCTTCAAATAAGATGAGATAATAAAATGGCAATTTCATGGTGACATAGCCGTTCCTTACACGGTACAGCACTGTCTATTCCACTCTCCTGATCCCAGTAAGCATGCACTATTCAGAAGGGAAATGCATGAAAATACACATGCATACTCCAAAACATGTCTGCAAAATCCCCATCATTATCTCTAGTTTTAAACTTAAGTTTTTTGTTTTGTTTTAGAATGGCAGAGTGCATGGTGGAATAGGAATCAGCCTGACATCAGCATTACAATAGAGAGGAACAATTTATCAGATATTATTCATGAAGCTGACGGGAAAAACAAATATTCTGCTTGAATGATGATTCCTGGTCTGAATTTCTTCTAAATATCAATAAAGAAATATCACATTTATCAAAGCATGTTTGCACAAGTGAGTAGGAAAAGATCCTAAATAACAGTAAAATATAGTAATCCCACCCAAAGTTATTGAAGTGCCTCCATTCACTGAAAGCAAGACCAGCGTTTGAGTGGAGTAAGTGGTTGACACTATCAGGGCTTAATGTGTGTGTGAAAGTGCAGTGGTCATCACTAAGGAATGCTGGGAAACTGCAGGACGCGGGACAAAGTTTATCAAGCCTGTGAAGAAAAACGAGTGACAGCATTCCTGAGTGTTGGCTTATCTCTCTGCTTCCTGCAAGAACACACACACACACACACACACACACACACACACACACACACACACACACACACACACACACACAAAGCTTTTATTTCTGGCTTTGCTTTTTTTGGATTTTGTTCCGAGTTCAGAGCCTCATGCACCAACACACAGACCCAGAAAAAATGTGGTTTGTAGTGTTTTTTGGTTATCTGATGCAGTTCAAAGCATCAATTTTCCTTGTTACAAATAAAACAGGAAATTTCTTGGAAGTTTTTCTCTTTAGTTTCAGAGGAAAATGAATATAAACCCCATTTCTCACTTTCCTCTGGGAAGAAAGAACTGATGCCAATGCATCTGATTTCTTTGCCACAACATCCAGTTTTTTCTCATCTTATTTTTTGGTTTTGAATCTTTTTGTGCCTTCTTTCTACATATTTTACATTTTAACCCAAGCCTTTTTTCTTTTGAGGTACATTTTTGCAATATTCCTGTTTGTTTTTTTGTTCATCTATCACATTTGCTTTTTGCTTTGTCTTTTTTTGGGGGGGGTTGTTTATTCTTTCTACTTATGTCACATAATTTTTTTTCTTTCATTTCTTTCTCTTTGTTATCCATATTTTTCTTAATCCTGTTTTCTATCACCTGTGTTTCCTTCTGTCATTCTTTTTACGTTTCCCATTTTTGAGACGTTTCAACCTCCACATTCTCTTTCTCCGGTCTAATTCTCCTCATTTTCTGCATGCATTTGTCTCGTCTTTTCCTCCTTTGCCCAGCCCCACCCATTTTCTGCTCTCCCTTTCTGCCTCTGGTTGCTTGGTGATTGTTTCTGCTTGCTGTTGCCAGGTAATTTCTAGATGGCTTTGATCACATGACGAGTGTTTTTCTGCCCGTTTGTGCTGAGTCATTAAGATGTGTCGCCGTCTGGGCTCTGATTGCAGCGTTGATCACAGCATCATGTTCTGCTTCAAACATTCTCTGTAGACATCGGGGATAATAAGAAAATTTCCAACATTCTGCTGAAGTTTGAGAGAATTTTCATTGTTTTACAGTTAAGTTTTTACATTTGTTATCTGAACATCTCATTATTTGTGTTTGGTTTTTCCTCATTATATTTTCTATTGGGCAACTTGAGACCCATTTCTTTGTCAAAAACTGTTACTGAATGTTACATATCTTGTCTTTGGGCCATTGATCTGGTCGGCACCAGATCATCTGACTTTGACTCTTTCCTCTTTGGGATGTTTCTGAAAAACCTCTGGTTGATTCTGATCAGAAATTCATAATCACCTCTCCTGTTTTCATTGACTTTGACCTATTAGAGGTCAAAGTAGAGTCCCCCATCTAAAATACCAATCACTTGTATTATATTAGTGTTATTACCATCTGTTAAAGTTCAGTGTAGATCTCTCGACTCTTGCATACTTGCATACTCAGTACGAACCAGGTGTGTTTGTATGTTCTGTGCAAACGAAGCAGAAGCTCTAAAAGTGAACAGGCTGCTACTTAGAGCATCTCTGTTTAATTAAACACTTTCTTGTTTCTTCTCTACTGCTACCTCTTTCTACACTCTTCTTGACTTCTTGTTAGTTATTTTAAGATGCATTGTTCAAACTTTAAAACAGATACTTGTGTCATACACTTTGATACAAAATAATCAGATTACGGCTAAATGTGAAATGTGCAACTAAAAGGTCTTTTTATGCAGTCATATCCTGACTACATGAAACTTTTTTTTTTTTTGAGGAAATGCTGATGGCAGTGAGCAGCCTCTCGTGTTTAGCCTGCGGCAGCTGAGGCTGAGAACAGCCAGGCTTGCAGGGCAAACACTGTGGCACATTGTTATTGTATTACTCATAGTGATTTGGCACCAGGTCCATGATCAATAATTTATTATTTCCTGTCAAGTATGTGTTTTTAGTTTTAAATTATTTGTAGATGCAGACAGTTTCAAATGTTTACCTGAGTGCACAAAACATTTTTTTTGCAGCAGGAGATTAAAGGTTTCTTTTTTTTTCTTTGATCTTATGGAGAATAATAGAATATAAATGTATTTGTGGCTCTGTCGTCATATTTCACCACAAAACAAGTGAAACTCCTGTTGTTGCATCTATATCATCATGCTGTTTGTTTCTAGTCAGAGTAATTTTGAATTAAAAAGAGAAACAACTCTTCCTGCTCACCTGCACAGACGACTCAAGGGAGACCTTAGAAGTGGAGCTGTGAGTTTGCTCTGTTTAATTTGACTGTTTTTGTGATGTAGCCGTACTGCTGTGCTTCACCTTGGATGGAAAATCATTCTGACATTTACAGCAAACTGAAACGGTGAAGTGGAAGAACAGAGTGACAGTGTGAAGAGGCTACTGTTGCTGCTCTGCTGCTACTTAAACTCAACACCACTTCAGGGCTTCCTGTCGCATTGTGACAGGAAAAAACTGCACCCTGTCAATTTCTCGCTTTTTCCCCCTCCCCAACTTCTAAATGGACGTAAAGGCATGTAAACTTTTTCCGTTTTGCCATTTTTCATTTTCTTCATTCAGCCGGAAACTTTGGAGAACAAGAAAAGTTGCACAAAGAAACATAGTTTGCGAAAGTTTGGGTTTTACTTGCGGCCAATAAATTAAAAATTCCTCAATTTCAGTTTTTAAATTATGAATATACTTTGAATAACAAGATAGAGCACTGCATCGTTAAATGTTTGTGTAATTATATCTTTTCAGCTTTTTCACATTGTCGCATTAAACTTTAAATATATTTCACTTTAAAACAGGCAAATGCAAATTAGCTCATAAATAAGTGGAAGGAAAACACAAAATTTTGGTGGCTTTTGATGGTAATTGTTTCTTTTTTTCATTTAATGGAATAATTAAATCAAACTGAATGCAAATGCATGCAACATATTTTAGAATTTTATTTATAAATGCTGAAAAGTGTACATCCTTTCAATCCACTTCAAAACGTTCCTTCATAAGAGCCCCACAAATTACACAAGCCTGGTTATAAATGTCAAAATGGAAGAAGGTTTAATCATAAATACTTTTGTGTTTAAGTTTTTTTTTCCCTCAACCTGGAAAAACGTTTGACACTTTTAAAAACCAAAAATGAGAGAAAAACAGTGATAGAAGATTGATTGACACAGTGGAAACTTGAGAGAGTTCACCATTTAAAATCTAACTCCAAATGCATTACCTTTGTACAGTTGAACCGTTAATTTTCCTAGTTTCATTTTGGTGTTCCTGCATGTTCTTCTTGTGTATATATGATTTTTCTTCTTGGTATTTTGGCTTATTTTCAGTCCAAAAACATAGATTCCAGGTTAACTTGGCGCTCTGTTGCAGGTACCCCTTACCTTAGAGCGTGTGCAGTGTGATCTGCCTGCATGTCTCTGTTCCCTGTGTCAGACTGATGACCTGTCTGCGGCGTTCTCAGCTGATGACCTGTCTGCGGCGTTCTCAGCCTCTCGCCTGTTGACCGTAGGAAAATGGAGGACTTTGTGCTGGAGCTTAATGACAAGTTGTTGGACTCGGTCAAACAATGCATAATTTGTTGTGTAAATGTCAAACGGCTGGTGATGCAGTTTGATATTTACACAGAATTAAAGACGAGTCTTTACCAGCATGTTGTCAAAGCATCCTGCATTGAGAGAAAACGTTAATGATCACTATAACGGGTAATTGTACTTAAGTCATGTTGATGTTTATGGTTGATATTTCACACATCTTGTCCTATTGAAATGTTTGGTTAGTTTAAGTGCTGGTTTATATTGAACTTCTTGAATTGTAGTAGGCAAGAGGCGGGTAAGTTGAAGATCACAAGCCTATCAGGTTCTGTAAATAATAAACTACAAATGTGTACAAATTTGAAACATGTGCTGACAATCTATAAAATCTCTTAAAACATAAATTCACACCTTTCACTTGCACATTTAATTTTTTTTTTACTATTTTTGTCACTATCCATTCAGTTGGACAATGAACCACTTTTAACTTTTCTCTAGAAGATGTACAATAAGTTAAAGAACTGTGATAAATCTCCATAATAACCCATATGTTACGTTGCCTATTTACAAATTTTTAGGTAGGATCTGTCATGCTGTGGGCCTCTTTCCTTGCCACAGAGTCATCTGTGAACCTTGTTAAAATGATTTCCTTAAAATGTTCCCTCTGAGAAAATGTGGACAGAAGGCCTTTTGCAGTAAAAAATTAACTTAAATTAAGGGTTTTTACACATTTTTTTACTTGAGGTGTCAATAACTGTGGATTGCACTGAATCCAAATAAAAAAGAAAGTGACTCCCCAGATCCTTCCATCTAATTTCACGAAAACGACTTACAACAACTTACAACTGCTAAAATATGACACTACTTCATTTTTGTTTACGTTTCTTGATGAAAGAAGGTGTGCTCAGTTCTCGATGCAGCGCCCCCACAGGGAAGGAGGGGAATAGTTTTTCATTAAATGAGGATTGTTTAATACAAATGCAAACTTCACGAGCTGAAAATGTAACAAATGATGCAACTTTGTTCCCCGATCCTTTTCATCTACCGGACTATCAGGTGTGATATGTAGCATTCAAAGCTAAATATTGAAAATCAGTTTGAAGTGACATAATGATCCAGAGAGGAAAACAACTGAACCACTTTTCTCCTCTTTAACTGCTTCTTGGAGTTCACTTTGCATAGAAAGATCCCAATTTATTTTATGTCTTATCTTGATATAAAATCTGATTGCTTTTTTAAAATAATGCCTTTGATCTATCTTTTTTTTTTCTCAATGCGGTTTTTCTTTTTGTGAAATGTGAAATATGGATCCTAAACACACATTGGTTCAGATCCTCAGATCTTTTCCTTTGAGCTCATATTCAGTGGAAATGAAAGCCACTTCTCTTATTTAGTTTAGAAAGTGTATCCCAAGGCTCTGTCTGCCATTCAGAAGTTTGTTTAATAAATCAGATTAAAAAAAAAGAGAGTTCCTATAAGAAATGACTGGAGGACTTTTCTGCTCTTAAATAATAGCTTTTGTTAGGTGGGAAGGAAGCCAGCAGCTACCATAAACTGATGGGATTTAGTTTGCACCTGTTTAAACCTGGCATTACACAGATGAATGGTGTGTGTGCTTCTATTAACTTTCTACCCTTCACTTATCCAGTTTTGGGAGCCGTGAGGGAGCGCGGGGAGATCTGATTGGCCCTTATCTCATTTGGCAGCTTTGGGGGGCAAATTAATTTGGTGAGACACAAAAAACACACATTTTCAAACTCTAAACGCATGTGATTATTCTTTCTTAAAGGCAAGCAGAGTTTCTCATAAAAAAATGATTATACTTTAATCAGTCGCTAATATTCAAAACAAATAGCTATTTATTTTTCAAAAGCTTTGTAGTAAAACAGAATCGACACTAGATTCATTCATCTCTGCCTCGAAGATGCCACCACTTTCTCTCCTCCTCTGCTTTGCTTTGATTCTCCTCCCTTCATTTCACACTTGTTATTGTTTATAGTCCGTTTTATTTTTAGCTTGCGCCATCTAATCAACAGTCTCCCTCCCTGGCTCTCTGTCTGTTTCTGGCTCTGTCGGTGTTAATTGTCTGTCTGATGTGTCTGTTTATCCGGAACGAGGCGACAGAAACGAGACGTTCTGACGTTTCCAGTTCAAGCTGCAGTTCGTAGTTTCAAATCGCAGCCATAGACGGTGACATATGTGTTTCTGTGAGAACTTAATACTGCCTCCTGTGGGAACCAAGGCATAGGAAAAAAACCCGGCAAGTCCTCATAATGCACATAATTAAATACTAAAGACTCAGATCTGTGTTGCAGTTTAATCCTGTTCTCATACTCACCCTTCAACATTTTCATATAATTTAAAATTCCATCACTATTGGCTATAAATATGAGTTTATGATTCAGTTCAGATCTGAGATGAACTGTTGATGAGAAGATGCCATGCTCAGTGCAGCTCTTCAGGATCAACATTAGCTCTAACGAGACCTAATTACTGTCAACAAGCTGCAGCTCTAATGTAAGGCTGATCCAAGCTGCTAAAATGCCGATCTCTGATATTGAAATTACAGCCGGGACGTTCAGAGTTTCGTAGCTGATTGTTCGCAAACTACTTAATGCAACTAATGGAGGCCTTCATTCAGAGCTGTGCGCTTTAATGTGCTCCAAATATTGTTGTAGAAGGTTTTTTCTTTTTTTTTTTTTTTATTTGTGTGTGTACACAAATCAACTTTTTTTGGATAATTGCCTGGGGGGAAATGGGCTCTTGGGGAGAAATGAGTTTCAGTAAACAGTTTCTACAGTCACTCTCTATTCAGCCGACAAAAGGAAATGAACTCACAACATATTTTCACCATTGCTTCTGGGTAATGGCTTCTACACTTTTTATGTAGCTTTGCAGATGTGCTGCAGTCAACAAAAAGGCTGCTCTGAAGTTGAAAAGAAGTGTGCACTTAAGGGAAGAGAACATGAACAAGATGATGGATATTAGGGCTGCTTTATTATGGAAAAATATTATTATTTTCATCAATATTGAAAGCATTTATTTAACCAATTACTCATTGGGTTTTAAGAAGCAATAGATTTATTTTACTCAGGAAAATGGGAGTTTTCTTGAAACATACATTTTCCCCTCGTAGCTTCTCCTTTAGTCTTCCTTTAAAATAGCTGAATATCTATTAAAATGTTGATCACTACATAAAGAAAAAATACAAACTATACTTTTTGTTTGGTTAAAACTCACTGCTGCTGCTTTCACCATGTTTGCTGGTTATTTTGTCAGACTGGGATTTCCTGTCTCTTCAGTTTTTGTTGTTTCATGCCGGGTTACTTCAGGTTGTGCCGACAGTTCAAACATGCTACGATCACGCCGCTGCCAGTCTCTCTTTTCTGATATTTCAAAACACAACCATTCTAGGCCTGGGATCAGATTGGGGGAAAAAAGCAGAAATACCCAATAGTCAGGGACATTAACTAGAGTACTCTTAGATATGTCAGAATATTACTATAAAAGATTCTTTTGACAGGTTTGTGTTGCAGTTTAGTAAGGCCATTCTGTCCTTTCTTTTGAAAATCTATGAAAGGTGAAATAAGTGTGTAACATTAAAAGGTTTGTATCCATTTGAGATTTCATAGAGAGGACAGAGTGTGAATTCTTAAACTTTACAATAACAGGTGATCAGACTGGTTGTTACAATCATCTTGTTTCCATGATTAGCGCTGCAGTTCAGAAGCTACAAAATATCTTGATTTGGAAGAGTAATGAATTTAGATTATAAGTACCCAAATTTCTAATAACTTCACCAACCTTTAAGGTGGTAAAGTCATTAGACAAAAAGCTGCTGTATACCTTTGCTCTGTGAATATAAGAATTAATTTGCCCTAATAAATCAAACGTGATTTTCAACAGTCTAGTGCCATTAAGCTATCATTTGAAGTCTGGGTTTGAATGCTGGGATGGAAACAAATGGTTCATCTTGATATAAAGGCACTGACATACCATCGTAAGACAAACCGGTTTTCAAAACTTTGACCCAAAACGTCTCATTGTTGAATAGCAAAAAAACGGGGAGCAGCAGTTTTCTGAGATACTTTCCTTTTGAAACTTTCTTTGTGCTTTGTCCAGGGCTCACCTTACATTTTGCAATGCTGCTCCTCTGGTCACCCTGGCTCTATTAAATGTGACCATCTATCAGGAGGAAATGAACAGTGACTATCACCGTAATGCTCCATGGGATAATCCGCAACCGCAATTAACTGCAGAGTTCCTGGAGAGTCCGCCTCCACCTGGCCTTCCCATGCATATGAATACTAGGATGTAATTGGGTTAGCTGGCACGTATCCCCCACACAGATGCAAATATTTATTCTCCTTCAGTCAGACAGAAAACAAACTGAGATCTATAGTAAGGTCCAGAGAACCTGCCGCATGATAATAACCTGCCGCTAGTCTGGTGTGGCAATCACTTCTAACATTCATTATTCAGTGTCTGAAGCTGCTTCTGGTTCTTTTCTGCATTTTAAATCTGGAGTTCAAGATAGATTTAATTGCTTGAAAGATATAAGGTAAACATCTGTTCAGAGGACAAGATGAGGATAAAATCCTTCAAAGCAGATGGGGAAAGAGAGGAGGAGAGCTAAAGGGGCCGAAGCTCGTTCTGTCGAAGTTTTATTGTTGGCAGTGATGGAGCAAAAAATGGGAAAATGGCTGCGAAAGCTGACTGAGTTTGACTGCCAGGACCCATTCATCTTCACTGATGCAATGCCACCCGTCGCCTGGAACTGACATGAAGATAATTTAGATGAAAAGTGTTCTTGAAGTATTAAAAAAAGTCAGAGACCATCCAGCCAACAAACCCCGGCAACTGGTAAAGAAAGCCATGTCACTCTTGAAACACCAGAGGTGTGCAAGTTCACCTCAGAAGCATTTTTATCAAGTCATCCGTATCATTTTATTTAAGAGAAATTCACATGTGCCACGTAAAGCACCAAATATTCTCATCCATCTTCCTTAGAAGTTGGGAGATTGAAAAGCCAATTTCGATAGCTTGTCATCATCAAGTCTTTGAATGTTCCCTTCCATAAAAGCAAAAGCTTTGTCACTAGTCTTGACAACTAGCTGTGACTCAAAGGTACAAGGACTCTGGAAGAGTTTAGAGTTGAAGCTGAAGAGCAGCTGATGTCGATGAGGGTGATGGTCAGAGTTGCATTAAGATGTCTCTGTGAGCAGCACCTATTTCACCCTCATCCAGGCAGTTTATAGGCATGCTCCAGGACATTTCTTATGGTATGATCTTAACAAAAAGTAGTGTAGTTTAAAGTGTAATGGGAAACAGAAAATGTAAATAAAGTCATACACCATGATTAAATAGCTTTTATTTTAACAGGGGGTATTTATTTATTTTCCAGGCACATGGTGCCATTTCAAAGCACAATTAAATAACTTGATAAAAATATATCAAACATACCTTAAATAAACTCAATTTTAAAATTTTAAGCCTTGAAATTGAGCCTATGTCACAACAATGCATCTCCATTATGCCATTTATGATAATTCTTTGCAGTTTTGAGTTGAAGTATAATTCCTATGACGGACATGTTATAATAGAATGAAAGCGACGAGCTCAGTTTGTTTGAAGGACTCTCATTATAACACATTATACTGAAAAGTTGATTTTTACATAATGTCCTCCTTTAAATGAAAAAAAAAATCTCATTATTCCTACAATCTTTTTTTGATGCACAAGCTCAGTATTTTTATTTTTTTTATATTTTAATCTCAAGTTCATAATTTGCAGATTGTTGCAATTTTTGTCTGATCAGTTATGAATAAAGTAACACAATTACCATACCATGACTTCAAACATTATGGTTCAAGTACTTTAGCCCTATAAATGACACACACATAATAAATATATATATTTGGTGCTTTAACTGCATCTAGAGGTGCAGCTATAGCAGCTTTAGATAGGTGCTACAACTGCACCAATCTAAACCTGCTGCAGGCAACAAGCAAAACAAGTGCAACAATAAAATAACAGGCATATTAATCTGATAGAAGCTGGTTAATTTGTTTGACCAGTAAGTAGCAGGAATGTAGTTGCTTAACAAACATAGTTTGCCAACTGCAGTTTTAAAACTGCATCGCTTTAAAAGCATAATAACCGCCAGTCATCTGATAGCAATGCTCTGCATGAGGTAGGGGACCAGGAACGCTGCATCACTCTGAGCTCAATGCAGCTGGAGACATTGATAGCCGCTGAGATTTCAATAAAATCTCTTGTAGACATTTTGGAGCTATAACTGTTGGGACTATATTTATAGTCCTTGATGGCTTTGAGTTTGACTTTATTGAAGATGGTGTAATAAAAGACTAAACAAAGTCATAAATACAACTCGAAAATCAATTCAAAACAAACAAAAGAAAAGAAGAAAAGTAGGAGAGTGATGTTTCAACACACTACGTTCAATACTGTCAAACTCAAAGCCATCACTACAGCAGCCGATCCTACCGAGTTTTAAATCCTATTGAAGCCCTACGAGTCGCTTGAACTTTGTTCAGGAAGTTTACAAAAGTAGTTCTAAAGTTAAAATGGAAACCACTTGTCCTGAGCACAACAGCAAACTTGAGGCAACGTGACTGAAAAAGATAAGATTTGTATTTTGTAGTTGGTCCACCTGATTGAAATCTTTAGCAGGATCCTGAGGGAAATGCACGTAAACAAACACCCACATATAATGATAAACTAAAACATAGTATAGAGAGATAAGGGACTGATGAGATGGTGGAGATGATTTTGATTTAATTTAGAGCCACATCTCAATTTTGGATAACGTTTGTATTCAGGACTTTCAGTTTTCTTTTTATACAAAATAAAATATTCTGAATTTCCAACCCTGTTAAGATGCATTTTGTTTTCATATTGCTCTGGATTGTTGGACCATGAAGTTAGCATGGGGCTACAAACATAAATATGTAAGTTAACCTGTTCATAATTAGTCGCATTGACAAACTTTTATTGTTTAAGAAAGTATTAAAGCAACCAATAATTACAGCTTCCTTAAAAAATGTTCTAACTTGCCTGCATTTCTTTGACTTTCTTTTCTTTCCATTCCTTTTCCTAAGCGTTTCTCTCGCTGCTGCTTTTCTCTCCAGTTTCATCCCTTCTGTCCACCTCATCGATCATTAGCCACTACCTCCCTGTGGAGGCAGATCATTAATGTAATGGCTTCTCAGTCCAATCATCATTACAGACAGAGCTGCAGTAGTGGCTCTTGGGCAGGATCGGCGCTTTTGTTTTGTCACTTATCATCTAAACAGCTAAGGTGCAGTTAAGAGCAGGTCCAAATGAACTGGCCCATCCAGGGGTTTATGCAGGGCAGGGTTATTGTGTAAGTACAAGTAGAGGTTCAGTGAACTACGGATAAACTGGATGCTTCCTGCAGCCTGGCAACTGTGTCAGACGGAGTCATCTGGTTTGGTGCACCGGGGAGTCTGTGGTCTAATGACCGCAGCAGGATTAATGTCCCATTTTAAAGTGGGGAGCTGTTATAAACAAAACGCGTTTCTTTTGCAAAATCAAAAATTATTTCTGTTGTAAATGCCCACCTTGGTGAAACTAGTTTTACAGCAGTTGGTATAATTTTATCGAAGGGATTGATGAATAATGGCCATAAAGTGGAAATTATGCATCAGTTTATGACGGTTATGGTTGACTGACCCAATGCTGCTGACTTGCAGAACTGTGTGGGTGTGCATATGCCAACCATATAATCCTGAGTTTAATTTAGACCCTCAGCGCTAATGAAACTATGAATGGAAATGGAAAATAAAGGTTTGGAGTGTTCTTAAAAATCAAGCCAGTTAATGCAGCAGCGTAGGGGAAACACATAATTTATTATGATAACCTAATCTTTGCAACTATAACAGCTTTTATGCGAAGGCATTTTCACAAGGTTATGAAGATTTTATTGGACATTTTGATCTTCCTTCCAAAATTTAATTTGTTGGGTCAGACTCTGATGTGGATGTGAAGGTCTGGCATTATTTCATGCCACAAATTTCCTATTGGGTTTGAGGCCTGGGCAGTTTGCAGTCTAATCAGACTCTTCTTACTGAATTAACTCATCCATGTCTTTATGGACCTGGCATCACAGCAGCACACACTACCGCAGAGAATGTTTTCACTGGTCCAGAGTGAACTGGTGCATGCTTTCCACCACTCTGCTTACTGCAATCTACAATAAAACCTTTGATGGATCTGCTCAGCCATTGAAAATTAACTATAGAATCTGAAGATTTGATTGACTCTGCGTTAAATTTGTGGTTGAGTTAGTGTTTTTCCCAATCACTCTTATTTTGTTATAACAGTTGACTCTCGAATATTTAGTAGGAAGAACGTTTCATCACTGGATTTGTCGCTCAGATGGTTTCCAATCCATCGTGCCACCAAATCTTGGATAAATGTTTGTATGCACAGAAGGTTCATTTCATACCTTTGTGGCCATAGAAATGATCGTAGCGCCTGCATTTCTTGAATTTTGGCAACATGGCAGGGATTTTTAACAGCTAAAATAAGTGAGTTTAAACTGTAGTTAATTGAACCCCCTTCACCCAGTATCAAAAGGTTAACAAAACTGAAACTGAATATCTATTGCATAGCTAAAAAGGATACCTTTTAAATTGTAAATGCTATAAAAAGTAAATTGAAAGTCTAGAAAAGAGAACAGATAAGTATTTTAATCTATTGGATTGATGTAATTTCTAAAAATATCCTATATCAGAATTGTAAGAATATATTTTTTCACTTTTCTGAGATTTTGCTGGATATTCAGTAAACATATCACCTGGTTTACGATCAGACCAACACTTATTCCACCAGGTTGAGCAAAGCATTTTGAAACTCGTGCCAACTTCAGCACTCAACTGCTTTCATTCATATCCAAGTCTACATATTAATAATAAATCAATATACAGTATTTGTTTGATTAGATCTCAACCCCAGATTTTGTTTTTTACTAGTTGCCTTCTCAGAACTTTGCATTCTACTTGAGTCCATCAGATCAAATGATTATTTGGCGAATCAGCTTTTCAAAGAACATTAGGAAGTCTGTAGTGTCATAGTGGGGAGGCTGCCAGCTCCACTTTACGTTTAGCTGTTAAAAATCAGCCAGATGGTCTCCTGTACTGGTGCAGAGATGGAGAAAGTCCCAGGTTAACTTGTCTGAACCTGACGCAAATCACTGAGCCAGCAGGCAGCACACAGGTGGTACGCTTTAATATGTCTCTTCCTCAGGTGTCACTGGGACAAAGAGACAAAAACTCTGGCTTTCTTGTGTTCAAATTGTAAAAAAAAAAAAAATGAACACAAGAACACAAATCACTTGTTGTCTTTGCTTCTTAATTTCACACTCCTTCTAGGAATTTGTGCAGTCATGTGTTGTAAGCACCTATTGTAAGGAGAGCAGATGAGGAACTATTGACAAGCAGAAAGAATTTCCCAAGTTTTGCGAGATTACAGTCATGATACAACCCATCCTTTCTCGCTTCAAGCTGTGTGTATTTTGGCAAAGCCACAGTTGTTTTCAACTTATCAGTGTCCTTTGCTCACACCAGCAGGGTGGATTCGGTTTTGAAGACTTGACATAAAAGATGAATCTAGATGCCACAAACGGTTTACGAACAGGACAGCATGTCGTCACAGAGGGAAGTCCAGCAAGTCACATTTTCACTGAAACAAAGAAGGGAAACTCTCATCAGGATTCTTTTTTTTTATTTTAAAAAGTGCTCCTATTAAACTGTGATTTGTTAGTATAATGTCAGTGATCTTGCTACCATTTTCATAACGTGTCAATAGTTGATCATGCTGCACATTCCTGAAGATTTAAATCAAGTGCAAAACTGCAGTTGTAGCAAAAATCAAACTACTCCTTTGAAAATGGGTAAAATATTAGTTGAGCCAACAGTCTAATGATATTCAGAAGACTATTTACCATAAGATATTTATGTAACAAATAAAGAAATCAAGAAATAAAAATTTTTAGATCAGTCGGTTGTAAAATCTTCACAACTTGATATACATCATCCAACCTTTCAGCATAACAAAAATAGAATCAAAACTATAGAAATTATTCTCACTTTTGGGTAAATCCATTTTTGTGTCGGTGGTTTGATGCTGTAGATCTGTACAACTCTAAAACTTTGTTGGTGTGAACCTCCAGTATTTTCAAAATCTTTGATTGTGAAAGTTATTTATTGTGACCTCAGTGTTGGTCACAGGGTTCCTTTTGCATCTAAATGTAATGATGCATATGTTCAATGTCGGCAAACCCTGATGCCAGGGTGTTTTTTCCTGCACTGAACATTATTCATTTACGTCTCCTACCTCAGAATGTTAATAAATGTGAAGAAACGGCCGTGCTGTTTTTAACTTATTCTTACTTATTCATTGGGAAGGTTCGTTTAAATTAGCTGCATTAAGAATAACTTCCCATGTGAATTTCTGAAGGACAAATACGAAATGAAAGAATGTGAAGATGCATAACCTTCATAAATATTTATTGAAGACAACTGAATTTATTGAAATTCATGGTAAAATAGAATGTTGGTTTGAATATATAGTGATTTTTTTTTAATTTTATTTCACAAATACCAACAGTAGCTGTATGTTAAGTTTCTGACAAAAGCAGTAAAATCTCAGCTTTTATTTCAAATGCATTAATCCTGCTCTTTGGGGTTTCTTGAAATTCAAGATAACCCTTCAGTGGTTGGTGGAGCTACAGTAAAATCGTGTACGTTCATCTTGTACACGATTAGATTGACCAGTCAGTATCTAGTTGCATTGTGAAAATCAATCTCTCTGACATCATCCCATCAATGTCTTGCATCTTCTTGCACCTGAAGTGGGAGAAAAATGAATTAGGAGGAACAAAATCCTTCCAAAGTAAAGGGAGCATATGATCTGGTTTAAATGTGTATATTTCTTTCGCAATATTACTTATGCAGCATCTTCCTTTACCAAAATCAGTCAAATTTGTTTAGCAACTTATTGAGATCTCGATAGTTTTTATTTTAAAAGTTGTGACACAACCTTATGTTTTCTTTTTTTAATCTGAGCTTCTGTTTTAAGTATTGACAGCTAGTGCTGATTATACGGCTGTAACTCTTCCATGCTTTCAATGCATATCATCATAAATAACCAAATGTTAGAAAATGGAGCAGGATTAATAGAGCAGAAACTGACCACATCTGAAAATGCTTTGATCAACCCTGATCTAGAAATCCTGCGGCTCTCTGAGACGTGTAGGGCTGATCTCTTTAGGGACTCCCAGCGGCATTCTAATCCCAGCGAGGCAAGGCCAAGAGCTGATTAACCGACAGCAGAGAGCCACTCTGTGCATGTGTGTGTGCATCTTGCTGTGTCTTCAGATCTTTGCAAATCTGATTTCCTTCAGGTTTAGACTGAGTGTCGCCGTCTCATCCCCGTCTCATCTTTTCATCCTCTGTCCTTCGCCTCTTTTCTTTACATCACCCCATTGCTGCTGCTTCTCGTTCTTCCTCTCTCATCGGCATCAGGGTTGCCCTGGCAGCTGCACTATCGCTGCATACTCAAGGAGGGGCAACTCGA
The DNA here is from genome assembly GCF_027474105.1 of Poeciliopsis prolifica. Classification (NCBI taxonomy): domain Eukaryota; kingdom Metazoa; phylum Chordata; class Actinopteri; order Cyprinodontiformes; family Poeciliidae; genus Poeciliopsis; species Poeciliopsis prolifica. The sequence continues at coordinate 571,830 of NW_026562462.1, read as the reverse complement.
CTGTTGAGTAGAGGAGGTTCGGCTCTTGTCATCAGCATCAGATCAGAAGATGGTGTCACAGAGCATCGGTAGTGATGGATGGGTAAAGGTAAATGTGAAGTATTAGAATGTAAATTGCAGGTTCAGACTTTGAAAATAGGATTGCTGAAGGGACATTGAACATGCTGCATCAATACTCTAAAGAGAACACAATCCAACTTTTTAGCACCTCTTCCGATGTGAACATCAAACAAACCTCTGGCAGCTTCTGTAAATCTGGGCCTTAGTTTGAGTGTTGAAAAGTTAACCTTGCAATTTGTTCTCTTAAATCTTCTTCAGCTGAACTGAAATGTTCTGTCAGCCAAAGTTTGGACTTTTTTTGTAAACCTGATTGGTTAAAATGTACATCGTCGTTTACCTTCCTCGCTACGCGCTCAGCAAAACTTCACCGAATGTTAACTACTCTCTCTCAGCTTCTTCAGCAAATTTTCAGGTCTGTTCAAATCCCCGTGTCAGCGCCATTGTATCCTGTTTTTACAGAGGGACAATCGATAAACCACCCATTCATTCTACATGGGACCTAAAACTAGCGCCTGCTTTGTGCTGACGCTAGCAGACCAACTGCAGAGCTTCTTCATCTTGGGACATACATCCACCACAGTTACCTGTCAAAGAAAAGCCTCCAAATGTGCAAGCTGGAAGCCCAGACATTGTTACTACATAGCGATGAGGAGATAATTCAGTTTGTCGACATATTTTCAACATATTTTATTCATGCAATTGTAGTTGCAAAAGTCGTTGAAACCTCATGCATCACATATAAGGGCTTCTGACTCTGTTGTATGTTTTGCTGTCGTTTCCCCTGTTCTTGTTAGGAAAAACCAAGAACTTAATGTCTTGCCACCAATAGCCCTGATGTTGGGGTTGGCCGTTTACTTGTGCTGGGATGGGACATTGTGTGCAGCCTCATTGACAAAATGATGGAAGTATAATTGTGTGCAGAGAGCTTTTGGCGGGCAGTTGGTTATTCCTGCTTTGTGCCTTCCTGCCTGTCCATGTGTGGCCTTTATTATATTTAAACCTCCACGGGTGTCTGTGTGGTGCTGTCTGCACACACAGATGAGTATTTATGAGCTAGCGGTGTGTGTTGGACGTTATTGGAAGGACAAATTAATGGAGCTCAGATCTGATGCGTTCAGCTCTTCGGTAGGCTGGTCTGCAGTCAATTCAGCTGGGAGCCAGAGGGAGAAAGTGAGTGTTTGTGAGGGGATGTGTGTGTGCGTGGGTGGGTAGGTAGGTGTGGGAGGCATATACTCAATTTGCGAAAATAAACAATGTATCTCCAGAGTCTCTCCACCTATAAAAGCAGGTACAGACAGAGTTCAGCATATTTGTTCACAATGCTAAAGTTAGAAACAAGATCCCTACATTTGTTTAGGTTCTGCAGAAGCATAAAATAACACTCAGTCGCAGCAGAACAGCTAAAATGTAAAGCTCTACTGTTCCTGTACAGTTGATCATTAAAATATTTGCATATAAAATAGATCCAGCTGGAAAGAATATGCATTTTATTTTTGGCTTTGTTGTTTGCTTCAATCATTTCTATGTTTTTATCGTTCTATATTATACACAGCAACTTTCTTCCTTAAGAGCTCTGTTTTTCAGCGCAGACACAAGTCAAAGCTGTTACTAATTCAGAAAGCTGCACTGCTCCCATCTTCTGCACTTGATTGATAAGGGCCAGAAACGGCATATCGAGTCGTTCTGTGTCAGTATTTCACTTGGAGTGCTCTCAGTTCTGGACAAAGGGAAGATTTATTTATTTATTTATTTATTTTTAGAGCTTTTATCACTTTTTAGAAGTCTCAGCTTGTCTCCTTGTCTGAAAATATTTCATCTGTAAAATCTGTGAAGGCACTTGAGTGTTGCTCGGACTGAGGTCCAACCGTCCTGCAGAACTCAACATCTGTACATCTGTTGCTCATTCTCTTGTCATCACTGAGCTTGCAGTCTCTTGACTTTGATGAGGGAATGACGGGTTCTAAACTGGCATGCCAGGAAGGATTTTAATTCAATTTCGCCAGCAGAAATACTGTTGGTGAATTTAATGAAGGAAAAGCACAAACCATAAGCTGAACGAATGGGCAATTTTCACTATTTTACAGAAAACTCATTAATTTCACCTTTTAATCCACCTGTTCAAAAATCATAAGTAATTAGCTTCTTTTCCTGCTTTCAATACTTAAACTCGTTTATTTCTGGTTTGAAATGTTTGTTGGAAATAATTGTATTCAGAGTTTTACATGCCCAGATCACAAGAGAATTGGTCACTGAAGTCTAAAACTTAACCTTGATTTGCTGTTAAGGTGGAAAAAAAAAACAAAACAAAGTGTTATGACTTTGCATAGACTTGAGTCCTGGGACTTCAGTCACAAAAAAGTATTTTTCTCGTGGAATCAGAGTGAACGTGAGCTAATAAGTATAAATCATTTGAGTAAATTATGATCGTCTCAATCACCATCACATTACTAAGCAAATGTCACTAGACCAGCCCATTCCAGAAACACAAATGGAACAAATAGTTTAATAAAACTGAGGCAATATCAAAATGTTAAATGACAAACATCAGCCAATACCGACGCTATTGCCAATATATTGGGCATTTCTAGAACTATTTTTAGTGTTTTCTATGATTATAAAGATCACAATTGGTGATTCTTTTTTCAAAAGTATGTAAAGAAATGTTCAGCAGCACTAAAGGCAGTTAATGTGATATCTGAGCGACAAGAGAAAAGATTAGAGATGACAGAACTGCACTGGAATCATACATACACGATTATCTGCTGAAGCAAAGCTTTTCTTGCCAGTGTGTAGGGATGCAGGATTGGGAGTTTTATAAAATCCCAGAATTGGAATTATGTAGACTAGACATCATCAGGCATGTTTCTTGGTATTTGAGTTTAAATCTGTTGCACTTTTAACCTTTTTGGATTTTATTTGAGTGTCTGTGCATGTTGCTCTGAGGATTTATGGCTGCACTTGTAAAGGTGGCATCATGTATGCATGTGAAATACAAGCAACAAATCATGGTCTGTTTGTAAACTTTGGATTTAAAATTTTAACATATTTTTAAATCTAAAGACATCAAACCTTGTGGCTACCTTATTCATATATAAAAATATAAGACAGAAATGCTGTATGGATTTTACATCATAAATGTGTTCACTAAGAAAACTGATTTGTTGGTGAGTTGTTCTCCATATTTTCACAAATCCATTATACATGAGGCAGTTTATACAGTCGGGGCATAATTTGTCTATTTTCATGAAGCAGGAGATTTTCAATGTCCAATAAACCCATTTTGCTGCTTTGCTTTGGTGACCATTGTAAATTGGTTTTTTGGACAAAACGTTGTGCTTTTGTGTTTGGCTGTGAGACAGGAAAATAGTTTCTTTGATTTGTGATCAAACATTTAACTCCCGTATTTCATGAAATATAGAATTATTCATAACTACATGGAAATTGGTTGAAATGGAGACCTTGATTTTTTTTGACAGTCTACAGTTTTCACAACACAATTATTCTTCACTGTTATTTTTTATTAAATACTGAGCTAAACATTGAGTCTTTTATTCGTGTTATGAGTGATTATTTGAAGGCACTTCTAAGTTTATTAAAGTAATCCCTCCCAAAGAAAGAAAATCAATGTCTTTGTTTTGATGAAAAACGTGAATCGGATGTCAGAGGCTTTTGAAAACACAATGAATCTTGAAGATAAAAAGAGCAAAAACTCATTTCCTTCAAACATCACGGTGAGTCACGCAGCGCCGGCCCACACACACACACACACACACACACCCCCACACACACACACACACACACACACACACACACACACACACACACACACACACACACACACGCCTGCAAACAAAAACATTCAATGTTGTCATCAGCAGATCTCTTTGTTAGCATCGCTGTTTAGTGTTGATAAGCTTGTTAGGCTGAGAAATGTCACCCAGCTTTGTGTGTGTGAAAATACTGGTGTGCAGGTTATGATATGGTACATAAACTGCACTTTCAGAGAAAAACATCTAACAGTATTTATGTCTTTCTGCTCTGAAACTGGTGTGTGGAATGTTTTATATTATAATATTAGCTCATTTCATTTTCTACATTTTCCTAAAGCGGAGGTGATATCTGTTTAGTCTCCAGTTGAAGAAAACAATTACTTATTATTTAAGTTTATTAATAAGGAGTTATAAATAAAACTGCTATTTACATACATAGTATAAAAATATATTGTGTTTATTTAATTTTCTGAGATTATCAAATGTATTTTTTTGCACACATTTCTTGAGCATTTTATAGAAACTAGTATGAAAGGTTAAACTTGTGGCAACATTTGTTAATTTGGTCATTTTTTTTCTGGCAGAACTGATGGAAGGGAGTCGGGTTTGTAGACTGCTTTATGCGTTTACCTGCAGCTCTGTGCACACACTTTCTATAGGACAGAAAACAGGTCTGTCTACTTCAACACACTGACCCTGATGTTTATAAGCAGCTTTAGTAGTTTCTGGTTCATTGTTAATTTGGAAGACCCATTTGTTCCCAAGTTTAACTTCCAGGCTAATGTCTGGGGAGGTTGCTTTAATATTATCACATTTTGTTCCTTGCACATGATTGTTTTGTGAAGTCTACCACCATCTCCTGCGGGAAAAACAAAAAAAGATGCATCCGATCATGAAGTTGCCAAACCTAACAGCAGGGATAGTGCTCTCAGGCAAGCGAGATCCCCCGTTTCCCTCTAAATCTAACACTTCAGTTTTAATTTCATCATGCCACAGAGTGCTTCCAAAAATTAAGACCATTGTTTCTGAGGACATTTTCAACCTGTTATCAGGCTTTTTATGTTGCTTTTGGAGTAATGGCTTCATCCTCACATCAACACTAGAAAGTTAATGAAGGCTCTCGTTTACTAGCTTCTTCTTAAGGGATTTTGTTATAGATTAAAGTAATTCATTTAATTAAGTTGTTTAATTTGTCCATAATGCAGTGTGCGTGCTGGGCTAATGGAAAGCCCATTGGTCACAAAATATAACATCTGTCATTTTACTTGGTTAGATGTATTGATTTGATCTACTAGGCACATCAGACACAATCCAACACTAACTGAATACCATAATTGTGTCCATATCAACGTAGTTTAACATTTTGAAAATATGTTTCATTCTGAAATAAACTTCAAAGTTCACAATTCCTGTTTTTCTGTACTTGATGTGGTGGCCTTCACACAAAAGCTTTTAGTTTTTTTCTGCTCTTGTTTCTTTGAGAATTAATTTGTATTTGAAAGAAGTGAAAAGAATCCGGCTTCTGCTGCTGGATTTTCTTCTTATTTGTTCTGTTGTATTTACTGGACCATGACCTGCGGTTTGTTGTTGATCTACTTTTACTTATTTAATTGCATAATGTTTCTTGTAATCTTTTATAAATACATTTGATGTTGTAGCTTTAATAGTCGGGCACAAGTTTGTTTTAGGAGGCACATTTTAGTAAAAGTTTTAGTTTCAAACACTTATTGATTTCTGCCTGAAAGAACTAAAACTTATAATTAATTTTCAGGTTCATTGTCGAAATGTTAGCATTTAAAAGTAATATAGAATAGCCGATTGCAATGGTATTGCTATATTTTAAGCTGGGTGGCGTTTGACTTGTAGATTTTTTTTTCACAGTAAAGACTTCCTTTGCTCAAACTTTTCTCCATTTTCTCATCATTAGAGGCATTTTTCTTTGACAGGCCTGAGAATCAGCATCTTCCTCTTAAGATTTAAGCTCTTGAGTCTAATTTTCTCTTGTCGGCAGATGAAGCAGGGCCCTGAAAGATCTGACAGAAGCCTTTTAGGTTTTCTCTAGCTTTGCTTCGGAGTATTTCAGAACAAGTCCATCTGTCACTGGGTGAAAAGCGGCCAAATTATTGCCGTGAAAATCTTCCAGTCCTACCGTCAAGATACAACCTAGCTCACTTCAGATGTACCAACTAAACTGCTCTTAACACAGAAGTGTTTTAGAATGGAAAAAAAAAAACATACAGGGAATAATGTACGCCTTTAGAAATGTTTTATATGTTGGATTATTTATTGAACTTGCTTGTACAATAACTTTGCCTTGTTTTTCTGAAATGTTAAATCCTGAATAATACAGATGTCATCTGATTTAAAGTGACAGTACATTAGATAAACTCTATTTTCTGAATGTCTGCATATAAAATTGCACAGCCAATAATAAATGCCCATGTCTCGCCATGTTAATTCTAGAGCGCTTTAATTTTCGCCATTTACTTAAGTGCTGGGTGTCAAGTGTCAGTTGAGATGTAGCATGTGTACTTTACACATGTGGCATGGAAAACTTTAAGCGTGCGGTTGTACATGCAAGTCCTGCAGATACCAATAGAATCGTATTAACATTTACATAAGGTTAGACTAGCAAGAGATTTAAATTCCCAGGAAAACACTCAGTGGTTTGGGTGCAAATACTGCCAATTTTTTATAAAACCACAATCCCTTCATGTACACACGCAGAGGAACAACACTTTCCATGTAGCAGATAATCAGGCAAGTATGAATCCAGTGTAATCTTCTCATCTTTGGACTGTTTCCTCTGCTGCCCTGGGATGAGCTGCACAACACGCTCATCCCTGCGCTCATGCTCAGTGGGAAACTGCTGCAGAAAATGTCAGACCCAACATTTGATATTTATACAGAAAATAGATGATAAACAAACTAACTTTGTTTTTACTCATTTAAATATCTACGTACAAGATGGAGTGCAGCAAAGTATGTCACACTGCTGCACGTGATTCACGTCTATAAATGTTAAAGATCGTTTTATTTTACCATTTCTAATTTGATTAGATGTTTACAAATGAACTTTGTCAAACAAAACCTTTTTTATAGGCTTGAGTTAGTGAGATATCGTAAAAGAACAAAAATATCTGTTTTTTATTTGTATGTAGTTTTAACCAGAAACTAAAACATGTCCAGTATGTGTGTGCTCTGCAGAGATGTTAGTTGCCCTTTTTCTGACCCTGCCTGCCCTTTCAAAGAAGAGACGATAACTCCGATCTTTGCTGCAGACCGTTTTGCTGCTTGCAGTTTGAGTCTGTTCTGTTTTGTGGATGAGCCGAACCACAGAGTGACGGTTTGCTCAGGACAGACTGGATAAGGTGGAAGATGAACTCCTTTGGTAGGCTGCTTCTCTTGAATTGCCGCGGGAAGCAGAGTTTTTCCTGGGACTTCTTCCAAACAGTGTCTATGCGCGAGGACCATCTCAGCCCCTCATTTAGTCAGTTTCACAAAACTACTATTTGTTTTCCACTGCCAGAGATCTGAACAGGCTCTTTTGTAAGAGTGAGAGGTTAGAGCATTAACTTCATCATCTGACTTGCAGCTCCAGGTGATCTGAGGCAAAGCCGGGCTACTTTAAACTCTGCAACACTAGAAAAGTTGGGTCACTTCAGCGCCGACTCTTGCATCTAATTCAAAGAGACGCACTGACATTCCTTTTTTTAACCTATAGCAGCTTCTGGTTTTCTTTGTGTTCTGACAAGCTGGTTCCATTGTTTTCTTTCGTCTTTTTTTTATTTATTTCCCTAATGACTAGAAAACCTGGAAGAAAGAAATGTGCTTCGGCCTTTGTCGCATCATTCTTTTAGACAACAAAAACATGAAGAAAAGTTTATCAGATGTTAAACTCAAGGAAGCCCTTATTGTCTTGTTGATGGATTGAAAATCCTGGGAGTTCTTAGTTTTGCTGCTTTTAATGAATAAGGAGGAAATCCCTCCTTTCATTGCTTTTTGAAATATTTTACCTGCTGATCAGCAACAACTGATGTTTAAAGCAAAATTGTAATGTGCCACAGGTAAATCAGGAGCAAGCTGCTAGAGTAGAAACAGAGAAAAAGCATTGAAATGGTTTTCTTTTGTTTTCTCAATGTATAAATTGAAGTCATGAAGATTTCACCCACTCTTTAAATAACAATCTTAGATATTTTTGAATGGTAAACGTGTTTGAATCCAGCTTGTTTACAGAGTAAATCTGAACAGTTTCTGGGGAAACTCAGCTGATTAACGTACCGGCTTCAGTTTAAACTCTTTTATTATTGGTTTTGGTCAATGAGATGAACGTTTGAAAAGAATACATGACTAATTTGCATTAGCTCGAAGCCAACAGGTGTGCATTCTGACTTCAGCGTTGACCACATCCATCAGAAGGTCGTCATTGAATGAATAAATTGTGCATGTTTGAATCGCAAGGCGCTGCCAGACCAGCAGAGGGACGTGGAGCCTCCAGCGTGTATTTAGACTCGGTTCAGTTCCACTAAAGTTTCTAAAGATTCCGACGATGAGAAATCACTAGTTCAAGTTGTCACAATGAATGTACAGTTTTGTTTAAAAATAATGTGGATCCTGGTTCAGTACATGATTTTGCTTCGGTACCTCAGTGCCTCGAGCCGACGGTGATGTGCTGACAGTTGTGCTCAGGTGCTGTCGTCTCCTTAGTGACGGATCAGCTCGCCGCCGCTCGACGGCGCCGGAAGACTGAGCGACAGATGGAGGCGACGCTCAGTAGCAACAACGCTGCTCGGCTGGAACCAGATCAAATCGGGAGGTTTAGCAGAGATTTAAACCCCGCTGCAGGCCGAGCTGTTCACTTAGTCACTGTTATTATTTACCACAATGAGTGACAGACATTTTGGGGGAATAAAACGCAGCTTTTGCTTCACAGAATGAGAGTGAGATGAAAAAGCCTTTTCTTTTTCTGAATGAACCGCTTTGTGTTTCATGCAAACAGTGATGTGAGACTTATAAGATCTTGCATCACATCGTTCTCATATCGGTGAGATGCCGCTTGTATGAGAGAATTGGAAACAGATTCGACTGGCATACAGAGTATTTCACTGCAGGGACAGTTGTAAAGTAATCCTGTATTCATGTTTCGTACTAAAGTACTTGCTCACTTGGACTGTTTCCTCACTCAGATCATAAAGTCTCTGGGTCATCAGCAGCTGGTCACATAATGGATCTCCTCATGTTTGAAGGAACTGAAAGCATATTTCATGACCAAATATATATATATATTAAAATCTTTTACTGATTTAAGGGTTGAACTGGAAAAAGGCACCTAAGATGCTGGTGATTTTGTCCTTTTGTAGGTTTGTAGTTTTGTATGATTTTCAGATACATAATAATTATTTTCTCAGTTTTTTATGTTAACATATTAATCTTTGTATACAACATTCGGATATAAGTGAATAAAAACTTCTACTTCTAGTTATTTTGGTTCAATGAAGTAAATTTTTGATAATAAAATGGTCCAAACTGTGATCAGAACCACAATTAATGGAACTAGTATTATATAAAATCTTCTGTAAATAATATACACTCAGATTAGATACATTATACATTTTCATAAGTATTTAGTATTAATTACTTAATTGCTAATTAAAGTTAACTACTGTGTGCTGTAAATGTGTAAGAAAATCTGCTCTTTTTAGGAGGAAAAATGGAAATGGGTTGGGATGGTGAAGTTTGTGTGGATATGAACTGGCAGTTTGAACCAGATCTGTTCTTGCAATTTGTTTTTGTCACGGATATAAAAGTTGTCCATATGTTTTTCACATAATTTAAGATACACGTAACATCTTCGCGGAGAAGTTTGCATTACACTTTGATTCACTTTCCAATATAGATGAGCTTTAAAGAACTTAAAGAAAATTTGAGGATGAAAATAAATGTCACTTTTTACAGATTCTACCAGGAATCTTACATCTGCTCTGTGTGTTTGGGTTTTTAATCGTTTGGGGTTGTTTTAGAATGAGGTTTTTTGAAAATGTGAATTTTTAATTTTTAATTTATTTTTTTTATTTTACTTGTGTTTAACCCCTGACCCTTCCAAGCTGCATCCTGCCTCTCACCCAATAATCACCACTGGGATGGTCTCCTACTCCCAATATGAAACTAATTAAAATAAATGCAAGCTTTTTAATACAAGAAGATTTTGATGCACTTTTTCATTGTATATTGGAAATGTTGGCCCTCATCTCCTCTGATTATTTGCCATTGTTTGAACTTTACTTGTATGACTTCACCTGCACTGTAATGTCATTTTGTTTCACTTTCTAGTTTTGTTTTTTATTTGCTATTTCCAATGTAATCCTAAGGCCTTGGCCTGTATTACCACCATGTCTTTCACATTGGAGCGACAAACTGCTACAGAGCTATTACATGCACTTATAGAATATAAGGGAGAGTCCATCTGCGTCCTGCCCTCACACCCAGCAACGTCTAGAAAGACGACAACAATCCCCAAAGCTTTTACACCAATCATATGCCTGTGTGACCCATGACCCCTCCTGTATCACTTGTAATCTGCTCTCCAATGGATTCCTTAACCTGCAACCACAATCCCAGGCTACAGGGGGAAAATCTGGTTGAAGAGTCGGTCTACTCTTCTCTGATTGTCCCCTGAATCTGTTTCCCCATACATTTAACATTCTGGCTGCAATAAGAACTTAAACATTATCAGGTTGAATTCTGTTCTTTTTCTCCATGTTTGTGAGCAACCTGATAGGGTTTCTGTTGGATGTTAAACATTTCTAGATTTCTAAACTCTAAAAATGTAAATTTCAGGCATGTGACAGTCTTGAAGTTTAGAAGTCCAATCTAGAAACTTACAGGAAGTCATGTCTGGCTGTCCTGAACTGCTGCAAAGGAGGAATTTTTTTTTTTTTTCTCGAATTATTCTTGATGTAATTGAAACGGTACAGTGTACTGCGTTTCTCATAATGACCTCCAGAGAAATCCACAGTTCAACATAACATCTGTTTAATCCTATGTTTATGACTCTTCTTTTACTGATGGATGACAGAAGTTTGTGCTCACTGTTCAGGTTGAGATGACATGGCTGATCTGACAGCTGTAGGATATTCTGGTAGTTTTATCTTGAGAAACTCCTGATCTGCCTTCAGTCTGCTTTGAGTCGCTGTCCATCTGTTCTGTGACATGCCATCCAATCAGCCGTGCAGAATTAATCTTTTAAGTCTTATGTGTTCGTTGAGTTCTTGAGGCTTATTGTTTCCATTGTGCAGTGACCATTCTGGTTTATAAGAGACATCCTGGTTATGTTGGAAATCGATGGAAGTATTAACATCTTGGAAAGTTTTAGTTCCTGAAAAAGTTCAGCTCATTTTGCTTCCATATATCTTTTCGATTTGAATAGATATTTGCGCAGTTTCTTTATTGCTAGATGTTTCTTCAGGCTTTTTTGTTTTTATGTTTTTTCCTGAAACTAAAGGTATTCAGAGGGAGAAAGGGGGAAACATGAAGCAAAGGTCTGCCTCTCTTTTTAGAGTTACTCTTTGATACTGGGGTGTCGTGGGAGGAAGAACCTAATGGTCTAAAGTGTCTTCATACTGCAGACACATTGCTAAAGACAATACATGAATAAATCAGGCGCTGTCAGGTGGAAACCAGCCCCCATCTTTCACATAGCAGAGCTACAGAACAGTTAGTGCATTTCTGCACACACTGAGTACCTGACAGCTTTTCGTAAACTGAACTGGATTTGTATGTTCAGTGTGAGACTGTATATATCTGCATCCAGCAAAAAGTGTTTATCTCAGCTTTTCTCATGTGGGTGCCGTATGTCTGACATTTTTCAAGAGCTCCTGAGGTTTGAGTCTTTTTCTTTGAAACTAAACAAACTGAAATAAAGACAGAAAAAGACTGCAGCTATTAAATATTTAGATTTTCAAATGACATTTTGCTTTCTCAGAGCTGCTGAAAATAACCACGCATTTAAGCAGTTTCATTTGCAAAAAATCTCAGATCTGTTTGAAATCTGAAGAATGGAGAAATGTGCTGACATTTTGTCACTTTGCGAAATAATGAATTATCTGCTTGCATGTCTGTTTACAAAAGATGCTCAGAAGGTTTTCAGTTATTTCTGTTTTAGACCTCAACTTTTGTCTGACTGAATAATGGCTTACTGTTTGATCAAAAGAGGATTAGATTTTATATTACCCATCGAGAACTCGGAGTTGATTAGGTTTTTTTTTTTAAGAGATGTGTTGGGGTTTTCTCTTTGCATTCTTTGTTTCTGAGATAAGTCATTGAATCTCTTTTATAAAGATAATCCTGTGCTGGATTGGCCATTGCCAGTCAAGTCATATTGTAGCTGATCTGCAACTTCAGAATAAAAAAAGAAACAAGTCAGAGGGAAACACTGAGAAAAAATGGAAGAAAAAAAAGCGTCACATGTGGAATCGGAGGAATGGAAAAGTACTTGTAAGGCTTTACACAAAGTGATGATTGAAGTGCTGATTTGATCATACCAGCATTAGTAGCAGCAGCAGCAAACTGTGATTTGTGGTTTTGTCATTGATCGGGTGGGTTGGTGCTTATGGCCTTTCTGATTGCACATAACATTAAAAATAAAAAGAGAGATTTGTATTTTACTGGGAGAAGAACAAAAAAAGTTTTAAAATATTCCAGTCCTTTGTTCCACTACCTTTGAACTTCAAATGTTTCAGAAAACATCAATATGTCCTTTTACATTTGACAGGCAAGATAGATGGTAGGTCATAGTCTGCAAACCTGCATTAGTAATGACTGGGAACTGCATGACATTTTACATTTATAGTTTGAAAAATAAAACTGTAAATGCAAAATCTATATTTAATTTACAATGTAGTAATAATGCAATTCAAGATAAAGAGACTATTTGAAAAAAATAAGGGAAGAATACAGAGCAGATAGAAAAAACAGACATTAGGTTCATTAGCAGATGGACTTTATGAGATGGAGACAGGATGATGCTCTGTCAGAGTTTTGGGGTAATAAGGAAAGAAACTGAATTAATGAATTCATCAGTGACAAAAATCATAAACGGTTGAATAGATGAGCTGACAAGAAAATGATTTTCAGAAATTAAAGAATAATAATGGCTGAGCAGGGAGCAGAAGATGGAGAATTTGTCCAAGTCAGGATCATGCTTGGGTCTTTCAGATAAATAAGGACTGTTATTTATCTACCTGACATTTAAAACATACCCAATACTTTCAGTCTATTTTATTATTTTTTCTTATAAGATGCAATTATTGTTACATAGAAAGAAAAATATGTAGTTTAAGTAGATTTTCATTTACCGCGTTGCATTAGTGCTCAATTATCTGAATAACAAACTGGACTAAAAATAGACAAAATTATCAAAGATGAGACCAAAATTTACTTTTCTGAAAACTAAATATTGCTCAAAAACTTTTGAAATTTCTGCAATGTGAAACAATTTTATTTTAGGGATCTGTCTGATCATTTTTTTAAATTAAATCATAAGTTATTGAGACAAGTACTGAATTTAACATCAGCTGGAAATGGCTGTGTTAATTACAAAAAAACTGAGAAAATGCATGTAATGGGAATGTTGATCAACAATATACATTTAAAATAAAGTTGGAAGAAAAAATAAACTAAAAATGGTTCACAAAATGGATAGTAAAGTAAGTAGATGGTAGTTTTTTTTGTTAAAGTGCTTGAAGCTAACTTATAGCTCAAGATGACAAGGATCAGGGGGCAAAAGTAGAAAATGAAAAAGAGGTAGAGTTTAAGAAGAAAAGCTTGACAGAATCTAATTAAAGAAATGATGAGAGAATTCAAACAGATGGGTAAGGCAAGGGAAAAGAGACAGGAATGATTCAATACTTCATGATCCAACAAGGATCCAGCTCATTAGCTTTCCATTTTTTACATTGCCATGGAAATGTGGGACAAGAGTTGGGGTGTGATTAGGGCCTGTTGTTTTGGACAGATCATGTCAGAGATGGTGATGACGACCTTTAAATAGTAGAAAAAGGAGCCAAAGTATTTGCATCTTGTTCAATAGTAATCTGAAGACGCATACAGGAAAAAAGGATAGTACATATTGCATGTAGAAATCTGAAAACAGGAATCCAAAGGGAAAAATACTGAGTAATTTTAAGTATAGAAAGCTGTGAAAGTGCAAAAAAAATGAAAGAAGCTAAATAAATAAAAAAAATAAAATAAAATAATATAAACTAGCAAAAAAGATTTGACATGAAAAGTCCTCCTTTTTCTTTTCTAATTGTTGTCCCGGTGCACACCTGTGCATTTCTAAAACAGGTGCCACTCTTTAATCCATGCCGCTGACTTCCCGTCTTTAGAGGAGCTCTTCTGGAGGGATGAATTATGAATTTCTTGAAGGGTCCACCTCCAGGCGTTCATTCTTCACCCGTCCCACTCATTTTGATTCAGCATGTCGGTCCTCAAGCTTCCCCTGGCAATCCAATGTACTGCCAGGTGGTGATCAGTTGAAAGCTTGGCCTATCTTTTCACCTGAGTGTCCAACAAATAACACCAAAAGTCTGATTATGGACGTTTGGTCTGTCTGTTTGGTCCCGAGAGAGCCACCTGGTGTTTGATCATTGTCTGTCATGGATATCACAAGCCGAGCACAAAAAATCCAACAAGAAAAAAAGCACAGCTTGATTCCGTTCAGGGGCTGCGGTCGTCCTGAGCCGACCCCTCCTGGTGAATTGGCCACTGCCAATGCGAACAAGCGCAGCCGAACAACCAGTCGGCTTCCCTTCCAGGAAACCTTTTGGAGGCTCCCAGAAGGCCGGGCAACCTGAGCTGCTGCTTGGTGCCTAAACAGAAAACAACCAGAACCTTCCCTTCTGCAACTCAAAGCCTCAGAGGCAACACTCTCACTGATGGTCTCTAAAATCGATGTTCCATTAGATCGGCTCAGATATTTATTTTTTCCAGTTGTTCTGAGTTCATACACCATCTATAAATATTTTAGTTTATTTGAAAAGGCTATTGTATTACTTTTCCTCCAGAATGTGTGGGGGAAAAGTTAAAATTACTCCAAAAGAACTTTCTTTTTTTTTTCCTTACAGAAGATAAACTTGGTGAACAGATTTTTTTTCAGGTGTTTTTCTTGGTTTACCCAAGAAATAGATTAGGATCATACAAACTTGATGACATAATTTTAAATTATATAATTCCAAAAGACAACTTTTCAGAATGTTGGAGACGTCAAGAAAAGCCAATCAATTGAGGAAAAAACACACAAGTGCAAAAATCTGTTACTTAAAATTGATCAGGAACATTAATTCATTGCAGGATTTATTCCTTATTTATTTTAAATTTGTTCTTAGCCTCAAGATAACATTTTTGTGGTGTTTGTGTAATCTTGAATGATTATTTGTAATTTTATATAACTCTAACGACGCTCAAATAGAGCTGCAAACACTGACGTTGCGTTATTGCTTCAAACATCCTCTTTGACAAAGATCTGAATGTTGTTCAAGCAGCATGGTGATGAATGAAGTCTGTAGACAGGTTTAAGGGCCATTAGAGGACCAATAAACCACAGCTGCACTCCTGCTAAGTCTGAACGCCATTAAGGACTCCTTGCCGTATTTTTATTGGAACTGCAGGGACGCTCTCTTTGGTAAATCTTATTTGCTGTTTGCCGTGTTGTTCTGAATGCTGTGGTGGTACGAACACAGATCTCCTGCCAATAAAGCTTTTAGCCTGTTGGGATTTGCAGTGATTACATAAAGTCATAAAACTGAAAGAAAGAGAGCGAGAGACGGACAAAAAGAAAGGAGAAATGTGAAATTGAAGAGAAAGTGATGGAGGTTTGGGGGTTAAACTGCAGAGGAGGAGAAGGATAGATAAAGAAGTTGAGTAAATGTCTGTAGTGATGAAAGTAAATCTACAACAGCAGACGGATAGAGGCACAGGGGATTAACCCATGGAAAGATCACATATGGGATTATTGCAGGACAAACAGATGAAAATCTGACTCGGCCCATTTGCCTTGTTGTGTGTTTTTCTGTGCGTGCCTGAGCCGGGCGATAAAGATCAGATTTGTTGTTGAGAGGTTTAATATGTTTACTGACTGCGGCTCAAACAGAAGAACAAACATAACCGCCTCAACCTCAAAGACGTGAAGACATGAAGCATCATAATCGTATCTATGGAAACCAAAGACCATGGCCAATCAGGATCTTCTTTAAGAATGACAGCCTGCATGGCTGCCATCACTTAATAAAGTGTAACCCTTCTGACTAACCCATTAGTTTCTCTTCAAGTTTCCTGCCCACGAATACAAAACAATGAAAACCAGAAAGCCTCATTTATTCAGGATTTGATTTTTGCCAAAATTTCTAAACTTTGCTATGTTGCAGTAAATGTTTGATAGCGCGAGTAAAAGTATTTTATTTTTATTTATGTTATGACCGCCAGGGTGCTAATAGTATAATTGCTCCAACATGAGACGCCTGGAATTGAATTAACATAATTTCACTTTCAAAGATCTAATTGTACATGACCTACATACATTCTGGGGTCCTGAGGAGCTGCTCATCAACACTTAATTGTAAGATGTTCTATAGTTTGCTAGACAAACACATTTCTGCTTTAAAATTGCACAGTTCTTTAGAGTGGGAGATGAGTAGACAGAATAGGCCTTTCTCTGCAATAATGCTTTCAGTGCTTCGCTGTGAAGAAGCTGAGCCAGAAAACAAACTCCTTAATTTAGCGTTCTGTCTATATTTCGATCCCACTTGTGGTCATTAGATTTAGATTGTGGCTTCGACATCAAGATCTCAGCTGTGAGAAGCTGAACTGAGCAAAACCGTACAGATCAGGTCAGTAGTTCCACCAATGGGAAGGAGTTTTGGACACTTTTTGACAAACCTCAGGGCAGGCCTGGGATTTGCTGAAGGGACCATAAATCTGTCCTAAACTTGCATTAATTACCTTTGGATTAGTACATGTGAGGTAAAAGAAAACCCAATTTTCAACTCGCCAAGTCTCTTGCACTGAACTTCAATTTCAGTTATTCTGTACAATTATTTTGTCTCTAGGATTTGAGACAAAATAAATAGATGGAACTCATTGTATTTAATACATTTGTTTAGTTGACATGAAAATTGCACACAAACAGAACGGATTACGTTTGTAACTGATCCATTTCACCCAGACTACATAGCTAAAGCTAATTCACATCACTAGTGCTTTGTTGGGCATTTTTAAGCATTAAAGTGCATAAAATTCTTAAGTCGAGATGCAAAAAATTACATACATTTTCCTCTTTATGTGTTCACGAACAACCTTGCAACCTCCAAATTTATATAAATAGTCTTGCACATCTTGCACATTCAACTCACTAATGCATGCACTTCCTCTCCCACTGAATCTGAGTATTACGGATGGTCAATCAGTTTTATTTGTATAGCATTTTTCAGCAACAAGGCGTTTCACAGTGCTTTACATCATAACAAAAATAAATCATGGAACACACCGTCAGCCATTGAAACATAGGATTTTCCCATTGTTGATTGGTTCATTTGTTCACATCTTTGCTTTTTCTTTAGTGAATATTTTGTCATATGAACAAACTTTCATGCTGTACCTCAGTGTTGTTTTGAAAAAGTGTCCTGACCAAACTAGGGTCTAAGTGGGGGAGTTATGCAACACAATATGGCTGAACTTAAGAGACCAACTGCAAGCTGGCAATTTGTTGTTCTAAAAATGAGTGTTACTGAAACAACATCTGTACTTTGCCTCCCTCAATTCCTTCCCAGCTGTGACAAAGGAGTTTTATGCAGTAGTCCCACCTTGCTTGGTTTGTTTTCCCTCTTTCTCAGCTCTAACTTGGTAAGGAGAACCGCTGTGCAGGAATATTTTGGGCATATTTCTGATAGACGGCTTGTTTTCTGAAGGAACAAACTGTGCATGTTGGTTAAAAAACTCAGCTCTTGAACAGCTGAAGGAACAGCAGGTGGATTTATTAGAACTTTAACTTTTGACTTCCTGCCAGCATATATCTGCCATCACAAAGTGTTTTGGCAGGCTCATAGATTTGGAACCACGAGTGTCTGCTTGGAACTGGGCACCTTTTTTGTTTCCAAGAACAAAATGTTTAACTGTACCCACTGTGTGATCAGTATTGTTTCCCCTTGTAATCCAAATCAGAGGGACAGTGGGTTTCATTAGCTTGAATCATTTGATTTGTAGAGGCGTAGTGGCCTTGTTTTACAAACATTAATTGATATTTGTGCTTTCCACAAACTTGGATGACAACAACCATTGACTTTTGAAATAATCAAAGCAGTTTTGAAGCCCAATTTGTATTTTACTGTCACAGCTGTGATTTTCAATGTGATTTGGATGTAGTTAGTTTTCCTAAACTAAAATAAGGTGGTATAAGGGTGAAAGCAGTAGAGATGGAAAGGGTCACAAAAATTACAGTTTGTTATTCTTTAGGTACGCTCCAATCAAGAAAAAACAAAACTATTATAAGCAGTATAAAATAAAAAAAAAGATTTGTTGAAATATTTTTTCTCAAATGTAGTGAAAATGATAGATTTTAATGGAGATTGGGTTGAATATATTTCAAAGAATAAAGTAGCATAAGGAGGCATAGTCGATGCCTGAATATATCATGAAAACCTCTCAAACACTTCATGTTGATGAAACATTTTAAAATAAGACTATACTCATATTTGGGAATAAAAGACGTTTAAACCTCTTATTTCATCAAACTATTGTATCAGCTGCATGTAAATACAAAGTGCAGCTGTTGGAAAATCCAGTCTCATCTTCAGAGATTCCTTTCGCTCCCACTTCACTTTGTAAATATATTGTGTTTGAGTTAATTGGATGCTACAGGTAGCCATTTACACTTCAGCTTTTTTACTCCAGTATCCATTATATTTTCATTAATTTAAATCAGTTTAGTCTAGAGCTGCATGATGATTATTAATGTTGTCAAATACCAGGTGAGTGGTAGCTGGGAGTTCTCTTTTTTGTTTTGTCACTTTTTTTTAAAGCTGTGCTGATGATTTTGTGTCTGCACTTAATTCCTGCTCCCCTTTGTATTTTGTTCTGCTCCAAGTTCTCCACTGATCTTACCCTTGTTTTAACTTGTTGGGTCAACCAGTCATGACCCCCCATGTTTTACAACTCCTGTTTGGCTAAAAAAATTATTAACCTTTTAGTCTTAAGAAGTTCACGGGATAGATGGCACAAAAGTTCAGGTGGAGAGAAATGCACTTGCACTGAACCCAGATTTGAAATGAGTGGCTAAAATCGTCGTCTTTGAAATCAAAACCCTTGCATACCTTTAGACGATTCACTGTGAGGTGGGAACATCAGAGATATTAATTCCTTTTCCTCCTCCCTGCATGTTGATCTAATTTACGTGTGTCGATCTCCCCTTGGCTCTTCTTCTCGCTTCTTCATGAATGAAAGCCAGCTTTGGGATTCGCCTGGTGCCAAACGCCTTCTGATTAGATTTCCTTCGATCTGGAGTTCTGCCACCAGATGAGATTTCAATCCTCCAGAGACTCCAGAGGAACTACAATCCTCCAGGCGGAGTAATCTGATTTGTTCCAGAACGTGAAAAATCTTGCCTGGTGGCAACACGGGACAAATCCTTTCTATATGTAATTGGAGGCCTCTTTTAATCTGATTGGTGTTTACTTTTGTCATTTGATGTGTTGCCATCTGCAGAATAAAATACTTCCATCAATTATGGTTATGTGGAATTTTTTATTATTTTTCGAAACTTTAGAGAAAAAGATTCAACAGAGCTTATTGTGGTACATGCAAACCTACTTTCCTTACTTTAAGTCATCCCACCGATATTATTGCACTCCTGGTCTCACTGGGCGGTAGTCTGAAACTTGCTTGGGTTGCTGAACGAGGGTGACATAATGATATGATGCAAAGCAAAGGCAGCTGCAGAACCAGCTGTGGTTCACAGTGGAGAGCAGGCACGCGGCATGATCTTCCAGGAGTCATCTGATGTGAGAAATATGTTCCTCAGCAGAATCTGATTTAGAAAACATGTGGAACTTGGTGTTTGACAACTTGTTTGTATTTGAAGCACTGAATGGATTTGGCTTTGTGATTATTGTACAAAAATGATCTGCAGCCAGTCATTCTTGTTGATCAACAAGTAAAGTTTGAAGACACTTTTCCATTGAACTAATTGTTTTTCAGTTGTTTTTTTTTCATAAATGGAAATATATTAAGATAGTTGTCAATCTTCTCTGAAATCAACGTCCCAACAGATTTACCCTGAAATCACACAAGAAAATCCAAGAGTTCAGTCTCGGTTCATACAAGCTTCAGCTGAATGTTAACGTTCTTGTCAGTGCAGTTAGATTTAACTCCAATGGTTTGAGATGAATCTAAATGAACTGAAACTATATTTTGCTCAGATGAAAGCAAGGATATTTCTCTATATAGTATAGCACTGTTTTACTTTTTTATTTTTTATAAAATGAAATGTAGCGCCACTGCATACCAGCACAGGAGTGAAAGTGTTTTAAATGTGAGTTTGCTTTGCAGTCACACAACCTGGGCACCTTTCAGTGATGGATTATAATCTCTATTGTACAAAAAAGTAGCCCAGAGTCAAAATGTGAGGCAGCATGTCCAACAATGGGTCATGCAAGCAATCTTGTAGAGAAGATTGAACCAGAACTTTCCCACAACAGCATGAAAGACTGATGGTGTCATAAAGAAAAGGGCTACTTCAAGATGGAAAGGTGCAGCATGCTTCAGCAGACGTTTCATTCTTTCACTTTATTATTATTTAGTAAAGATATGAAGAACTGTTCAGCTGAGTGAGATTAAAATAATCTTAGAATCTGATAGAGGTCAGATAATTTTTTTGGAATCTCCTGATCCTTGAACTGAAAGTTAACGTTTTATTTTTATCCTTGCTTTGTGTAGATTCAACCGTTCATTTCTAACTGAGTTTATCACATTTAATTTTAGTCTTTGGAAACATAAACTGGCGGAGGGGTTTGTATTGACTATATGAAATTGCATGATTGAATTTTAAAACATTTTCTGAAGGAGCCCATTTGCTGATTGCAATTGGTTTTGCAATTGGTTGAATTGTCCTAAATCTCAAATATCATTATGGATTATATCATTTGTTAGAAGGAAATGAAAAATTGCACACATCCTCACTGAACTTTTTTCTGGATATTCATGAGAGTGGATTTCACAAAGACCTTTCATAAACAGCCTCATCTTCACTTGGGTGTTTCCTCGGCCAAACTCGAACACCATTCCATCAAAAGCAAACATTTGGGAAATTACCTGACTTCTGAGAAGATGAACATAATTTGTTTTCATCTGTTGGCTAAGTATAACAAATGAAAACTCATAAGTAAACTTCTGTGTTTTCTGTTTTTGCAGGACATCTGAGGGGGTCCACCCCCGCCTCTTGACTTGTTCTTCACATCTCTGTCGCCTCTCCAGCTGGAAGAGCCACAGATGAGACCCAGCATATTTTAATACTGTAAGTACTGTTGACCTTTGCATCCCAGCATCTTTTTTTAAAATCATTTTAATTGGTTAAAGGGAAATTAGTATATTTAGGATTGGCCTTAAATTACACCCAATGTCATCCTCTCAATTAACAGATGATGCAAAAGAACCAATCAGTAAATAAGGAGCTTGATTTATCTTTTTTTTTTTTACATTTCTTGTCCAACACATTTCTCCTCCAGGAAATGGCCAACATCCTAAACAGCTGCATCAGAAACTTATAGCCTCCATATTCCAGGCATCAGTTGTATCAATACACCATGCAGGTCTCCTTGTGAACTGACTTTGTGTTTGTGCTAAAAGCAGCAAAGACACCTCACTGGTTTTTCAGCTATCAGGTTCAGCTTTTTTTTTTTTTCCTTTTCAAATGCAAAGTTGCTCTTCAAGTTGTTGGATTGCAGTGGCGAGGTTGTGGTCCTTAAGTGCAGCGGCAGATGAAATGAAATGTCAAAATAAGTGCAGTTGTGTCCTTGTCTGTTTAGTGTATTTTCAGAAAAAGAGAACAGAAGCACCAATCCCAAAACAGGAAATCAATAAATTCTCAGTGCAGTTATATTTTAAAAAACTACACTATATTAATAATGTGCAGGGACTCCTTTTTCCCTGTTTGCTGTTACCTGTTTTTCTTTCGAATGGCTGCTATGAGCTGGTGGAAGGAACCGTTAAACTATCATTCAACATGAGTCAGTGCTCTCCTTTTTTACCAATAGATGCAGCGTCATAAATAAAATATTCCATCTATTCAGCTTCAGCAAAGGCATTGCATTGTGAAATGGACTGATTCACTTTCCAGCAGTGTCTCATTACAATCAAAGGCACAAAGAAATAAAAGTGAATCCAACAGAACATCTGCTCAAGGTGTGTGTGAATGCCAACATGTGAAGCAATATTTTACAAGTACTTCTTTTGCGGCTTCATCATTTTTGTCTGCTTTATTTTCTCACTCTGTTATTTTGCAAAGTGCAGCTTTTGTGCAGATTGTTGTTCAGAGTTTCCCAGAATCCCTTTAGGCAGCTTTTGTTGCAGCATCTCGGTTCCTCGTCGTTCTCACCTCACAGAAAGATTTTTTTTATTTTGTCCACTCAGCTTCTTCCTGACAGATGAGTCATGTCACGTTCATCAGCTGGTTGAAACTCCTTAACCTTGTTAATTTAAACGCGTTCAAAGGCTCAAGTAGGACAATCTGTTAGGACAGCTTTTCACCATGCACAAAATTCAGTGATGAACTGATTTACTTCCAATTACCTCTTCTGTTCTTAACATAAATATGCTTATGGGACACAGTTACTTCTACCTTTGAAACATGGTGGCCTCTGATCTGTGTGTGGTTATTTAAACAAAAGGAATCGATACATTATTACGCGTAGAGTCATTTTTACAATCAAGTGATTTGGGTCATTTGGTTCGGGTCCATCAACTGCAACTGTTTGGTCTCTTGGCTTTACAGCTGAGCAACAGTTAAAGACTTTAATCTTTAAATAGATTAAAATATTCATCTATGACTTTGTAATTTCTTTTCTGCTGTACAATTTTTTTATGCTGCAAGATTTCTAAAGCAATGCGTTTGATCCAACTGTGTTAAATTGCAACAATAACAACATAAAAACGTGCAGCTCCCAGATGAACCATGAAGACACCATAAAAATTGGATGATCACTTTTCCCTGCGGTATCTGAACAGACGTGTGGCCTCCATAAAGCAAAACTGGCTGGCCAGAGATTTTTCTTCTGCCCTTTTTATTCTTTTTGTGGAATAAATTTTTCAGTCTGGTTCAAACAGTTTCCCTCTGATGCGTTTTTTTTTTTTTTTTTATTCCCACCTGTTTTTATTCCCTGCTTTGGAACAGTAAATGTCACAACAGTGTTGCAACTGGGGATAAAAGATACATGGAAGACAGAATTTGAATAAAAATAGAGGGAATGCTAGAATTTTGTATTTTTCTATTGCACTCAATTTTTCCCATATTCATTTGTTTTTTTTCAAATGGTAATGTCTTTCAGTCACTTTTTATAAACTTCCTCATTCTGTCTGTGCTTCATTTGCCTTTCAGCTGTTAGTTCCTTTTTTTTTGACATATTCATTATTCATTTTATTTCTTTTTCAGGTGGTCGGGTTCTTGCATCCTTTTTTAGAATCTTTCATCCAAACTGCAATATACTCCCTTCATTCCTCACTTTTTCTCCTCTTATTAATCTCTGTTCATTCATCCTCAGTTTGGATTTGTTGCGTCTTTATTTTCATGTAAATTCCTTTTTTCTCATTCGATGACATTTTCCAGCTGACCCTCAGTTTCTGTTATTCTCCTTTCCTGACTTTACTCCATTCATCCAGTTACATCCAGACAAAAACGGCATTCTGCAACCTCTAGCACAAGAACGGCTGAATTGACTCGCACACATGCTTCTTAAAATGTTTCAGATCGACAACATTTTGTGGAAAAGTAGGAAAAAACACGTCCCAATGTCACAATCAGTGCAGTCATCGCTTATGTGGTGGCACAATGGCGAAGCAATGAAATGGTTCATAAGAAACACTAAAAATGAACGGAAATGGAGCAAGAAGAAGGCGGTCTGATGTAGCACTCAATCACTGCTTCTTGTTCAGCCAGCCCCCTGAGAGCCAGAAATGGCTTATTTTTAAATGGCACAGATTATTGAAGTTTTTCTTTGCCCGATGACTGATATGTAGATGTCAAAACCAACTCAAACACAATCTTATCGTTTTGTTTTTGGTTTAAAAATCTCAACAACAACCATCTACAGGAGAGAAGGATTTGGAAAGAAAATGCCGTTGCATTTTAAACAAAAAAAAAATGTATCTGAAGTTTCATTTCTGATCTATTTTGAGGAGTCTTTATTTGTTTCTACTCACTAGTTATGTAAATGTGACACCTTACAGTAGAGGAAAGATGAAAAGAAGCTCTTTATTTTGCATCACTCAAAGCACAGCCTGACTTTTAGTTTGTTTTTTTTAAGCTTCTCTTGCAGCTAATCTTTTAGGAATCTATTACTAATATAACTAATTAGTCCAGACAGCTGAAATTGTTTTATCAATGAGTCTGATGTCTAAAAATAGGAGAAAATCAAACGTGCGCAGAAGCATTGCTGACTGTTGTAGATGGCTTAGATCTAATTCAGAAAGAGTAAATGTCATTTATAGCTGCTGGATATATATGCAACAATTATGGAATCCGAACAAATGTAGCATTGACCGAATGAAAGCATCAAATAATCAAAATAATATATATATATATATATATATATATATATATATATATATATATATATATATATATATATAGAGCTAGAATATATTTAGAAATTCATGCAATCTGCTTGTTAAAGTCAAGATATATTTCCATATATTTATATTCATTTTGAGGGTTAATGTAAAATATTTCAAATTCTAGATATTCTTCAGTTTCTGGCCATAAATTCCTCTCAATGCCAATATATTCTCATGAATTCTTATGAATCCATGAGACTATATTAAGAAAGATTTCCAACTTTTTTCAACCTCACACAAAGGCCGAATTTTCAGCCCAAGGTGGTCAGGTTACTTTTAAATGTGAAAAAGGAAGAAAAAAATTTATAAAATATTGACTTTCTTGACATTCTTCCTTTTGCTGCACATACAATATATAAAACATGGGGGCTTCATAAATGATGCACATATTTTGTATTCACAACAGAACATTTGTTTCTCAAATTCTTTATTTCCGTGGGTCAGAACCCGCACTAGAAGCGATTTTTAGACGTTCCGTATTATATATTGTCAGCCTACGTCGTTGGATAACAAACGATGCATTTGCACTGCGTTTCTCTCACTTGGCTCAAAGGTGAGGAATGATGCAGAAAAGATGCTGACAGGCTTCTTGATTCCCATCTTCAGTGACCGGATTAAAAACAAATCACTTCCCCTCTCGCCTCTCAGCCATGATATTATTCTTTTTTTCTTTTTTTTTTTTGATTGCACAGTTTTATTGCATAGCTTTATTCCAAAGCGTTGTTTCCTTCACAACACTTTGGAATAAAGTTGATTTCCTCGACTGTGGGCGGCCTGTAAATTCCTGTAGACATTGGCACACCATCATGTTCACTGAACAAAGATATTGTTTTTAAGTGTGCACTCAGTTCGCAAATCTGCCGGCACAGATTGCGAAACATAAGATACTGATATCCCATCTGCAACACTCTTCAATTAATTTATTGATACGTAGAGCTGTGTTTTCAGTTTTGGTGGATTTGTGCTTACGTTTGGTAGTTCACAGATTGTTCAAGACCTGTGCGATGCCAAAACTTTTTTTTTATTGCTTATAGATTAAATGAAAGCACAATAGATGCAATAGTTGAGGAAAGGAATAACTT
This sequence comes from Poeciliopsis prolifica, assembly GCF_027474105.1. Classification (NCBI taxonomy): domain Eukaryota; kingdom Metazoa; phylum Chordata; class Actinopteri; order Cyprinodontiformes; family Poeciliidae; genus Poeciliopsis; species Poeciliopsis prolifica. The sequence goes on along the minus strand of NW_026562462.1, from coordinate 546,044 downwards.
TGTGACACACAGGAATAATTTCTTTTGAATTAGGTTAACATTTAGGTTTATGCATCAGACTGCAGATCAAAGTACCTTCCTTCTTTCTATTTATATATTTTCTTAAACATGTTTAGTGTGGAGAGACACAGAAAGCAAATCTGTACTGAGGCCAGGCATTGGTTGGCAGGGTTCTTCTCAGCCAGCAGTGAACCACAGGAAGCATAAGAGCTGATTTCAAGCTGCATGAAATCAGGATTTCACAGAGCTAAATGTGTTGCTGCGCCTCCCCAAACAGAGGCCAGCAGATTGATTACAGCCTGGATTAGTTTTGTGCCCGATCCATAGTTTACTCATTAATACCGTAAACTTTCAAAGGAAACAGTGAGAGCCGGAGGAGGGGAGAAAAAAAACTAAAGACTGTAGCTATTCTCTTTTCCCTCTTTCTGTTAGTTCCTCAGTCCGATTATAGTTTCAGTTTCATTTAGGTGGTCTTTCAGTTACTCCGGCACCCGTGAAGTTTTTTTTTTGTTAGAATTTGTCCTTCAGCGTGACACACAAAAACAAAACCACGCACACAGGCGCACAGCGGCAGAAACTGGTGTATTGCCTGTCAGTTTGAAAACTGATTCCACTTTCTCAGTCTGGCACTTGGGGCGCCCACTCAAGGCCAGCAGACACACAAACATCCATGCGAGACATCAAACCTGCACGCAGTTAAAGTCCCACACACAGAGACTGAGGCAGCGAGAAGTGATGCAGTTAAACAGTGAAATGCGTTTTAAGTACATTTAAAGTAGTAAACATGTTTTACAATGGAAATAAAAGCCTGATTTGATGCATGCCCGCTGAGATTGAAGATGTTCTTGGACCAGCTTTGGGTTTTTTCACTCGTTTGCCAATTCATATTCATCTCTTCCTATTTCATTTAGACCTGTTTTCAGGCCTAAAATGAAAGCATTTGGTTAATTTGACAGTTTTCTCATTTGTTTAAAACTTCAATTTGCTGATGCAGGTTGTAGCCAGATGCATCCTACTGGATGTGCATTATCAACTAGTAGCAACTTGTTGACATGTTTTCAAACCAGAATATTAGAGTTGCCCCCTACTGGTAAATAATGATCATTGCAGTCACATAACCACATTTTTTGACAGTTGATTATCAATATATTATAAAAAAGAACTTTAAATAATCTGCTTGTAAGCAGGTTAAACTGACCTAAATGTGTGTGCAAAGATGCATTCAAAATGTTGTTTTGTTTGTGTTTCTTTTCTACTTGCAAAAGTTGGCCATTAAATATGAGGAATTGGTTAGCTGACCAACATCCTCTTAAACAATAAACTTTCCTCAAATCAATCTGATTCAATTTATAAATAAAAACGTGGAACTTCTGAGGTGGAAAATACACCAGGATAGTGATCAGACTGAGCTAGTAGCTATAAATGTTCACATTTATCTTTCTGAAGTTGAGGTCTGTGGGTTTTTTGTGTTTACAAATCGAGCTCCAGAAGCAGATGAATGAATGTCCTAATAGATCCCATCTGCACACACTGCTTGGTTAAAAAGTCACTCTCCACAGTCAATTGGTGCTTAATGCAGCATTTCTATCCTTTTAACAGTCAGTTCTGGAATGATGCACATGTTGCAAAACATCTTTAAGACCCAAAAGCTCCAAAAAGTCTTACTACTGAGGTCAAGGTCCATTATTTATTGTACAGTAAAACATGCTTCATCCAATTGGAATTTTCAGAAAACTGATTAAAAAATACCAGACTAAACATTCAAATGGAAATACATACTAATTCCTAGAGAAAGTCACATGATTGCAGCAGCAAATCATGTTTTCTTTCTTGTAAGGTTAAAATAAAACCTTAATAAAGATACAAAACTCTGTCCAGTAGAATCTGTTTATGAATCAGGGTAAAAGTGCGGCTCCATTTCTCTTGTTTGGCAGTTTCAAAACAGAAAATGTGTTGCAACAGAATATTTTCTCTGTTGAAAAATCAACATTACTGACACCATTACTTCACATTCATATTCATAAGATGGAAAATACAGCACAGATAGCATTACTTTGTTGAAATGTGTTTATCTGTGAGAACATCTACTCTAATTTGTGATTTGATAAGTCTGCATATTATTTTTCCTATTAACAAGCAGATGAAAACAGGGATTGAAACCTTTCTCAGTGAAATATTTAACCATCTGAAATGTGGTGTGACTAAAATCGTACCAGTAACACCTTTTGTTCTAATTAAGCAAAAGAATCCACACATTTGGCATAAGCATGCACAAAAATAACACAATCCATTCAAATGGTTGAATACTAAAACTTTTTTATAAGTTAAAGAATAACCATCAAATGACGGATACAAAATGCATTCTGACTGAATATGTAGGGCTCACCAGAAAGAGAAAAATATGTCCAATAAGACCTAAAGGTGCAGAAAGTTAGCCAGAGATCATTAAATTCTACTAACTAGTAATGTAACTTTATTTATGGTTTAAATCCTTTTTTTTTTCAAATGAGAGAGCTGAGGCCACAGCATCTCACCGTCCTCTTCAATAGATGCTGTAAATGACCGAATCAGTGGATCTGCCCTCACGCTGCAGACCCTAATCTCATTATCACTTATCAGGCTTCACTATAATCACAGCCGCTTCAGCCGCCGCGACCCGTCTGACACCAATCTCATTGAAACCTCAGAGTTGCTCTGACATTCTCCCAATAACGGTTAATCCAGAGCCACCGGGCCGCGGAGGTGAACCGCTGTTCATCTGGCACACAAACAGGAAGCTGCCACAGAATGATTTCTGTCAATTATCTAAATGAAAGCAGCTGCAGTGTCTCAAAGGGGAGGAGCTGTTTTACAAAGAAGGTGGCAGTTGAAGACTGTGCAAAGCAGAAGAGAGATGGATTGTTTAACAGATGCACCAATGTCAGCGATTGGTTCATTATCTGTGACGTTTCTGCAATTAAAGGTGAATTAAATACATCTACATTTTAGTGTAATAGTAATACCTAATATTACTGGAAGAAACTCCTGGAGGCAGATTGAAATGGACTAATGAGCCTCAACTGTCTCTAGCAGCCATTTAACAACATGGAGGTTTATTTCCAGTTTATTCCTGCTACTTAAAACTTAAGAGACAATCCTAATAATAACTTTCTGGACACTTGTTTTCGCCATTTTAATACTCTACTTTTAAATAATTAAGTATCTTTAAAATACCTTTAACCTCAGAGTATGCAGCTGTGCTTCTGAAATTTGGCTGCATGTTTTTAAACTTGATCATTTAATGCGTGGCTCAGAAAATCAGACGATGCACTAACAGCCAGTATTTGGAGCTGAATTTAGTCGGAGAACTTTGACTGTTTAATAAAGCTGTGATCCAATACTTTGGGTTGAATTGGGCCATTTCTAATAAATATATGAAATGACAGACATATACTAATAAGATCACATTCTCATACATATACCCACCTGTAGCTCATTTGCTCAAGTTGTTCATATTATGACTTCTATATTTTATTCTTCTCATTACTGTAAGCTTTAGTGAAGGCCAGCCTCACATCTATTATACATTTAATTGTTGCTTCCAGCAATTCTATTTTTTTATTCGCCATTTTTTAATCCAGATGCAGCTACAAAACCCTCATTGAGTATTCTTTTGTCATTTAAATTTTCCATACAAAAATGATGGCAAACCACATGACAGTGAGTAGTCAAAATATAAATTGACCCAATATTTTAAGTATGGCAGTAAAAAATAGATTTACATAATTCTTATCCCCCTTTTCAACCACTGACAGCAGGTTGTTAAGGACCTTACCTAATGGCTGCTCATGGTTTCCTATGTAAGAATGAGGTTCATTATACTAATTCTGCTTCATCTCAAGAGATGACAAGTAGGGAGAGGAAGCTTCAGGTGTAGCTCAGGGAAAGGAAGATATGTTGTTAAGCCTTTAATGTTATGTGTAAAAACTGCATCTTTGTGGTTTGTTGCATCCACCTCTTGTATGAAGTTCAGCTTAGGTGTAAAATATGATACTAAAGTTTATTTTTTTGTTTTAAAAAAGATAAATAACTTTGTATTGTCTATCAACCGTGACCTGAAATAGTAATAATAATAAAAAAGACAAAAAAAGTAAGTAATGTAAATGCATGCATTGCGAAATAATTTCAGTGACTGAAATTTGGCCTTGCAGATTTTTTATTTTGTGCTTATTCGAGACTGCACTGGCGTGTGCAATGCTGTTTTCTGCAGAAAAATAAGCATTTAGGCATGAAGTTAATTTCTACACCCTACAAATTTGATGTTTCAGATTGTCTTTATTCATCTTGGAATAAATACATGGGAAGGTAATTTTCCCCTAGCAAAATGGAAATATAAACATGCCACTGTAGTCACAAAAACTAATTGGCAGGCTGTCTCTTGAGGCGATGCATAATCGCTCTTACTGAGGCAGCTTTGTCTAAAAAAAGATGGCAAAAATAACACACAAACTTCCTGAACAAGTTAATTTCTGGATATTTAGTTTGAGGTAAGTCATTTATCTAAGGAGTTTCTTTATTTTTTTCATAAAGGAATAAAATGCTTTTGAGCATAAGATCATGTCAGAGGAATAATGAACATGTTTTTCTGTGTCGGCTCTGAGTGTGTGTGTGTATGTGTGTCAGCACCATGGACAGCTCACTCCAGCAAATGGTTTTCCTGCTTGGTTTGCACCAATTCTTTGTTTCCAAAGTGTAGCTCTGGGATCTGAAACTTGCACTGTCTTATACTGGCACATGTGGATCAGTAAAGAGTCAATATGTCAAATTCTTTCTGCTTTCAATCTGATGGATAGCAAAACATTGAGCTTTAGCATTAATAAAAAGTTCAGGCTATATCACTAATGTTCGTCGTTTCGCCACCATTTTCCACTGGCTCCATAAATGTCGTTTGCCTCTTAATCCTGAGACAGTGATGGTCTTTGAATATCACCAGTTAGTAAAATCTTGCTCTGTAAGCTGTGTTTAAGTCTCATTTGCAATAATGCTGCTGCTGCTGATTAGTGATTGGCTGGTTGGGGTTTTGAAGCATTCACAAACACAATTAGATTTTGATGGTGATGATAGGGTAGCAGATGCTGATGTGCCGTTTCCATTGAGATCTTTTAAAGAAATTAAATTACACCAGAGGAAGAAAGACACATTTCCTCAAAAACATGTTTTTAGTGATCTAATTGTGCATCTCTGTCCTGATGTGTGAACCTAAACCGGCTGTTTTTTTTTTAAAAAAAACACACAGTTAAGGTCTGGCAGTATTACTAGTCCTGATGAAGCTTTGAGGAAAACTATAAACTCTGTCCTGCAATGTATTGATGGCAATACAGATTTTATAGTGAATGAGAATAAACTGTTGGCCTCAGAAACACATTACCTCACTGATGGGCCACCACTTACTGAGAGATGTAGCCCTCTTGGGACAATTTGTGTGTGTAGTTGTGCTTTTATGTGTCTGCTCTGTCCTCCCAATCCTCTGCTGGATCTGCCGGAGGTTTCCTCTTGCTTAAAACAAAATTGTTGTTGCCTCTTTGATTAAAATATGAAGTGAATTTGACAGCTTTTTACTATAAGTAACATTGAATGGAATTGAACAGTAATATTCGGTAAATTAGAATATGACTTCTCATGAGGCCTGGAAGATTAAAAAAACTAAAACTCAGATGGCGTCCACTTATTGATTATGCTAATTGAGGTCAAATTAAAATTTGTATTCCAGTAGGTGTTGGTTTTTGACAAAGCTCGCTTTTCAAATCTTTTAAGGTTTCAATGCAGCTTGTGCTTCCTTGTATTAGCAGATATTTGTTTTGCAAATGTGCAAATATTTATCAAAATACATATTTTTGGATTTTGCCCATATCCAGGCCGTCTTTGTTTGCCGTTTTAACTGCTACCTTTTAAATGCCAGCTCTGTTTTCCTGGAAAATGTGTTCACTAAATGTTGATTTTCTGAAACCCAATGAAACTTCTAGACGGTTGAACTGAGCCATACTAATCCTGCCCTGAGCAAAACTCCTGTGAGACGACTTGATGCAGCTCCTGTCTACTCCAAGATTCACAAATAATCTTTAACTGAATCATATAACCCAGAGGTCAACAGAACTGTGGTTTCATACGTCTGTCTGCAGTGATAAGTTGGGAATACTGTGGAAAACCATAACTTTCAATTAAGAAAAGACGATCCATACTGTTCCTCTTCTTGTATAGGTCAAGCAGACTGCGTCTGTCTAAAAGAACTGTCTGCCGACTACAAGCCTGATGCATTTTACAGTGATGCTCTTCCCTTCAGTGATGACTTGTTTGACTGATATGAAAGAAAATCACTGCTGTCCTTCCAACTGGTCTCACTATGAAGCTTTGTGATGGCAGAAGAACTAAGAGTGAAATATGTCTAATCTACTTCTATATGAAATGCCAAAGCTGTATAAAACTCTGCTTTTGCTGCAGGCAGAAAGATGGGTAGTAAAGGGTTAAACTTGTTCAGCTTAATGTCTTAACTCCCACAGGAAGCAGTGTTCTATTGATTAATCCTGTTGTAAATGTGCAATCGATCAAGCTCTCTTCAGTGGGCGTACTACAGCAGCCAAACCAGATCAGATTTATGATCAAATCTCGATATTGGCCTTTTCTATAAATCACCGTACATCACTGCAGAGTCTGGTGTTCTTGTTTGAACCCTGTGTGGCACATTAGCTCTGCAGTTCAGATGACGGATCGTCTCTGCCAAATAAGACGCTCATGTTCCGACTGCAGAAAACATGCAGCGAGGAAAAGGAAGAACAAGATGTTTCAATTATCCAAATGGGTTACTGGTTGAGTGACGGGGATTGACAAAAGATTTTTAAAGGAAGAAAACAAAGGTTGTTCAAAGCTTTACCACCACATGAGAGGCTGGAAGAGCTTGGATTTTAGACTCTTGCATCTTTATGAGAAACTAAAATGTTTAAAACTGGAAAAGCCAAGAATCTCTTGGATTCTTCTGTTTTTAAATGTGCTGTCAGTGCACTTATATCATCACCACATTTTTCTTGTAGAAACGCCAAGCAAAAGAGCAGTTTTTGTTTTGTTTTTTAATTACCGGTAGACATTCAGGAAGTCCTATTAGTATGTGGCATTTAATCCTCCTGTTCAATTTCAACATTTGTTTGAAGATACAAACTGGCTTTAGCCTGGGGCAGATTCATAATGAGAATAACTAAGGCTGTATAAAATATATCCTGCGTGCTTCCAAGTTCACACCAAAGTTGTATCCTTCCTGCATTGGAGTGCTTTGTGAAATTAATAGATCCTGGAGAGAAACTGTGACACATCGTCTCTAGGTTCGAGTCTGTCCACCCCGTGGAGGAAGCTTATCTGAGGCTCTTGCATCAAGGATTTAGTGTTTTCAGTCAAAAAAACAAACAGCTTATGACCTTTTCTTAGGATTGGAACATTAGTTATGTGTGTTTTTCACATTGTGCATATGCAGACAGCCATCCAGTGCGGTCTACAGTTAAAAAAATAACCATCAACTATCCAAGCTCAAGATATTCAAAGAGCCGTCTATTAGATCAGATGATTGTTGCTGATAACCTCACCACAGAACCCCAATCTTCTAAGTAATCCCAGACTTCTGATTTAAATATGCATCAGTCATTTAATGTCACTGTCTTCCCTTTGCAAACAAGTCAAGGCTAACTGTTAACTAACCTCTTTGTTTTTTTTATTTTTTTTAATTTACCGTAAGAAAATGTAACTCTAAGTGCTAAAGCAGCACAATTAAGAAAACTGAGTGGCAACACCTTGAAGGAATTTTAATTGAATGATCTTTTTGTAGATTGTACATGAAAGCTAATCTTGAGAGGCGAATACAGAAGAGACCAATTTGGCTGCAGCATTTTGGATCCTTTGATGGATTTTAGGGAATTATTTGCATTGGAGCAGTTCTGCTTGTTAAAATGGCATGAACTGGAGCAACTCTGAGCTTTCTTTGGTATTATGCTAATGTTGGAAATGTTGCTGTAATAACACATAATGCAGCAGAGACCTGTTCGATGTGTACATGAAAAGATCAAGATTTTTATGGCATAATTGCCACAGTTATATGTGTATGTCTCACACAGTGAATCATATACTTTACCTTTTACATTCAATCTTTTGCTATTTTAACTCCTTACTTTTTGTTAATTGTATGCAAGTTGCATGCACGCTGTCTCTGAATTTGTTGACAAATCTACAGAACCAAAGTGGCAAAGAGTGAAATTTGTATATAGATGACAAAAATAGACATGAGCTCACATTATGTTGTAGAATCAAACATGCGTACCTGGAGGTCATCGATGCATTATAATGTCTCGACTGACTGGAAAGTTTTCCATGCGTCCATCCCATGCAGCAGTACACATCCAGGTGCAAATTACACATAAGAAATGGGACGCGGCTTTAGACGGATCAAGGACTAAATAAAGCCAACTCTTCTCCAAGGTGAGCTCTGAGCTGTACAAGCGTTACTGACTGACTGAGTGACTAGTCAGATGGTGCTCATACTTTGCTTCGTCTTGTTGAATGAGAATTGACATCATGGCTGATTTAGCTTACAGCAACCAATTAGTGATTGAAGGAATAAAACACACACACTCATCCTACAGAGCTTAGTCATAAATTAATTTATTTTTAATGATAAATATGCAATTCATCCTCCAAGTTTCTCTTTGTATATTTCTGCTTTTTCTTGCATTGCACTAAATTACTTATATGTATTTAACATTACTCTGAGAGAGCAAAGCCTCCTAAGGACCAGTAATATTTGACTGTACATTGAAGAATATTTGCATGTTAGATGATTTCTTTACAATTTGACAATCTAAATGCATCTTTCCTGACAGCCAGAGTTTTTGAGAAGTCTTTGGGAACTTACAAAGCTTGTATTTGCTAATGCTAATAACATCAATGCTAATTCTGTTCACTAGTTGCATGGATTTACCAATGCTAAGCTTAAACTGATGCCTTTTTGTATCAGACCGACCTCTTTGATGATATTTCACGTAGCAGTAGATTTTAGTTGTATAATGGTAAATGGCGAAGGAAGACCAGAAGCAGTGAAGCGCTGCTTGGACTTCACACATGTGAAGTGTACTCCTGTTGCAGTTGTTGCACGAAGGTTGCCATATTTCTCTTTTGAACTGGGAACATCATTTCAAAGGGTTAAAAACATTTTGCTTAATTAAAAAATATATGGATTCACTTATGCAAGACAAAATGTGTGAAATCTATAAGGCTGTTAGTATCTGTTTAAATGAAAATATGCTGTAATTGCTAAAAAGCTGGTGGTGCAAATTGCACCTACATGGCTGAAAATCACAAACACAACTCAAGCTACTGGTATAAGGAGTTGAGTTTATATAAGGGAGCCAACACAGATTATTAAAAATGCAATGATGTGCAATACTGTGGAACAGACCTGGACACCACTAGTTAATGAAGCACACCAGTGTGCACAATAAGCCCTAATTATGTAATGCGAGCAAGCGGACTAATTACTGTGTTGGACTAAATTTGACTTATGAGCAAATTAATACTTCATGGGCCAGATGGAATAAGCTCACAGGCCTCATCACTTTGCAGTTGTAAAATGTGTAGTTTTAGCTGACGAATTTCTTTTCAAATTTAAAACTAATGAACTTTTTTTTTCCACAACAGATGGAACTGTTTCATTCTCTTTTTTTTCATTTTACAGGGTTTCTTGTGGGAATCACTTTTATTGGATATTAGTGTTAAATTATTTTATATCTGGGAGACTTGAATAAATATTTTTTTCTTGTATTTCAATCATTTAAATTACTTCACAAAGCTATTGAGCTACTTTCTGTTTCCCAGATTATATATCACAACATGATCTCATTAGAAAGAAGAAAATCTACCAGTGATGACTGAATGAGATTTTGCAAAATAGAATTCAGTCTAAAGCTAATTTCTTAAATTGTCTCATGTATAAAACCAATAAAAAGCAGCTAGAGGGGCGAAAAAAGGGAAGCGGCCTCTGCTAAACTGTCAACAGGGAGAGTGAAAGATGGTTATTACCACCAGCAGTTTGTTCAAACGCTGCGAAGCCACAAAGCTCCAGTACAAGATTTCCAGCAATCATCAGATCACAGAAGCCGTTTTATCAAAGGTGCACGGCTTGAAACAAGATATCAGCGCTGCGCTGAGGGATTTTTCAAAGCAGTATCATTTTTACTGAACAAAATACCAAATTTCTACCGTTGCCAAGATGATCTTGGTCAATCTCATGGTTCCAGGGTAGAATTACCACATTACTTCCCATTACCTACTTGATGTGTGTTTTCTGATGCTTTTCCCATTGTTGCTCTTCCCACCTTTTCCCATTCAACGCACACAGAATAAATCAAGTGGATGACATTAAGAATAGCTTGGATCTTCTGTAGTTTGAGATGAAACGTAAGCAAGAAAAGTCCAGACAACATAACTGATGATGCTTTCAGATCAAAATGGAAAAGGACGCAAATGGGTGGAGAAAAAGCAAGTCGTTACTCCGACTGTGCATTTCCTTTGAGGATGATGAGGAGAAAATTGTTTTTTTCTTTTTGCCATGTTTGAGTTCACTTTTTTCTTTTCATTTGTCACTTCATACGACAGAACAAATCAAGAGATTGAGGAGATGACACAAAGAAGGTGATTGAAGAGGGGACGAGAGGGAAGTGTGTCACCTTCATGCTCTCCTTTGTCACTTTGGCAGATGATAAAAGAAACAAGGAGCTGAAAAAGTCAGACAGAAAGAAATAGAGGAGCCAGAAATTTAGTATGGAGCAACATGAATGACAAGAACACATAAGGAAAAAAGTAACAATTATTCCAAATGTATATTAATAATGCATTTTAGAATATAATTGATGAATAAAATGGTAAAAATAGATTAAAATAAGAAGTGAGAAGCCATGAAAACCTTGGTAATTCAACTAATTTATTTCTCCGGTGTTACAGTTGTACGATGTGATAATCTGACCTTGCCTTGAGGTTTCGATGAGTGTTAATTAGAAATCAGAGCAAGTTAAAGGAGCTTTTTAAAATACAACTTTGGTTCAGAGGATTTCAACAGAAACTGAAATAATTGAGGTCTTAACATTCGATTTTGAAGCCGTTCCCCTAAAACGAGCAAAATCGAAATAAAGGAAACGCAGCTCAGCTGAAGTTATCAAAATAAACTTCCAGACTTCTGATGTCTGTGCGACAAGCGGCTCAACGCTTTGATTCTGTGAAAACACTGGATGTGAAAACGATTGATCCGAGTCTTTGCTGATGAACCAGTTCCTTTAAAACTGCAATGCTCTGTTTTCATCATGATAGAAGTGTCTCTTTGTGGTGACTCCAACATGCCATCAGTATGTTAATGCTTGTAAATGACTGCAGCTTTTGCACTGTGGTTGTATCGGTTAACGCAGGGTGAAATGCTAATTTCTTCTAATTTATAGCTGCAGACGAAACCCATTCCCTCAGGAGAGAAAGGAAGCTTTCCGTCTTCCTTTTGAGAGTCTTACCCTCCTTTCTTTTTCTGTCTACTCACAGCGGATGTTCGCGATGACCCACTGACGCCGACCTCCTCCACCCTCCTTAATCCTCAAGGTCTCTTATGAAAATGGCCCCGACCGGCTGGCTGTGGCGGCTGCCGTTGCTGCTGACGATCCTCGAGCTTCGTTCGTGTTTTCTGTCTGTGTCGGCCTCGACCACGTCCTTCCCCAAAGACCTGGAGCCACTCCATGTCGTCAGCTCGGAGCGTGAGTGAATCCCTCAGAGTCCGTGTTGGTCTTGATGACAAGTTGGCTCATTGCTAACTTTTGATGCTGCTAAATTTATCTGTATCTGGTTCATATCTACACCTTATTGATGTGGTCATTAAACAATTTGCAGTCACCAATAATTCATTTCAGAACAAAAATGAAAATCACTGTCATACACTGTAAAAAGACAAATAACCTTTTGTTTTTGTCTGATATTAAATCTGAGTAAATGTTTCCTGTTTTTACAATAAATTTCTACAAGAATGATGAAAAACTGTATTACTTTTAAAAAAAAAACTTCTCATATTTAGAAGTTTATGTAAAATAAGATTAATATGCTTTTTATACCCGTTGTGAATCCATGAGGATAATACGAAAGCAGGCATGTTATATTTTTAAAAAAGACATTTGAACTCATTGTTGAATTAAGAAATATTGAGATATAAGGAAGAACATTTTGGACCTCCACAGGTCTGGCAACAAATAGCCAAACATTTGACTTAATTCATGTTGATTAAAATGTAAGAATCTAAGTTTGAATAAAAATAAAAATTTCTTTATATATTTCATGATTACATCTCATATAAAGGTGGAGAACATTTAGTCCGATTTAATATCAAACCTTGATCCAAGTACAGTGTATAAATATGTAGTTTACCATATTTTATTTTTAAAATCAAAATGCAGTCTCTTTGTTCTGAGACTGTTTCAAAGAAATAAGCTGATAAGTGACATTTCTAAATGTTGAATTGTTTGCAGAGTCGTACCAGTATCCAGGCTTTCAGGGTCTGCTGCAGGACAACGACACGTTGCGCCTGGGTCTGGACTTTCAGAGAATGTTGAGGATCAATCACGTTCTTTACATTGCAGCAAGGTTGGTTGGTCAGAAGTGAAGCAGTTCGCATTAATGCTAATTGCACTCGACTCATAGTATTCCTGTACTGAATATCTACATTCAACAAACCATAACATGTTTCATTTTTTGTATATCTTGATTGAGATGTATCATTAAGGTAAACTTATCATAATAAAATATTGCCCTTTTTAATGATTCAATCAGTACTTTAGTGTAGTTTAGTTTGGCTTGTCTGAGTATTCTCATTTGTAAAGTCACATTCCTTAAAATTATGATATAATGAAGCATTGGAGCGCAAACAGATTTTACTCAGTTTATGTAATTTACCAAACACCATTAAGTCCACTTGACATGTAAGACTTATAGTACACTCTGTCTCGGTCTGTTCTGCCTATCTCAAAAAATTATTATAATTTAAGAGGTACACGGCATCCACAAGCCTCATCTAAAGTGCATCTTCCTGCTCACATGTAGTTACTGACTAAAGAAAAACTGACTAACAAAAATGCAATAGACAAGATGCATTGTACATTATTGGAACACATTCTAATAATATGATTATTCTCTGATTTTGATAAATATTCATATTCAGACACGAAAAACAAAGGAAAGGTAAAGTTAAAACTAGTATAGATACAAAGGGGGACCAAACAACCAGGTCCTATTATTATTATTATTATTACTGCCACTAGAACAAGGAAGATGGCAAACAGTATTGGATTTTGCTAAAAACAACCTTCCACATATAGAAGCATTTATATATGATGCGTCTGAAGCAGCACCTTCTTCATAATTCGGTAAATCTGAGTGAGTGTGTGCGGTGAGGCCTGACTTTGTGCTTTGAACTCTTCAGGGATCATGTGTTTGCTGTGAACCTCACGACGGCATCAGAGGAGTTTGTTCCACAGCTGGTGAGTAAATTTTTACGATAAACAGTTTATTTTTGGATCTGTTGCTGCAAGAGATCACAAACATGTCTGCATCGAGTATTCTTGATGTCAGAATTACTTTGACTGTGTACCTCTATCTGCCCCCGCAGATGTATTTCACCCTTTTTGTATATATATATATATATTTTCTAGTTTGTGATTCAGTTTATATTTTTTTATTTTCCAAAAAAGTAACAGCACTGCAAGTATTCAGTTTTATTTTATTAACCCTGAAAGTCATTATTTTCTCCTTCAGTGTTGGTCAAAGGTGTTTAAAAACACTTGGAATAAGCTTTGAAAGAACTGAATGTGTGAGATTAAGAAAGTTAAGAGTAACTTTATTTTGAAGTATATCCAACATCTCCTCTGCTGCTAAAACATATTTTGTTTGACAGGAATTGTTGTGAAAGAACAAAGTACACATGACTTGAAGTTATGTACCAAATCCATTCTATGTTCAATTTAAAGAGATATTTAGTTGCTATTACAAGTGAAGCTGAACTTTTATTTATTTCTTTCAGCATAGAAAAATGAAAATAAAATAGAATGCAGACATAAAGTTTCGATAATTCAGATCATGGAAGCAAAAATGATATACTGACTTGTACCGAGGACAGAGCCAGGTGGCACGCCGCTTTTAACTCAACTGTGCTGAGCTCCATTTTTAAAACTCTGCATTCATAGTAAGTTTCATAGTAACGTTTTAAGGTTAATATATCCACGTATGCATGCAAGCAATGATTAATAGACTTGTTCATTTCAGACGGTTCAGTGAACTTCATATATGAGCTTCTGCTTCTGATTTTTAGTCTTACATAAGGTTATCTCTCTCAGGGCGAAGAGAGCAGCATTAGAGCTGACAGCTGACAATGCAGCAAAGAACCCTTTTCCTTATTGCACAATAGATCTATTAAATATCAGGGCGGAAAAACAAAACTAAAGCGGCTTGTAATATTTGAGGCAGCACAAAGGACAAGCTTCCTTTGATCTTCACACCTCCTCTTCATCAAAGGGAAAAGGTTACAGGGTGGCTTCTGACAGTAATAGGCCTTCTAGTGTATTGTGGGATGGTGGGCTCACTGCAGCTCTTTGAAGTGAGATGTTACACTCGTTACCACTGATTCGATCCCAGTGGTGCATCTGAGAAGCGCATCCCGCTCCGTCTCTGTGCGTATGCCCTCTCGGTCTCATAGAAATGTTTTTCTTCTTTATTTGGGAATTCTTGAGCTCCCTATGTTTTAAAATGTTTACAATAACATGTTTGTTTTGCTTCTCAGTGGGTTTAATTATGGTAAAACTCATGCTTCTAGAAAAAAAGTTTGTCTTGACTTGATTGGCAATGTCACTACATTATCTCTCTTTTACCAAGAGAACAAAATCTGTAATCGGAAAAACAAAATGCTTTTGAACTAGATAAAATTCCATCCATCTTTTTTTAAAACTGGAATATTTGGCTGGAACTTTATATTCTAGAAATGTCCAGATCTTGATTTCTCACTCTTGCCTTCAAATGCAGGGATAAGTCACTGGGTGATATGTGATATCATGAATTTAAGCATAAATGTTAGCATGACTTAAGGTATACGTTGGTTAAAAGGAGAGTGTTATACATTTTTTAGAAAGTGATATTTTACACCAAAATTAGGATTATATTACCTTCAGTGGTTATAAAAATTAAGCTTTAAAGAAATTTGATCTGGTATTTTTTATTCAATTGATTCGATAGCACAAGGCAGCAGGTAAGGAGGGAAGCTTCTCACTGCACAGAGCCGAGAAATCACAAACTTATTATAAACTGCTTGAACGGTTCAATTCGTAACCAGTAACAGAATAATGGGAAAACTTCTCTCTTGAAGTCTACCAACGCTTACCTGAGCTGCAGAATCAACAGCTGCCTCCCTGATTGACCTGAAGTGTTTGCAGCTCTGCAGTCACATATGACTCATCTTCTTCCTGCTCATCAGTGCAGCTGCTGTTATTTCTAATCAACTGATTTCACCGGGCAAAGCTCCAGAGAAAGTCTACCGTTATTGAGCGAATGTTTGCCTTGTTTCAGAAGCTGACGTGGAGATCCAAAGACGTCAGCAAGTGTACAGTCAGAGGAAAGAACAGCGTGAGTTTTTGATCTCTCTACGTTTTCCAGATTTTGCCTTCAACAATTATACTCTACGGTTTAATTTCATGGTAAGAATATTTTCTAATATACGCTTGTGTTTCAGGATGAGTGCTATAACTACGTCAAAGTTCTGGTACCTCGGAACGATGAGACTTTGTTTGCTTGTGGTACTAATGCCTTCAACCCAACCTGCCGGAACTACAAGGTAAAACATTTTCCTCAGACATGCGCTCTTCCTCGTTAGGGCATTTGAAAAACCCCACAGGTGTTTTTCTTTTTTTTCCAGCACATTTTTATTCATTCTGTGAGAGCTCTTTCCCAGCTCAATAAATATTGATAGTTTCCAGGCTGAAATGGTGGGAAATAACTCCTGGGTCTTAAATATTGAGTTATCAGAAAGGAGAAACAGAAATCCTAATAACTATTTAATTTCATTAATTTTTTTAATGTTTATTTGGTTCAGGGATTAAAAGGATTATGATTTAATAAATCCCAGTCGAGTAGAAGTGGCATCCCAAGCAGTGGTTTGCAGTTGCATTGGCCTCCAATGTCTTGTAGGAAGTTGTATGTAAAATGTGTTGACAAGGCTGGGTTAGAATTGCAAAAAGCACTTCTAATGTTTAGGAAAAGATTTGTTTGATCATAATTATATTTATTGCATTTCAAGAGCTTTGGATGATTAGAAAAATGGGTGGATTTAGAAAAATGGGTGGATTTTTTTATAAAGTGGCAGAAAAAAGCTGTATGACGATCCGGATAACGCTCCGGGTGCAACTTAATTTACGAATTTTATATCAACATGAATAGAGAGTTTAGATCAGTTAGGACCTCATGAACCAAATTAGACAGAATTCAAGTTCTAACTATTCTTTTGTTTCTTTCTATCTTGTGACTTTATGAGTGAAAATCCTGCTGTTTCTGCCATTTGTGTATTTTATTTAATTCTCTGTGTTAAAACCCACCAAGAGATTATTGTGATTTCATTGTTTTTTTTCAGTCATAGCCATTACTCTCTCAGCTGTTCACTTTACAAGCCCCGTTTGCCTCCCATGTTTTAGATAACAAGCAGGACATCTGTCTCAGAGACATGATGCCTTTGATTCTGACGGAGTTTCCCCTCACTCATAATTGGCTGCCTCGTCAAAACCAAACAAACTTTCACAAATCCCACCATCCCAGTTGCCACTCAGGAGCGGCGGTTTCTTTTTTTACCCTTCCACCGCAGTGCTGCAGGTTTGATTGACAGCTTATGACCCTGTTTAGCAGAAACTTCTCGGCCTTTGAAATCTCCTGCTGTGGAGGAGAAAAAAAAACATGTTCACCTGAAGAAAAGGAGCTTTTATTCCGGTTTGAAGCATTTGGATCTAAAAGTAGACATTAGGAATTTAGAGAAACTGCAAACTCTTGAATGATTTCAAAGCTTAGCTTGTATGTTTGACACCTTTGAATTCTTATGCATTAAAATGTAGTAACTCTAGGAAACATTGTGTTCTGAGTTAAAACAATTACAATCTTCCAAATCAACATGTAAGATATTTTTGGAGATAATTTTATATATTCTCTTTGTATTGAGGCCATGATGATCCAAATCCCTTTAAGAGTTGTTTATGCAGGCCAGCAAGTCATTATAAATGTGGGCTCCTATGGCCTGCCCTAGTCTTGTGGAGGGCTTTTAATTCATCAACATCAATGTCTCCAAGCTATTGCAACAGCAGCAGACGATGAACAATAATACTGGTGGAAATTAGGGTCTATTTACTCTGTGTGTGGCTGTTGAGCCGAGACTGTTGGAAATAAACACTAAAGAAAAAGAAAAAAATGACATTAATTAAATATTGACTTGGGTTTTAGGTTAAATCCAGATAATCTCTTGAGTTGGAAAGTTAGGAGACTGTAGAAATCCAAAAAAGAATTGTAAAGGTATGTACGAAAGCAACAAAGCCCTGCTCCGATTTTAAAAAGGAAGTATAATAAGCCAGGGCTGGATTAGGAATTAAAGCGGCAAAGTAGGTTGGCAGAAACATCGGGGAGTTCAGCATTTGCAGCTCGAAACGGATTCAGCTCCCCAAGGGAGAAAATAGCAGACAGGTGTATTTATGAGGCTTCTCAGGAGGCTAAACTCTCTCTGTTAGAGATTCAGCTAACACACTCAGAAAACTGCTGTCGGCACATCTGCCAGGAGGACTCTGAGGTGATATCGAAGTTTCATCAGGCCGGCCTGAATATTAGCAGCATGATAATTAACCCAAATATATAAAACAGAACCTTATCACAGTCACAAACTTGTCCTTTGTTAGCAAACAGATGCTAAGATTCCTGATGGATTTTTATTTTTTGTCTGCAGTGTGTGCCAAATAACTTAGAGGGATTTGTTACTGAAGGAGCCATTTTAAACGGTGACCTTTTGTTTTTGAAATGCTGTTACAGTCAGTCTTATTTCATCATGGAAGGATGAAGCATAAGATGTATGAAATAGTAGCACCCAATATTGTACATTGAACACTGACTGACGGCAGCAGATTAATGCTATTATCTTATTTGCAAATTCTTTCCAAAAGATCAAACTAAAACTAATGTTTCTATTATCTTAAAGTGTTGAGTTTCTTGGTTTACTTTGTGGACGGATGGGCAGAAATGTGATTTTCTTTCTCTCGTGTTCAGATGACCTCCTTGGAGCAGGTTGGGGAGGAAGTGGTGGGCCAGGCTCGCTGTCCGTTTGAGTCCATCCAGTCCAATGTTGGATTGTTTGCTGGTAAAAGTATTCGTACTTACTGGGTTTCTAATACTTTTACATGCTGCAGTGACATATTAGCCATATATGCAGCACATAAATCAATCAGAACCAGGTGCTCTGGTCTGGTGAGACCAAAATGGAAGTTCTTAACTTATGTGCTTAATAAAACGTGGGGATGAAAACTAGCTTTGATCACAACATCCCCAAGTTTTAGGTGGTAATTTAGAAAAGTTAAATACTTAGCCTTTGAATGAAGCATTCATTTGTCTTAGACATTTAATTACCTGTAAGAGATAGTACTTAGAATCATTTTTCTCATTTTAATTTGTCAATTAAATGCCCCGTTGTTTGCAGGGGGAGATTTCTATTCGGCCACCATGACAGACTTTCTAGCAAGCGATGCTGTCATCTACAGAAGCCTGGGCGACGGCCGACCAGTTCTCAGGACCGTCAAATACGACTCCAAATGGCTGCGAGGTATTTTGTAGAAACATGACTTTGATCACTTCATGGCTGGAATCATCTTCACCATCGGCAACGTTTTATTTTTGATCTTTAATAACTTCATCGCATTTAGGCGCCACACCTTTCAGCAATACAGCCTGCAGCATGTATCAACTTAATACTACATTTAAAATACAAGCTATTTTCTCTAATTTGAATACAATTGCATCAGTATAAAAGCCTTTAAAGCTCATTCACAGCTTTTAACAGAATAAATTGCAATGGTTACCAGTTGTGTGAAATATTCTTTGTAGTCAATGCCTCCCTAAAGTCTGTGACTTCTACAGATGCTCTGTATGTTCCCTCGCGATGTTGCAGATCTTCACAACAGGCACCTATGATGTAAACCTACTGAAACCAAAGCTGAGCCTCTGATTTAATGTTGGAAAAATATTCTATTAAAACCTCCATGGAAAGCAAATGAAGACACAACTTGTATTGTTGGCGTTTAGAGTGAGGCGTTTTAAATGCTTTGAATGATCGTTGAAACCTATTTATAAAGGTTTAAGACCTAGTTGATCTTAAAACTCATAAGTGTCATGGCCACATTAACATCGTCCCTTTGTTGGTCCATCTGATAAATTAAAATTAGCGATCCCCTGCCAGACTTGAGGAATAATGAATCTGTTCACTGTATAAGACAGACGGCAGGATTCCAAGTGTCAATTTGTCCTTCACAAGACAATCCTTTTAATTTATTCTCCCAATATTGTATATTTTATTTCTTGTCCTTCGTTTCTGAAAAGGATTCTGGAAAACGTAGAACCGGCTTTTCCAACCTGATGATTTGAATAACAGAAACAAAGCTTAAATGTTAGAGAAAAATGCACCTTGAAAATAGATGAAACGGATGATTATTCTTTTCCTTTCTGCAGAGCCTCATTTCCTGCATGCCATTGACTATGGTAACTATGTCTACTTTTTCCTGAGTGAGATCGCAGTGGAGTACACAGCCTTGGGCAAGGTACATGCATGTGTGAAAATTCTCTTTCATTATGAAACAAGATGGTTGAAACTTTTTAAAACAATGAAACAGAAACAAACCCTAAAAATTAGTTTGTATTTTGATAAATTCTTTTTAAACAGTAGCTTGGTGTGTTTTTTGTAATCCTGAAAGCAGTAAGACTTATTTTTTTAAAAATGAATTTAAATGAGCTACTCGCAATGTCTAACCGCCGTCATTTTTTTTTTCCTTTTAATTTCCTCAGGTTGTGTTTTCTCGAGTCGCGCGTGTATGTAAGAATGATAACGGAGGATCACCCAGAGTTCTGGAAAGATACTGGACTTCCTTCCTGAAGGTGATTTTCTTGAGCGGAAGTTTCAGATCAGAGTTGGGATGAAATATCTCGTTTAGATGACCTGGATCAGACGCCTGAATGAAATCCAATTTCTGATTTCTGTTGGTGATTTTCTTAGCCCCTGTTCCATTAATATGTCATGATGCAGCTGTGTGCATATAAATATCTTAGTTATAAAAATGCTAGAATTGAACCACGCATTGTAGCAGCATGTTGGAGTAGCTCTGATTTGTTCTTTTTGTAAAATGTTATTGTTTTGGTTAAGGAATCTCTAGTTTTGGATGCAGTGCGGCTCAGAGGATGTTTTTCTTTCTTACTATTTTACTTTTGGACAGCTCTTGTGATGCATACCCATGGCAAAAGGATACAGTTTCATACCCAAATAGTGTAAATATGCTAACACTAGTGCTTGAAGATATCTAAGATGATTGCAACACTTCCGAATATTTCCATCTGTAAATCGGTTTGTCTTTTCAGGCTCGGTTGAACTGTTCGGTTCCGGGCGACTCCTTCTTCTACTTCGACGTTCTTCAGTCTCTCACCAACGTGCTGCAGATCAACCAGAGGCCAGCAGTTGTTGGAGTGTTTACCACTCAGTCCAACAGGTAAGCTCATAAAGGACATTTTACAGGAAGTAAGTTACTTTGGTGAGAAAACTCATGTTTTTGAGATTTCTGTTAATTAATAGTTTTAGTATGCATGGCTGTCTTCAGCTCTAAAATTTGTTTTAAGCCACCCTTCCTTGAGCATAATTTTGGAAAGTGGACAGAAAATTAAGACAATTTTATCAAAGTGGAGAGTTAATGGAAAATTATGCAAGAAAATGTTTTAGAAGACTGGTGCATGCTTTTTTTTTATTACATCCTTCTTCCAAATAAAAGAAAATTGGATTAGTTTTTGTTGAATTAAAAAAGTAACGGTACTCTAACTGTTAAGGAGGTCATTTGGAAATGCAGGGCCATTTTTAAATGTGCAGATTTTTGTTAGAAGGGTGTGTGGGGTTATTGTTGGAAAGCAGACACATTTCTTTCACTCGACATTTATGGAAATGAGGACATCATTTAAAAACTAGGAACGCGGTACCCAGGTTCTTACTCTCGGGACTTAAAGATTTCACAAAGAAATTGGGTCCCTGTTAAGATTTGGGTCAGGGATAATAACATGTCAAACGGGGTCTTCTCAGGTACAGCTTTACATGACTGTCTTTGCAAAAATATGTACAGGTTTTTCTTGGAATGTCTCTTCCCTTGCCATTTTCAATTAATTAATCCCCTTGGCTCCTTTTTTACTCTGCTCTCTTTCTTTTCCTTCCATTTTCAGAATACTTATAATAATCCATGAGGCTGACCTCATTAGTTGCAGCTTATTTTATAAAAATTGAGTTTACGAAGGCAAATGTGGCTCAGTGGGTAGAGTAGTCAGTCCAATGTCGGATTGCGTTGCCATTGTGGAAATATAAATTTTAAATTGCTAAATGGATTCTGGCATGAGTCAGAAATGCTGCATTGATTGCTGGCCATCATGGTGCGGGACAGTTGGGTTATTGTTAGGTTTTTGCGGCCGTCCTGGGCCAACAGGTTGCCAAACAACAAGGAAGCTTCAGAATCAGCACCAACAGACCCAAACAGACGAGCCACATTATATTATACTCACAATAACAAGAAGTATGTTTAGTAAAATCCAAATGATGGTTTTATTTTACTAAACCCAAGAACAAAGTAACAAATGGGAGTCTGTTAATGGGCCATTGAACAGTTTTCCTTCTTCAGTCAAAACAAAGGAAGATTTTAAATTGCTCAACTCCTCTTACTTAACTTTTCTTCATTTCTGTGTTGACTGAAATTAAGATTAATTAACTTGATACCTGCTGTCATTATTTCCTGCGTGTCTCCAGCATACCAGGCTCAGCAGTTTGTGCGTTTTACATGGACGACATTGAGAAAGTCTTCAACGGGAAATTCAAAGAGCAAAGAACCAGTGACTCATCCTGGACTCCAGTGCCAGATGAACAAGTTCCCAGACCAAGGTGAGGGCTTTCTCTACAAATCAGAGAAACCAGAAACATTAATCTAGGTACTAAAAAATTGTGTGCATGATTCAAATGTTATCAAATTGTAAGATTGCTGAGTGTAAAGGTTTTTTTTTTTTTTTATTCCCAGACCTGGTACTTGTGCAGGCGACGGTCCGGCCTCAGACTACAAATCTTCGGTTCAGTTCCCAGATGAGATGTTGACTTTCATCAAATCTTATCCTCTGATGGATGAGGCAGTTCCCTCTGTCAACGACCGGCCGTGCTTCACACGAACATCGAGCAGGTAAAACACATCAGAGCTTCATCCTGAAGTCACAATAAGTTTGCTGAGATGGTTTAGGTTTTCTGCCATGAAGGAGACTAGTTTTGTTTTAACATCTCAGCACCCATTCAGAGTATAAGGAGCTCCATTTTGGAAACAGGAACCATTATGTTCTGCTCCAGATCTTCTGTGAAGTTTGATTAAACATGCATGCTGTGCTTGGGTAAAATGCATTCTTTATAGGCCTTTAGAAAGTGCTCATCCTGTAATGCATGGTCCAAATCATCAGCAATAGCCAGGTTACACATGTAGGTGGAAAGAGTTAAGTTTGTCTTTCGCTGTCAGATAGAAAATTTAGCAACCGTTACACCTGCTGCAGATCGTGGGAAAGAAGGAGTCTGCTTCACAAGATAAGCAGGTGTTGACTGGCTTACACCCACAGATGACACCTGCCTAAAATCCCCCTTACCTTCACATTCCTTTTCTTCTTGTTTTTTGGCAGAAATTGGCATCCACGAATAAATCTGTTCTTTAAATTATTGTCAGATGTGCTGTTGTAGCTGTGAGAGTACAGCTATGCCAGGCTGCAGCAACAAGCAAAATGCTTTGGTGTTTTTTTAAATCACCCAGAGAAAACCTGCTCCAGGAAGGCCAGGACAATAAAAAAAAAGAAATCTTAAAGGTCAAAATGAAAGGGGAGGATGTAAAGTGTACCCAGCAGGGGCAAGTTAGAAAATTACAGCCACAGTGAGGGATAGTGAATCCGCTACCCGACCTAAAGCCTCGAGGATAATCATCTGTATCAGCCGTGATTAGACGCAGGCTCACAGCAAGTTCTTGCTCCGGCTCCCACCGACTCTGCAGCTCTGCGATTCTGTGACCTTTTTAATCTCGGCTGTAGATTTCAAATGAGTTTCTGATGGATCCTAATTACCAGTCTGAAATGAGAATGAGATTCTTAATTCCATGTTCGAATTAGCCTCTCTGCTGGAGAGGTCCACGCTGACCCAGATAATAATGATGCAGATATCCGAAGGGTAGCGCAAATCTGCTGACTCTTTTATGTAGCATTAGTCAGATCGACAGTCTGAGCCCATCGGAGCACTTGGGTAAGGAGTTAGCCTCAATTTGTTTTCATTTTGATGCAAGTTTTATGTAGAATGAGGATAAGTGATAAGAGTAAAGTAGAAATCAATCAAATGATTGGTTTTGAATGATTTGTGAAAGAGATGATGCAGATTTCTAAACCATAAAGAGAAATTTGATTCTTGTTTCAATGTGAAACCAATCTTTTTACGTATGTAAAGGCAGCTGGAACTAGTTTGAGATTTAAACATTTGGCTTTAAATCGCCATTTCACTGTAGCCTTTTTAATAAGATGCCTAAATCAGCTTTTCTCCTGATAGTAGCTCTTTTCCTGATGTTGTCAGTACGAAGCGTATTATGACCAAATGAGGACAGATCTGTCACTTTTTCCCCTTGTTAAACTTGTTGGGTCATATTTTCCTCTAAAAACAGCTGTGAACCACTTCACTGTTTGATTTATTGTATTATTAAACAATTTATTGCAACTATATAGTAGTCAACCTGTCATAACAGTTAAGTATATAGATGGAACGTTGTAAGTTAAAAGAAAATTCAGGAATTGCTTTTTTTTTATCATAGTTTGTAATAGTAGCTGTTAATGTCCAAATACACAAGAAATATTGACAAAAGTTAAATTTTTAGATGCACTTTTTTAATAATTTCAGATGTATTTGAGTTTGTTTAGAGACACAACACAGATTGGATTTTTCAGCTCTTTTTGTTGTGTTTTTTTCAGGTCCAAGTTGACCCAGATCGTGGTGGATGTTTCAGCTGGTCCCCTTAAGGACAGAACAGTCATGTTCCTGGGCTCAGACGACGGCCGTGTCCTGAAAGTTCTGGCTAGCACGCATCCCAATGACAGCTTTGGATCCAAACTCCTGGAGGACATCGATGTTTATAACCCCTCCAAGTATTGCTGCTCTCATTTTTAATCCGCCTTACCGCTGGCGTTGAACGATGTGTCCAGGTTTCAGAGTAATGCTCTGTTTTCTGTTTATTCGTGTGCTCAGGTGCAATGTTCAGGGTCAGGAGGACAGGAGGGTTCTGGGACTGGAGTTGGACAAGGACCATCATGCACTGTTTGTTGCTTTTACCAGCTGTGTAATCAGAGTACCACTTAGTCGCTGCACCCAACATGGAGCCTGTAAAAAGTAAGGAAACAAGAATAAAACTAATGGCTTCATACAGATTTTTAATTGTAGGAAAAGTACACTCAATCAAAAATGTATTTTAAAAATTACATGAGAAGAATGAGTTTAACAAAGTCTCAAGTTTGTTAGCTGCAAATCTATTTAACTATTAAAATGGCAAGCCTAATTTGGTAGCATAATAAATATTGTAGAAACACATGTGCATTCGGGGTAATAATGGGGGAAATCTGAATCGTAAAATATGAACATTAAAGAACTTTATTTATAGACTTCATTAGGCTGAAAAGAACAGAGCTCACTGCCCAAATTAGAGCACATTCATCACTTTAGAGGGATGCATGTGCACACACACACACATGCACACACCCACATTGGTGTTAATCAGGCTCATTTTAATCACTGAGCAGGATGAATGAAAGCCAGCCAGTCTGGTGTGGCAACAGCTGCAGTGGCAAAGAGAGGCTTGCACCAGCTGGAACTCCATCACGCAAAGCCACGCACGCTTTGCTGCTAGTCAAACGCACAACGGTTTCACTGTCATTTTTACACCCAACTGAGATTCAGATTTGGAAAAACTAACGAGTCTGCTTTCAAAGTAATGAATCAAATTGTTGATGAAGAATATATGGGGTAAATTTGGTTTACAGCAACCTTAAATGATGCCTATTAACATTTATGGAAGAACAATCTCATGCCAAATGCAGCTACAGTTGAGAGAATTGAAATGCAGCCTGGAACATGTGGGACCCCTTTTATTGTCGAAAGTACCAATATAGACATTTTGCATCAGAACTGTACCTGGAGCAACAGAAGAAGGTTGCCTAGTGTTTTACATCTGGTGGAAACGAGAGGAAAATGTACGTTTGCTGAACAATATGACTGAAAAACGTATATATGCATTCCATATGGGGCAATATCAATTCTTAATCGTTTTTTGTTTTAAATATCTGAAACAGTCAAACTTGTTTTTTTGTTATTACTATTTTTAAACAGCTGTGAGGCACGTTGGCAAAACCTTGAACCGCTGCTGCGCAAGTTACCCAACTGGTTGTTGCGAGGTAACCAAAGAGCGAGTGAGTTGATGCCACCAACCCAGCTGATCTGGCTGTGAGCGGTTGAGTGGCTAAAGCCTTTATTTTGCCTACATTTCCCAGAATGCTGTGCAGCTCTGGATCACAGTTCAGTGGAATAAATTAAAACTCTTTCATGTTATTGATACTATTGATCATGTGTCTATCACCATAAATTTACCTGACCTACTGGTTAGCTCTTGTTGTTGGACCCACTTTGGAACTGTAAGGTTGATGATCTGAACCATTAAATGTTCATTTAATGGTTGGTTAATGATGATATACACTGTTGGTCCTCTCCCTGTCTTGTATGGACTTCGATGTGTTGTTTTGGCACATTTTATTGTTGATCATTTTTAGAACTCAGATTGCTTGTCTCTTAGTTTTTATGTCTTTTGTTTTTTGCTTGCGGTATCATTAATTTACCTGAACCTGAACTTGTTTTTTTACTGAAAACAAAGGTTTTTTTCTTCATTTTTGCCTGGACTTCATCCTGTGGTTGCTGGGACTTGCTCTCTTTATTCAGAATGACTTGCGATGTGACTGTTTGACAGCACTGGTAAATACTTACACTGCTGTTTTGGCTGGCCGCCGTGTCGCCTCTGTGTTTTGCTTGTGAATTGTGCCACTGTGCATTTGTGCGTGATTGATGGGCAGAGCCCGAATAAAAGTGGACTGGTAATGGATGAACGCGTTTGAGACTAGATGTGTAAACACGTGCAAGTTGTTGGCAGCTGTTTTTTGCATTACTGAGGGTCTGCTAGATTTGAAACGGCTACCTGATGGCAGCTGCTGTCACAAGCGTGTTTGTCTGTGTGTTTCAGAAACGCATGAAAAGATGGTGTGACAGCTCACTGTCTCTAAACAAAAGGCAAGGGAGTCTCGGATGTTATATTATCAATGTGTCCTTGATGCAGGTCTGTTTTTGAACACGTCTTTGTTTATCTGACTTGTAGAGATATTTTGTGACAACTGTCAAAAGGCCATTTTGAAGCATCAACTTTTATCTTTAAAGTAGGATATTGTAATGTACACAATAAAGAGAAGATAAGTTTTTCTGTCGGTCGTGTTCGTATACAAACAACTGCAACAAAATCTGATTATCAATTATTCATATCAAAACAGACAGAATACAAGTGAGATTTAAATCTTAAATCCCCAAAAGACTCCACTTTGCTTAACTTATTTCTACATTGTAAATTAAAATAGATTTTTTTTTCAGTTCTTAAGTTATACTTTTTGGATCATACGTTTTGGCAAAATTACACAAAAAATATTTTCCTTGGTCTACATGTTTTGCTGTATTTTCTCAGGGTTGTTTTTTTTTAACTGTATCTAGGATATTTGCAATAATTAAGCTTTGATTTGACTTTCACAATTTGTATTTTTGCCATGTTGTTCATTATTGGCTCGATTAGAAACTATTGAGATTTCAGTGTTGACTCACAGATCTAAACATTGTAGATGAGCAGAATGAGGTGAATCAATGAAAACACACAGAGAAGTAACAAAGGTTTATTGTGTGATAATGAAGAAATTAGATCAGTGCTATGGGAAAATGGGGAGTCCTGAATTGTTTAATTCAGGACTCTCAGCTTGTGTGAATTTAACATCATGAAGGAAAAAGAAAATGGAGCCCACTGGACCCCCAAATAACAATAAATTCCCCTCATCTTCCTTTTCATCTCTTCCTCCAGAACCTGCCTGGCCTCTCGTGACCCTTACTGCATCTGGCTTCGCACCGGGACATGCGCCAACATGGCACCAGGCTTCAAGTATGTTCCAGTTCCTTGTAATCTTTCTTTTACCGTCGTGTCTCCCGGTTCTTCCTGTTATCGTCAGTCTGACGGCCAATAAGGCTCTGGAGGTCCTGCTCATCCGTCAGCCCTGCCAGCAAAAAGGCCGTACGTCTGAAAGTTGTAAATCTGTGATGCCAAAGTGAAAGGATGTAAAAGTGCAATGAGGACAAATGTTTCTGAGAGTGATGTTGGTCTAAATCAGCCGTAGTCAGAAAGCTATTGAGTCACAAACAAACTCAGCCTCTGACTTTCTGATAAGCAATTTGTCCTGCTGACGGTGATGATTCTTGAATTATCTCTTAATTAGCTTTGGTTTTTCATATTAATGAGCATTCTGTACTTTCAGTGACCTCATAATGAGGTCCATCATTATAAAGCAAATGCAAAAGGGATTTATTTTTTATATATTGATGTGAATTCCCACAAATCTTTTTGAACGCATTTTATCATTCGGTGACTCCACCAAATGCCAGACGTTTTGTTTGGAAAGAGTTTTTGTGACTTTAGAAATTCCATTTTTCATTTGTTTCCTTCATGCTGCTTAATTTGACAGTTATTTTTTTAGCAGAAAATTTAAATAGAAAAATGGTAAATAATTAAATAACCTTTAAGTTAAGTTTTGATACCTGCGAAATATTCAAAATCAATTCCAAAATGCATTTTTTTTTTCTAGATTCATCACAGTCGTCAATACTGGCAATAATTTAATTTCTACACACGAAGTTAATGTATTATTTTGCATCAAACTACATTTGAATGAATCCAAATATTAGCTCAGAGTGGATTACAGTAAGTAGTAGTCAGAGCTTCTGTATTGTTGATGTAATCATCAGCAGTTGTGGACATTATTATAATAAAAATTAAAACAAATATCAGTTTTATTTCAGTCTAAACCCATTTTCAGAACTGCAAATGGAATTACATTTGCAATGCATGCTATAGAAGTTGCCCATTTTCCCAAGCCTCACGGTATCATTTTTCATAAAGCTCACATGGGGATGCTGTGCAGCTCTCTGATTTTACCCAGGGCAACTTTTTGACTCTTGAGTTTGAACAAAATTTCCCAGAGTTGGAACTTTGATCATCCGAGGACACAGCCTCGCTCAGTCGACGCTGCACCAGGTGCTGAAAAATCGCTTCCTCAGCTTCCCGTCCCTGGCAGATGGCTGGCATTCCAGTCATTTATGTGCGGCTGGTTTTTGATCACTGATCTGTGCTGCTGATCTACAGATGAGAACCTTTGTCGTTGCTGCGCTGCCTTTGCAAGAAGCATCTTGATTTCAGAACAGGTGGGAGTTGCTGGTGCAGCTGTACATGGATGCTGAGAGAAAATCTCTGAACTCTGATGAATACAGGGTTCAACTCAGACCTAAAGACTAAAGCAGAATAGTTTCTGATCCCACAAAGCAATGTGATTATGTTTGCTCCTTCCTTAGTGTCACTAATTTTATGCTTTAGTCATAAGTTGCTCATATTTATACTTTTTTTTAGAATCATGGGACTCTTCTTTAATTCTTCCTCCTAACCTCAATTTGCTTTTATTTATTGTAGCCAAAGGTGGTTTTGAGTTCATTAGTTTAATCGCAGTCTTGATAATAAGCTTACTGATGTTCAGTGTCTGTCTCTGATCACTTCACCGCGTTTGTGACTGATTATATTTACATACCAGAATGTTGCAGGTGCTTAGTTGCTCCCTGAGGTTTAGAGCAAGGCTTTCCTCTGGAGACATACGTGAAAATAATATAAGTTCGATTTGCGGAGGGTTGGAGGAATGGCAAAAAAATCCAATAGCCACAGATCGATGTTATGACGTGCTGCATCGTGAGCCCGAGTTACCCGACACTTAAAAGGTATTGATTGAGAGGTTCCACAAACACTGGGTTTCACAAGTTAGAAGCTGCCTGCTGAGTTTGTTTGTTTGTGCATATCTGCGTGTATTTCTAATCCTTGTACTGCTTGGGACTATCGATAAAATGTGCAAACAGTGGGCTTTTATCTTAAGGTGAGAATTTCTTGGTATAAATGTAGTGTTATGAATTGAGCTGATTCACTTGGGAGTCTGCAGAATCTCCTAAAGGAGAGCCTCTACAGGTTTCCAAATCGATGATGCTGAACTTGGACATCTACAAAGCAAGGAATGAGGCAAAAATGCACAAAATATTCCATCATAAAATATGTAATATGTCACCAGTTTGTTGCCTTGCATCAGGCACATGGTGCCGCTTTTTTCATACTACGAAACGGCTGAGTATCAAAAACAGTTTAAAAGAAATTTGACTTCATAGCTGAATCTGATGCCTTGAAAGGGCTCCTGTCTCTTTAAGAAGGTTCTAGCCTTTCTGTGACCCCCGCCCTTCAGCATGTCGTCACAGCAGTGCTTCTCTTTGCCCTCAGGGGACGCTGTTCACAACCGTTCTTAGGAGTTTTGTAGTGAAAAGCTGAAGCTGAATGCGTTCACGTTTAAAACCTTTGAATTTGAAAGAGGAAGGAGGAAAATGTGGATTAATCAATGTCAAAGTAGGCATCACAAGATGCAACAATAATTTTGGAATGTTTTCCTAAAACTGTGAAGTTCTTTTGAAAATTGTTTGAAATATTAGTTAGGAACAGTTCTTGGGTTAAAATTACTGGGTTCACTATAACGCTGATTCATGCTGTGCTTTGTAGTTGGAACTTCTCTCTTTATGACGGGACGGCCAGTTTTCCGTCCTTCAAATTATATATAAAGAAACCCAATATCATCATGGGTAGACTGCATTTTTTATTATAACCCTCGATTTAAAAGATTTAAAGACGTATAGATGATCCACAGTGAAACCTTTCATTCTGTTCGGTTCATTCGCAGCACATATTCTCACCATCTCTTCGTCTAGACAGTGTTTACTCTTGCTACTGAAGTCCCCTGAGTTGTCAGGGGCCCAGTATAATTTGACAAGGTCAGCTTGTTCCCTCGTATGAAGATCCACATTACAGTCACCTTACTTTTGATTCTTTTTTTTTATTTTGTATTATGTCAAAACAGAATAGCAGCGTCTTTTAGAAATTTCTGTTGATGGATTTCAGGCTGCTCGTAGTGAAATGACCGTGTCTTAAATATTTATGCCGCATTTTCATGCAATTTAAGGGAAAAGCTGTCCGCTGGAACGAAGCGTGGAAATTGGGTTTCATTGAACATCTCTGAGGCACTTTGTGCCCCATAAGATCTACAGCAGCACTCGACTTGAGATTTTCTGCTCTTTTTTTGTATATACATCAAGCCAGTCTGATCACACCAATATTTCTATCAAAACTGAACATTATCAGTGTCGAACACAAATATTCCAGCAGGAATACATAATCCCAGTATTGATCTGGCTCCTCTGCTGGCAGCTCTTTGTGTTTGCCTCCATCTTTTTGATCCGTCTCCTGACATGGATCGATGCGAGGAGAGAGGGGCCAGTCGCCTGTCTTTTAACTCATTGACTTTTATCTGCACTTGTTCAAAGGAAGACGTAAGCTTTCCGCACAAGTCACTCAGTTGGTTAAAATTTGTTTTGATTAATTAAAAGCTGTTTTATTTATTTTTTTCTGTTGTCAAAAAACTCTTTAGCATTATGATTCTGATAACATACTTTAAATGATAATATATTTGCTTCTGATTTGAGAACTGCAGTTGCAGATGCCGTGTTTTTCTCTCCTTGAATTTGAGGAGTTTGTTATATTACTTTAGGATAATGCTGAAAATATGACACATGATTGGCGTTTCTAATAAGATCATGTCATTATGACAGGGAATGAGTTTTGAGTCAGGCTTTTACGTAAAGGTTTCCATGTCTTTAGGGAGCTATTATAACAACTTGGTGCTTCACAGCTTATCTGTGGTCAGCAGAGAAATAAAGGTCAATCCATAAATCTATACTTGTAGTTGGTGAGCATGCTTGCACATATATTAGTCATGTTCACAGTATTCAGTCGATGGACACAAATGAGAAATTCATTAATTCCAATTCAAAATGGACACTGGAGTTAAAAAAAAACAGAAGTCTCAGCATTGCTGAAGCTCATGTTCAAATCTGCAGGAGATGTTCTAGCTTAACTTGACTCATTTAAGCTAACACTGTTAGCATTATAGAGTGCTTGCTACTTCATCCAATCTATAATTAAAAAGTAAAAAAGCAGAACTATGCCTGACTTGGTCATATGGGAAACCACTGTTGGTGACATCAGTGATTCACAGAAAGTGTTTGGGATAAAAAGGTGAAAAAAAACTTGATACTGATTCCAAATATGCAAAAAAAAAAAAAAAAAAAACTAGTTATGGAATAAATTATGTGATTTCTGATGCAAAGCAACGATTCATCTACATGAAATTACCTATAAATTAGAAGGAAAGACAGAATTCAAAACCTCAACATTTTGAAATGAAACATTCCTCTTCTATGTGTCTTTCCAATGCGTCTGGCTTCTTTCAGTTGTAAAAATTTTAAACATGTAGAAACACGAAGTAAAACTGCACTAAAGTAAACTATTTAAGTACTGTACAGCCTTGTGGAAACATTTTCATGGTCGTATTTGCAAGCAAACGTTTTACACCTATTTCTCATCTCTAGGGCGAAGAAAAACATGGTGAATCATCTTAAGCTAAAAAAAAATGGAAAATAAATTACTAATATTTCACAGCAAAGTCGTTTAAAACAACATTGAACTCAGAGTTTTGTTTTGTTGTATATTGGAAGCTAAATCAGATCTTCTTCCTCTGTTGAAATAAATAGAGGATTTTTTTTGTTGTAGTTAGTGTTGGAATCCTTTTAAAGTTGTAAAGATATGCAATAAATTTTTGTGAAACAGTTGAGAAACAAAGGCTGTGAGAGAATAATGTCCACAGTGTTTCTAAGAGCCTCATCAATCCTTTCCTTTGGGCTTGATAAACCCGAAGGAAAGGGTTCCTTTCTGCTGAAATGACAGCGCTGATGGAAAAGCTGGCAGGCAGTTTTGTTTTGGTCTGCTTCATTTACTTTCGAAATGAGACATTACAATTCATCTGGAAAAAGAATGCCAGATGAAGTCAAAACACTGTTTTCTGCTAACTTCAGAGAATCGTCCATTTGCCCACAGACACAGGAAACAATATCTTCTGCGGCAGCACAAAAGACGCTCGGCTCATAGCTTTTAATACAGACAGGAGTGGGGATGGAGCAGAGAGGAGACGCTGCAGGAAGATTAAAATGGACAGGATGAGCAGGTTGAGATGAAAAAGAGGCGAGGAAGGAAACTGAGGGGGAAGCGAAGCTGTGATGCAAGATGCGGAAAGGAAGAAGAAAGGGGGCAAAACATACGAGACGGAAAATTACAAAACAAGAGCAATATCTGTGTCAGACACTTGAGGGATGAAGAAATAAAAGCAAGACAGATATAGACAGACAATTCAGGAGAGCTGTTTTATTTTCATTCTGTGCTTTTCTTTTTTATTTTGTCTCTGCAATTATAAATCAGGGCTTGGTTTTCAATCAGTTGGCGTCTCACTGTTTTATTAAGCAAACCACATTGAGTGTTTTCAAATCTATTCAGGCTCTAATTTTCTTTGAAGGAAAAGTCGCCACTGTGACTACAAAAAAGTCACCACCCTAATTTACCAAAGCAAAACCACTGATGCAACTAATCACCTGATTGCTTTTTTTTTAAAGCATGAAATAGTATTTTATCACTAAATTATTTCTGAATCTGCTGCTTGTGGTTTAGGCAGATTCAATCGAAAGTTTCCATCGAGCAAACAAAACAACACAGGATATTCCTGTAACCCTAAAATTAAATTTTCCACAGGTGTGAAGAAATCCAGCAAAAGATTAAACCCCGTTATGTCTATGAATCAGAATATTGTTTCTGACGGACCCTCCTGTTGTGAACTGGGGACAAGGGTGTAAAATTGACAGTGCATTGCTATGTGATGACATACCAAATCATTATCTCACAATCTCAATTGTCAATACACAGTTTATGATGCAAGCATTCAACTTTCCCAGTGACTATATCTTCATTAATGTAGACAAAGCGTCTGCATGGTGTATAAAATTAATTTGTGCAACATTTCGTAAGCATTTATGAAAACACTTTAGCATTGGCACATATTCGCGGTATGTCTGGCCTCTCTCAGTTGACATGCTAATGCCACAGACTTTTCTGCATGTGCAATAAATCTGTGGCTTAGCTGGAGATCACATTCTGCGTATTACAGTATCAGATGTGCAAGAAATCAATGCTGAAGCTTTACTTAAATCTCCCCACACCATTGAGACTCTAAGTAAGTAATGGTTGGATGACTATCAATCACAAAGGGTCCACAAAAACGGTTTATGAATATCTCACTTTATGAAACATAGAAAATCTTTTTTTTTCAGTTTGCATGTGGAAGAGAGGTGTGAATACTGCAACAAATGTTTGATTTCTGAAATCTCTCATTTCAGCGAGGGCAGTTTGTTTTTTTTTAATCCGAATGTGTTAGATGTATTTTGTGTGTTAGATGTATTTTCTAAAAGTGCATTTTATTTAATTGGACATCAAATTAATTTGACCAATAATTTGTGTGGAAGTGTTTACTACTTGGGTTTAGAAAAAAAGATTCAATCACCACTTTTTTCTGAGATGAGAAATGGTAAACTGACACTAGAACCAGGATGAAACTAATCACTGAGCTGCATGTTGAGATGAGATGAAAGCTTTATTTAAACAGTGAACTGCAGAAAGAGGAGGACTAAAGCA
Source organism: Poeciliopsis prolifica (assembly GCF_027474105.1). Lineage (NCBI taxonomy): Eukaryota > Metazoa > Chordata > Actinopteri > Cyprinodontiformes > Poeciliidae > Poeciliopsis > Poeciliopsis prolifica. Next base: position 511,668 of record NW_026562462.1, on the reverse strand, counting down.
ACAGCAAACTGCAACAAAAATGAGTTCCCAGGTGAGAGAGTGACTGCAGTTTTACTAAAACCACCTGATGCATGCTTCTTAAGTCTAAGATTTGTACATAATTTGAAAGCAATTGTTATTCCCTGCAATAAACCTCATAATGAGTTAAAGCTTTCTGACAAACTGAAGAAGTTGAGGGCTACAGGCTCTGTTCCGATTTCAGTTTTGTCTTCCACACTCTGCAAGGCAGGGGAAGAAAGTTTGTCCAAGTTTCGTCATTATCCTCTATTAGCATCACATCACAGCAATATAAGTCACAACAGCCCACTCGTCCTGCGTTTGGTCTGCCTCACTTAACATCAAGCTCTCCACCTCCAGAGATAGACTCCCAAGACTCCAGTCCAGGCGCAGGTCCTTGTCCTGCATCTCCAGCATCCCCATCTGGGTGAAGGGAAGACGAGCAAAACAAAATATCAGGCTCATCACTAAAGTTTAATGGAGCAAGTGAGAATGACTAAGTCTCCTACTTCAAAGGACGTGTAAATGCCCTAGTGTCATGTGACATTAACTAAAGTTTAAAATGTTATTATAAAATGCATTCTGACACCTGCTGTTCGTTGCTGTAAAGTAGTTGCAATAAAGTGGTTTTTTCCATACTTTTTCGGCGTTTGATTAAACAAAATAAAATAAAATTTAGCACCAATATGTCAAATGTAATAATGTTAGTAACCTTCAATTGCTTGCATAAAAACATGATGTATTTCAGCCATTATGACTTTTTTCAAAAAAGTTTTTATGTCAAAATCTTACTGATAAGATTAACATGCCATGAGCTTTTTAGTAATGTCGAACCACACAGTACATTTTTGTCTTATGAAATGATGACTTGAGGTCTTATCAAATCAAACCAAGTACAGAAACGTTGCTCAGGCTGACCTCAGTGAGGCTGATTGAAGGATAAATATAGAACAGCCTCCACGGGCAGAGCTACGGCTCAGAGTTTTGCTCGACTGTCTGTAAGCTGAAGTGAGTTTAGCTTCGCAAAATTCTGCTGATGAGTAAAAGATTTCCTCCAGGGAGAAAAAAAGACGTGGAGGGAAGGATGATGAAGTAAGAATAGAAAGAGCTGAAGAGGAAGAGTGTAACGTCTTACATAACATCAGCCCGGAACAGAAAATGCATTCAAAAAACTGAGCCGTCTTAGAAGAGAGGTGGTAGATTGAAGGAGAGGTGAAATGGAAAGAGTCATCTTTCCTGCCAGCATGAAGAGTAAGCATTTGTTAAAATTGGAGCCAGTTGTGTTTTGGTTTTATGAGTTCAGAGTCATATTATAGAATAGACAGCCTCTAAATTAGTCAGCGATGATTTAAGTGTCTTTATTTGCCTCCAGAACCCAAAGGGGAAAAAACATTATTTCGTCACATGCAGTGACTTTGAGTATCTTACCGCTGAGTCTAATAACCTCTTCTAACCTCATATTGAGGAGCTTCCTTCTTTTTAATATTCTATCTTTAATGTTTGCTTCAAATTTTTGAAGGGAAGTCCTGTCTTTGGTCACGACCTGTCAATGTTTTCACAGCTGTCTTAAAACTCTTTCTGTAACCTCCCTCTGATGACGAGGGGATTAGTTTTTATCTAAAGCAAACCTTTGGTCTAGTCTCAAAATATATGATGCAAGTTCTGTTTTATAAACCTTTATGGCTGCATTAGATGTTTACATGCGTAGAAATTAAGTTGGTCCACATCCTGTAACAATGATGTTCCAATTTGAATCATGTTTTGCAAAATGTGATATATTATTTATACCCAACCAGACGACCTGAAATATATTCCTCCATTCATTTGATTCAAAGCTTCATCAAAGACTTGAGCTGTTCTGTGTCAAATGAAGTTGTTTGCCTGTAAACCTCAAGCTGTTCAATAAAGTCTCAATAACTTAATTGAAGTACACACAACCTGCGAATGTTCATTTAGCAGTAAACTCCCGCAGCCGTGCATCCATCGCAATTACATTTCACAGTCTTTCAAATGCGTTAACGCCTCCACTGCTGAGCCTCAACGCCGCGGACGTGAAATCACAATGTAAGCGACGCCGGCGTCTGATAACTTGGCTGTCTTTTCCAACCGAGTCTATTTTCATCCCCTCCTCCGAGTCGCTCCCCGCTACATGAACGAGGCGTTCAGGTGCCTGAGAGCGGTTGGGATATATAGCTGCTCACCGTTGCATCGACCTCCTCCTGTTCTCTCCTTTTTTCTCCTCACTTACAGCTCAGCCCACGCTGGTGGAAATGAAGCTCAAGCTGAAAAGCAGCAATAGAAGGAAGGAGAGAAAACGAGCAATGAGGGGAGATAAATATTGAGTGGCTGAGGGGGTGGACGAGTTAGCAAATATGAGGTACAGTGCTATGAAGTGGAGTGCATGAAAGGAGGAAATTAAAATTATGCTTTTACATTTCATTAAATAGGCTCTAAATGTTCCACTTCTCATCTGTTACATAATTTACTTTGTGCATGTGTAATGCAGGTTTATTGTACAGTCATGTAAATACAGTATCAACGAACAACTTAAAGAACATAAAAGGAAATGTAAGGAGGAGAGTCACACTGTTGAAGAAAACTTCATTTCTATTTACTGCCACAGTTTCTGCGTGTGGAATAAACTCTGAGATGAACTTTAAATCATGTTTGTCTCCATTCTGAAGTTTGTTGAACACATTTTACTGCAGACAAATCTTCTGGTTCACATGCTGAGTAATCAAATGAGATGTTCAGTTAATCAACTAAGAAATGCTGAGGACTTCATATGTAAATGTATAGCCCATCAAAGTTTAAAGTTCACTGCTGGCGCATATACGTTTAATAAATTAAGATTTAATGAAGGCTTAAAGGAAGTGTAAATATGCTGCATCTTAGTAACAGTATATTTCATGCTTTCTGGGCAACTCTGTGGTCTGCTTGGCTGCCAAATGCTTTCAGGGTCCTGCAGGTCTCTCCACAGAGGAATGCGTGCAACCCCTTTCTTTTTTTCTTGTTTTTTTTAGAAGGGTAGACTGTGTGTACTTTTCAGATTTTGAGAAAAATGATCCACGACAAAGAATCTGACCCATAAGATGATAGAATGAATAATTGAGACAGGACAAACCCAAAGTCAATGTTCAGGACGTTGGGTTCATGTCAAACTTAAGATTTTTTTAAATTAAATTTCTAATCTGATTTTATTTTACTCTCAGCTCATGTCAAGCCTTTGGAACCAAACCCATCTTAGATGTTCTTCAGTAAAATAGAATAACTCATTAGCACCAGAGATTTCCAGTAAAACCTTCAGCCGTTTTGCTCTGCTCTTTTCACTTTTTTGCATGCATGCATCTTAGAGGTGCATTTTGTGCCGAGTTCAGCTTGTTTCTGTGCTGAAATCACGTTCTCCGTATGCCCAGGGTACAGTATCTTTGCTGCAACTGTTGTTGCAGCCATTTACATACATTTTCAATGTGCAGAGTTGCCCAGAGACCTTGACATAACATACACAGATGTTCATGACTGCCACAAGAAGCATCAAAATGGCAGGGAAGGGAATATCTGACAGGTTGTATGATTACAGAATGACATTTTAACCCAAAGTGCATCGTTTGGTTTGAAATGATCCCAGACACTTTGCTATTTGTTTTACTTCTCAAACAGAATTAAGGCTTAGTTTCCAATTAGACGGATCCTTATGTGAAGAAATATACTAAATTCCTCCAACTCAAAATGAATAGCCATTAAAAAATCTCACAGATTGTGTCACATTTGCTTGATAGTAAATTTTTTTCTGGGGCAGGAGGGAGCATTGCATTCAGACTGGTCCATACAGCTTACTGAATGACGACTCCAAGTCATGCACTGAGTTCTCTTCAACACATTTGGTGAGCGGTTGGGCATTTGTGCTCACCCTTGTTCTGGCAGTGCAGCCTGCTGAGCCGCAGACTTTCGCTTGCAGCATCACACCAGGAAATCTGCTGGGGTGTAAAATGAAAACAAGGCGAGAGGAGTTAAATACGGCTCAGAGATATTAGTGAAGTCGGATCTAGAGGAGGGATAGTTTTATAAAACAAGGGAGGAGAAGAAAGGCGGGTTAATTAAATTATGGGATTGAAAACATTATGCAGCAATAGTCTTGCAGCTCATTAAAGAGTTTTTAACTGTTTTCTTTTATACAGATGTACAATTTGTTTTTTCCCATACAGAATGTGGGCTGACACTATTCAGTAAGACGGTTATGATCCCATTTCTACTTTCTCAAAGCTTTTATTTTTATTTGTAAAACATCGAGATAAAATAAAATGCCAGCGACAAAACATGAGGGATGGTTGCAGTTTCAACAGCAGGAGCCATTGTTCTTTCACATCAGTCTAATCGATACTACTTCATTGGTGGGATGTCAACTGTGTGCTAGAGGAAAATAAAGCAGGATAAGGTTTCACCTCTATCTGTCCTTATTTTTCTTTATCTTTCAGTTTTTAACAGGTAAATGACTTTTATTTCCCTGTGAAAACAGTAAAAATAAAGCAAAGCTTCCAGTCTTAGACACCTTTGCTTTACGGAAGTAATTTTGTGCTCCGTGGCTGTGAAATCCTGATTTGTAGTCCCTTTAAAAATTGATTTGGAGGTCAGATGGAAGTGTCGGCGGTGAGAAAGACAGGCTCGGTAAACAACAGGGACTCAGACCCAGAGACAGACATTCAGACGAGGGTAAATGGCTTCATTTACTGCCACTGCACTCAGATATAGGCCGCTTCACTTTACTGCCACTGACAGTGAGCGCGAGTGTTTTTCATGCTCACCTCTTGTCACAGCCTGTCTCCTGTCTGGATGAGTTTCACCTTTTTCAATTTAATTGGAGGACAAAGAGGAGGTGAAGAAGTTTGCTGCTTCACCTCTTTTGACCTCTGAAATTCTTTGGCCTTCAAACTAAATAAAAACTCGGACATGAAGTAGAAGTGATAAGCTAATTAAACGTCTTATCTCGTCTTTATAGATGCAAAGTCACTGATGGGTTTCCTGATAAGCGTTAGCCGAAGGCAAATAACAAAATGAAAAGCCGTGCCTGATGTGTGCGTGTGTGAAGCTTTTAGTTTATAAATGCTGTTTTCTGTTGTTGTTTTTTTTCTCTGCAGAGCCGGGTTCGAACAGGATATAGAGGGCGACCACTCTATTTACCCCGACAACTGTCACAGTAAGATAAATCTGTTCTTTTAAAGCCTCAGTAACGATTTTTGGACTTATGATATGAGCTGTAGAGGTGTAAAGGTTATGGATTGTTAAAACCCAGCCTGGGGTTTGTTTCCATGGATTTTACAATCCAAGTTATGGAGTTCATCCTAGTTTGAGACCTAATTGGAAAATCTGGGTCACACAAAAAATGACCTGTCTGGTTTAGTATTCAGTCTTTTGTTTTTGGAAAAATTCTAAGCCATTAGTGGAGCCAAAGAAACACATTTCAGTTTTCAGTGTGGAATTCGTCATATTTTGTCTGCCCTACCCTTTACCCACTGGAATACAGCACTTCTCTAAGTGTAATGGCCATCATCTCCCACTTACTCGCTACGCTTTCCAGCTATTTCTCCAGCTGTACTTATGATATCCCCCATCTGGGGGCATTACCTCTGTCTCTACTCTAGTCACAAATGGACCAAGTTCTGTCAGTTAATTATTTAAACAACAAATTATTCAGTATCCTCTAAAAGTAAAATGTTTTTGCAAGACCCAACTGTTTGTGTGTTTATTTTTGCGTCCTACCTCTCCTTTGTTTGAAAGATTGACCATATATTATATTAAAGCAACGTTTTTGGGCTCTTAGTTTTCTTTTATCTGTTCTGTTTAATAGCTGGGATTGTTCTTTTTTAGTTTCCAAAGCGAATCCTATTGGTTTGTAACAGTTGCATATCCTGAATGTTTGGAAACTGCACCTTTTTGTTTCACTAAGTCAGAGCACACAGGAATTTGTTCATTTCTACTAGTTAAAATTTATTTTGCTAAAAATATTATTGCATGTTTAACTTTTTGTTTATAATTGCAAAATAAAGATAGCCTTTAGTAGTTTTTTCCATCAGTTTTGCACCATGTTAACATGCATAAAAACTGTGAAGATAATTGCAAAGTGCTGCTTTTAGAGCATTTAAATGAATGTTTTTCTCTGTATTTTTATAATTAAAACACATAAAAGTGGGTTCAAATAGTTTTCTGACCTTTCTAATGCTATGAAAGCTGACTGGTGGTTTTATCTTTTGTGCAGCTGATGTGTTGGCCACAACACGAAACCAGGAATCAGCAGCTGACTCTGCCTACGGTAAAGCAAAACATGCCTTCTTCCATTTTTCTTCTTTTTTTAATGGATCAAATCATTTTTAAATTTTATTCAATTTAATATTTTGTGTCCAGTTAATATACCAAAGTAGAACGGGGTAATAGGAGGCAGTAAGTCTATAAGTGAGTGTTTTTGCTGAAATAGGGTTTATCAGTCTCAGACTCCAAATGTTTATCTCAGATATTTAGGAGACATTTAATATTAATGGGAGTTGAAGATCTAAACACAACTTGTTTGGGGTTTAGCCCTAAAGTTACTGTTCCCATGAAAGGCAACTTGTAGGTTTGTTAAAACTTGGTGATGCTCAGACAGAATCCCCTAAACCCAAACCCAGAAGGAAGAGGCCAGAGAACTTCCTTGTCTCAGTTTGACGTCTTAACAAACGAGCTTCGACTCAACCAGAAGAAATCCCGTTTTGTTGCCTGGTTGGCTCAAGTTAATGTACAGCAACTCATTGCTCAGTTTGACATCATTACCTTCCACCACTTTACAGTCCAGCAGATCAAAGCCCGGCTTCGCTCAGCAACCTGCTCTGTATTCATTGCTGCAGCTCAGCTGCTACCTGACTGTCAAGAGTCCTTCTCGTAAACCAGCAGAAGCATTGTCATTCACCGAGCAGCAGCCGAACCCACACAGTGAATCCCATTATGGCTCTATGTGGTGCATTCCAGTGATTAAAGCCGGAGAGGGGATGGCTAGAAAGACATTTTTGGTTTGTGGTCCACTTGACTCAAGCTGAGTTTGTTTTTCAGGAACACTTGAGCCCAAGAGGCTGCGTTGTGTCAGCAGCACTGATGAAGAGAATGAAAGTGAGGGAGAGCAAGGTCGTCAGACTGCGAGCCCAATGAATCAGGAAAATGAAAGCGATAAATGATTAGTCCTTTTTTTTTTACCACATACTGAAAACATTTACAGACCTAACTCTGGATGATGTTCTCTATCAGTCTCTTCAAATTCAATCACCACCTCAGTTTGACATTGCCACGTCCGTGTATTGAAGTCTTTTTCTTTCTTTTTTTTTTTTTTAAGTGAGCAGCCCTGAGTCAGAGGCAGCATCTCCTGAGGTAATTTCACTGTAGGCCATGAAAGCGAAGGTTGGAACCGTAGCCGTCAGAGCACAGAGAGCGCCTCGCTTTGTATTCTACCACTTAGCTTAATTGCATCCACCTGGAATTGAAATGAGGCAGTGTTCGTTGACAAGAATTAAAATCATACTTTTAGAAAAGGAAAACTGAAGTGGAGCACAGAGAGCCAGAGAGACTCTAATTCAGTTAGTTGATAGTCAGCTTTATTTATTGTAATTTTTATTGGATTAAATGATTTAATCCTGTTTTTTTAGCAGATCGTTGTGAAATTCTTTTGGTTTAGTGTACGCGTTTTTGAAAACAAAGGATAAGCTTTTTTTATTTTTTTTTTGTCCTTATTATGCATGCAGTAACTTTTACAAAGGTTGCAAACACGGCAGCTGGCATTTGTTTCCTGGCCTTTAAAATTCTCTAAAGAATTGACCATTTTTCAAACACAATTTAAGTCTTCAAGGAGTAAATGGCACAGAAAGAATCATGAACACTGAAAGTATCTGTTTGGGTATTGAGATGATTTTCTTTTTATTTTCAATAAGGATAAAACATTTCTCGGGGCACTTTGACCTGGAACTTGAAGCTAATGTTTTTTTCTTTTTTAACATTAGTGATTTTCCTGCATTAAGGCTTTTAGGTAATGATATTATCTTCAACAGAGTTTATGACACAATGAGCCTCCAGAGATGGATGTAAAATCCCCAGTGGGACATTAAATATTTTTTTCTGCTGTCAATATTTTATACATTTTTGTATTTTGTGCTTTTAGCAGTGGTTCCAACAGATTTATCCACCAATATTATTTAGTTATTTGATAAACATTTTCCTTCATTTTGTTGCATAATTTACAACCTTCCCATTAGATGTTTTTTTTTTCTTTTGCAGTCTTATAACACTAAAAGTATTTAAAAACTGGAATGAAAGTTTAGGTTCATTTTAGGCTCATTAGCATCACCATAAAACATGCAGGCTAATAAAAAGGATGTATAAAGTCTCTGATTTATATCTTTTTAGAGTGCATTTATCTGTGTTGCTTTTAAAAATGGACATATTTTAACCCATAAGCTGCTTGGATGTTTTATATTCTGAAATCAACCTTTTTTTCTATATCTTCTCAAACATACATCAAGTTGGAATAGATGTCATTATCTACATCCTAAATTATGAAACAGAAGCTTCATGTCTTCATTTCTTTTTGCATAATTAAGACTTTGCAGACAAATCTCCACCTTCCAGTTAAAAGATTAGCCCAACTTTGATTACAGTTGTATATCTGATCTAATATAATACTTTAAATGAAACCACAGCCTTATAATAAATTGTGCATTGTCGGGATTAATTGCTTGACTTGTTCTAATTGTGTTGAAATAAATTGCCATCTAAGTTTTAGACCTTGCATCGCCTGCAGGCTTTCCTGGGGAGCGAATTGAACGATAGCACAATAAGAACTGTCAGTCACTTTATCACGTCTTTTTTTAACATTACCAATGTTCCCTTTTATTCTCTTTTTTTCAGTGGTTCCATTGTGAAGATGACGGTGATAAATCAAAGCTAAATTGTGTTTTTTTTCTTTTTAGGGAGATTTTATGGTAAAACTGTCAGCCGGTGCTTTTTGCATAATGATCTCTGAAGCATTAACTCTGTAGTGTCGGACATTCGGGTGTGAAGGTTCCCAACACAATGACTGATGTGTTAGCCTGTATGCACCCTTATTCATCTGCAGCACGCTAGACTGGTTATCATTACTGTAATGACATAATTTGCTGGGCAACTATTCCCTTAATGAGGTTTTTGCAGTAGATTGCTTATTTAATGCACTGACAAGGAGAACCCTGTAGATCCAGCTCAGGGGCTGAATGGACACAAATTGGCCCGGTGCTTTTACAGGACAGACTTTTTTTTACGTTACTATTTGATGAGTGCTGACATTGTGCGTAATGAGTGGTAGAAATGCAAATTATAATGGTTTTGGGAGGACATAAATGCAGTCTGTGACCTTTAAATTACTTGTTGTTGTGCAGACGATCCAGTAAATTAAGTTTATTCTGCTGGTGAGCTTGAGTGCCTGGCTTCATAATTCCCAATTAAAAAGTCGTTTAAGTTGACTTCCCAGAAAGTTGAGGATGTTAGGCTGTGTGTGCCAGCGACCTGGCATTACTGCGATTCCACAGATCTGTCTCCAACGCTTTTATATTCAATTAAATTAAAGTTCCAGGTAAAATACTTGGCTAAAAATACCTGCTCTTCTCAGCAACAAGCCCCCAGTTCCTTTTTCCTTCATGTTTCCTGCCAAGTTTTAAAACGGCTGCAGGGATTTTAGCCGATAGTTGATGAGGTCTGACTCAAAGCCATGTTGGGCGGGAAGAGGTCACATATCTGGACACTTAACTCTTTGGCAGCAAGAAGGAAAATCTGAATTATAAAGATGCTCATTTGGAACTGATCCCCAAATTTCACTCCAGCGGTTTAAAAACAATAAGTGGCTGTGTGTTCACATTCAACAATATTTATTTAGTTTTGCTGAAATACTCACTCAGTTATTAAAATTAATAACAAATTTAATGAGAAAATCCATCAATTTTTTTCTTTGTGATTAAAATCATTTGATTATATTACCAGTAATGCCAACATGAGCCCAAGTAGAAGAAAGTAAGAAATAACAAAATATTAAAATCAGCACCAATATAATAGGAAATTACTACAATGAAATAAAACATAGATAAATGGATGTAAAGAATTTTGTGAAATAAAAAAAGAAAAGATAAATTTTTAGGTCCTACAACACTGAAGAAAGAAGCTTGACTTTCCTTTCCTGGTGTCCAGAGAAGTTAATGCTGTGAATGTTGACCAGGTAGGAAAATATGACATTCTGTATTTTCCCCTTATAAATTTTAACCTCTCAAAGAATTAGACATTTTCAAACACTGAGTTAACACGTGAAAGATTATATTTTACATTTTTAGTGTTGATTCTCTAAAGAGCAACAGAGTTTTTCTTCAGCAGTGACTTGTGTAATACAGAATAATGATCACAATGTTATAATGAATTAGTCAAAAACTATTTCAAATATGTGATCATTTTGCCCACAAATGGCCTAGAAAAAACACATTTACCCTCGTCTAAACATCAAATGTCCTTTTCAATGTGAATTTGACTCGTGGGCATAGTTGCACTTTAAAACTTTATACACGTTGGAAGCTGTTTAACTTTAAGACAACTCCTCCAGAGCATGAAGGGCAAAGTCTGTGTGTTGCAGCTCTCAGTCTTTATTTATTCCAGCAGCGTCTGGCTTTTTTCCAGCCTCTCTCTGCTGCTGTTGATCGCAGAGCGGCTCCTTCCAGAGGTTTGGGGCGATTTCTGGTGCCTCGAGAGAGTTGATGGTGTGACTTAACGGGTTCTTTTGTTTGTAATTACATGAATGTGAGAAGCTGACATTTAAAGCAGCTCAGATGCTTTTTAATTGGATCATTAATTTACTAATCACACAACAAGAACTGTACACATGACATTAAAATATTCACTGGGTCTAGAAATGAAGCAAGAGAAAATGTTTGGAACCATAACCACAGGATATGGAATATCTTTCAATTAATAGCCCATTAGATATTTATTTCTATATATTATTCCTACAGATGGTTAGACCTGATATGCTATATACCCAAATATATGTTACCCTTTATATATATAACTCATTAACTGATCTACAGTATTTTTCATAATTGCCATTTTCAGCATTTGTGACTTCTTTTATGGTTTTAATAAACCAACCAACAGATTTTTTAAGACATCTCTTATAACCAAAGGATTATAATCAACCAGCTTGTAGTGCATGGAGTCTGAGATGTGCCATCGAAACACAAACGTTCAGACTGCTGGCGAATAGAGATTTGTACAAATTGGAAAAAAAAAAGAGTTAATATTCTTTATGGATGATCTGTAGCAGTTAAATAAACGGTGACTAAATACTAGGACAGGTTTGAATATTTTTCACAAATCATTAATCGACTGTGATTTTATGAATGATGGAGTTCATTTCAATTTAGTTTCAATATGCAATATTTTAAAAGATCAGAAAAACTGCAGATTGATGCTGCTTTTGTTCTCAGGATGTTTCAGTCCTATTACAGACCTGAAGTACTTGTAGGAAATTTTGAGAAAGTATAGCTTTGTCCTTAAAGTAACTTTTTGTCATTTAATAGAAAAATCAAAGTGTTTTGCAGGCATTCTTTGGATTGTGGTCCATATTTCTTTTCTTTCTTTCTGCTCCCACCACGTTTCATCAAAACTGCACATGATTCTCACATACTGCTATTAGCCGGGCATCAGTGGCTTTGCTCAGAACCAAAATGGAAAGCTAATGGAAACCTGTCGACTGTTTATAAAGTTACACAAATTGACGCAGGGGAATAAAAAAGGTATCTTCTGTGTCTGACACCTTCATAAGTGTTAACTGAGTAGAAAATGTTGCCACTGAGTGTGTGTGTGTTTTTGTGCAATAAAAGCATGAGTTGCATTTACAAGAGCATATCTAAGTGAAAGAAAGCTGCAGCTCGGTGGAGGAGGTCGGGGCGTCTCCATTAGATCCGCCTGCCTGCCACAGGAAGGGAACAACTAAAAGAAAACCTCTGTTTCAAGAAACAAAGGTGAGGCTCCTTTTCGCCTCACTCAGCCTGAAAGATCTGCTGCCAAAATGCCACATATCCATTTTAAAAAGTGACCAGCCTGTGAATCATGAAACTGATGGTGCATTGTGATTTTCTACATGCAACCATTTTATTTTATATTTAATTTCAGTTTTTGTGATGAGACTTTCTTTATATTTTCTACATTAACAATAAAATGTGTCTTTAATGATGGTTAGCAACATTTTACACACACACACACACACACACACACACACACACACACACACACACACACACACACACACAATATCAAGGCTCTTTAATAAACACATGTCCAGTTTTTACTCAGTGTTCAAGAGATCGAAATCCAATTATTTCTACATCATTTCATACAGACACATTCAGAGTCCAATTTTCACACATCTTGTAAAATAATTCAGTCAATCAATGATCTTTTCTCATTTTATAAAGAAATGTATAAGGAAATCATTTGCATCAAGTTATATACTGCTTATCTCTTTAGTTTTTGACAAAAAATTGTTCAACCTTAAACTATGCAAAAAGTTTTTGCTTACTCTTTTGCAGCTATAAATACTGTAAATAAAATGGGAGGCAGGAAGATCAACAGTTCAGAACAAGTTAGAGGATAATCGGTAAATGGATTTAAGTTGTGCTTTTCCAGTCATGTACTAAACACTTGAGCCACATTCATTTAATCACATTCTGAATTTTGCACACATTCATACATGATGCACAAATCAGTAGGTAACTTCAGTTTAAACGCTTTACCCAGAACACATCAACATGAGGCAGGAAGAAGCTTTATTGGAACCTATAATGCTACATTGATGTAATGTAAAAAAAGAGAGAGAAAAAACAAACAAACACTTGTGTAAATCTAAAAAGATACATTGACGTGCAGTTACCTCATTGTGGACAACATATTACCTTCATTTGAAGTTCTTTGCAAGAATTAACCTTAAATCGCAAATGATTTTTTCTTTTCCAAATCAGATCTACACTTTTAGATTAATTCTGATTTAAAACATACTGCTGTAACATTTAGGAATAATACTTTCTGCAAGTTTCACCTCTTTACCTAAAGTGTTCTTGCAATTTAGGAAGGTGCCAGCTGATGTGATCTATAGCTTTATGGTGCAACCCAAAGGTGTGCTTACTGTTATCTCTCCACTCTCTGTAACAGAAAATAGCCTAATTACTCTGCGAATAACAAAGACACAGAGCAATTACTCTGCATGGGTGTTTCTAGTGTACTTCTGCACACAATAAGGTGAAACAAAAGATGTTGTCTGTATCATGTAGAAGTCTAGAATGCGTGTGATAATGTGCTTGCCAATGGCTTGGTGAGTGATTTTTCCTTCTATGAATGCACGTGTATGAGCAGGCAAAAGAGCCATCAAAGCGTGTTAAAGTGTTTTTTAATGAGCTGGAGCTCTTACAAATGGACTGAGTACGTTATGTGGCTCATGCAGAACAGGCGGGGATGAGAGGTGTTAGAAAGCCGCCAAAAGCGGTCGTATTGACGCTAATTGTCTTCATCTTCTCCCAGCGCTGAACAAAATGAGGCGAAGGGTATAAGCAGCTTCACTGGATGAATTTCAGGCGGCTGTTTGTTGCTAATGAGCCTCCAGCTGGATTTGAGTGATGAAGGTGATATTTCTGACTGTCTTAGTTATAAATATTACACACATTTTGAACCAGGAGTTTGAAAACTGCTACCACAATGTTCAAAAAGCCCTTTCCTGCTTCATCTATATTCTTTTTTTTTTTTTTTGGGCTCAGTTCTTCCCAGAGCTAATGCAAGATAGACGCTTTATTTCAGATTAAAGCTGACAACTTTCATATAAATAGTGAAAGTTCTTTTAATAGAAGATAAAAAATTTAGCTTAGAAATCCCCAAAATTGAACATGCAAACTTTGAAAAGACCACCGTCTTTCATTCACTGGAACAAGTACATTATATTTTTTATATATATATTTGAAAATGACAGATATCTAGCATGTGATTGCTGATGAACTTTATTATCTGCTCACTGGACACTAAGTTTTGAGGCATGTCGCATTTCATTAAGACGTAAAGTTGCTCTACTGAGGTAGAGAAAAAACTGACACACCTTCAGGAGCATTTGATCTCTTTTGTTTCTTTGCATTGTACTCCTCGACGGTGATCTGTTGCATCTGTTGCATTAGTTTTATGACGGTAGCCAAAAACCAAACTGCAAACCAACACAATATGTTGACTAAATTTAGGTTCTTTTTTCCAGTTACACTAACGAATAAATTTGTTTATGCAAGGTGAAAATCTTCTGGATTAAATTCAGCAGATTAACATGCTAAGAAATTGGACTAACTAAAACTGCATGCACTGACTTATTTTTGTGACCTTGCTGATTGCAGCCTTATTGCTCTTTTGTAAGCACATGATTGTATAAGGGGGCACTATTATGCGGGTCACTGTTTTGCCGTGTGTGGACGCAAATCTGTTTATGCAACCGCACTGTGACGCTCAAATTTCTGTTCGGACGCGTTGTTGTCATCCATCGGAAAAACCAGAGGATGTAGAGAAACTCCACGCAGCACAAGAAATGACCTGGCCGGGATTTTAGGGCAGAATTGTCCCACTCTGAGACAACATCATTGAGTCCTGTAGTTTGGTGATAGGAAAAAAGATTTAGCAAAAGGTCCATGTTGGGTTAATCTGAAGATTAGGATTAGTGTAATTCACCAGTGGAATAACGTCAGTGTGATGTCCTTTCACATGATGAAACATTCTCTGTGTATGAATATTTTTAAGGTTTTGTGTCTAAGCTATAGTTAAACAGCATCATCTTTCTGAGCAGTAATAGTATAACTATGGTTGCTTGGTGCGAACCAGCAGTTTAATCTTTCGAAATCACTCAACTGACATGGTATTAAGGAAGATGCTGTTCATTTAGCCAGTTAGGAGGATGTAGTTTGCTTCCAGATTAAATATAAATAGTACATTTGACTAGCCCTCTGTCTAATCTGTTAAAACCTGACGTGACTCAGTTAAAGGACAGGAGGAGCGCGCTCCGTCTCTTTTCACATCTTTATTAGTTAAATCTTTGCTTCACCAGGCAAGACATTGCAAACAATTTCTAAGCTGAAAGTGCTAAAACACTTAAGGGAATAAAGGGGGG
Organism: Poeciliopsis prolifica; assembly: GCF_027474105.1. Lineage (NCBI taxonomy): Eukaryota > Metazoa > Chordata > Actinopteri > Cyprinodontiformes > Poeciliidae > Poeciliopsis > Poeciliopsis prolifica. Next base: position 496,460 of record NW_026562462.1, on the reverse strand, counting down.
AGGACACACATACAATGAGTCATCTGTTCATTCTGCAAAACAAATGCATGACCCCATATAAAGACCCTTCAGTCTGTGTTTAAAAGCAGGAAATGACATCAAACTGTCAATGTAGTTTGTTTTGATAAGTTACAATCATTTACAGCAGCAAAATATAAAGACTTTGTTTTGCGTACTTGGTATGTGGAGATGTATCCTGAACAACTTGCAGATCCAAGCTGTTTTTTGCTTAGTTGTTCATTTGTATTCAAAATGTTAAATATGCAAGCTAGCACATGTTGAAGTTGGCCCTTAAACTGATTTAAATTGGCACACTTTAAATCTAAATCCATATTATTTTCCCCACTTCCCAGTCTGAACTGCTGCTGCATTTCTTACATTTCAGAGGAAATGTTCCAGATGTTCAAAGCCTTCATCTCCCTGAACACCCCGACTGTCAGCAGAGAAAAGTTGCCTGAATTGCCATATCTAAGTAGATTTAACCCTTTGCTTAGCTTCAGTCGTGTGTTTAAATGTTTACTTTTACACCTAAAATAAAACTGCAACAAAAATATTGAGTTTGAGAGGCAACTTTGTATTTTTTATTTTTATTTTTAGGGGGTTTGTGGGGATTTTTTTTTTTTTTTTGATAAACTTAGGAAGTTTGATGGTTGGCAATACCAGATTATACAATAAGTTAAGTGTTTGTTTTTTTTTTTAATAGCAGCCAACATTGCACGTCTTCGCTCAGTAAGATGCAGCTCTGTTTGTCCTGATATGCTTGAAACCTTCCTCTGAGATTCAGCTTCATGTCAACGTGATTCATCATATCTTCAATGAACTGTCGGTCTCACATTCTGGCTGGCAATCTCTCAATCAACCCAAAGGTACATCACAGGATTCAGATCTGCTAAATGAAGATGCTGCTGATGTTTACTGAAGTCTCTGTCATTTGCATGTTGGCACTAAAACAATAGCAGATGTAGAAGAGAACGTTATTGCATCAGAAGCAGAATAGGACTCGCGCTTACTCACACTGTAGCCTTAAATCTGTTTAGTTCTCCTTTCACGTTGTTCGTCTGCCTTGCTTTTCTATGGCATCTTAAGATAAGCAGCTCTGAGTAAATAACATTCTAGCATTTAGTTTCTACATGCTAGAATGTGACATTCCCAATTTTATCTCCAGGTAAACTAGAGCAGTGTCATATTTTTGTATTTATTTTTTTAACATTTACATGCATTGAATTCACACTTAAACTTTGACTTTATTGTCCATTTCTGTGCAGCTTAAGAAAAGAATGATTTGTTGCATTAAAATGTAGATCATCCCCCACACACTAATAATTATATTTAAATTTTAACTTTCCTAGAAGCACTGGATCTATATCTGTTTCACATAATCAATCAGATCAGTTAAATGGATAACTGCATGACTAAGCAGGTCAACAAGTAATTAAAGTGGCCAGTCCATGTTTGATTTGATGCATAAAAGAAATAAATTAGACTGGGTGATCTTGAATCTAATTGTTTTACATGTACATTTAGCAGTGAACTGCCTTGATGTATTTTTCATTTCTTCAAATAAAATATGTCAAAACATCCCAAAGATTAAAGCAAGAGGTATACATAGTGGTCATTTAGATTATTATTAGAAATAACCGCCTAAAAATATTCATGTTGCAGGCCACAAATAATTCAAAATCAGTTGATCTAAAACACAGAAAAATTGGAAATGCTGAATTTTGATTGACTGAGCATCTTAGCATGAAAGTTTCTGCATTTATAAGTTGCTTAACTTCTTTTTCTGCTTCTGGATTGTTAAGCAGCTTTTCCTACATATTGTTGGTAATAGGATGGAAGCTCAATATGAATGCAAAAAATGTAATGCGTATGCTGCTAACGCATCAGTATCATCACATAGAATATCTCCATTAAAAGGCTGAGTGAACAGTCCATTAATGCCACTTAGTGAACATTTACAGAGACATCCCACCCTGCCCTCAATGCAATCATGGTTATCTTTATCACCACATCGGTGCCTAATGTATCATTTCATTACACACATTAAATTCCAGATTAATACAGAGCTCCTTCTGTTTTGAACAATAAAATTTAGCTTCTGCTCAGTGTTTAAATCTATACTCTCAATGGACTGCAAATCTATTTGTTTCAGAAAATGTTTCTCTATACTTTCCAATTAACAACAAAATATTTATCACGTCTTTTTTTCTAAAGCTAACATCCATTCTGCATTTGCATAATAGTTGAATCTTCTGTGTGTCAGAAAACATGAAGTCATTTTTAAACCACAGTAATTTGCTTAATAATTTATGAAGATGTTGACTTTACTGGTGACCTGTTTACTCTCTGTGTGCCAGGAAATATTGGTCCCACATATGTTATTTTATTTATTTTTCAGTTTTTCTTCACAAGATTCCTATTTCATTAGGAACATTTCAGTCTCAGCTCAACAATTTAGTTCTTTTGCTGTTTTTATTGTTTAAAATTTGGTATGAAAAGTTCTTAAGCAGATTCCTTGATTGCCTTTGACAACTTGTGATTACAAGTATTTTCATAAAATCTTTCACCTCCTCTATGGTATTTTCTTTGATCAGTTGACCTCACTTTGCATGTTTCCAAACAGGCAAAGGGAACAACATTAGATTAAGAACGATCAATGAAAATGCATGTCTTAAAAAATTAAATGCAATAAAATTTAAAAAATATCTAAGATTGCAGGGTTTTATAACTACTTGGCTCCATCATTTACCCAAAATACCTATTTACAAATGGATATAACCAGATATGCGATATCTATGTGGATTGGTCAGAAGTTGCTTGAATGTTTGGTTTCTAAAACAGAGATTAGTTGAACCCACTCAGAGGTGATTTGATGTTTAGTGAATTGTTGAACTACTGTTTCTTTAAATAGTTGCTCCTTTTTGCACATACCATCTTTTAAAGTGCCGGCTTTAAACATGGCGATTGGTGCTTGAATAATTTCTTCAGCGTAGAAGTGTCTGCCTTTCTGCTGCGGTACCCCAGGTCTGTTGAACAGAAAACAGTGACACCTTGTATTTCATCGCTTTCTGAAGATTGCTCCGAAGTGCCAAAGCGCTTTGTTTACCTCCCACCCACGCGACAGCCTCCTTGAACACCCTGAAGCAGCTCTTAAATGTAACGCTTCATTCATTTAAATAATGAACACTGGAGACTAAATGAGAATCTAAGGAGAGCTGAGGAGCAGCAATTTTGAGGCGTCTGCAGACTGAAACGCCTCATTCTAAATCCACACACCCACAAGACACCTGACACACACCTGCAGTGTTTCAGGTGTGAATTGTGACCTTTAAAGAGGACAAGGTTGCGTGTGTGTGTGCGCATGTGTGTAACTGACATTTTCAGAGAAGAACAAAGTCAGACTTGACAAGCTGTGTCTTCGTCACACTTATTCAGTTTTTTTTCTTTTTTTCATTTTGTTTTGATTTCCAGCTGTGTTTCCTTCAATCACCTTCATCCCGACGTCGGTTCTTTTTTGTGTCGGCATCCTTGTTGCTCACTGCCTCTCTGTACGGATTCTGTCACTGGTGTCTGGCTTCATGTGAATACCAATGGGAAGGCGGTGGACAGGAGAGCATGCAAATAGGACAGTCATTTGAAGCCTGACTTCAGTGTTCAGAGGATCTGTGTTTGCCTTAAAGTCACAGTTTTCTATAAATGCATTTATCTGATATAACACTGCCAGGCCTATGCTATAACAATGAAAGACAGTTCTTCTGTTTAAAAGGTGGCTTGATTTCTCCTGCCATCACGCCTGCAGACGTATATTAAAAACTAAACATTTTGTAGCACCTGACCAGTATGTGCAGTATCTTGAAAAAATATTTACTCCCCATCAACTTCTCCACATTGTCATGTATCATGCCATAAAAATCGTTTCAAAAGTACTGTGATGTGCATTTGTATTCAGTTCCCCTGAGTAGACTTTATGAAATATTTTTTCAGTATTTGGTGCAATTTTATTGTTTTTGTTGGTCTAAATCGACCAGTTTCCTCCTTCTAAAGGCTGTTCATCTTTACAAAGTAGCCGAAACACTATCAAATGGGATGATTGGGTTTGGGAAGATCATTTTTGAAACATTACTACAGATTCTTAATCAGACTTCGGCCAGGACTTTGACTAGGCCCTTATTACACATGAATATGCAGCAATCTGAACCAATCATTGTAGCTCTAGCTTAATGTTTAGGACTGTTGTCTGCTAGAAGCTTGATTCGTTGCCAAAGCCTGAATTGTTTTGCAGTTTCTAAAACTGGCTCCTCAGTGTATCATGAATAAATCATCATCGCAATATTCCGATTGCAAAAAGCTGCTTATGCAGCAATAATAGAAATTGTTCATTCCAGTGTAATATTTAGCCAGGTGTCGAGTCTCACAAATCACCTGATGCTCACTATGGACACAAACGACTTTGCCCAAAATGTTCAAGGTCAACTCAGACAAGTTTGCTGACCCTTCAGAAGAGATCATCACGTTTTTCACATGGTGTGTTCAGGGTCAGTTTCCAGACTCGTTCATGCTGCTCTCATCTGACTGGAGCTCACATGGACGTCAACGCTCCTCTTTCATGAAATCCAGATTTGTGGAAGTTTGTTGTGCAGAATTTAAAGCTTACATTAATAATAAATGATCTCAATAGATATAAGTATTTTTTTTTTTATGAATATTTGCCCACAATGTTTGATCTGCAATGTTCCCTGACTATTCAGATATTGTGTGAATATATGTAAAACACTTTGCATTGCCTTCTGGTAGAAACTTACTTTACAGCATATTGAACCAGTCTTTACTGAAGCTTTTATCCTTTTTTGACCCTTTTTAATAATTCTCCTCACGGCTTTTCATTGAATCTAGTTATATGGTTCATTTGTATGATTGATTTAATTAGACCTTCCCAGACAGACTGTATTGATTTCAGCTGAATCTAAAAGAAAGAGCAGACGAGAGGATGGTAACAAGCAGTGGGCTACAGAGAGGGGAGGCAGCAAAAAATGAATGGGAGGAAGAAAGATGAAAGCTGAAGGAGATGGTGGTAGAGAAAACAGTGAAAAGAAAGTCTTACAGAATACTGTAAATCCTAGACTGACATCGAACAGTGACGGGAGGGAAAGGGAAAAGTCAAGATATCACCCTGAAGTTTTCCCCCAGATGCCAGAAACTTCAACATTTTGGGCTGACAGCTAAGAACGAGGAACTTTCCATCTGACAGAGGGTAGAGGGAGAAAGAGAGGGCAGAGAATGAAACATATCCGTGTTGGGCTGCAATTAGCATAATATTTCTCCCTGTGTGTCTTCATCTTCCTATTTTTAACTGTCAGACTGAGGGACGGAGATGAAAGAGTGCAAATAACGAACATGAAATTGTCTCTTTTAAGCACATGGGATGCGTTTGCGCGCGTGCATGTAAGAAAAGTATTTGTGTGTTAATTCCTGCCCTGATGTGTAATGACTGCTTGCTCCATTTCAAGAGTACTTCTGCATAAAAGAGTCATGTTTTCCATGGCTTCTTGTATCAAAGCAAAGCCTCAGAAGCTTAGAGGCCACTCCGGCTTTGAGGTTTCAGATGGTTGCCACTTTGAGTCCCACACCACCAGGGAGCGGGGAATAAAATCCCCTAATGGCAAAAAGTGAAGGGCATGGAATTAGCTTTTTTGTTTCTGGAGTATTTTTGTCGTGTTTGATCAGGGTTTCAGGGACATGAACTCAGCCTGGGCAATTTATCTCCAACAGGAATTTAGATGGATCTTTAACGCCGCTATGTACGTTTCCTTTTACAGCAAAAGCTCAACCACTTAGAAAAATGGCCACACTAATTTTTACCAGCTGGCCCCTAAATGCCTGTTACTGCCATTCTTACAAGTCAAGTTTCTACAAACACGAAGACGTTTAAAAGAAACTTGAGATTTAATTTGCCCTTGTTTAACAGGGTTATTAGCAAAGTTTTACTATCAGTGAAATCTGATGTTGGAAAACCTGTACAAATATAAAATAAGTACTAAAATAAGTGCATTAAAGATATAAATCAATGGATATCCTATATGATTACCAAGTTTTGTCGGGATAGCATTGATAAATTGTCCTCTTCACTCTGCAAAACTTTAATATTTTAAACGCATTAGTCCAAGTCCTGAAGTACACTTTCCTCCCCATCTGGTAGCTGGAAAAATTACACAACAGAGCCGGACCAGAGGTAATCAGTCTTCATGATGGATCGCTCCATTTGTTAGAGTGTAGCTTCTGGTGTATCAGGAATCTTTTTTGGACACGTTACAGGTGTTTTGGCCAAAGGCTGTGAAACACTCTGCTCCTACTGTCGCTCGTAAAATTATAATTTTACTGTATTTTTTTTCTTTTTTTTTTTCCCTTGGACAAAAAAAAATCTGAACAATATGTAATCAAAGTATTGATTGCTGCAGAACTGATGCCCTGTCACCAATCCTGGGCAGTGTGTGTTTGTTCTCGTGTGCATCACTGCTGCACAGACTGATGAGTCATTGTGTCAGAGGGGCTTTGATGGCATATCTCAACCTGATGAGGTGAACGCTGCCAAACAATAAACTCTCTCTTTCATCTCCACTCGTCTACACCTACTCCCTCCTTCTGTTCTCGTCTCTTCATCCTTTTGTCAGCTCTCTCCTCTCTCTCCAATCTCATCGCTTACCTTCCCTTTCTTCTCCTCCTTCTTGTCCTCCCAGTCTTTTTCTGTGCTCCGTCATCCAGATTTCTCACCCGTAAAGCACCTCTTTCTCATTAAGTCTAATCCTCGTCGCTGTCTTCCACTCTTCTTTCGTCCACCCATTCACCTTGGTTTTACCTCTCCTCCATCTGTTTTTTTTTCTCCTCCTCTTAAACTCGCTTGTCAACTTAACATCAGCATAACATTTGCTCATCCATCCACGGAAGCCTTTGCCCGCTGGCAGGGAATCAGGTTTTGCATTTAATTTGACTCCAAGTACCACACACAAATATAAACACAAACACACAAAAAAACACCACTGAACAAAGTAAGTGTGATCAGTCATAATTTTATGACCAGCCATTTAAACCGAGCAGCACTGGAAGGATGACCAAAAAGTCTTGGGGTATTTTGGAGTTTGTGGAGCAACAGATTTAGGATTGTTGAGTTTGGTCTGAGATTTCAGGCCTCGTCACAAGTTTCTAGCTGGAATAAATTACTCTGGATTGTTCCTGCTTAGATTCAAAGATAACATTTTTCTGTTTAGCTGGAGACAGTTGAGGCACATCCATGCAAAGCCGCATTTTAATTCAGGATTTTACATGTTACATATGAATCAATGCCACTTAAATACAGACTTTGCATTTTATAAAATTGTACAATTTGGCTTCATCTTTTAATAGTGCCTTTGTGGCTATGGCAATGCATGTCAGGTGTGAAGTAGGATTCTTTATAAATGTAGAATTTGGTAAAGAAAAGATAATTTCCATATTAAGCCCTAAAACATACAAAGAGCACAATTTGTATACTTTAGCTAGTTATTTGAACACTAAATGTCCTTTTTTTCCCATCATTTTGTCTTTTATCTTTAAGGTGTTCGTCGTCCTCCTGAGCTGGATCAGCGCGCCAACGTCCACTACACCCTGCTGATCGCCTGCGTGTTCGTGGCATTCTTTCTGGGAGCCATCCTATCGGGTTTCCTGGTGTCTTGTTACTGCAGCCGCAGCGCAGCTCACCGAGCCCGCAGGCTAGGGAAGGACCCCGAAGCATCTCTGCCGCACGCTCTGTCGCTGCGATCACTCGCCAAGCTGAACGGGCTTCTGGAAGGGCAGCCGAAGGTTGGCTATGAACAGTTTTGTTCTTTCAGACTTTAAAAACTTTTTTCTTCTTAAATTCTCATCATTTGAAAGTATAATGTAGTAGAAAACGGTTGGCTACTATATTTTGTATTTTACTAAAATGGTGCTACAATAAAATGGTATGTATATGTTCCTATATGTGGGATTGTTTTCACTGGATCACATTTTGAGGACGAAAGAAATGATGATGCTCGTTGTTACTTGACTGATCTCATTCCAAATGAACGTTTTCCACAAGCTGAACTTACAGGACGTTGATGCAGAAACGCACATTAATCTAAATTAAGTTGAAGACGTTTTGAGACTGCAGTTAAATGAAAACATTAAGTTGACAGACTTAAATGTGCTCATCACTGCTGCTGAATTACATTTCAATCAGATTTTTTTAAGTTCCACGATACAGCTGAGAGGTGGCAACATAGCTGCCTGAATTTTGAGGAGCAGCATAAATATTCATCTCCCCTTTCTCCCTCCTCCTCATCACCCTGAGGGATCACATAATAAGATTCACCTTGGTGTTTTATTCAGTCATTACAATTGACGGTTTCATTATTATTCCATCATTTTTCCAAATGTCCTTCAGTGAGAATCGGAGTCTCTAAGCTGCTGCTAACCTCTGACCCTAGCTGAAATATACATTTAAAAAAGTCGCTCATTAGCTGTATAGAACCATTAAAATTCACCCCTATTTTTTTTCTCTTCCTAGGATGACAAACTGGATGTGTCGACGCCAAAAATGTACAGCTCCTTTATCCCTAACGGTCGGGCTGAGCCCCACCTCCACACCCCTGGACATCAAGGCCTGCAGCTGGGAGACCCTGACCTCAACCTCTCACAGGTAGCAGATCGTACAGTCCTGGCTTATGATTTACATTCATCGTACTGACAAAAGTAGTTGTTTTAATTAAAGGTATATTCAATTATTTTAAATCCTGCACATTTTTCTGGCTGTTCAGTTTTGCCTGGAGATCTTACCAAAATCTCTTCTGCAATATTCCCATTTTTAATGGCAACGTTTTTGGCTGCCTTTGTTGAGTAGTTTTGTAATTAAATATTACTTGTGCGTGCACTGAGGAGTTTCACTGCCCTTGTAAGCAAAGCCACCTTTAATTAACAAGCTTTTATACACAACAACAGTTGATACTCTCATTTACAAGCATTGAACGTCCCTCACAAACAAGTAGTCGTTATATTAATGGTAAACAATATCTTGTTTGAAAAAATTTTGGCAAAGTATCTGAACATTTTTATTTATTTATTAGATCAAAGATGCAGAGAGAGTATTGTTGCTACCTTGCAAGTTGTGCAATGTAAGCATATTGTGGCATACGGTTTGTTTACATTACAAATCTTACATTATTATTTTTTTAATTAAAAATATTCTTTCCTCAGGTACAAAAATATAAATCACTGAATGCATTGGTCTAACCTCCATTTAGTCTCTTTCTCAGGGCGATGGAGAACTCTCTGGCTTGCCGACGCCTGACTCCACCCCAGAGCTCCCTTTCAGGAACATGAAGGGTTTGCGACATCATCAGTATGAGAAGAACCAAAACTGCAACAATGCCAAGGATAACAACCCCAAGTCAGGCCCCAGCTGCTCCAAATCCAACCAGGGCTTCATGGCTGTGGTTGGGAATTCTTTGAGCCAGCAAGTGTTTCCCTTTTCTCACCACAACGGTGGCGGTTTGAGCAATGGGGCAGCTCATGGGGCAGGAGCCTCGTCAACTTCACTGCACCTCCTTGAGGAGAGGAAAATTCCCAATGATGAGCGAGCTGCCGCCGCCGCTGCCACTACAGCCGCTGCAGGAGGAGGAGTGGGTGGAGCTCCACATCACCACCACTCCCAGCAGTCCCTACCCCAGACGGTGGTGGACGTGTCTGCACTGGATGAGCTGCTCAAACACATCCATGAGGTCAGCGCATCAGGAACCGGTGGAATCAAGGTCCTCACGTCTACATCGTCGTCCTCACTGTTCCCCGGACCGTCCTCTACAGGAGGAGGACATCACAGTGGTCACCATCACCACCATCATCAGAATCAACACAACCAGACTCGAACACATCACTACAACCACAGCTATCACCACAGCAACCATCACAACAACAACAACAGCAGCAGCAGCAGCAGCAGCCACCATCACCAGCAGCAGATCCCAGAGACGGAACCAACTTCGTATTACAGCACCTCCACACTGCCGAGGGATGGCGTCCCCAAACGCTTGGATTCAGCTCCTCAAAACTCCACCTCATCCTCTGCCACGTCTTCATCTTCATCCTCCTCTTCAAACAACCCCACGTCCTCCACCTCCATCCCTTCTTCGTCCTCTTCCTCTTCCTCCACTCCGCTCCAACAGCAGGTGATCCCGGAGCGGCCTGGAGGCAGCGGTGTCCCCGTGGCGCGTCACCAATCTCAGCGCCAGTCCCTCATCAAGATGGGTGCAGCAGGTGGCGCTGTGCCCCGCCATCACAGCTTCAACCAACGGGGGACACACGCACACTTTCTGGCCAGAATGAATACAAACAACAACAGCAGTAGCAGCAACAACAACCGACCCCCAGGTTCAGCCGCGGCGGCCAATACAAACACCAGCAACAACAACGAGAGCCAACGGGTGTCTGTCGCCAGCGCCTGTCTGACACGGCAGCACAGTTACAGCGAAGGGCCGCATGCGCAGCGGGCGGCAATAGTCCGAAGAACGGTGTCCCTAAAGCCACAGATCCCACCAAAACCGCTTTTTCTGCCAAATAGTGCAACGTCTGCAGTAACGGAGGCAGGAAAGTACAACTACTAAGACTGCAGGTGGACAAGATGCCACCCAAACATGGCTGCAATGCTCCCCACAAAGAAAATCACCGAAATGCCGGATGGGGCCATGCAAAAGGACAAAATGAGCACCGATGGGCCCAAAAGACAGGAGGAGACCTCAGTCCTCGTGATTCCTTATCACAACCTTTCAGTTGTACTTATCGTCATGCTGTTGACGGCGGGCCATCTGTTGTCTCTCTGAGGCACAACTGAGACAAACCTGCTTCTTTGCAGGGCAGGATTCCTTGTGGAGACTCGCTCTTCACAGTAAATGTGGATCAAAACCAGTTCAGACAGAAAACGTCTGAGAAACATTCCAGAAGCAGGGCGAAAGGTGTTAATGATTCAAAAGGAGTCCCCAAGGCTCGAGGTGGCCTGGAAAAATTCCTGATTAATGCAGTTTTCTTACGAGAGCTTTGATCTAATGTCCCGAGTCGCTGCACCTTGGAATGGGGCCCGGATTTCAATTGCAAATATTTAAAAAGCAGGGAATTGGACAAATGCAGACCTGAGATGAACTGAATCTGGGACTGTTGTGCCGCTTTGAGTCCGAGGACGGCAAAGCTTTCTGCAGAAGCAAGTCAAAGAAAAGTCAGAAAAAAAATACTCTGCTCAGCAGATCTGCTTTTTCTGACTCTTGATTAATGAAATTTCAAGAAATGTTCACTGTCTGAAAAAAGTAGAGTCCATTTGTTCAAAGCCAAGACTTGAAAATAGTTTTGACTGAGAAAAACAGAGGAAGAGGGAAGTTAGAGATCACATTAAAGTGTTATAGTTGAGCAGTCAGGAGATCCAGATGAGAGTATTTACCCCCATATAAACCAGATAAATGCTGCTTTCATCAATATCAGAAAAAATAAATATTGAGGTCTGGTCGATGATTAAGTGAAGATTTCTGATAAACCATTTCGGCAAATTGCTAATTAATGCTTTCATTAAACTTGGCACTCATCATTTTTATCCTTCATGGGTTCAAATTACTTAATTGGCTCAATGAATAATTAATCTTTCAAATTATTACATTTCTGTCTTCTGCATCTTTACTCTTGAACAGTCTTACATCTGCAGCATTTGCAGAATATGTTTTCACTCAAAGGTTCTGTGAAGTCAAGAGGTTTAAAGTGCTGGCTGCTATTTTCAGATTTTGATATAGGGCACGAGGAATATTAGTTTATCAGAAATGTTTTCTCATCACCAGCTGATCACAGGAGGATCTTAGCAATGAGAGTTCACCCAAATAACGACTCACTTACCTCCACTGCATTGGTTTCCAAAGTGTTGAAGTCTGCTTGCCAGCATCTGCAATTTAGTTCTGAAATATGTTTGAGAATGGAAATATAATCAATTGTACACGTTTGTTAATCTTCAGGCAAGTATACTCAAATCTAATATATGGAAAATATAAAGACCTGACTGTGATGCTGGAGATTGTTCTTTAGGTTGTTTGAGGTTCTTTATTTTGGGGGAAATGAAAGTCTGCACCATATGATGTTGCCTTCCTGGAGCTCAAAATGACCTGCATGACAACTTGTATACATTTAACTCAAAACTATTTGTTCACATGTAACATCAGTGTTTTCTCAAATAAATTGATATCGGATACCTTTTTAGTGTCCTTCTTCTACCTGGCCTTTCAAAAGCCTCTCCTGAAGGCGTTTTCTTTAAGCGCCACACTGTGGACTCAACCAGCTCTGGTCATCTTTCTCTCAGCCCGCGATTAGCCTTCTTTACTCCTTGGTTCATGTCCACCACTATGAATTAACATCAGTTTAAAAATGTCATGGCGAGGAAAATAATGCAGATATAAGTCGCATCTAACTAGAAGTCGCAGGGCAAAAATGTGACTCGTAGTCTGGGAAATACGGTAATTTAACCTGCAGGACTGAAACTTGAAGCAGAGAACAAGAAGGCTGACTAGAGTAAAGGAAAGTTGCACTTCAATCTGTAAAGTGTCTGAAATGTAGATAAATTAAGAGAAAAAAATAATCTGTTAGGTTCAACAGTGTAATAGTGCAGTATAAAAGTCATCTTTTCAGACCTACCTTGCATCCCAGTTCCTCACTCAGGCAGACTCTTCAGTCTGCAGCTCGTTTTGGTCTGTAGGAGTATTTCTCCACAGATGGTCCAAAAATATCCAACTGTGAAGGAAATCTGCCGTTTCCTATTTTAAAAAGCACTTTTTGTCTTGTGTTCATTTCTTTTGTTGATGCCTTTGGGCTAGAATGATTACATGAAGGTAAAAACAAAAACAGTTGACTATGCTTTAATTGCAGGAGAATGAAACTACGTTCTTACCCATGTGATGTCTCCATGTTTTGAGTTTATGTTGAGGAAATTTGGAAAAAAGTCTGGCAGCAACATAACCCCGACACCCCGGCACAGATAAGTATCGATGGATGGAACCACCGACTTTATTCTTAAACTTCTTTGTGAATAACTTCATGTGGTATCCTTGGATTCATTGTCCATTGAAACAATCTCAAGTCTTGGAGATTGTTTTAGTGCTTTGTCCTTATGATACTCTCTCAAATGGTAAACAACAGAGGCGGTCAGAGCGGGGATCGAACCAACAACCCGCCGAGTGAGGGACAAATTCCTGCCACCATCGACTTGTGAGTTCACCACTCTCTGACAAAACAACAATAACGCTACAACCACTGTACGCCAGGGTTTTAATTACAACACATAAATGTTAGTTTCATCAGACCACAGGAAATATCTCCAGAAAATGTATCACTTTGCTTCTGAAGACAGTTTTTATTTGATGTTTGAAGTGGATAATGTAACTTTCAGCATCTTTTAAAGGACTGTTGAATTTGCTCTGGACTTGATATGCACATACAACCCATTTATCTCAGGGACGTAAAACCTGACTCCTTCCTGCACACTATGATGTCCAAACATTGTCTTTTGTAATTAAAATAAATTTTTGTAATTATAACTGACCTAAACTAGAAAACAGCTTGTCCATTTTATTGACAGAGGAAAGAAAAGTTGTCTTTTTGCATTTATGCCAGCTGTTTTTTACGTTGAAATCCATGCAACATTAAGTGAGCTTATAATTTCTCAGACTTTAAAACAGAAAATAAGCTTGTGCTTTGAGATATGAAAATGACTTTGTCAGGGTTTTTTTAAATTTTATTCCACCTTTAACACTGAACCAAGCAAGCATTCTGACACCGGTTTTGTTTTATCTGACTCACTCAGCTGGCTGGACAAGCTCCCCCACAGCAGCTTAAGTAATAACACAGCAGCAATGATGCAGTGCTGTTAATGAGGTATCCCTGTCTGCTACAGTTAGGCTGAACAGGCTCTGCACCAAATGATGCAACGTAGTCCCCCAGCACAACACTGTCTAGTGTGAGGGAGCTGATTCTTGACTGTGAAGGAACCAACTTTATACAATTCCACTTCCTAAAAGTTGTAATTATCAAGCCGTTTGTAAATTAGTACAAGTCGCTGTTCGGATTCTACAAAAGAAAGCAAAGCAGTGGCTGCTATTAAAGAGGGGATTTATGTGTCAGTGTATGAGGGGGTTACATCAGCCTCCTTTATGTCTGACCTGAACCCCTGCTCTGATGTAGTTATGAGATATCAGTGTTCTGGTGCCTGGAAGGACTGAGTCTGCAAGAAACAAGGTTTAAATTAACAAGTCCTGCTCGCATGACGACAGACTCTAATCTCCTACCGTTAGTTGTAGATTGATGTATTTTTACTGCCTACAAGACAGGAAACAACATAACAGACAGAAGATAATCATCAGAGGCCTAGTTTGATCATGGGTATATACAGGTCGGCCTTTTTTGTGCACATTAAATAATTGTTGTAGAACATAGTCAGTGTATCTCTTGCATTTTCTTTTCTAATAGGAAAAAAGTATTTACTGATCATACACATTTAAATGATTACAGATGACCTTTTCAAACACCAACATGCTAGTTGGGAACAACTAGAAATGTTTCTGTCATTGATGTACAATAACTTTGGAATCTGTATTTGTCCCAATAACTCGAGTTGATAGCTTTATCTTTTTTGATATTTCTGACTCAGCATAAACAGCTATAATATTTAATAAACTCCCATTCTGCTCCTGCTAACCACATTTGCATGTGCTAAGCTAATGCTGACATGTCTTACTCGCCTTTTTGATTTTTTGCTGACAAAACTAATAGAAAAAAAAATTATTTGCTTTATAAAATTAAACCTTTGCTTTAATCATAATATTTAATAGCTTGTGTTTTGTTTGCTGTCTGTTTCTGAAAGCAGAATGTGAAAAATAGCTCACGTATTCACAGTAAGGCGAAGCAGCCAGTACGGTCTCTATCAATCTAAATGTTACTGCAGAGGATAAAAACACGAGATTGTTAAAGAAAACCCAGATTTATTTGAGCACAGTCTATAGTAGAGCTTTGGTATCTGTGCACACGAAAATATTGTTTAATCAAGTACACCAAGATCAATTGCTAGAATTTCTTCATTTAGGATTTGGATGCTAAGTATAGAGCTAATGGATACCAATGTGAAAAAATACCAGAGTGCTGCTTTAAATTGTCTCAAAAGGAGCCTCTCTGCAGTACGGCTGCTTTAGTGTCACGACAAGCAACAAATGCAGACAGCCAGCAAGCGAAAGGAAATGAGCATAAACAGAAATGTCAAGTGAGATATTTCACTCAAAATCTCAGGATGATTTAATCTAAAAGATGAAAAGTACAACAGTAGTTTACATATATACAAATAGGACCTTTCAACTGAAATAAAAAACACAGACTTCCCAAAATTTAGACATGACCCTCTCACATGCAACAGAAGAATGACTTTGTTTTATATGGTGATGCACTTTTGTCCCTGAATATAAATTTGTTTATCTGGAGGTTCTTAGTTCCCGTCCTCTAAACGTGCAACGATTCGCCGAGGGAGGTGGAGGAAAGTCAGAGCTTTTTCACAACTGAAGATGCAATCACAGCATCACCAAGTGGACCACAAGAGAACGACACGTTGACTTTATTTTTGAGAGTCATTTCTAAACGTGAATGCTGTGTTTTGTGATGCCAGCTCATGTCTGCGACATGCCAGTTGATCACCCATAAAGATAACTAATCCGCTGTCATATGCAATAAACAATTTACAATTTCATACACAGAGCAGAACAGAATCGGGTGTTGTAGTTAAAACTACTTTAAATCTTATTTATAAGCAGCCATGATGGAGCTAGCTGTTCAGCTGGAGTCATTTCTCTGCTTGTCGTTTATTCTTGGTAGTTGTGGAAAATTATGTTTGTTGTACAGGTCACAACGAGACATACATTTTGTGCTTGAAAATGTTCTGGTTTTGTACATTTCGCTTTGTCTTATTTAAAGCTACATGACATGAAAACATATGATGTGATAATATTGTTGAATGTCATTAATTTAGACACCAATAAATAAGAACTTCATCAAGCTACGGAAAAAAATATCTAAAATTCCTGATTTCCATCGAAACTTTTTATTGAACTGCTGCTGTGTATAATTACTGAGCTGTACTTTCTTTGACTTTACTCCCTTTAAACTTTGACTTTTAAACTGTTTTGTGCTGCTTCAGATAAAATAGTGTGACCAAATATATTGAAGGCAGAGAGCCTGAATGCATAGTAGTTACATTACAGTAGGTTTTGTCTTTTTAAATAATTTGGGAACATTTATTGTAATCCTAGCAGTTCTTCATGGAGCATGAAATTCTACTCTACACACTTTGATATACTGACGTTGTGATACCAATAACATTGCAATGTATTGTACCCAGTCCAATTATCCAGAAAACGTTGCAATGTTCTAAACACTCTGCAGTTTTACTGCAGCTCTATAGAAAGCAAGACAAATCCCCTGAAGAACAAACGCAAACTGAGAACAGATTGTGGCATCAGCCCTACCTTCTGCAAAACAAACATAATCGGTGTCAAACATCTGTGCTGGTTTGTGTCGCTATAATTTTAATGATATTAAGAAATGTTTCCAGAGGTCATCAAAGGTCAACCAGCCTTTGACTCCACAATTAATTTGGAGTCAATTAATTGTGCGACCTACATTTTATCTGCAAAAACAGCACTTTTTAAAATATTAAAACTACAATGGCACAAACATTTTTGCTCCGCAAACCAGCACAGATGTCACAGAATTGATTGTGAGCGTGGATTTAATCATAAACGGCTTCACAGTTCAATCACCCTTTATGAGACATGAAGACATTGAAAAACTGGTTGTGGCATTTTTGTTTTATGGAGAGCAAACATATTTCAGAGATTTTAAATCTCACCTATGTTTGGTTAAAAAAAAAAATCTGTTTTGATTCTAGACGATTTTATGAAAACCGTCGCTCAGCCACACCAAACTGCGATGCTGCCATCTGCTGGTTTAAGACATTAGCTGTATTTGAAAGGTAAAGATTCAATATATTAATATATTACACATCATATTATAATTGCTCCAACATCTGAAAGGAATTTTCCTAAATAGAGGTGAACAGAAAATCACCATGTTTATTGTACATTTGGCTTTTATGTCAAATATAATGAGTTACAGTGGCGAACTGCCCTCACTCTACTGTTTAACTGCCTCTTTTAATGAATAATATAGCTATGATGAAAAATTTCAAAACTTTTTCCACTTTTGATGTGGCACAAGTATAACTTTGTGGAAAAGAACAAACTTGAAAGCTTAAAGGTAGGACAAGCTAAGCTGCCCCATGAATTTCCTGACATTTCCTCATCCGTATCCTTCAGCTGAAGCCACAGGTTACAAAAAATCAATAAGATCTCATTGTTCAAAGCCATCAGTGAGGAGCTGAGAACAAAACTATTAGATACATACACTGCCTGGCCAAAAAAAAAAATCAAATATTTCATTGGACCGTGTTCAGCTGTGATTATGACACCCATTCACTACTGTTTCAATAATGTCACAAGATTTATTTTCATCCAGACCTGCATTCATTTGTTCATCAAGTTGTTGTACTGATGATGTAAAAGTCCAAACGGCTTCTCCAGAACATCACAAAGGTTCTTAATGGGCTTGAGATCCGGACTCGGGTTGGTTTCGGGTCTCGTCTTTCACAGAAAATAAAAGCGAATTTGCTCATCTCCTGGTAAAATTGTGCAAGGGAAAAGTTTTAGCAAAGGTAAAAAAAAGTTTGGAAATATTTATTTTGGTCACAAAAACACAGCATTTAAACATGTACACTTTTGAAATCCATCATCTGTGTATGAAATTAAAGAAGTCAAATGAAAATATCCTATTTTTAATTCCCTGTGATTCACATATCCATAAGGTTTCTATATTCCACTCTCACTGTGATTGGCATAATCTTGCTGACATGCAGCTCCACTCATAAACTCACACATAAAACTTTATCCTCACAAAGATTAATTCAGAAACTGAAGTATTACACCAACTTATTGTAAGTCATTATCTTGTAAAAACTGAGCCATCCGGTGTAATAGTGCACTTACATGTTTTTGCAAAAGAAAAAAACAGAAAAGCAAAAAGTCTGTTTGATGAAAGGGAAGATCATTTTCAGCTCGGTGCAAAAACAAACACCTACAAACAGAAACCTGGACGATATTTCTTTGTAGATTTCCAAAGAAAGATTTAAGGCAGAAATGTTTGTAATAAAAAAAAAAAAAAACAATCCCAAATAAAAATTAAAATAAATTAGATTTTGAATTAAACATAATGCAGTTGGAGGGATTTCAGCAGGTCAGAAGTTTATAAAAACTACAATTAGCTTTCAAAATATGATTGAGGCCAGGCTGCTTCCCATCTCCAATCGTCATTGGACGATAGGCAGGGTAGACCCTGGACATGTCACCAGCCCAACACACACACACACCAAAGGACAATTTGTAGAGGCCAGTCAATCGAACAGTCTTTTGCATGTGGAAGGCAAACCAGGCTGGGATTCAAGCATTCTTCCTGCAAGGCAGCAATGCTTCAAACTTCACCATTGTGCAGCACACCACTAAAAACAATGGAAGCTAACAGGTACATCATCCATTCTAATGTTCAACAACAGGCTTGGTTGAAAAAAAGGACAGTGAGACAAATACTTTCTTATTTTTATACGTCCATTCAGTCATTTTTGTGGCCGCTACCACGCTCAGCCTGAGCTCTGCTGGGACTTCTCCTTCATGTGTCTGCGGATGTGCCTCTTGAAGTTGGAGTTGTCGCTGAAGCTGCGGCCGCACACGTGGCAGCTGTACGGCTTCTCGCCCGTATGGACCCGCAGGTGTTTCTGGTAGCCATCTGACCGCGTTAGTCTCTTCCCGCAAATATTGCACGTGAACGATTTGTCGACTTTGCCGTCAATTTTTCGGTGACTCCTCGTGTGTTTGGCCCACTGAGAGCGCTGGTAAAACGCTTGGCCACAGATGGTGCACATGTAGGAGTCCACTACTTTAGGGAGAGTCATGTCAACACAGTGATGCTGGCTGTTTCCTAAAGCTACAGGTTGATCATCGTTGAGCTCAGAGCCGGTCTGTTGGACTGAGGTTCCAGGCTGCGGATCAATGTCTGGGTCGTGCAGGTCCTGGCAGAACTTTAAGCCCAGAGACCCGGTGGAATCGTTGTCCTGTTGCGTTCGTGCTGAGTTTTTCTGGAACAACAGAAAACTCGTATTGCTCTCACCCGGTGGATCTGACCACACATCCTCCTCTGGTTCCTCCTCTTTGATGCGACTCGGCGGTTCCTCTTCGTTGAGCTCTACGCCGGAGCTCCAGTCCTGCTGCTCAGAGACGGCTGCAAAGCACACGTTTAGATTTTTAAACCATTAAATGCTCAGCTTCATCATCTGACAAAAAGAACTATGTTTCAATCTTTTATTTCTACTAATTTTGATAATTATGGAAAATTAGACAAATGACAATAAAAAACAGAAATGTTACATCCATGCTTGTGAAAGTAATAGGGGAATACTCCTGACTTGGTATGTGGACCAAACTCCAAGACTTTGTGACTTAGCCTACAGGTAGGCTAAGTCACAAAAAGTCATTGACAAAGAAGTAATCAGTGTCATGAATAAGGTTTATCAAAGGAAGGTTGACAAAAAAGCCATATATAAATATCAGGACAAAATGAAATTAAGTAAAATATCGGATGTTTAGAGCAAAACAACTTGAAAAAAAACTTGTGCTCAATTGAAAGTCGTACCGTCATAAATAACTGTTGTTGCCAAATGAAACTGATTTTCGTTTTACATAAAGCCAGAGATGCAGCTGGAGAAGCGTCTCCATACCTGAGCTGTCGGCCTGCAGGGAGATCCGCGGCTTCCTGGAGAGCTCCAGCAGGCGGCGCTGGCGGACAATCTCCAGCTTGGAGCGGGTGATCTCCTTCTCATATTCCACTATGGCTCTCCCAAACACCTCGAAAATTTCCTCTGCAGCCACGGTAAGCCGCTGGTTGATCACAAGCCGCAACATCTCGATTTTCGACATTTCCGCGATAACTTCAGAGGATTCTTAACCAGAAGAAATATGATCGAATACCGGATGAAAAACTGTGGAGATCCGGTGACTTGTGTTCCAGCTACGGCTCCAGGTTAACTTCTGTGAGGCGTCCGAAGAAATCTTATGAAAGGCCTCCAGCGCCCCCACCTGGTCAGGAAGGCTTATTACAGGTTTACAACTTAACATTGACGCAAATGTTTTATCACGCATATTTTCAACAATAAAAAATATATACAATACTTTTTATTATTATTATTTCTTTACACTGTTGACATTTAGTTTCTTTTCAATTTTAATTTAAATTGCTAGGGCATTTTTAAAACATTTTTCCAATTGGTTCTCTACATTTTATTAAAATGTTCACATATTTTACTTCCTCTATATTACTATTATCTATAGTGATTTATATTTGATTATCAATATTTGTGTATTTCTGGTGAAATGGTCTATCTTTTTTCCACATGTAGCTCACCCACATGTTACTGAGCTATGTTTAAATTCAGACTTCTTCACACTTAATTTTGCAAAATTTTCTGTTTATTTTATTTGGCAAATACTTTTTTTACTATTTTAATATCCCGGTAAAGATAGAAGTTTTCTTTTGAAAATAAGACCTACATAAAATTGAGGGAAAAGTCATTAGTTTTAATTTTATATTTTACAGTCTATAATTAGCAATCCAATCGGTCTATTAGTCTGAAAACTGTATCAGTAGTAGGTAGGTTTCTATCACCTACTTTTCAAGTGTAGATGGAAACCAAAGCATTGCTTCACTTTGCTCTATTTTTAGGCCATAATGTTTTACTTATATCAAATAATGTTGCTTTTATATTATTGTTTTATATATCAACATTTGAATTCTCTAAATTCTGACTCTTTTTCATTAGATTTTTTTTTTACTTAACATTATGACAAAGAACAACTAATACAGTTGCATTAAGTCAAAGGTGTAAACTGTGTTAAGCTATATAAAGATATAACATTGGCCACATCAATCCAAAACAATCTGAATAAAACAGATTCTAGATCTTTGTTTATGTGATGAAGTTTTGATTTTCTTCCTACAAACATGAATTTATTGAAATCTCCCACACAACAAAAGTTTCAACTTTTATCCAGACAAATTGTGTTAACTTTAGCCAAGGGTACAAGAAATTATAATCAGTATAAAAATAAGAAAAGTCATCATCTTAAAGAGAAAACTTTAGCAAAGAGAAATGCAAATGTTTAAACAACTGAGACCATTATGAATCAGATCCAAACATTTTATAAGAATAAATGTTAGTGGGAACAAAATCCAAAATAACAATAAAACAAAGATGTAATAAACTGCTACAAATCGGAAAACTGAGGATGGAGGTGTGAGAGAGTCTTATGCCATCCTCACAAGATACCACCCTCGGCGGTTGCTCATATGAGAAACCACCATAACGTGCCATCAATTTTGGGAACATCTGAAGAGGGACATGGACAGAGAAGTGCTCTCGATCTGATAGAGTTGGACAACTTTCTGAATACAACATTAATGAGCCAAGATATGGGCATGAAGTTATGACAACTACCAAAGAAAACTAAATGCTGGAATTAAACAAAAATGTACAAAGTATTAATCTAAGGGTGTGCAGTTGCATGCACCTATTGTAATAATTTTCTTTGAACAGATTTTTTTTCAGTAGAATTTTGCAGGATGTTTTAATGTGACATTTAATTATATTATATCTACCTTTTTAACAATTTTTCAAAAAGTTTATTGCTTTTATTGTTTAGGATAAAGCTAGAGAAGTTTTTCTTCAATATTTCTGACTTACAATAAGCAGATTTTCAAAATTGCTTTTTCTTGTAAATATAATAAACCAAACAAAAAATATCTAATTACAAAGAGCAAGGCTCAGTTACTGCTTCCACAGGTGTTCAAAAAGTGATGGATTTAAATGTCTTTGCATATTAATCATATGATTTGAAGACAACAAATCCTAAAATTAAAATAAAATGACTGACATATCTGAAACAGAATAAAAGTTTCTAGTCATCAATAAACTCTGATGAAATGTTCCTTTGATAAAAGTGTCCATTACTTTTCTCTGTCTCACAGGGGAAGCCCTTCTGCAGCAGCTCAAGTGTCCCAGCTGTCAGGTGGCAGTGATGGCGGCACAGATCAGGCCTTTCTTCTGACACGGGTGTTTATAGAAGCTGGACAGCTGACTGAAGCTGCGGGCGCAAATGGAGCACCGGTACGGCCTCTCTCCTGTGTGTGTCCGCAGGTGGACTGTCAGGTTTCCCTTCTCCGTGAAGCTGTGACCGCAGTACATGCAGGCGAACGGCTTCTCGCCCATGTGGCTGCGCACGTGGCGCACCAGCGACGCCCGCCGGCCGAAGCTCTTGCCGCAGATGCTGCAGCTGTGTGGCCGTTCGCCCGAGTGGATCTTCATATGGATGCGGAGGTTCCCTCGCAGCGTGAAGCTCTGCCCACAGACGCTGCAACGGAATGATGTTTCTCTGTGAGCTTTCAGATGAAGCTTGATGCTTTCCATTTGTTTCATCTGTTTTCCACAAACTCCACAGTTCTCCTGATGCACTGCAGCGTGGGTGATCAGGTAGCCCATCTTCTGGAAGGTGATGCCACAAATCTGGCAGTCAAACTGTAACGGATCAGTGGAGGCCTGAGGTTCTGAACTGGAACTTTGATCTTTGTTTTCTGCCATTTCCTCTGACTTCCACAACGTGGCATCATCTCTCCAGCCGTCCTCACTGTTCTCTGTGTCAGAGTCCTCACAGATGACTCGGTCATCACTCGCTGCTTCTGGATCCAGCTGGTGTGTTAAACTTGGGGGATGGCATGTTGTCGACTCTCCAAAGTCCTCATCCACACCTTCTGACTTAATCAGAGCAGCAGAGGTGTCGACAACTTTCTCTATAAGATTGTCGGTATGAAACAGTGGGGCATCAAGGCTCTGGTGTTCAGGACATTTCTTCATCCAGGATGAGTCCTGCAGAGGCTCTAAAAGATGAAACAACCACAGAAAGCTCATTGATCCACTTTAAGATCAATGAAAAAGCTTATTCAATAGTAATGTTTATGTCATACACTTTACAAGAAATTTAGCATTATATTTATAAAAAAATATTTAAACTGTTAGCATGTTAATTTGGCTGCAACAAGTTTCAGGAAACTTAATTTTTTATTTTCAAATGTTTCACACAGAATTTTCTTTCAAAATATTCTCTATTTGAAAAAAATACAAAAATATTTGCTTCAACACTCTAATCAGTACAGTGCTTTGTAAAAATATTCACACCGCTTGAACTTTTTCACATTTTGTCACCAAAATTTGATCTTTTCTTGTAATATATTTGGTGTTTATGTATCTGCAACAGCTTGGGCCGCTGAATCAAACCTGTCTGTTCCTGAATTGTGGTGAGAGTGCCACATAAAAGTATGTAAAATGATTACATGATTACACCTTGGACAACCTGGGTTAGACTCGAACATAATCACAGAAATATTGAAAACAACTTAATATTTTTCTTCTACATCACAAATATGCCCTACTTTCTGCTGGGCTATCACATAAAAAGAGCTTTTACTAGATGTGTTTTTAAGTGTTTTAAACGGAAAGAATTCAAGTGTGTTTTAAACTGGAAATGATAACTGTTCTCTAAATACAGCTGTCATTATTTGCTGGTTTAATGTTTTCAAAATTAAACCAACATACACGTTTAAGAGTGAAGGATTATTTAATGTCATTTTTAGTGTTTTTGGTTTTAAAAAGCAGTAACTATGCTTGCAGTTCACACAAACCAACCTGTTGCCCGGCTCCACTCCCCGGACCTCAGGCTGTCCAGTTCCCGCTGCTGGCAGTTTATCTGCTCCTGGTACCGAGCCACTGTCTTCCCGAACACAATCAGAATGTCCTCCACTGCTGCCGCCAGCCGCTCGTTCAGGAACACCCTGAATGTTTCCACCTCTGACTGGGGAATGACCACAGGCTCCACGGTAGTCTCTACCGCTCCGACTGCGGCGAAAGGCGGCGGAGAGAACAGCGACGGGAACATTTGTCTCTCAACGGACATGGCTACAGCCTCCCTAAGCGCCTGTGTGTTCAAAAAGGTAAAATAAATACATATATTGGCATTAAAAGAGGAGGTAATAGATAAAAACAAGAAACGAGAGAGATAGACGACAGGTGGGTGTTACTAATAAGAGATTTTCTGATGGATTTGAGGCTGTAAAGTTAAAAGTAAACAAAGCAGAAGCCGGGTCCGTCCAAGAAACACGTCCGGAGAAATCTTTGGGTGAAAGTTAGCGATAGTTCCGCTGTGCCAGTGAGGCCGTTTCCCGACAGTGCCTCTGGTGTTGGGAGTGCAAACGTGCATGTGTAGGGATCATGGACATAAGAAATGGGTAGAAACTAGTCAAAATGTTTCCGCTGCATTTAATCAAGTAACTTTGGGAGAACAGTAGAATGTCTGGTAGTTTTATCACAATATATTTTTCATGTTTAATTGAGGGTAAATATGAGCAAAGTATTGATGTTTTACTTGAGGACAATTTCTGAATACCACTTCAAATACCACTAAATGAAATACAAGTTTGTTTTAACCAGAAGAACATATTGCAACCTATGTTCTGCTGAATGTAACAGCTTTGTCTCTATTACCCCCAAAAAAGCAGCAGAGACGCTATATGCTGTCTTCTAATAATGCACAGACTTTTTTCAGTTGAGTTAACCTGAAACAGTGAATATGAATCATAATAAACAACTGTGCTCTGTTTAGGGGGAACCTCAAGCAATATAGTACAAAAACAATTCATATCTGTGAATGTATTTCATTCAAGCAGAGACAAAATCAACTGATTTATAAGAGCATGTTTAACCAGATTCAGTGCCAAAAACCTGCAATATTGACAGAATGAGCAAATGTTTTATTCATAGGAGAAATCAGATTTTACTATACGCACACATTTTTTCTTACCATTGTTGCATTTTGCTTCACAGTACACCACAAGAGGACACCATTAGTCCAAAAATGAGTGTTGCACATTAGATGTGTTCAATTACATATTTCCGTGTCTAGACAACGGAAATAGTCATCCTCTGTACAGAATGAGCACAACGCAAAGATCAACAAAAAGTTGGTGGATTATTCACTTCTTTCTTCTTAAGACTTCTGATAAAATACTTAATTAAAGGTTATTCCCTAGAGTTGCAGAGTGTGTGGGAAGATCCAGTTTCCTGGATCAAATGAATTGTTTGTGAGCAGGCCTCTGCAGAGTGAGGAAATCCACTGAAGAGTGATTCAGCCATTTGATTATGTTGCATTGGAGAAAAAAAACATTTTAAAACTGCAGGGGCAGAGAGTAAGACTTTTTGTGGAACAGTAAATATTAAACCAGAATAACCTGCTGAAACAATAATAATATCTGTAATACATTAGGAAAAAATAAAACATAAATAAAAATAGGAGTTCAGTTAAAAAACTAAATATCTTCTTTTTTAACTACATTTCTTAACAATATTTTTTCTATTACTTTCTGCTTTGCAATATTGATTTACCCAAAATAGTTACTAAGAAAATTATCCACACAGTTGAAATATTTGCCCATTATTATCATGTATGAAAATCGGAACATGAATACCTGACTGTTATCTATCAGACTTCAAGTTGAAGACATTTTTTGCAGTTGTCTGGTCCCATTTTTGACAAAAGTTAAACCATGTTTTAAAACAAAATAATTTGCTTGGTTTTTCGCAAGATGCACAAAAAGGTAAAAATAGAAATAGAAGCCTGTAAAAAAACACAACTCAATAGAAGAGACAGTGAAGGGATGGAATGAACAATGTTTTAAAATAAAAAAAAGACTTCACAGGAAGCTGTTGGTTAATAAAATGCAGAGTTTCACTTCTTTCTTCAAACTTCTGGAACATGGAAACAGACATGCATCACTGATGAACCATGGCAGCAGACAGGTTTCAGGGCTAAAGTTGGAAGTTTCACATTTTGTGGCCCTTACAGTATGCAAATCACATTGGATCATGAACAAATTAATAAACAAGACTTATCTTGACCTGTGCAATATACTTCATAATGTAAGGTTGAATTCTTTAAATATACCGTATTTTAATTTGGCTCTGAAGAAGAGATTGCATTGTCTTAGTGTGCACATTTATTATTAAGTTAACAATCAAGTATATGAGTAAGTGAACTTTAGCAGGGCAACACAGAGACAAACAACCGAACACACTCACACCTCGGGAGAATTTAGAGAGACCAATTAACCTAACAGCCATGTTTCTGGACTGTAGGAGGAAGCTGGAGTACCGGGAGAGAAACCTCACATGAGAACTCCATGCAGAAAGACCCTGGGCCAGGAATCGAACCCAGGACCTTCTTGATGCAAGGCAACAGTGCTAATAACTGTGCCACTGTGAAGCCCTGACTGTAGACAGATAAAGAAAATATCAGATTATTATAATTGGATGTTTTACATTATGTTTACAGTAATCCCTTAATTTCACAAAAAAAATTCTTATTACTTGAAGTAATAGGCCAAGACTTGAAGAAATGTGAACTTGGAGAACTAACAAAAGACGAAAGTGATAGCAAGAAGGCCTTCTAACCTCCATTTTTGGAGCTTGAAAGACGGATCACTAAAATACAAAACAGGCAAAACAAAAATGGTCATGCATTATTCTTATGGTTTGTTGTCTTGGGGCTAAATATTTCACTCAATAACGTTGAATGTATGAATAATTTTTAAGTATGAAGCCTCCTCAGAATAATCTAGGTCCCTATCGGAGGTAATTGGAGCATTTCCATAGAGTCACTTTGCATCAGCAGCTCCATGCTCCAGCGCTCTGGGAGAGTTTATAGTCCTGACAGTTGAACACTGGATGACTGACAGCTGTCCTTCATCACAACGAAGACACAGAAATCCTCCTCATCTAAAACATGTCTTTGATCTGCGTCCTCATCTGGACTCTCCTCTGCTTCACTCAGGGTGAGGAAAATCATTTTTCTGTCATGTGAAAATTATTTGGAGTTTAGCTGAGTTTCACCATCTCATGTCCAGAGTTTCTTCTCTCTCCTCAGGATCTGATGGACAAAATATTGTTGTGACTCAATCAGCAGCCAGATCAGTGCAGCTCGGTCAGACGGTCACTATTGACTGTAAGGCCAGTAGACAAGTAGCTTGTAGCCCATACTGTCTGTCCTGGTACCATCAGAAACCTGGAGAAGCTCCTAAACCTCTGATCTACTACACATCATCCAGATTTTCAGGAATCTCCTCCAGATTCAGTGGAAGTGGAAAAGGAAATGGATTAGACTTCACTCTGACCATCAGTGGAGTTCAGGCTGAAGATGCAGGAGTTTATTACTGTATGAGTGCTCACTCCATCAACAGTCAGTGGATGTTCACACAGTGAAAAATCACCGTACAAAAACCTCCCTCAGTCTTACAACAGAAACTGAACTTTGTTCTGCACCTGGAATCTGCTGCTGAAACTGATACAGTTCATTAAACACAAACACACTGAACACATATTAATAATTTAAAATATAATAAACAGAAGAAACAACCAGTATCCAAGTCAATTCTTGGTATTCCTCTTCTGACAGATAAAGTTTTGATGAATAATTTCAAATCATGACATGAAGCAGAACACATTCTATAAACGACCAGGTTGAATATATATATATTTCTCTCCAGTCAAATGGAATCACCTAAAATATTCATATCACAGAAATTAAAACTGTTCTGGTATTTAAGGATTATAAAAGTGGCAAAACACATGATAAACATTTTCTGTTACACATTTTATTGAGTAGATCTCAGGATTAATAACACAATAGAATATCTTTAAAATAAATTGTTACTCTTTAATGATGCTAAAATTACTGTAACCTGAACAAACCTGTCATTTTATGACCATAATCAGAGTATAATAACACCATAAAGAGACACTTTTCAATATTCATTGACATTATCAGCAGTGTTGCAGCAGTGAGGAGGAAACCTGCTGCCGGTTCATCTCCAGCTGACTGACTCTGTGTGTTTGCATATGTGTCCCTCCTCTCTGCTCCAGCTGTTAAGAGGTCAGAGTTGATCAGTGGCTGTCCAGGCCTTTCAGAGCCACTGACACACCAGCAGCACAATGATGATGTCACTGACTCCACTGCTGACCATCCTGGGGCTCCTGGTTCAGGGTGAGACTCTGAGAGAAACTTGGTTTGAAGAAGATATGATAATTAAAATTCTACTATCAGAGAGAAATATTGAAACAAGATGTTAAAGTTTTATTTTATCTACTCAGAGATTATCGATCATTGTTAACCAAACATAGTTTCTCTCACTTGATATTTTTGATGTTTTCCAGGTTCATCAGGAGACATCATCCTGACTCAGACTCCTGGATCTCAGTCTGTTGCTGCAGGACAAACTGTCACCATCAAATGTAAAACCAGTTCAAGTGTTGGTAGCTATCTCCACTGGTACCTTCAGAAACCTGCAGAAGCTCCTAAACTCCTGATTTATGGAGCTACAACTCGTCAGTCTGGAGTTCCAGCTCGTTTCAGTGGAAGTGGATCTGGTTCTGACTACACTTTGACCATCAGTGGAGTTCAGGCTGAAGATTCAGGAGTTTATTACTGTCAGCAGGGTTACAGCAGAACGTTCACACAGTGATAGAACGTCGTACAAAAACCTCCTTCAGCTGGAGAGGAACTGATCCGACTCAACAGCTGCACTGAAAATAAAACACTGAAAGTTTCCACAAATCATTTATTTATGTTTATTAATTTTCTAGTTTTTAAGGTTATTCATTCATTCAAGCTTTTTCTCTATTATAGATTTTTTATTTTTGACATCAATTTGGATCTGACACAAAAAATAATAAAAAATAATTCTTTCCCATTTGGTTAGGAATAATGAAGAAACAAAAAATGCACTAGGAATTTCAACAGTTTATAGAAATGTTTTTTCAAATCATTGTTTGTCCAAGTAGCCATTTTTGAGAAGGTTCTTACTTTTAATGGTGGTAGTTCCTAAATATTTTTCCCTAGCTTTAAAACTGTATTCCAAATATGTTTTTAAATTTAATGATAATTTACAGGACAATTGATTCTATTCTTGTGATAAATAGTGACAATGTCTCAAGAGATTAAAAGCAAAACATAAAGAAGTAAAACAGTAGAACATAACTAAAATATTTAGAGCTGATTAAAAAAGCAGCTACACACCAGAAATTGATGAGTAAATATTTATTATCTGAACAGTGACAAACATGACAAAGCAAACATGAATCAGTGAAAATAGAGAATAATCAGCAGAGAAAGAGTGAAAGCAGTGACAGATTAAAGCCAGTATCAGAATCAGGTCAGGACTGGGAACACTGGTCTCTCCTCAGTGTCTCTGTGACTGCAGACTGGGAGCTCTGGGAGGCCTCACAGGTCACAGAGCCCCCTTCCTCCACTGGTCTGCAGGGATCCTCAGGGTGCTGCTCCAGCTGTAGAGGCCGTCATTCTGCAGCACCCCGGGGCTCCTGCTCTGCTCCCAGCTGCTGCTGCTGCTGCCGTCCAGCTTCCAGGACAGAGTCCAGTCTGAGGGGAAGCCCTTGTTGGCCAGACACATGAGGGTAACCTGCTGCTGCTGCAGCTCCACACTGGAGGGGGGCAGCACTGTCAGGGTGGGGCGGGTATCACCTAGGAAACACCAATCAGGTTAGAGAACAGGAACCGCACACCTGCTAACCAGACAGCAGAAACTGGAACATCTTTACTGTGGGAGAAATGACTTTCTTTAAGATTCTTCAGTTGAACATTTTTCTGCTCCACCAGTTTCTCCCTCACACTCTGTTTCACTTCCCTTCACCGTGAACTCCTGCATATCAGCACATAGTCCTCATGTAACCTGAAATACACTAAACTAGAAAATGAGATTAAACATAAACTGAGCTCTACTTTCCCTCCCTTTCATAAAACATCACATTAAATCTTAAGCAGGATCATTTTTAAAACCAAAATAAAAACTTTCTGATGTTCATCTTGGTAGACAATACTTCATTTTTAAGTAAAAAATAGACATGAAACTTTTCATCATATTAACACTTACAGTAGACCAGCTGTAGGGCAAAAATGACTAGGAAAATTTGAAAAACAATATATATATATTCTTTTAAAGCAATTTTGAAACTTCAATATAAATATTATCAACAAATATTTTGATATGTAATTTACTTTTCTATTGTATATAATCTTCATCCTATTTTTTTTGTTTAAAGCATTTAACAAGATTAAAATCCAGTTTGAAAAATAACATGTTCAGGATTATTAAATGTTTCATTACATTTAATTAGTGAGACAGAAATGTGAAGTCCACAATTCCTTAGAAATGTTGAAAAATATAAATTACTCCATTCACCCTTTTCATGATCCTCTTATGATCATTCTCATAATTTATCTCACAATAAATGTTAAATATTCAGAAACTTACGTCCAACATCCAGCCTGGTTCCTCCACCAAAAGTCCACCACAGTGATACAAACTAATTGAGTCGTCGTACAAAAACCTCTGACTGCAGAGACTCGGCTCTCTGACTCTGAACACAACAAACTGATTCTGACTGAAAACATTCAATGAGACTGAAGTCATATTTTCCCTTCATATAATAAATACAAAACTTTCTACCAGTGAGAAAATAATAATTATTTCTCTCTCTATGTTTCTTTTTACTGGCACAACATGAAGTTTTCATCTCTGACTGAAGCAAATGAATAAACCTAAATTATGGACGTTTCCAATTATATTAGTTTGTTGATGAACTTAACAACGATGTTCTGCTCATATTTTAATAAAATACGTGAAATATTAAACTTACTTCCAATATCCAGTCTGGTTCCTCCACCAAACGTGAACCACAGTGATACAAACTGGTTGAGTCGTCGTACAAAAACCTCTAACTGTAGAGACACCGATGTCAAAAAAAACTAATTTCTACAAGCCGAGGGCCGGACTGGTTCAATGTTTATTACCATATATTGAAATGATTGCATGTAGCTTATTGAACCAAGACCTAACACAGTGTATATTATTTAATAATTAAAAGAATAAAGCAATATTTTGTTATGGCTCTGTCAGTAACCTCAAGTGAAAACATTTTCAACAGACAAACAGCAAAAAATTTAATTGTTTTGAAAAACATGTTTCTTAATATCAAGATAAATACATAAATTAAGTGCATGCATTATAAACTGAAAATGCATTATTGTGTTGCTCTATATTCTTGTCTTCGTCTGTGTGTTTTTGAGAAGCTTAATAGATTATATTCTTAGATTACAGCCAAACTTTCTCCACAGAAAACAAACAGGCAGTGAGGGCATAGTTACTTTGAAAAAGTAACCTTTCCTTTGTTGATTTGTGGGATTTTGCGTGAACAGATTTAACTGTAAAGAACAAGAAAGAAACAAAAATTTAGTATTTATTTGCAAAATAAAATCATAAAAATCATAAAAAGATGCAAAGGCTTTAGATCTCAATTAATGGAAAGAAAACAAATTCATATTAATTTAGAAACATCAATACTAATGTTTTACCATGAGGTTTTCAATGGGGATCGAGACAGAGGTCTCTTAATTTTTAGAACTGTAAAGAAAACCCTTCAATGAACTAACTTCATAATTCATAGTAGAAATATGCCTGAATGATAAAGGTATATTTTCCAATCTTTTACTTCCGGATAAATAGAATTAAAGTAAAAACTGTTATTTCTGTTTCTACAGGTTAATATTAATTTAAATACACAAAGTTCACTGGATTGTATCACAAACAATAAATATAAATTCGTATATTCAACATACAGCTGAGCAGATTTGGCCTAACTGAGAATGTCTGAGAACAAAATCTTCCATTATGATATTTTCTATGTGTGGGAATATAAATCAGCTGGTATCAGTGGGAAACGTCCGTCACTTTAGCTGCATTAAGACGACAATGGTGTCAATGAATTTCACAATGAAATATTTAAATAATCAGACATTTAAATTGAAATATTTTTAACCGAAAAGATGATCAGTTAAATCAAACAGTTTTAGTTTGTTTTTCTTTATTGTACTTTTTGTGACAATCAATTTCAAAAGCTCAAAAGTTTAGATTGAGTTTCTACAGTCCACCAGTATGATTGAAAATTAGTCATTTTACTAGTTACTAATAGTTAATTTACAAACCCATCAACAATACAAGTAACTAAAACATTTGACTGAATTAAATCAGCTGATAAAAACATGTCTGAATTTGAAAAATGTACTTGTGAGACCAGAATTAATCCAAATCTATAATTGCAATGACATATTTGTAAAGCAAAAGTTTCATTATAGAATAATCATAAAACTCAATCTAAAGGATTCCATTGAAATCTTAAATAAAGTGATTTGCATCAGCAGCTTCATGCTCCAGCGCTCTGGGAGAGTTTATAGTCCTGACAGTTGAACACTGGATGACTGACAGCTGTCCTTCATCACAACGAAGACACAGAAATCCTCCTCATCTAAAACATGACTTTGATCTGCGTCCTCATCTGGACTCTCCTCTGCTTCACTCAGGGTGAGGAAAATCATTTTTCTGTCATGTGAAAATCATTTGGAGTGTAGCTGAGTTTCACCATCTCATGTCCAGAGTTTCTTCTCTCTCCTCAGGATCTGATGGACAAAATGTTGTTGTGACTCAATCAGCAGCCAGATCAGTGCAGCTCAGTCAGACGGTCACTATTGACTGTAAGGCCAGTAGACAAGTATATCTATGCACTTCTCCATCTGGTTACTGTCTGTCCTGGTACCATCAAAACCTGGAGAAGCTCCTAAAGCTCTGATCTACTGGACATCATCCAGATTTTCAGGAATTTCCTCCAGATTCAGTGGAAGTGGAGCAGGAAATGGATTAGACTTCATTCTGACCATCAGTGGAGTTCAGGCTGAAGATGCAGGAGTTTATTACTGTATGAGTGCTCACCTCATCAACAGTCAGTGGCTGTTCACACAGTGAAAAATCACCGTACAAAAACCTCCCTCTGTCTTACAACAGAAACTGAACTTTGTTCTGCACCTGGAATCTGCTGCTGAAACTGATACAGTTCATTAAACACAAACACACTGAACACACATATTAATAATTTAAAATATAATAAACAGAAGAAAACAACCAGTATCCAGGTCAATTCTTGGTATTCCTCTTCTGACAAATAAAGTTTTGATGAATAATTTCCAATCATGACATGAAGCAGAACACATTCTATAAACGACCAGACTGAATATATATATATTTTTTTCTTCAGTCAAATGGAATCACTTCTATTATTCATATCACAGAAATGAAAACAGTTCTGGTATTTAAGGATTATAAAAGTGTCAAAACAAATGATAAACATTTTCAGTTACACATTTTATTGAGTAGATTTCAGGATTAATAACACAATAGAATATCTTTAAAATAAATTGTTACTCTTTAATTGATACTAAAATTACTGTAACCTGAACAAACCTGTCATTTTATGACCATAATCAGAGTATAATAACACCATAAAGAGACACTTTTCAATATTCATTGACATTATCAGCAGTGTTGCAGCAGTGAGGAGGAAACCTGCTGCCGGTTCATCTCCAGCTGACTGACTCTGTGTGTTTGCATATGTGTCCTGCCTCTCTGCTCCAGCTGTTAAGAGGTCAGAGTTGATCAGTGGCTGTCCAGGCCTTTCAGAGCCACTGACACACCAGCAGCACAATGATGTCACTGACTCCACTGCTGACCATCCTGGGGCTCCTGGTTCAGGGTGAGACTCTGAGAGAAACTTGGTTTGAAGAAGATATGATAATTAAAATTCTGCTATTATGGAGAAATATTGAAACAAGATGTTAATGGTTTCTTCCATCCATTCAGAAATGATCAATCAATCATTGGTAATCAAACATAGTTTCTCTCAATTTTTATTTTTTATGTTTTCCAGGTTCATCAGGAGAAATAATAGTGACTCAAACTCCCGGATCTCATTCTGTTGCTGCAGGACAAACTGTCACCATCAAATGTAAAACCAGTTTCAAGTGTTGGTAGCAGTCTCTACTGGTACCTTCAGAAACCTGCAGAAGCTCCTAAACTCCTGATTTATGCAGCTACAACTCTTCAGTCTGGAGTTCCAGCTCGGTTCAGTGGAAGTGGATCTGGTTCTGACTACACTCTGACCATCAGTGGAGTTCAGGCTGAAGATTCAGGAGTTTATTACTGTCAGCAGGGTAGCAGCTACCCGATCACACAGTGATAGAACGTCGTACAAAAACCTCCTTCAGCTGGAGAGGAACTGATCCGACTCAACAGCTGCACTGAAACAAAAACAGTAAAAGTTTCCAGAAAAGTATTTATTCATTTGATAATTTTTACATTTATTCATTCATTTAGTCTCATGTTTTTTTTTCTCGAGTATGTAGCTTTATCATTTTTAATGCTTTGTGATCTGAGTCAAAATAAAAAATTAAATTATATATATATATATATATATATATATATATATATATATATATATATATATATATATATATATATATATATATATATATATAAAATAAAATAATAGCTATATGGTCATAAGATGTAACCAAAAATCCATATGTAACCAAACATCCATACAGAATTAAAAAATATATTTGTGTATAACATTTTTCTATTTTTCAGATCATTTTATTCTAGGTTCTTATAATTATCTGATTTTATAGATCTATGATTTATTGTTGATGGTAATATATCAACATTTTTTATTTTTTTTAAACTCCAAACATGTATTTCAAAAATCTAATTTTAAATTCACAATAATTTTATTTTCAGGCTGTTTAATCCTAGTCTGTGGATGCATAATGTCTAAAAACAACAAAAGTCAAAGAAAAGACACTGAGACCAAATAAACAGATTTAAAGCTGAATATAAAAGCAGCTACACACCAGAAGTTGATGAGTAAATATTTATTATCTGAACAGTGACAAACATGACAAAGCAAACATGACTCAGTGAAAATTCAGAATAATCAGCAGAGATAGAGTGAGAGCAGTGACAGATTAAAGCCAGTATCAGAATCAGCTCAGTACTGGGAACACTGGTCTCTCCTCAGTGTCTCTGTGACTGCAGACTGGGAGCTCTGGGAGGCCTCACAGGTCACAGAGCCCACCTTCCTCCACTGGTCTGCAGGATCCTCAGGGTGCTGCTCCAGCTGTAGAGGCCGTCATTCTGCAGCACCCCGGGGCTCCTGCTCTGCTCCCAGCTGCTGCTGCTGCTGCCGTCCAGCTTCCAGGACAGAGTCCAGTCTGAGGGGAAGCCCTTGTTGGCCAGACACAGGAGGGTAACCTGCTGCTGCTGCAGCTCCACACTGGAGGGGGGCAGCACTGTCAGGGTGGGGCGGGTATCACCTAGGAACACCAATCAGGTTAGAGATCAGGAACCGCACACCTGCTAACCAGACAGCAGAAACTGGAACATCTTTACTGTGGGAGAAATGACTTTCTTTAAGATTCTTCAGTTGAACATTTTTCTGCTCCACCAGTTTCTCCCTCACACTCTGTTTCACTTCCCTTCACTGTGAACTCCTGCATATCAGCACATAGTCCTCATGTAACCTGAAATACACTAAACTAGAAAATAAGATTAAACATAAACTGAGCTCTACTTTCCCTCCCTTTCATAAAACATCACATTAAATCTTAAACAGGATCAGTTTTTAAAACCAAAATAAAAACTTTCCGATTTTCATCTTGGTAGACAATACTTCATTTTTTAAGTAAAAAAGACATGAAACTTTTCATTATATTAACACTTACAGTAGACCAGCTGTTGGGCAAATGTGACGAGGAAAATTTGAAAAACAATATATATATATTCTTTTAAAGCAATTTTGAAACTTCAATATAAATATTATCAACCAATATTTTGATGTGTAATTTATTATTTTAACGTAAATGATCTTAATCCTATTTTTTTTTGTTGTTTAAAGCATTTAACAAGATTAAAATCCAGTTTGAAAATAACATGTTCAGCATTATTTAAATGTTTCATTACATTTAATTAGTGAGACAGAAATGTGAAGTCCACAATTCCTTAGAAATGTTGAAAAAATAAATTACTCCATTCACCCTTTTCATGATCCTCTTATGATCATTCTCATAATTTATCTCACAATAAATGTTAAATATTCAGAAACTTACGTCCAACATCCAGCCTGGTTCCTCCACCAAAAGTCCACCACAGTGATACAAACTAATTGAGTCGTCGTACAAAACCTCTGACTGCAGTCAAATTAAAAAAATCAGAAAAAGATGCAAAGGCTTTAGATCTCAAGTAATGGAAAGAAAACAAATTGATATTAATTTAGAAACATCAATACTAGTGTTTTACCATGAGGTTTTCAATGGCCATCAAGACAGAGGTCTCTTAATTTTTAGAACTGTACACAAAAACCCTTCAATGAACCAACTTCATAATTCATAGTGGAAAACATGCCTGAATGATTAAAGTATATTTTTCAATCTGTTACTTCTGGATAAATAGAAGTAAAGTAAAAACTGTTATTTCTGTTTCTACAGGTTAATATTAATTTAAATACACAAAGTTCACTGGATTGTATCACAAACTATAAATATAAATTCATATATTCAACATACAGCTGAGCAGATTTGGGCCTAACTGAGAATAACTGAGAACAAAATCTTCCATTATGATATTTTCTATGTGTGGAATATAAATCAGCTGGTATCAGTGGGAAACGTCCGTCACTTTGGCTGCATTAAGACGACTAATGTTGTCAATAAATTTCACAATGAAATGTTTAAATAATCAGACATTTAAATTTAAATATTTTTTACCGAAAAGATGATCAGTTAAATCGAACAGTTTTAGTTTGTTTTTATTTATTGTACTTTTTGTGACAATCATTTTCAAAAGCTCAAAAGTTAGGATTGAGTTTCTACAGTCCACCAGTATGATTGAAAATTAGTCATTTTACTGGTTAAATCCTAAGAAACTCAATAATATACAGCTTAAAGTTCAAACATTTGACAAAAGATTCAAAACCCAATTAAAAATTATATATAATAAATTAAGCCGAGAATAAATTTAATCTTTTTGTCTTTCTAAAGTTAATTTTATTCTTTATAATACATGTGTTTTAATAGAGATTATTCCTTCTTAGATCTAAGATCTCAGTAATAGAATAGACCACTTATAAAATGACAAAACAGGATAAATAATTTACAAACCCATCAACAATACAAGTAACTAAAACATTTGACTGAATTAAATCAGCTGATAAAAACATGTCTGAATTTGAAAAATGTTCTTGTGAGACCAGAATGAATCCAAATCTATAATTGCAACGACATATTTGTAAAGCAAAAGGTTCATTATAAAATAATTATAAAACTCAATCTAAAGGATTCCATTCAAATCTTAAATAAAGTGATTTGCATCAGCAGCTCCATGCTCCAGCGCTCTGGGAGAGTTTATAGTCCTGACAGTTGAACACTGGATGACTGACAGCTGTCCTTCATCACAACGAAGACACAGAAATCCTCCTCATCTAAAACATGACTTTGATCTGCGTCCTCATCTGGACTCTCCTCTGCTTCACTCAGGGTGAGGAAAATCATTTTTCTGTCATGTGAAAATCATTTGGAGTGTAGCTGAGTTTCACCATCTCATGTCCAGAGTTTCTTCTCTCTCCTCAGGATCTGATGGACAAAATATTGTTGTGACTCAATCAGCAGCCAAATCAGTGTAGCTCAGTCAGACGGTCACTACTGAGTGTAAGGCCAGTCAGGCACTTTCAAAAATCTATTGCAACATCAATTCACAGGTCTGCCTATCCTGGTACCATCAGAAACCTGGAGAAGCTCCTAAAGCTCTTATATATGGAATGTCAACCAGATTTTCAGGAATCTCCTCCAGATTCAGTGGAAGTGGAGCAGGAAATGGATTAGACTTCACTCTGACCATCAGTGGAGTTCAGGCTGAAGATGCAGGAGTTTATTACTGTATGAGTGATCACTCCATCAACAGTCAGTGGGTGTTCACACAGTGAAAAATCACCGTACAAAAAACCTCCCTCAGTCTGACTGAACAGAAACTGAACGATAAAGATGGAAGCTGCTGCAGAAGCCGACAGTTCACTGAACACAGGTCCACGATATATAACTATAAGCACAAGAACACAATCAGTAACAACATACATTTTCTGCTACCATCCTCTGAAACTTTAAAAACATATAAAGAACAATTTTTAGTCACTTTTTAATTCTTGGTCTGAGATTAAGCAAAGCATATTCAGCACAGATATGCTGATTTTTCCTGTTTTTTGCCAAATCATGCAAAAATTAATCATATCAAGCAGTCAGATCACAGAAATTAGAAAGATTCTGGTTCAAACGATAAAAAAAATACTTACATACAAAATAAATGTTTTCAGTCAGAAACTTGATCAAGTTGATCAGTAGATAAATTACAAAGTAGATTTTTTTTTAAATCAATAGTTATACTTTTGAAATGACACTAAGAATTACAAAGTTAACAAACTGGCACATCATTTTTAATGACATGTAGAGAAGAAAATGATAATGTGGTATTATAACACCACAAAGAGAAATACATTTAGATATTTCTTGACATTATCAGCAGTGTTGCAGCAGTGAGGAGGAAACCTGCTGCCGGTTCATCTCCAGCTGACTGAGTGTGTGTGTTTGCATATGTGTCCTGCCTCTCTGCTCCAGCTGTTAAGAGGTCAGAGTTGATCAGTGGCTGTCCAGGCCTTTCAGAGCCACTGACACACCAGCAGCACAATGATGATGTCACTGACTCCACTGCTGACCATCCTGGGGCTCCTGGTTCAGGGTGAGACTCTGAGAGAAACTTGGTTTGAAGACGATATGATAATTAAAATTCTGCTATCAGGGATAAATATTGAAACAAGATTTAAAGTTTTATTTTATCTACTCAGAGATTATCAATCATTGTTAATCAAACATAGTTTCTCTCAATTGATATTTTTTGATGTTTTCCAGGTTCATCAGGAGACATCATCCTGACTCAGACTCCTGGATCTCAGTCTGTTGCTGCAGGACAAACTGTCACCATCAAATGTAAAACCAGTTCAAGTGTTTATGGCAATCTCCACTGGTACCTTCAGAAACCTGCAGAAGCTCCTAAACTCCTGATTTCTGGAGCTACATCTCGTCAGTCTGGAGTTCCAGCTCGGTTCAGTGGAAGTGGATCTGGTTCTGACTTCACTCTGACCATCAGTGGAGTTCAGGCTGAAGATTCAGGAGTTTATTACTGTCAGCAGGGTAGCATGTTTCCACTCACACAGTGATAGAACGTCGTACAAAAACCTTCAGCTGGAGAGGAACTGATCCGACTCAACAGCTGCACTGAAACTAAAACACTGAAAGTTTCCACAAATCATTTATTTTGTTTCTTAATTTTCTAGTTTTTAAGGTTATTTATTCATTCAAGCTTTTTCCACTAATATAGATTTTTTATTTTTGACGTCAATTTGGATCTGACACAAAAAATAATAAGAAAAATAATTATTTCCCATTTGGTTAGGAATATTAAAGAAACAAAAATGTACTAGGAATTTCAACAGTTTATAGAAATATTTTTTCAAATCATTTTTGTCCAAGTAGCCATTTTTGAGAAGGTTCTTACTTTTAATGGTGGTAGTTCCTAAATATTTTTCCCTAGCTTTAAAACTGTATTCCAAATATGTTTTTAAATTTAATAATAATTTACCGGACATTCGATTCTATTCTTGTAATAAATAGACACGATGCCTCAAGAGATTAAAAGCAAAACATAAATAAGTAAAACAGTAGAACATAACTAAAATATTTAAAGCTGAATAAAAAAGCAGCTACACACCAGAAGTTGATGAGTAAATATTTATTATCTGAACAGTGACAAACATGACAAAGCAAACATGACTCAGTGAAAATAGAGAATAATCAGCAGAGAAAGAGTGAGAGCAGTGACAGATTAAAGCCAGTATCAGAATCAGCTCAGGACTGGGAACACTGGTCTCTCCTCAGTGTCTCTGTGACTGCAGGCTGGGAGCTCTGGGAGGCCTCACAGGTCACAGAGCCCACCTTCCTCCACTGGTCTGCAGGGATCCTCAGGGTGCTGCTCCAGCTGTAGAGGCCGTCATTCTGCAGCACCCCGGGGCTCCTGCTCTGCTCCCAGCTGCTGCTGCTGCTGCCGTCCAGCTTCCAGGACAGAGTCCAGTCTGAGGGGAAGCCCTTGTTGGCCAGACACAGGAGGGTAACCTGCTGCTGCTGCAGCTCCACACTGGAGGGGGGCAGCACTGTCAGGGTGGGGCGGGTATCACCTGGGAAACACCAATCAGGTTAGAGAACAGGAACCGCACACCTGCTAACCAGACAGCAGAAACTGGAACATCTTTACTGTGGGAAATGACTTTCTTTAAGATTCTTCAGTTGAACATTTTTCTGCTCCACCAGTTTCTCCCTCACACTCTGTTTCACTTCCCTTCACTGTGAACTCCTGCATATCAGCACATAGTCCTCATGTAACCTGAAATACACTAAACTAGAAAATAAGATTAAACATAAACTGAGCTCTACTTTCCCTCCCTTTCATAAAACATCACATTAAATCTTAAACAGGATCATTTTTAAAACCAAAATAAAACCTTTCTGATGTTCATCTTGGTAGACAATACTTCATTTTTTAAGTGAAAAATAGACATGAAACTTTTCATCATATTAACACTTACAGTAGACCAGCTGTAGGGCAAAAATGACGAGGAAAATTTGAAAAACAATATATATATATATATATATATATATATATATATATATATATATATATATTTATATATATATATATATATATATATATATATATATATATATATATATATATATATATATATATTCTTTTAAAGCAATTTTGAAACTGCAATATAAATATTATCAACAAATATTTTGATGTGTAATTTATTATTTTAACGTAAATGATCTTAATCCTATTTTTTTTGTTGTTTAAAGCATTTAACAAGATTAAAATCCAGTTTGAAAAATAACATGTTCAGCATTATTTAAATGTTTCATTACATTTAATTAGTGAGACAGAAATGTGAAGTCCACAATTCCTTAGAAATGTTGAAAAAATAAATTTCTCC
This sequence comes from Poeciliopsis prolifica, assembly GCF_027474105.1. Taxonomy (NCBI): domain Eukaryota; kingdom Metazoa; phylum Chordata; class Actinopteri; order Cyprinodontiformes; family Poeciliidae; genus Poeciliopsis; species Poeciliopsis prolifica. The sequence goes on along the minus strand of NW_026562462.1, from coordinate 455,107 downwards.
AAACATCTTCCATGATATCTTATGATCTTTTTCATATTTATCTCACAATAAATGTTAAATATTCAGAAACTTACGTCCAACATCCAGCCTGGTTCCTCCACCAAAAGTCCACCACAGTGATACAAACTAATTGAGTCGTCGTACAAAAACCTCTGACTGCAGACTCGGCTCTCTGACTCTGAACACAACAAACTGATTCTGACTGAAAACATTCAATGAGACTGAAGTCATATTTTCCCTTCATACAATAAATACAAAACTTTCTACCAGTGAGAAAATAATAATTATTCTCTCTTGATGTTTCTATTTAATGGCACAACATGAAGTTTTCATCTCTGACTGAAGCAAATTAATATAAACCTAAATTATGGACGTTTCCAATTATATTAGTTTGTTTATCAACCTAACAACGATGTTCTGCTCATATTGTAATGAAATATGTGAAATATTGAACTTACTTCCAACATCCAGCCTGGTTCCTCCACCAAACGTGTACCACAGTGATACAAACTGGTTGAGTCGTCGTACAAAAACCTCTGACTGCAGAGACACGGCTCTCTGACTCTGAACACAACAAACTCTAAATGAACAGTTTCAACCTGCAAAACACAGCTAGAAATTATATTTATTCATTATATTGTTTCTGATATCGATGGTCACTCATTTTGGTTTATTCCTCATAAACGTTTTTATTATAATCAGGGAATGTTCCACCACAGAAATATAGACATTTTTAACACTTATTTAGGGAGAGACATGAGCAAAGAAGTAAAAACATAACCTGTTGGAGACATAATCCTTATCAATATATGATAACTTTATAGCAGAAATGTTGAAACATTGCCACACAAGACTGTTTCCTTTTGATTCAATTCCTTCTCAGTGTTGGTGGCAGTAATATCTGTGGATCCAAGCATCAATTTTGAACTTTGAACTTTAATGTTATGCAGGTTTCAGTCTGATAAATATAATCAGCTCTGGAAACAAAATAGGAGACCACTGCAAATGATCAGTTCTCTTATTTTACTCTTTGTGGTATAAATGTGAGTAAATTGTTCTTTTATCCTTTGAACTACTAACAACATGTCTCTGAAATTAGAAACAAAAATTTAGTATTTATTTGCAGAATAAAATCATAAAAATCAGGAAATGATGCAAAGGCTTTAGATCTCAAGTAATGGAAAGAAAACAAATTCATATTAATTTAGAAACAACAATACTAATGTTTTACCATGAGGTTTTCAATGGGGATCAAGACAGAGGTCTCTTAATTTTTAGAACTGTACACAAAAACCCTTCAATGAAATAACTTCATAATTCATAGTAGAAAACATGCCTGAATGATTAAAGTATATTTTCCAATCTTTTACTTCCGGATAAATAGAATTAAAGTAAAAATTGTTATTTCTGTTTCTACAGGTTAATATTAATTTAAAGACACAAAGTTCACTGGATTGTATCACAAACAATATATATAAAATCGTATATTCAACATACAGCTGAGCAGATTTGGGCCTAACTGAGAATGACTGAGAACAAAATCTTCCATTATGATATTTTCTATGTGTGGAATATAAAATCAGCTGGTATCAGTGGGAAACGTCCGTCACTTTGGCTGCATTAAGACGACTAATGTTGTCAATAAATTTCACAATGAAATGTTTAAATAATCAGACATTTAAATTATAATATTTTTAACCGAAAAGATGATCAGTTAAATCAAACAGTTTTAGTTTGTTTTTATTTATTGTACTTTTTGTGACAATCATTTTTAAAAGCTCAAAAGTTAGGATTGAGTTTCTACAGTCCACCAGTATGATTGAAAATTAGTAATTTTACTGGTTAAATCCTAAGAAACTCAATAATATACAGCTTAAAATTCAAACATTTGACAAAACATTCAAAACCCATTTAAAAATGATTTATAATAAATTGAGCCGAGAATAAATTTAATCTTTTTTGCTTTCTAAAGTTCATTTTATTCTATATAATACATGTGTTTTAATAGAGATTATTCATTTTGAGATCTAAGATCTCATTAACAGTATAGACCAGGTTTGAAATGACAAAACAGAAAATCAATTTACAAATCCATCAACAATACAAGTAATTAAAACATTTGACTGAATTAAATCAGCTGATAAAAACATGTCTGAATTTGAAAAATGTACTTGTGAGACCAGAATTAATCCAAATCTATAATTGCAACGACATATTTGTAAAGCAAAAGGTTCATTATAAAATAATTATAAAACTCAATCTAAAGGATTCCATTCAAATCTTAAATAAAGTGATTTGCATCAGCAGCTCCATGCTCCAGCGCTCTGGGAGAGTTTATAGTCCTGACAGTTGAACACTGGATGACTGACAGCTGTCCTTCATCACAACGAAGACACAGAAATCCTCCTCATCTAAAACATGACTTTGATCTGCGTCCTCATCTGGACTCTCCTCTGCTTCACTCAGGGTGAGGAAAATCATTTTTCTGTCATGTGAAAATCATTTGGAGTGTAGCTGAGTTTCACCATCTCATGTCCAGAGTTTCTTCTCTCTCCTCAGGATCTGATGGACAAAATGTTGTTGTGACTCAATCAGCAGCCGAATCAGTGCAGCTCAGTCAGACGGTCACTATTGACTGTAAGGCCAGTCAGGCACTTTCAACATCTCACTGTAGCTACAACTCACAGGTCTGCCTGTCCTGGTACCATCAGAAACCTGGAGAAGCTCCTAAAGCTCTGATCTACTGGACATCAGACAGATTTTCAGGAATCTCCTCCAGATTCAGTGGAAGTGGAAAAGGAAATGGATTAGACTTCACTCTGACCATCAGTGGAGTTCAGGCTGAAGATGCAGGAGTTTATTACTGTATGAGTTATCACTCCATCAACAGTCAGTGGATGTTCACACAGTGAAAAATCACCGTACAAAAACCTCCCTCAGTCTTACAACAGAAACTGAACTTTGTTCTGCACCTGGAATCTGCTGCTGAAACTGATACAGTTCATTAAACACAAACACACTGAACACACATATTAATAATTTAAAATATAATAAACAGAAGAAAACAACCAGTATCCAGGTCAATTCTTGGTATTCCTCTTCTGACAGATAAAGTTTTGATGAATAATTTCCAATCATGACATGAAGCAGAGCACATTCTATAAACGACCAGACAGAATATATATATTTTTTTCTTCAGTCAAATGGAATCACTTAAATTATTCATATCTCAGAAATTAAAACTGTTCTGGTATTTAAGGATTAGAAAAGTGGCAAAAGAGATGATAAACATTTTCAGTTACACATTTTATTGAGTAGATTTCAGGATTAATAACACAATAGAATATTTTTAAAATATATTGTTACTCTTTAAATCAGGGGTGTCAAACTCAAATACATAGTGGGCCAAAACTTTAAATTGAACAAAGTCGCGGGCCAAGGTTGAACAAATGAATCTTTTAATTTGGACCTAAACAAGTTCTAATATAACAATAAATATTGAACAAGCAAAGCTTATCTAACTTAAAAGTGCAGGTGTGCAAAATTGAGTTGCTAATAATAATAAAACATATTATTATATTAAATAAAACATATTTAATATATGAAATGAAATATTAAATATATTAAATAAAATTTAAATAAACATTTAATGCCTCCTTTCTGACGTAAATGTCTAATATTAATTTGAAATTGCCTCGCGGGCCAAATATAATTACACTGCTAGCCAAATTTGGCCCGCGGGCCAGAGTTTGACACCTATGCTTTAAATGATACTAAAATTACTGTAACCTGAACAAACCTGTCATTTTATGACCATAATCAGAGTATAATAACACCATAAAGAGACACTTTTCTATATTTATTGACATTATCAGCAATGTTGCAGCAGTGAGGAGGAAACCTGCTGCCGGTTCATTTCCAGCTGACTGACTCTGTGTGTTTGCATATGTGTCCTGCCTCTCTGCTCCAGCTGTTAAGAGGTCAGAGTTGATCAGTGGCTGTCCAGGCCTTTCAGAGCCACTGACTCACCAGCAGCACAATGATGATGTCACTGACTCCACTGCTGACCATCCTGGGGCTCCTGGTTCAGGGTGAGACTCTGAGAGAAACTTGGTTTGAAGAAGATATGATAATTAAAATTCTGCTATCAGAGAGAAATATTGAAACAAGATGTTAAAGTTTTATTTGATCTATTCAGAGATTATCAATCATTGTTAATCAAACATAGTTTCTCTCAATTGATATTTTTGATGTTTTCCAGGTTCATCAGGAGACATCATCCTGACTCAGACTCCTGGATCTCAGTCTGTTGCTGCAGGACAAACTGTCACCATCAAATGTAAAACCAGTTCAAGTGTTTATGGCAATCTCCACTGGTACCTTCAGAAACCTGCAGAAGCTCCTAAACTCCTGATTTATTATGCTACAACTCTTCAGTCTGGAGTTCCAGCTCGGTTCAGTGGAAGTGGATCTGGTTCTGACTACACTCTGACCATCAGTGGAGTTCAGGCTGAAGATTCAGGAGTTTATTACTGTCAGCAGGGTTATAACATACCGTTCACACAGTGATAGAACGTCGTACAAAAACCTCCTTCAGCTGGAGAGGAACTGATCCGACTCAACAGCTGCACTGAAAACAAAACACTGAAGTTTCCACAAATGCTAAACTATAAATTAATTATGAAGAAATTACTTTCATAGATTTCTTAATATAATTTGCAAAGTGCTGTTATTACTAGGTTTCTTTAGAGTTACTGATTGAATCAGAGTTAGGATGAGTGATATATTAGAATTAATTTAGAAAAAATATTATTTTTGAAATATTTAATTTTCTTCAATTGACAAGATGTTTAAAAGTGAGACTGAATTATTTAAACTCTACCTCACTTTTCAAATTCATATAAACAAAAATGTCAAAGCTACTATAATAGTACATATTTTTATTTGAATCTTGGCCTCATGACTGAATAATAATAGCAAACAATCTGTAGAAATAGGAAGTGAGCATTACAACTATCAATATCTCAAGAGTTAGGACTCAAAAAAAAATAGCAGAATCAGATCTAACTGACAGCACTAAGACCACAGGATGGAAAGAAACGATCTTTTAATATGATCTTGGGAAAAAGTGGAATATAAATCTGCTAGTGGGACACATCCATCACACTGGCTGCATTAAAATCAGAAACTGTCACAAGTGATTTCACAGTAACTGTCTAAGGAGATATAATAAACTTTTAATTAACTTTTTCTACTGTTAAAGTGATCATTTCAATCTAAGAGTTTTAGACTTTATTTTTGAATTAGTATACATTTTTCTATCTGAGAAATTATAAAAATCTATAGTTGACTTAAGGTTTTTGTAAAGTCCAAAAATTCAAAACACATTTGCTCATCTTTCAAAGCTTTTGGGACATTGGAGATAAAAAAAAAAGTCCTATAAAAATTACATAACATGCGTAGACATTGTTTAAGTTTTGCATTTTCAGATCAATAATATAATATTTATTAAATTAACATTTATTCCTCTGACACCACCCTGATTACAAATATTTTAGGAAGTTTTCTCTGTATGAGTAAAAATTTCAACACAACAAAAAATGTTGAAGAAAAAACATCAAAAAACATATTTGACACAAAAAATAATTTTTTACAATTTATGTAGCAAATGTTGATTCATAATAAAACTTCATCATCATATTGTTCCTGGCCTGTTGAAGTCATTCAGAGCATTTCCATAGAGTCACTTTGCATCAGCAGCTCCATGCTCCAGCGCTCTGGGAGAGTTTATAGTCCTGACAGTTGAACACTGGATGACTGACAGCTGTCCTTCATCACAACTGAAGACACAGAAATCCTCCTCATCTAAAACATGACTTTGATCTGCGTCCTCATCTGGACTCTCCTCTGCTGCTGCTTCACAGGTAAAGTCCAGAGAATCCAACTCCTCTATGAACATCTGTCCCTCTGAAATGAAGCCGACTAAACCATGAAGCTGCTGCATGTTTTATCTCTGTGTCCTCAGAGGTCAGAGGTCAGGTCACAGTGACTCAGCCTGCAGCAGTGAGAGCTGATATTGGAGGATCGGTCACCATCAGCTGTACAACCAGTCACCAGTTTTGGGGCTGTAGCAGTGCTTATTGTTTAGGTTGGTACCAACAAAAAGATGGAGGAACTCCTAAACTTCTGATCCACTCCACCAATCAACGCATGTCAGGGATTCCGGGTCGGTTTTCAGGCTCTGGATCTGGTTCTGCCTTCACTCTGACCATCAGTGGAGTCCAGGCTGAAGATGCTGGAGTTTATTACTGTCAGGGTGCTGGCACAGTCAACAGTCAGAATCTGTTCACACAGTGAAAAAGCCTCATACAAAAACCTCCTGAGCAGAAACCGACCTGAGTGCAGCTGAGCTGCTAGATGCTCTGATATGTTCAGTCGGGCCTCACATGTCAACAACATGAAGACACCAGTTTCAACTGGAAGCAAAAACTCAACCTTACAAACAACATGCTGAACTTTGAGTGGAAGTGTGTTTAAATCATAAAACAATCTGAAGATGCAAAGTTATTTACAGACACAACTCACTATAGATGTTTTGTTTTCAGATATTTATTCTCAATTTGAATATTTTAACTCTGATTATAAAAGCTGCCATGTATGACATGGTGTAACAAATCATAAACTTCAGTTTTAAAATGACTAGAATATTTTCCTTAGTGTCATCTAAATACCAGAGAACTTGATACAGAATTAAATCACTATTTTATAAATAAAGGAGTAATGGGATTAATGTTACATCAACGTCTCTGTGATACACAGAGTGAATAATGAAGTGAAGGTTTTTTGGAATAAGATTAAACACAAAATCATTGTGGAAACTTGGGTAAAGAGAAGAAGTGTGATTTCTTAACGACATTTTGTCTGTTGGAATTTAACACATTTAATAGATATAAATTCAGGGATTCAAAATAATTATGAGCTCATTTGATATTAGGTGGACATAACTGAGACCACCAGATATTTCATGATATTTTCTGTGTGGATATAAATCATCTGATATCATAACTTTGGCTGCATTAACACAACAAATTTTTGGAGGCAATTTCAAAGCTATTGTCTAAAAAAAGTAAACAGCTAGAACTGTTGTAACAGAAATAGTAATCAATTTAATTCAACAGGTTTAGAGTTTGTTTTTATTTGTGCTGTTTTTGTGCCAATCATATTTAAAATGTTAAACGTTAGGATTTTGACCAGTGATTTGAATTTAGTCATTTTACCATAGAAGCTGAGAAACTCAAGAATATTCCATGAAATTTAAATGTTTGATTCAGGATAAAAACTAATTGAATTATTATTTTTAAAGATATTAAACTAAGAATATATCTCTTCTGTTATAAATATTTTTTTGTTTTATTCTGGTCATTTATACAGATTGTCTTGTTGAGGTAAAATATGTCATTTAAAAGACAGATCTTCTTTGAGAAGACAAAATAATAAAAAATGTTTTTTTTAAAAAGACAGCAATAATACAAATAAAACACTTTACACAATTAGATCAACAAATATAAAAATATGTATGGATTAAAAAAATCAATTGTGAGACCAGAAATAACCCAAATATATGCATGCAGAGAAACATTTTATATAAAAAGAACAAGTATATAAAACACATTCTAAGTGATTTTATTCAAATGTTAAATAAAGTGATTTGCATCAGCAGCTCCATGCTCCAGCGCTCTGGGAGAGTTTATAGTCCTGACAGTTGAACACTGGATGACTGACAGCTGTCCTTCATCACAACGAAGACACAGAAATCCTCCTCATCTAAAACATGACTTTGATCTGCGTCCTCATCTGGACTCTCCTCTGCTTCACTCAGGGTGAGGAAAATCATTTTTCTGTCATGTGAAAATCATTTGGAGTGTAGCTGAGTTTCACCATCTCATGTCCAGAGTTTCTTCTCTCTCCTCAGGATCTGATGGACAAAATGTTGTTGTGACTCAATCAGCAGCCAAATCAGTGCAGCTCGGTCAGACGGTCACTATTGACTGTAAGGCCAGTAGACAAGTAGCTCAATTTTTTGGTTCACAGTACTACCTATCCTGGTACCATCACAAACCTGGAGAAGCTCCTAAAGCTCTGATCTATGTAACATCAGCCAGATTTTCAGGAATCTCCTCCAGATTCAGTGGAAGTGGAGCAGGAAATGGATTAGACTTCACTCTGACCATCAGTGGAGTTCAGGCTGAAGATGCAGGAGTTTATTACTGTATGAGTCGTCACACCATCAACAGTCAGTGGGTGTTCACACAGTGAAAAATCATCGTACAAAAACCTCCTTCACTCTGAAAAGAAACTGAACTCTGCAGCTGGAATCTGTTGGAGATACTGATACAGTTCACTGAACACACATCAGGGATTATATTCAGTTATATTTAAAAATATTTTATGAATATTTTAGATGTTTTACTTTTATTCTCCATTTAAGAAGGCTGAATTAACTTTGAGTTTAGAAAGGTTTCAAAAATATTTTCAATGTTTTATTTTTAAACAAGCTGAGATGAAATCAAATAAAACCATTTGCAAAAACACCAAAACTTTTGTAAATATTGTTAAACACCTTTCGAGATTTATTCTCATAAGCACAGTAGGGAGGAAAGGAAAACAATTCAGGAGGATCTTTATTTTTAAATTAGCCTTGTTTAAAATGATTTGCTAAATCTGCCATTACTGTTGGAAAATAATTCATTTCTTCATCAATATTAATGATTTATCCTGAATTTATTTTCTGAACCTGGACCTTACTCCTGCCAGATGACTAGAACCAACAATTTTTGAATACCAGTATTTGTTTTAAAGGAACTAGCAGATATTTTCTACAGACAGAAATACAAAAAGCTGAGAAGTTGTTTCAAGTCTCTTTCTGTGAATTAATAGAAACATAAACTGTTGTCACATACAGATGAAAGTAAAATATGAAAACATTTTCTCTGTATTATCAAATGACAACAATAATCTGACATTAGTGAGGTCTGTCAGCAAGAACAAAAAAGGAAAAAAAAAATTGGATTCTTTGCCAATTGAATAGTTTTAAAAATATCCCAGCTTATTATAATTGTTTCTTTTGCATAAATCAAGTCATGAATAAAAGTTTGAAAAGTGGAAAACACAAACCCTTGAGAAATAGTTTGAATAGAAGAAACAAGATGTTTCAGTGAAAGGGTTGTTTTGCTTATTCACATCATAAAATTCACAAAGACATAAAAAATTCTGACGTATAGAAAATTCGTTCAGTGTTAATTGGTTAAAGATTATAAAGAGCCCTATTAAAATTCCTCTCTTAGTCTTTCTTATTTTTTTGATGCTTCTAGAGGAAACCTGCTGCCGGTTCATCTCCAGCTGACTGACTCTGTGTGTTTGCATATGTGTCCTGCCTCTCTGCTCCAGCTGTTAAGAGGTCAGAGTTGATCAGTGGCTGTCCAGGCCTTTCAGAGCCACTGACACACCAGCAGCACAATGATGATGTCACTGACTCCACTGCTGACCATCCTGGGGCTCCTGGTTCAGGGTGAGACTCTGAGAGAAACTTGGTTTTTACAGTCGTGCTCTATTATATTGGGTCACCCAAACACAAGAGACTTTCTTAGTTATTTTCTACATGCTGATGACCTTCAGTTCAGATCCTAATTCTTTTCTCTCTGTTGCAAAAATATTCCTTTTTGTATTTTCCAGGTTCATCAGGAGAAATAATAGTGACTCAGACTCCTGGATCTCAGTCTTTTGCTGTAGGACAAAGTGTGTCACTAAAATGTAAAACCAGTTCAAGTGTTGGTAGCTGGATTGCCTGGTACCTTCAGAAACCTGCAGAAGCTCCTAAACTCCTGGTCTATCAGGCTACAGCTCTTCAGTCTGGAGTTCCAGCTCGGTTCAGTGGAAGTGGATCTGGTTCTGATTTCACTCTGACCATCAGTGGAGTTCAGGCTGAAGATTCAGGAGTTTATTACTGTCAGCAGGGTAGGAGCTCGTTCACACAGTGATAGAACATCGTACAAAAACCTCCTTCAGCTGGAGAGGAACTGATCCGACTCAACAGCTGCACTGAAACTAAAACAATGAAGTTTCCAGAAAAGTATTTATTCATTTGATAATGTTTACATTTATTCATTCATTTAGTCTCATGTTTTTTTTCTAGTATGTAGCTTTATCACTTTTAATGTTTTGTAATCTAAGTCAAAATAATAAATAAAAATAATACTGGAGAAATACCAGGGCCTCAGGGAGGAACTGGAGAGGGCCTGGAAGGTGAAGACCACAGTGGTGCCTGTGTCATCGGGGACCTCGGGGCAGTAACCCCCAAACTGGAGCAGTGGCTACAACAGATCCCAGGAACAACATCAGATATCTCAGTCCAGAAATGTGCAGTCCTTGGCACAGCCAAGATACTGCGCAGGACCCTCAAGCTCCCAGGCCTCTGGTAGAGGACCCGAGCTCAGAGGATAAGAACCACCCACCATAGCTATATGGTCAAAATATGTAACCAAAAATCCATACAGAATTTAAAAAAAATGTGTATAATATTTTTCAGATCATTTTATTCTAGGTTCTTATAATTATCTGATTTTATAGATCTATGATTTATTGTTGATGGTAATATATCAACATTTTTCATTTTTTTTAAACTCCAAACATGTATTTCAAAAATCTAATTTTAAATTCACAATAATTTTATTTTCAGGCTGTTTAATCCTAGTCTGGATGCATAATGTCTAAAAACAACAAAAGTCAACAAAAAAACACTGAGACCAAATAAACAGATTTAAAGCTGAATAAAAAAGCAGCTACACACCAGAAGTTGATGAGTAAATATTTATTATCTGAACAGTGACAAACATGACAAAGCAAACACGACTCAGAGAAAATTCAGAATAATCAGAAGAGATAGAGTGAGAGCAGTGACAGATTAAAGCCAGTATCAGAATCAGCTCAGGACTGGGAGCACTGGTCTCTCCTCAGTGTCTCTGTGACTGCAGGCTGGGAGCTCTGGGAGGCCTCACAGGTCACAGAGCCCACCTTCCTCCACTGGTCTGCAGGGATCCTCAGGGTGCTGCTCCAGCTGTAGAGGCCGTCATTCTGCAGCACCCGGGGCTCCTGCTCTGCTCCCAGCTGCTGCTGCTGCTGCCGTCCAGCTTCCAGGACAGAGTCCAGTCTGAGGGGAAGCCCTTGTTGGCCAGACACAGGAGGGTAACCTGCTGCTGCTGCTGCAGCTCCACACTGGAGGGGGGCAGCACTGTCAGGGTGGGGCGGGTATCACCTAGGAAACACCAATCAGGTTAGAGAACAGGAACCGCACACCTGCTAACCAGACAGCAGAAACTGGAACATCTTTACTGTGGGAGAAATGACTTTCTTTAAGATTCTTCAGTTGAACATTTTTCTGCTCCACCAGTTTCTCCCTCACACTCTGTTTCACTTCCCTTCACTGTGAACTCCTGCATATCAGCACATAGTCCTCATGTAACCTGAAATACACTAAACTAGAAAATGAGATTAAACATAAACTGAGCTCTACTTTCCCTCCCTTTCATAAAACATCACATTAAATCTTAAGCAGGATCATTTTTAAACCAAAATAAAACTTTCTGATGTTCATCTTGGTAGACAATACTTCATTTTTTAAGTAAAAATAGACATGAAACTTTTCATCATATTAACACTTACAGTAGACCAGCTGTTGGGCAAAATGATGAGGAAAATTTGAATTTCAGCAATTTTAAAACTGCAATATAAATATCATCAACAAATATTTTGATATGTAATTAATTTTTTTAACGTATATGATCTTAATCCTATTTTTTTTTTGTTTAAAGCATTTAACAACAAAAAAACCAGTTTGAAAAACATGTTCAGCATTATTTAAACGTTTCATTGCATTTAATTAGTGAGACAGAAATGTGAAGTCCACAAATCCTTAGAAATGTTGAAAAAATTAATCGCTCCATTCACCCTTTTCATGATCCTCTTATGATCATTCTCATAATTTATCTCACAATAAATGTTAAATATTCAGAAACTTACGTCCAACATCCAGCCTGGTTCCTCCACCAAAAGTCCACCACAGTGATACAAACTAATTGAGTCGTCGTACAAAAACCTCTGACTGCAGAGACTCGGCTCTCTGACTCTGAACACAACAAACTGATTCTGACTGAAAACATTCAATGAGACTGAAGTCATATTTTCTCTTCATATAATAAATACAAAACTTTCTACCAGTGAGAAAATAATAATTATTTCTCTCTCGATGATTTTATTTAATGGCACAACATGAAGTTTTCATCTCTGACTGAAGCAAATTAATATAAACCTAAATTATGGACGTTTCCAATTATATTAGTTTGTTTATCAACCTAACAACAATGTTCTCCTCATATTGTAATGAAATATGTGAAATATTCAACTTACTTCCAAACTCCAGCCTGGTTCCTCCACCAAACGTGTACCACAGTGATACAAACTGGTTGAGTCGTCGTACAAAAACCTCTGACTGCAGAGACACGGCTCTCTGACTCTGAACACAACAAACTCTAAATGAACAGGTTCAACCTGCAAAGCACAGCTAGAAATTATATTTATTAATTATGTTGTTACTGATAGCGACGGTCACTCATTTTGGTTTATTCCTCATAAAGGTTTTTATTATAATCAGGGAACGATCCACCACAAAAATATAGACATTTTTAACACCTATTTAGGGAGAGACATGAGCAAAGAAGTAAAAACATAACCTGTTTGGAGACATAATCCTTATCAATATATGATAACTTTATTGCAGAAATGTTGAAACATTGCCACACAAGACTGTTTCCTTTTGATTCAATTCCTTCTCAGTGTTGGTGGCAGTAATATCTGTGGATCCAATCATCATTATTGAACTTTGAACTTTAATGACATGCAGGTTTCAGTCTGATAAATATAATCAGCTCTGGAAACACATAGGAGACCACTGCAAATGATCAGTTCTCTTATTTTACTCTTTGTGGTATAAATTTGAGTAAATTGTTCTTTTATCCTTTGAACTACTAACAACATGTCTCTGAAATTAGAAACAAAATTTAGTATTTATTTGCAGAATAAAATTATAAAAATCAGAAAAAGATGCAAAGACTTTAGATCTGAAGTAATGGAAAGAAAACAAATTGATATTAATTTAGAAACATCAATACTAATGTTTTACCATGAGGTTTTCAATGGCCATCAAGACAGAGGTCTCTTAATTTTTAGAACTGTAAAGAAAAACCCTTCAATGAACCAACTTCATAATTCATAGTGGAAAACATGCCTGAATGATTAAAGTACATTTTCCAATTTGTTACGTACGTATAAAATAGAATTAAAGTAAAAACTGTTATTTCTGTTTCTACGGTTAATATTAATTTAAATACACAAAGTTCACTGGATTGTATCACAAACAATAAATATAAATTCATATATTCAACATACAGCTGAGCAGATTTAATATAAATCAGCTGGTATCAGTGGGAAACGTCCGTCACTTTAGCTGCATTAAGACGACAAATGGTGTCAATGAATTTCACAATGAAATGTTTCAATAATCAGACCTTTAAATTTAAATATTTTTAACTGAAAAGATGATCAGTTAAATGGAACAGTTTGTTTGTTTTTCTTTATTGTACTTTTTGTGCCAAACATATTTAAAAGCTCAAAAGTTAGGATTGAGTTTCTACAGTCCATCAGTTTACTGGTTAAATCCTTAGAAACTCAATAATATGCAGCTTAAAATTCAAACATTTGACAAAACATTTAAAACCCAATTAAAAATTATTTGTAATAAATTAAGCCGAATAAATTTAATGTTTTTGGCTTTCTAAAGTTAATTTTATTTTATATAATGCATATGTTTTAATAGAAATTGTTCATTTTGTGATCTAAGATCTTATTAACAGTATAGACCAGTTTTGAAATGACAAAACAGAAAAAACTTTACAAACCCATCAACAATACAAGTAATTAAAACATTTGACTAAATTAAATCAGCTGATAAAACATGTCTGAATTTGAAAAATGTACTTGTGAGACCAGAATTAATCCAAATCTATGATTGCAATGACATATTTTACCACCCTGTGATTATATGTTAAAGTAAATCTTAAAAATAATATAATTTTGAAACATCTGAATCAAAACTATGTGATGGTCATCTTGGTAGATCATGTTTAACTTTTTTTAAGTAATACATAAAATAAAGCAAAAAAACTGTCAATACTAATTCTTAAAGCAGGTCAGCAACTGAGCATAAATACAATTTTTAAAATAATATACCTGCGATTTTAAAACTGTAATATGAAGATCATTACAAAACATTTTGAGATAGTTCAATGTGATTTTCATTCAAATTTTTTAGTTGAAACAATATAGAATTATTTAAAAAATGTTTGAAGAATAACATGTTCAGCATTATTTAAATGTTACAAAAACCTCTGACTCTGAACACAACAAACTGATTTGGGTTTAAAAAAACTACACGAGTCTTAAGTTATATTTTCACTCCACATAATGAACAAAAATCTTTTTAACAGAAATATTATATAAATGTATTCCCTCTCAATAATCTTATTACTGTCCCAATCTGGAGTTTTCATCTCTGACTGAAGCAAATGAATAAAAACCTAAATTATGGACGTTTCCAATTATATTAGTTTGTTGATGAACTTAACAACAATGTACCGCTCATATTTTAATGAAATACGTGAAATATTAAACTTACTTCCAACATCCAGCCTGGTTCCTCCACCAAACGTGAACCACAGTGATACAAACTGGTTGAGTCGTCGTACAAAAACCTCTAACTGTAGAGACATTAGTGTAAAAACCTAATTTCTACAAGTCGAGGGCCGGACTGGTTCAATGTTTATTACCATATATTGAAATGATTGCATATAGCTTATTGAACCAAGACCTAACACAGTGTATATTATTTAATAATTAAAATAATAAAGCAATATTTTGTTATGGCTCTGTCAGTAATATCAAGTAAAAACAATTTCAACAGACAAACAGCAAAAAACTTAATGTTTTTGAAAAACAACATGTTTCTTAATATCAAGATAAATACATAAATTAAAGTGCATGCATTATAAACTGAAAATGCATTATTGTGCTGCTCTATATTCTTGTCTTTGTCTGTGTGTTTCTGAGAAATTTAACAGATTATATTCTTAGATTACAGCCGAACTTTCTCCACAGAAAACAAACAGGCAGTGAGGGCATAGTTACTTTGAAAAAGTAACCTTTCCTTTGTTGATTTGTGGGATTTTGCGTGAACAGATTTAACTGTAAAATCTTGCGTAATTTTTATGTAACTGTATTCCAGCATGGCAAGCTGTTGTATTTTTCTTTCTTTCTTTCTTCTCAAAAATCTTACGCATTTCAACTCTCTTTATCACAGTAACTAAAATAAGTTGGACTGTGTGATGTTTTTTTTTTTTCACACCGAAGGTAATTTTAATTTTTGTTAAATATTTTAAACTTTATGTCAAAAAATGAGGGTCAATAAAGCGGTGTCAACATTTTTCCAGCCAAAAAAAGCTTTATAAACGAGGCAGATGTTTTCATATAATCACAAATGACAAAATGCTATTTAAAATATGCTATAAACTTGATAACTTGATTTGTAAAGTAACTATTTTAGTTACTTTCAGCAGCTGCTAACAACAGCACTCTGCCGCCTATGAAAATCACTTTGATCTTTGCCAAAACTTAATTAAAAGTTACTTTATAATGGTAACATCAACAATGTGTCTCCAGTTATAAGGTTGAACTGAAGGGGAGATTGTCTCATGGTTACAACAGTTCAAAAAAGCTTTAGTAATCTGTGTGTGTTTTTGAATGTTTCTATTGTCTGGAAAACTATAAATAGGATTTAGGGTCAATATTAACATTACCAAAGACACAGCGGGACGCTCATCTTGGAAATAATGGACTAAAACTAACTGGATGTCAGGCAAATTGTGGAATTATGTCTGCTTATTTACAAGCCCAAAAAGGAAGCCAGCAAGAGAACAAGGAAGGTATCTATCTATCTAGATGTTTTTGGGCTGTGGGAGGAAGCCGGAGAACCCGGAGAGAACCCACGCATGCACATGGAACTCCATGCAGAAAGACCCCGGGGCCGGGAACAGAACCCAGGACCTTCTTGCTGCAAGGCAACAGTGCTACCAACTGCGCCACTGTGCAGCCATATATATATATATATATATATATATATATATATATATATATATATATATATATATATATATATATATATATATATATATATATATATATACTGGCAGGGCATGCGATAAACAGCTATGCCCTGCCAGTATATATATATATATATATATATATATATATATATATTATATATATTATATATATATATATATATATTATATATTATATATATATATATATATATATATATATATATATATATATATATAGGGTATCGGTGTAAATAGCAGAGGAGCCAAACACCAACTCCTCATAGACCGCACAGTTGCCCGAGACTGCAAAACCCGACACACCAACCTGTGCATGGCTTGGATCGATTTCAAGAAAGCCTATGACTCAATGCCGCATACTTGGATCATTGAATGCCTAGAGATGTATAACATCAACAGGATTCTGAGAGCCTTCATTTGCAAACTCGATGAAGCTGTGGAAAACCACCCTTGAAGCCAACTGCAAACCACTTGCACAAGTGTCCATCAAATGTGGCATATACCAAGGAGATGCCCTGTCCCCGCTACTGTTCTGCATAGGCCTGAACCCCCTCAGCCAAATTATCAACAAGACTGGCTACGGATACAGACTCAAAAATGGGGCCAACATCAGTCACCTCCTCTACATGGATGACATCAAGCTATATGCCAAGAGTGAGCGAGACATCGACTCACTGATCCACACCACCAGGATCTACAGCATGGACATTGGGATGTCATTCGGACTAGAAGTGTGGTCGTCTGATCACAAAGAGGGGGAAGGTGATCCGCACAGAAGGAGTCTCACTCCCACAAGGAACAATAGCAGACATAAAGGACAGTTACAAGTACCTAGGTATACCACAAGCAAATGGCAACCTCGATGAGGCCACAAGGAAAGGACCACAGCTAAATACCTCCAACGAATAAGGCAAGTCCTGAGAAGCCAGCTCAATGGCAAGAACAAAATCCGTGCGATAAACAGCTATGCCCTGCCAGTAATCAGATACCCTGCTGGAATAATTAGCTGGCCAAAGGAGATAAAAGCCACAGATATTAAGACTAGAAAGCTACTAACCATGCATGGAGGGTTCCATCCCAAATCCAGCACCCTGAGACTGTACACGAGCCGCAAGGACGGAGGCAGAGGACTAGTGAGTGTGAGAACCACTGTCCAGGACGAAACAACTAAGATCCATAAATACATCAGGGACAAAGCCTCAACAGACAATGTGCTCAGTGAATGTCTCAGACAACAGGGAACGGAGGTTGAGGTGCCAGAGATACCATCATGGGAGGACAAACCCCTACATGGGATGTACCACCAGCAAATAACCCAAGTGGCTGATATCAGTAAATCCTACCAATGGCTGGAAAAAGCTGGACTCAAGGACACAGAAGCCCTCATCCTGGCCGCCCAGGAACAGGCCCTAAACACCAGAGCAATAGAGGCCCAGATCTACCACACCAGACAAGACCCAAGGTGTAGGTTGTGCAAGGAGGCCCCTGACAGTCCAGCACATCACAGCAGGGTGCAAGATACTGGCAGGGAAAGCATACATGGAACGACATAACCATGTGGCAGGCATAGTGTACAGAAACATCTGTGCAGAATATGGACTGGAAACCCCGAGATCAAAGTGGGAAACACCCCCAAAGGTGGTGGAGAACACCAGAGCTAAGATCCTGTGGGACTTCCAGATCCAGACAGACAAAATGGTAATGGCGAACCAACCAGACATTGTTGTAGTGGATAAACATCAGAGGAAAGCCGTTGTGGTTGATGTAGCAATACCAAGTGATTGCAACATCAGGAAAAAGGAGCACGAGAAACTGGAGAAATACCAGGGCCTCAGGGAAGAACTGGAGAGGGCCTGGAAGGTGAAGACCACAGTGGTGCCTGTGGTCATCGGGGCCCTCGGGGCAGTAACCCCCAAACTGGAGCAGTGGCTACAACAGATCCCAGGAACAACATCAGACATCTCAGTCCAGAAATGTGCAGTCCTTGGCACAGCCAAGATACTGCGCAGGACCCTCAAGCTCCCAGGCCTCTGGTAGAGGACCCGAGCTCAGAGGATCAGAACCACCCGCGGTGGGTGAGAAGGGAATTTTTTTATATATTTCTTGCCAAGAAAGACAAGAAGTTTTCTAAATTTTTTCCAATTTGTATATGTTTGGACCTCTAAAAGGCTGCTTTTGTTCCATGTTGTTCACGTTTCCTTTTTCCAAATCTCTCTTTAATTAATAAATGTGGTTGTCTTATTTTCTCTTTAAATTTAGAAATAAAAATGTTATGATAGATGAACTTGAGCACTGATTTTGTTGAATGTGGGGGAAGCCGGAGCACCCGGAGTGAACCCACACCTACACGGGGAGACATTTCCCCCCATGTAGTCCTGGCTTTTTAATATTAAAATGTCCAATTAACAACAAAATCTCCTTTTCCAATCACTGCCAATCCCGTATAGACATAACTCGATGTCTATAAGGGATGGACTTTACATCGGTTTTTAAACCTGCGAAGAAGTGTTGGAGATAAAGCTTTTTTGATCCTCTTCCACAGAGAAACCTTTTTCATTGGTCTTTCTTCTTCTTCACATGTATCGGTATTCTCAGCTGACTCTTCTCCTGCTTGAGTCTTGAATTCCTGAGTTGACGTTTGGACGACCTCATCATTTATTGTGACCTTTGGCTGCAGCGCGGCTGGTCTCTGGTTTTCCACTACACCACTCTCCCCTTCTGTGTTAACTACAGGAACAAAACCTGTGACGTTTTCTGTGTCTGTACCAGGTTTTGGCTCCATGTCCTCAGGAACTGTCTGGGGGATCTCTGGTTCTATATCTAAATAAGTTTTTGGTATTTTAGTCTCTTCAATCAAGTTTTTAGCAGTTTCCATTGGAATTACAGCAACTCCCAGTTCAGCTCTACTTGCCATTTTCCTCTTTTTCTTACATTTAGATTTAGTCAATTCTTCTGCAATCATCTGCTGTGCTGTAGTCGTCGCTTCTTCTTTTGTTTGAGTCTCGGTTGTAACAGAGGCTGCCTGATCTCCAACTGTAGAAACCACTTGTTCACCTTCTACTCCAGAACTATTTTCATCACTAATCACTTTCAATTGAGAGGCAGCTTTTTTTGCCGCCATCCTCTTCATCTTCCGTTTGGAGTTCTTGGACGTTTTTTTGTCTTCTTGCTTGTCCTCCAGTCGTTGGATCTCAGAGTCTGATTCTTTTTCAATGATCTGTTCAATATTAGTGATCACTTCTTTTGTTTGAGTCTCTGTTGTAACAAAGGCTGCCTGATCCCCAACTGTAGAAACCACTTGTTCACCTTCTACTCCAGAACTATTTTCATCACTAATCACTTTCAATTGAGAGGCAGCTTTTTTTGCTGCCATCCTCTTCTTCTTCCGTTTGGAGTTCTTGGATGTTTTTTTGTCTTCTTGCCGGTCCTCCAGTTGTTGGGTCTCAGAGACTGATTCCTTTTCAATGATCTGCTGTACTGTAGTCGCCGCTTCTTCTTTTGTTTGAGTCTTGGTTGTATTGGAGGCTGTCTGATCACAAACTGTTTCTAATGTAGAAACATTTTCATGTTTGTTTATTTCAACAGAAACTTGATTTTTGTTCAGCTCCAGCTCAGACGAAGCTTTACTTGCTGCTTTTTTCCTGTTTTTCCGTCTAGTGTTCTTTGAAGGCTTTTTTCTATCTTCCAGGTGCCCATTTTGTTGAGTGGTGGCGACCATTTCTCCTTCGATCACTTCCGTTGTTTTATCAACAATCTCAGTCTGATGGACTGGTACAAGGTGACGTCTGGTTTCAAACTCATTTATCTCGGTTTGTACCGCAGCAGACTGGTGATGGTCTGTTTTTGGGTGGTCTTGTGAGTCTGTCTGGGTTTGAACTGAAATCATTGAATTCCTTCTTTGCTTTCTTTCTGAGAGTAATTTGCTCGTCAGTTCCTTCTGTTGTTTAAGTTCAGCATTTAGTTCCTGATTGATTTCAAACATTTCATCAAGCTGTTTCATGAGATACGTCTGTACTTCAATATGTTCCAATACAGACTGCACATATGTGGCCAGACACGCACACTTTGGTGGACTTGTTTTCTTTTCTGCATGAATATTTTTTGCAGTTAGATTACCAGGAATCTCAGTTAAATTTGTTGTTTTGACGTTTTCCTTGGGAACACCAGTAGCTGGATTCGTCAGCTTTTTGTTCCAGAGTCTTCTGCAGTTTGAAGATGGTTTGGTCTTTGGTGACTAGCTGTGAAGTAGAAATGAGCGTCTTATCAGAATAACTTTCCTCTTTCAAGGAAGCGGGGACGTGTTCTTCCGACCAGGTTTTAAATGGTCCCTGGTTCTTCTCGTTGGACTCACTCTGAGGTGGCTGCATGTCCCCTTTTTGATCCACTGTCTCCAGTGCGTTGGTGACCGATTCATTTTCAACACCATTGAAGAGTCCTGCTGTTCGATATTCTCAGCAGACTTCTTCAGCTCCTCGGCTTTGTGCAGCTCCCACCAGACTGCAAATGGCACCTTCTTCTTCTTGCGCTTCAGTGGCTTGGGTGGCTGTAATTCCCTTTCAGCAATGTTTCCGGATGCGACCTCTTCAACTCTAGGCTGGTTGGACTCCATTGTATCCTTTGCTTGATTCAGATTATAAACTAAAATCACTTCTCCAGAAATTCGGTGAAGATTTCACGTTGAAAATCTCACTGCGATCTGCGAACCAAACTCTCAAGACAAACGTATCACCAACGGCTGCTAACAGGTTGTGACGACAGTAGATCGATGTGAGGAGCTTTTATAATCGCTGGTGATGTCAGAATTCTGCCTTTGGACTCACATTGTGATGTCATAGTTTCAGAAAGTGTCAGGCTTTTAAACTGTCACTGGTTGCTATAGTTACCAGTGATGTGCGGTCAGGTGACGCAGGTGAGGCTCATAATAAAATAATTTATTTTGCTATTTTCACCCTGCCCACTTAATAAATAAATATATATATTTATGTACACAATGTTTTACATTATGTAATTGTAAGATTACATATTAATTTTACAATTTAATGTGTAAAATTAACTTGTTTTGAAAAACTACATGTTTTTTGATATCAAGATAAAACATAAATTAAAGTGCATGCATTATAAAATGAAAATGCATCATTGTGCTGCTCTATGATGTCCATATTCTTGTCTTTGTGTGTTTCTGAGAAGCTTGATAGATTATATTCTCCACAGGCAGTGATGGCATAGTTACTTTGAAAAAGTAACTTTAATCAGATTACTGAAAACATAACTTAGATTACTGATTACTTGATTTGGAAAGTAACTAAGTCACATTAAAAGTAACAGTTTTAGTTACTTTCAGCAGCTGCTAACAACAGCAATCTGCCACCCATGAAAGTGACATTGATCTTTGCCAAAACTTAATTGCAAGTTATTCTGTAATGTAACATAATTATAAAATAAGTTATAAGGTTGAACTACAGTACAAAAACACTTTAGTAATTTGTGTGTGTTTTTGAATGTTTCTATTGTCTGGAAAACTATTAATAGGATTTTAGATTGCTTCCTTCTCTGTCCTGTTTCTTCTAGATCCATGATGAAGCATCATTATTGAGCTTTGAACTTAGATGACATGCAAACAGATTTCAGTCTGATAAATAAACAAAAAAAAAAAACATTTTTAAGACGTTACCTTCACACTAGAAGTGAAAAAGTAATGATCCAAGGATTAAAAGGCTTTATTGTCTGGTCTCATACTCCTTGAATTCATTAAAATTTAGACAAAATTAACAGTCACTTTTGTCCCTGGCTTCAGGATAATATTACTTTCCATACAGATTGTTCAAAAGAACAATAGCTATAAGTTCAGACATTCAATCTACAAACTAGCAGAACTGGGCCTAACTGGGCCCGAATCAGCTGGTGTCAGTGGGGAGACGTTTGCCACATTGGATGCAATAAGATGACAAGTGGAGTGAAGAAATTTCAAAGCAATTGTCTACAAATGTTTAAACAATCAGGCTTTGAAATAATTAAAATGTTAAAATAATTTCAACACAAATAGTCTATGTTCTATTTACCATAAATGACAACATTTATAGTGAAATGTTATTTTACCATAAAGCCTGAGAAACTCAAGAGTATATTCCATTTAACTGTTTTAAATAACATTCAAAAACATAATATAATAAACCAAGAATATGTTTAAGCTTTTCTGATATCTAATATGTATTTGTTTTTTTTTCATAAAGGTTTATTTTTACAGACTGACCCATTGAAGTCCAAGATTTCACTGCTCTGATAGACCTGCATTGATAAAACAAACAAATAAAGCAAAATATAAAAACAATATGAGTCCGATAATTAAACTAGTTAAAAACCATGACTGAATTCAGACTAGAGAAGATGACTGTATACAGTTTATGCAAAAACTTGGTTGTATCCGGGTTCATATTATGTTTCCATACTTTCATGCAAAGCTCAGAAACTTTTTTATATTGAAACAAAGAAGAAGCAAACAATGAGACTTATTGAATCATATATTTGTATAAAAGTTATAAATGTTGAATTC
Organism: Poeciliopsis prolifica; assembly: GCF_027474105.1. Classification (NCBI taxonomy): domain Eukaryota; kingdom Metazoa; phylum Chordata; class Actinopteri; order Cyprinodontiformes; family Poeciliidae; genus Poeciliopsis; species Poeciliopsis prolifica. Next base: position 432,271 of record NW_026562462.1, on the reverse strand, counting down.
GTAAAGTGCTTTAAGTCGACATTTATTGTGAATTAATGAAATAGAATTAAACGTGAACATTAAAATGTTTCAGCAGTGAGGAGGAAACCTGCTGCCAGTTCATCTCCAGCTGACTGACTCTGTGTGTTTGCATATGTGTCCTGCCTCTCTGCTCCAGCTGTTAAGAGGTCAGAGTTGATCGGTGGCTGTCCAGGCCTTTCAGAGCCACTGACACACCAGCAGCACAATGATGATGTCACTGACTCCACTGCTGACCATCCTGGGCTCCTGGTTCAGGGTGAGACTCTGAGAGAAACTTGTTTTTACAGTCGTGCTCTATTATATTGGGTCAACCAAACACAAGAGACTTTCTTAGTTATTTTCTACATGCTGATGACCTTCTGTTCAGATCCTAATTCTTTTCTCTCTGTTGCAAAAATATTCCTTTTTGTATTTTCCAGGTTCATCAGGAGACATAATAGTGACTCAGACTCCTGAATCTCAGTCTTTTGCTGTAGGACAAAGTGTGTCACTAAAATGTAAAACCAGTTCAGATGTTGGTAGCTGGATCGCCTGGTACCTTCAGAAACCTGCAGAAGCTCCTAAACTCCTGGTCTATAAGGCTACAACTCGTCAGTCTGGAGTCCCAGCTCGGTTCAGTGGAAGTGGATTTGGTTCTGACTTCACTTTGACCATCAGTGGAGTTCAGGCTGAAGATTCAGGAGTTTATTACTGTCAGCAGGGTTACAGCTTCCCACTCACACAGTGATAGAACGTCGTACAAAAACCTTCAGCTGGAGAGGAACTGATCCGACTCAACAGCGGCACTGAAACTAAAACAATGAAGTTTCCAGAAAAGTATTTATTCATTTGATAATGTTTACATTTATTCATTCATTTAGTCTCATGTTTTTTTCTAGTATGTAGCTTTATAATTTTTAATGTTTTGTAATCTAAGTCAAAATAAAAAATAAAAATAATACTGGAGAAATACCAGGGCCTCAGGGAGGAACTGGAGAGGGCCTGGAAGGTGAAGACCACAGTGGTGCCTGTGGTCATCGGGGCCCTCTGGGCAGTAACCCCCAAACTGGATCAATGGCTACAACAGATCCCAGGAACAACATCAGACATCTCAGTCCAGAAATGTGCAGTCCTTGGCACAGCCAAGATACTGCGCAGGACCCTCAAGCTCCCAGGCCTCTGGTAGAGGACCCGAGCTCAGAGGATAAGAACCACCCACCATAGCTATATGGTCAAAATATGCAAACAAAAATCCATAAAAAATTTTAAAAAATATTTGTGTATAATATTTTTCAGATCATTTTATTCTAGGTTGTTATAATCATCTGATTTTATAGATCTATGATTTATGTTGATGGTAATAAATCAACATTTTTCAATTTTTTAAAACTCCAAACGTATTTCAAAAATCTAATTTTAAATTCACTATAATTTTATTTTCAGGCTGTTTAATCCTAGTCTGTGGATGCATAATGTCTAAAAACAACAAAAGTCAAAGAAAAGACATTGAGACCAAATAAACAGATTTAAAGCTGATTTTAAAAAGCAGCTACACACCAGAAGTTGATGAGTAAATATTTATTATCTGAACAGTGACAAACATGACAAAGCAAACATGACTCAGTGAAAATAGAGAATAATCAGCAGAGAAAGAGTGAGAGCAGTGACAGATTAAAGCCAGTATCAGAATGAGCTCAGTACTGGGAACACTGGTCTCTCCTCAGTGTCTCTGTGACTGCAGGCTGGGAGCTCTGGGAGGCCTCACAGGTCACAGAGCCCACCTTCCTCCACTGGTCTGCAGGGATCCTCAGGGTGCTGCTCCAGCTGTAGAGGCCGTCATTCTGCAGCACCCCGGGGCTCCTGCTCTGCTCCCAGCTGCTGCTGCTGCTGCCGTCCAGCTTCCAGGACAGAGTCCAGTCTGAGGGGAAGCCCTTGTTGGCCAGACACAGGAGGGTAACCTGCTGCTGCTGCAGCTCCACACTGGAGGGGGGCAGCACTGTCAGGGTGGGGCGGGTATCACCTAGGAAACACCAATCAGGTTAGAGAACAGGAACCGCACACCTGCTAACCAGACAGCAGAAACTGGAACATCTTTACTGTGGGAGAAATGACTTTCTTTAAGATTCTTCAGTTGAACATTTTTCTGCTCCACCAGTTTCTCCCTCACACTCTGTTTCACTTCCCTTCACTGTGAACTCCTGCATATCAGCACATAGTCCTCATGTAACCTGAAATACACTAAACTAGAAAATGAGATTAAACATAAACTGAGCTCTACTTTCCCTCCCTTTCATAATACATCACATTAAATCTTAAGCAGGATCATTTTTAAAACCAAAATAAAAATTTTCTGATGTTCATCTTGGTAGACAATACTTCATTTTTTAAGTAAAAAATAGACATGAAACTTTTCATCATATTAACACTTACAGTAGACAAGCTGTTGGTCAAAAATGACGAGGAAAACTTGAAAATAATATATATGTATATATTGTATTACAGCAATTTTGAAACTGCAATATAAATATCAACAAATATTTTGATGTGTAATTTATTATTTTAACGTAAATGATCTTAATCCTACTTTTTTGTTGTTTAAAGCATTTAACAAGATTAAAATCCAGTTTGAAAAACATGTTCAGCATTATTTAAATGTTTCATTACATTTAATTAGTGAGATAGAAATGTGAAGTCCACAAATCCTTAGAAATGTTGAAAAAATAAATTACTCCATTCACCCTTTTCATGATCCTCTTATGATCATTCTCATAATTTATCTCACAATAAATGTTAAATATTCAGAAACTTACGTCCAACATCCAGCCTGGTTCCTCCACCAAAGTCCACCACAGTGATACAAACTAATTGAGTCGTCGTACAAAAACCTCAGACTGCAGAGACTCGGCTCTCTGACTCTGAACACAACAAACTGATTCTGACTGAAAACATTCAATGAGACTGAAGTCATATTTTCCCTTCATATAATAAATACAAAACTTTCTACCAGTGAGAAAATAATAATTATTTCTCTCTCGATGTTTCTATTTACTGGCACAACATGAAGTTTTCATCTCTGACTGAAGCAAATTAATATAAACCTAAATTATGGACGTTTCCAATTATATTAGTTTGTTTATCAACCTAACAACGAATTTCTGCTCATATTGTAATGAAATATGTGAAATATTCAACTTACTTCCAAACTCCAGCCTGGTTCCTCCACCAAACGTGTACCACAGTGATACAAACTGGTTGAGTCGTCGTACAAAAACCTCTGACTGCAGAGACACGGCTCTCTGACTCTGAACACAACAAACTCTAAATGAACAGTTTCAACCTGCAAAACACAGCTAGAAATTATATTTATTAATTATATTGTTTCTGATATCGACGGTCAATCATTTTGGTTTATTCCTCATAAACGTTTTTATTATAATCAGGGAATGTTCCACCACAGAAATATAGACATTTTTAACACTTATTTAGGGAGAGACATGAGCAAAGAAGTAAAAACATAACCTGTTGGAGACATAATCCTTATCAATATATGATAACTTTATTGCAGAAATGTTGAAACATTGCCACACAAGACTGTTTCCTTTTGATTCAATTCCTTCTCAGTGTTGGTGGCAGTAATATCTGTGGATCCAATCATCATTGTTGAACTTTGAACTTTAATGACATGCAGGTTTCAGTCTGATAAATATAATCAGCTCTGGAAACAAAATAGGAGACCACTGCAAATGATCAGTTCTCTTATTTTACTCTTTGTGGTATAAATTTGAGTAAATTGTTCTTTTATCCTTTGAACTAACAACATGTCTCTGAAATTAGAAACAAACATTTTGTATTTATTTGCAGAATAAAATTATAAAAATCAGAAAAAGATGCAAAGACTTTAGATCTGAAGTAATGGAAAGAAAACAAATTGATATTAATTTAGAAACAACAATACTAATGTTTTACCATGAGGTTTTCAATGTGGATCAAGACAGAGGTCTCTTAATTTTTAGAACTGTAAAGAAAACCCTTCAATGAACCAACTTAATAATTCATAGTGAAAACATGCCTGATGATTCAGGTACATTTTCCAATCTTTTACTTCTGGATAAATAGAATTAAGTAAAACTGTTATTTCTGTTTCTACAGGTTAATATTAATTTAAATACACAAAGTTCACCGGATTGTATCACAAACAATATTTATAAATTCATATATTCAACATACAGCTGAGCAGATTTGGCCTAACTGAGAATGACTGAGAACAAAATCTTCCATTCTGATATTTTCTATGTGTGGAATATAAATCAGCTGGTATCAGTGGGAAACGTCCGTCACTTTGGCTGCATTAAGACGACTAATGTTGTCAATAAATTTCACAATGAAATGTTTAAATAATCAGACATTTAAATTATAATATTTTTAACCGAAAAGATGATCAGTTAAATCAAACAGTTTTAGTTTGTTTTTCTTTATTGTACTTTTTGTGACAATCATATTTAAAAGCTTAAATGTTAGGATTGAGTTTCTACAGTCCACCAGTATGATTGAAAATTAGTCATTTTACTGGTTAAATCCTAAGAAACTCAATAATATACAGCTTAAAATTCAAACATTTGACAAAACATTCAAAACCAATTAAAAATGATTTATAATAAATTGAGCCAAGAATAAATTTAATCTTTTTTGCTTTCTAAAGTTAATTTATTCTATATAATACATGTTTTAATAGAGATTATTCATTTTGAGATCTAAGATCTCATTAACAGTATAGACCAGGTTTGAAATGACAAAACAGAAAATCAATTTACAAATCCATCAACAATACAAGTAACTAAAACGTTTGACTGAATTAAATCAGCTGATAAAAACATGTCTGAATTTGAAAAATGTACTTGTGAGACCAGAATGAATCCAAATCTATAATTGCAACGACATATTTGTAAAGCAAAAGGTTCATTATAAAATAATTATAAAACTCAATCTAAAGGATTCCATTCAAATCTTAAATAAACTGATTTGCATCAGCAGCTCCATGCTCCAGCGCTCTGGGAGAGTTTATAGTCCTGACAGTTGAACACTGGATGACTGACAGCTGTCCTTCATCACAACGAAGACACAGAAATCCTCCTCATCTAAAACATGACTTTGATCTGCGTCCTCATCTGGACTCTCCTCTGCTTCACTCAGGGTGAGGAAAATCATTTTTCTGTCATGTGAAAATCATTTGGAGTGTAGCTGAGTTTCACCATCTCATGTCCAGAGTTTCTCTCTCCTCAGGATCTGATGGACAAAATGTTGTTGTGACTCAATCAGCAGCCGAATCAGTGCAGCTCGGTCAGACGGTCACTATCGAGTGTACGGCCAGTCAGGCACTTTCAATATTTCAGTGTAACTCCAACTCGCAGGTCTGCCTGTCCTGGTACCATCAGAAACCTGGAGAAGCTCCTAAAGCTCTTATATATGGAATGTCATCCAGATTTTCAGGAATTTCCTCCAGATTCAGTGGAAGTGGAAAAGGAAATGGATTAGACTTCACTCTGACCATCAGTGGAGTTCAGGCTGAAGATGCAGGAGTTTATTACTGTCAGAGTTATCATTACATCAACAGTCAGAACGTGTTCACACAGTGAAAAATCACCGTACAAAAACCTCCCTCAGTTTGACTGAACAGAAACTGAACTATAAAGATGGAAGCTGCTGCAGAAGCCGACAGTTCACTGAACACACATCAGGTCCATGATATATAACTATAAAGCACAAGAACACAATCAGTGACAACATACATTTCTGCTACCATCCTCTGAAACTTTAAAAAATATAAAGAACAACTTTTAGTCACTTTTTTAATTCTTGGTCTGAGATTAAGCAAAGCATATTCAGCACAGATATGCTGATTTTTCCTGTTTTTGCCAAATCATGCAAAATTAATCATATCAAGCAGTCAGATCACAGAAATGAGAAAGATTCTGGTTCAAACGATAAAAAAAATACTTACATACAAAATAAATGTTTTCAGTCAGAAACTTGATCAAGTTGATCAGTAGATAAATTACAAAGTAGATTTTTTTTTAAATCAATAGTTATACTTTTGAAATGACACTAAGAATTACAAAGTTAACAAACTGGCACATCATTTTTAATGACATGTAGAGAAGAAAATGATAATGTGGTATTATAACACCACAAAGAGAAATACATTTAGATATTTCTTGACATTATCAGCAGTGTTGCAGCAGTGAGGAGGAAACCTGCTGCCGGTTCATCTCCAGCTGACTGAGTCTGTGTGTTTGCATATGTGTCCTGCCTCTCTGCTCCATCTGATAAGAGGTCAGAGTTGATCAGTGGCTGTCCAGGCCTTTCAGAGCCACTGACACACCAGCAGCACAATGATGATGTCACTGACTCCACTGCTGACCATCCTGGGGCTCCTGGTTCAGGGTGAGACTCTGAGAGAAACTTGTTTTTTACAGTCGTGCTCTATTATATTGGGTCACCCAAACACCAAAGACTTTCTTAGTTATTTTCCACATGCTGATGACCTTCTGTTCAGATCCTAATTCTTTTCTCTCTGTTGCAAAAATATCCCTTTTTGTATTTTCCAGGTTCATCAGGAGAAATAATAGTGACTCAAACTCCCGGATCTCATTCTGTTGCTGCAGGACAAACTGTCTCACTAAAATGTAAAACCAGTTCATATGTTGGTAGCTGGATCGCCTGGTACCTTCAGAAACCTGCAGAAGCTCCTAAAACTCCTGATTTATAGAGCTACATCTCGTCAGTCTGGAGTTCCAGCTCGGTTCAGTGGAAGTGGATCTGGTTCTGATTTCACTCTGACCATCAGTGGAGTTCAGGCTGAAGATTCAGGAGTTTATTACTGTCAGCAGGGTTATAACACACCGTTCACACAGTGATAGAACGTCGTACAAAAACCTTCAGCTGGAGAGGAACTGATCCGACTCAACAGCTGCACTGAAACTAAAACACAAAAAGTTTCCAGAAAAGTATTTATTCATTTGATAATTTTTACATTTAATTATTCATTTGATCTCATGTTTTTTTCTAGTATGTAGCTTTATCATTTTTAATGTTTTGTAATCTAAGTCAAAATAAAAATAAAAAATAATATATATATATATATATATATATATATATATATATATATATATACTTACAGTAGACCAGCTGTAGGGCAAAAATGACGAGGAAAATTTGAAAAACAATATATATATATTCTTTTACAACAATTTGAAACTGCAATATAAATATTATCAACCAATATTTTGATGTGTAATTTATTATTTCAACGTAAATGATCTTAATCCTATTTTTTTGTTGTTTGAAGCATTTAACAAGATTAAAATCCAGTTTGAAAAATAACATGTTTAAATACACTATTTAAATGTTTCATTACATTTAATTAGTGAGACAGAAATGTGAAGTCCACAATTCCTTAGAAATGTTGAAAAAATAAATTTCTCCAAACATCTTCCATGATCCTCTTATGATCTTCTTCATATTTATCTCCCAATAAATGTTAAATATTCAGAAACTTACGTCCAACATCCAGCCTGGTTCCTCCACCAAAAGTCCACCACAGTGATACAAACTAATTGAGTCGTCGTACAAAAACCTCTGACTGCAGAGACTCGGCTCTCTGACTTTGAACATAACAAACTGATTCTGACTGAAAACATTCAATGAGACTGAAGTCATATTTTCCCTTCATATAATAAATACAAAACTTTCTACCAGTGAGAAAATAATAATTATTTCTCTCTTGATGTTTCTTTTTACTGGCACAACATGAAGTTTTCATCTCAGACTGAGGCAAATTAATATAAACCTAAATTATGGACGTTTCCAATTATATTAGTTTGTTTATCAACCTAACAACGATGTTCTGCTCATATTGTAATGAAATATGTGAAATATTGAACTTACTTCCAAACTCCAGCCTGGTTCCTCCACCAAACGTGTACCACAGTGATACAAACTGGTTGAGTCGTCGTACAAAAACCTCTGACTGCAGAGACACGGCTCTCTGACTCTGAACACAACAAACTCTAAATGAACAGTTTCAACCTGCAAAACACAGCTAGAAATAATATTTATTAATATATTGTTTCTGATATCGACGGTCAATCAATTGGTTTATTCCTCATAAACATTTTTATTATAATCAGGGAATGTTCCACCACAGAAATATAGACATTTTTAACATTTATTTAGGGAGAGACATGAGCAAAGAAGTAAAAACATAACCTGTTGGAGACATAATCCTTATCAATATATGATAACTTTATTGCAGAAATGTTGAAACATTGCCACACAAGACTGTTTCCTTTTGATTCAATTCCTTCTCAGTGTTGGTGGCAGTAATATCTGTGGATCCAATCATCATTATTGAACTTTGAACTTTAATGACATGCAGGTTTCAGTCTGATAAATATAATCAGCTCTGGAAACAAAATAGGAGACCACTGCAAATGATCAGTTCTCTTATTTTACTCTTTGTGGTATAAATGTGAGTAAATTGTTCTTTTATCCTTTGAACTACTAACAACATGTCTCTGAAATTAGAAACAAAAATTTAGTATTTATTTGCAGAATAAAATTATAAAAATCAGGAAATGATGCAAAGACTTTAGATCTCAGATAATGGAAAGAAAACAAATTCATATTAATTTAGAAAGAACAATACTAATGTTTTACCATGAGGTTTTCAATGGGGATCAAGACAGAGGTCTCTTAATTTTTAGAACTGTACACAAAAACCCTTCAATGAACTAACTTCATAATTCATAGTGGAAAATATGCCTGAATGATTAAAGTATATTTTCCAATCTTTTACTTCTGGATAAATAGAATTAAAGTAAAAATTGTTATTTCTGTTTCTACAGGTTAATATTAATTTAAAGACACAAAGTTCACTGGATTGTATCACAAACAATAAATATAAATTCATATATTCAACATACAGCTGAGCAGATTTGGGCCTAACTGAGAATGACTGAGAACAAAATCTTCCATTATGATATTTTCTATGTGTGGAATATAAATCAGCTGGTATCAGTGGGAAACGTCCGTCACTTTGGCTGCATTAAGACGACAAATGGTGTCAATGAATTTCACAATGAAAATTTTAAATAATCAGACATTTAAATTATAATATTTTTAACCAAAAAGATGATCAGTTAAATGGAACAGCTTTAGTTTGTTTTTCTTCGTTGTACTTTTTCTGCCAATCATATTCAAAAGCTTAAATGTTAGGATTGAGTTTCTACAGTCCACCAGTATGATTGAAAATTAGTCATTTTACTGGTTAAATCCTAAGAAACTCAATAATATACAGCTTAAAATTCAAACATTTGACAAAACATTCAAAACCCAATTAAAAATGATTTATAATAAATTGAGCCAAGAATAAATTTAATCTTTTTTGCTTTCTAAAGTATATTTTATTCTATATCATAATGTGTTTTAATAGAAATTGTTTCTTTTGAGATCTAAGATGTCATTAACAGTATAGATCAGGTTTGAAATGACAAAACAGGAAAAATAATTTACAAACCCATCAACAATACAACTAAAACATTTGACTGAATTAAATCAGCTGATAAAAACATGTCTGAATTTGAAAAATGTTCTTGTGAGACCAGAATGAATCCAAATCTATAATTGCAATGACATATTTGTAAAGCAAAAGGTTCATTATAAAATAATCATAAAACTGAATCTAAAGGATTCCATTCAAATCTTAAATAAAGTGATTTGCATCAGCAGCTCCATGCTCCAGCGCTCTGGGAGAGTTTATAGTCCTGACAGTTGAACACTGGATGACTGACAGCTGTCCTTCATCACAACGAAGACACAGAAATCCTCCTCATCTAAAACATGACTTTGATCTGCGTCCTCATCTGGACTCTCCTCTGCTTCACTCAGGGTGAGGAAAATTATTTTTCTCTCATGTGAAAATCATTTGGAGTGTAGCTGAGTTTCACCATCTCATGTCCAGAGTTTCTTCTCTCTCCTCAGGATCTGATGGACAAAATGTTGTTGTGACTCAATCAGCAGCCAGATCAGTGCAGCTCGGTCAGACGGTCACTATTGACTGTAAGGCCAGTAGACAAGTATATCACTATTCTGGTTTACAGTACCTCCTGTCCTGGTACCATCAGAAACCTGGAGAAGCTCCTAAAGCTCTGATCTACTGGACATCAGACAGATTTTCAGGAATCTCCTCCAGATTCAGTGGAAGTGGAAAAGGAAATGGATTAGACTTCACTCTGACCATCAGTGGAGTTCAGGCTGAAGATGCAGGAGTTTATTACTGTATGAGTGATCACAATGACCCGTGTTTACACAGTGAAAAATCATCGTACAAAAACCTCCCTCAGTCTTACAACAGAAACTGAACTTTGTTTAGCAGCTGGAATCTGATGTAGAAACTGATACAGTTCATTAAACACTAACATTGAACACACAATAATTACTAACATCGCACAGAGTTACACTCTAAGAAAGAAAAGTTTAAAAGTCTATATTTCTTTATTTAACCATCTGATTTTCCCACTGTTACTTTATTTTAGTTCCGGATTAAATCATAAACAGAAAGATTAGTGTTTTAGAAAAATTTTAAAAATGTAAAATGATACTCATGAAAGTATTTAATGTTGAAAAGCAAAAGTCAGTGAGCTCAGATTTTAAAAAATATAGACTGAAACTGGAAGATTTTTTATTTTCTTTTTAAAATGATTTTATTGTTCTAATTAACCATCAATGTGTATTTTTGAAATATGTCTGGTCTGGCACTATCTCAGCATTTTCTAAGTCAATAGTTTTATAAATATATTTCTAACAGAATGGATTCATGTGGTTAATTTGAACCATTCAACCAAATAATTGAAAACGTCATAATAGTTTTACATTAAGGACAATTGGTGTTAATCTGTGGCTCATATAGATAATGTTAAAATACAGAAATTAAAATCAAGAAACTGCAGGACATAATCAACAGGAAGAATTTGATGAGTAAATATTTATTATCTGAACAGTGACCAACTTGACAAATCAAATATAAATCAGTGAAAATAGAGAATAATCAGCAGAGAAAGAGTGAGAGCAGTGACAGATTAAAGCCAGTATCAGAATGAGGTCAGGACTGGGAACACTGGTCTCTCCTCAGTGTCTCTGTGACTGCAGACTGGGAGTCCTGGGAGGTCAAAAAAACAAGAATATAGTTATTTTTTTCTGATCTCTTAATTTTACTTTGCATTATTTTATTTTATGTAATAAAAGTTTTGAAATACAGATTGTCCCTTTCAGATCCAATATCTAATTTATCAAATTGATCGGGTTTGAAATGACAGAATTTACAAAAACAGCAAAGATACAATTAATTAAAACATTTGACCCAAATAAATCTGTTAATGAACAAAGTATGTCTGAATTTAAACAATGTATTTATGTGACCAGGATTAACACAAATGTTAGCAGAGAAACACGTGTAAAGAAGCTTAAAAAAAATATGAACTATAATGAATTCAATCTAAAGGATTCCATTCAAATCTTAAATAAAGTGATTTGCATCAGCAGCTCCATGCTCCAGCGCTCTGGGAGAGTTTATAGTCCTGACAGTTGAACACTGGATGACTGACAGCTGTCCTTCATCACAACGAAGACACATAAATCCTCCTCATCTAAAACATGACTTTGATCTGCGTCCTCATCTGGACTCTCCTCTGCTTCACTCAGGGTGAGGAAAATCATTTTTCTGTCATGTGAAAATCATTTGGAGTGTAGCTGAGTTTCACCATCTCATGTCCAGAGTTTCTTCTCTCTCCTCAGGATCTGATGGGCAAAATATTGTTGTGACTCAATCAGCAGCCAAATCAGTGCAGCTCGGTCAGACGGTCACTATTGACTGTAAGGCCAGTAGACAAGTAGCTCTTCGCAATTCCCCGTCTGAATACTATCTGTCCTGGTATCTCCAGAAACCTGGAGAAGCTCCTAAACCTCTGATCTATAAAACATTCCGCACATTTTCAGGAATTTCCTCCAGATTCAGTGGAAGTGGAGCAGGAAATGGATTAGACTTCATTCTGACCATCAGTGGAGTTCAGGCTGAAGATGCAGGAGTTTATTACTGTATGAGTTATCACAGTGGCCCCGTGTTCACACAGTGAAAAATCACCGTACAAAAACCTCCCTCTGTCTTACAACAGAAACTGAACTTTGTTCTGCACCTGGAATCTGCTGCTGAAACTGATACAGTTCATTAAACACAAACACACTGAACACATATAAATAATTTAAAATATAATAAACAGAAGAAAACAACCAGTATCCAGGTCAATTCTTGGTATTCCTCTTCTGACAGATAAAGTTTTGATGAATAATTTCCAATCATCACATAAAGCAGAACACATTCTATAAATGACCAGGTTGAATATATATATATTCTTCTTCAGTCAAATGGAATCACTTAAATTATTCATATCTCAAAAATTAAAACTGTTCTGGTATTTAAGGATTATAAAAGTGGCAAAACACATGATAAACATTTTCTGTTACACATTTTATTGAGTAGATCTCAGGATTAATAACACAATAGAATATCTTTAAAATATATTGTTACTCTTTAATGATGCTAAAATTAATGTAACCTGAACAAACCTGTCATTTTATGACCATAATCAGAGTATAATAACACCATAAAGAGACACTTTTCAATATTCATTGACATTATCAGCAGTGTTGCAGCAGCAGTGAGGAGGAAACCTGCTGCCGGTTAATCTCCAGCTGACTGACTCTGTGTGTTTGCATATGTGTCCTGCCTCTCTGCTCCAGCTGTTAAGAGGTCAGAGTTGATCAGTGGCTGTCCAGGCCTTTCAGAGCCACTGACTCACCAGCAGCACAATGATGATGTCACTGACTCCACTGCTGACCATCCTGGGGCTCCTGGTTCAGGGTGAGACTCTGAGAGAAACTTGGTTTGAAGAAGATATGATAATTAAAATTCTGCTATTATGGAGAAATATTGAAACAAGATGTTATAGTTTTATTTTATCTATGCAGAGATTATCAATCATTGTTAACCAAACATAGTTTCTCTCACTTGATATTTTTGATGTTTTCCAGGTTCATCAGGAGACATCATCCTGACTCAGACTCCGGTTTCTCAGTCTGTTGCTCCAGGACAGACTGTCTCCATCAGATGTAAAGCCAGTTCAAGTGTTTATAGCTGGATCGCCTGGTACCTTCAGAAACCTGCAGAAGCTCCTAAACTCCTGATTTATTATATTACAACTCGTCAGTCTGGAGTTCCAGCTCGGTTCAGTGGAAGTGGATCTGGTTCTGACTTCACTCTGACCATCAGTGGAGTTCAGGCTGAAGATTCAGGAGTTTATTACTGTCAGCAGAGACAAAGCTACCCGATCACACAGTGATAGAACGTTGTACAAAAACCTCCTTCAGCTGGAGAGGAACTGATCCGACTCAACAGCTGCACTGAAACTAAAACATTGAAAGTTTCCAGAAATTATTTATTTATGTTTCTTTATTTTCTAGTTTTTAAGGTTATTTATTCATTCAAGCTTTTTTCACTAATATAGATTTTATATTTTTGACATCAATTTGGATCTGACACAAAAAATGATAAGAAAAATAATTCTTTCCCATTTGGTTAGGAATATTAAAGAAACAAAAAAATGTACTAGGAATTTCAACAGTTTATAGAAATGTTTTTTCAAATCATTTTTGTCCAAGTAGCCATTTTTGAGAAGGTTCTTACTTTTAATGGTGGTAGTTCCTAAATATTTTTCCCTAGCTTTAAAACTGTATTCCAAATATGTTTTTAAATTTAATAATAATTTACAGGACAATTGATTATTCTTGTGATAAATAGAGACGATGCCTCAAGAGATTAAAAGCAAAACATAAATAAGTAAAACAGTAGAACATAAATAAAATATTTAAAGCTGAATAAAAAAGCAGCTGCACACCGGAAGTTGATGAGTAAATATTTATTATCTGAACAGTGACAAACATGACAAAGCAAACATGACTCAGTGAAAATAGAGAATAATCAGCAGAGAAAGAGTGAGAGCAGTGACAGATTAAAGCCAGTATCAGAATCAGCTCAGGACTGGGAGCACTGGTCTCTCCTCAGTGTCTCTGTGACTGCAGGCTGGGAGCTCTGGGAGGCCTCACAGGTCACAGCCACCTTCCTCCACTGGTCTGCAGGGATCCTCAGGGTGCTGCTCCAGCTGTAGAGGCCGTCATTCTGCAGCACCCCGGGGCTCCTGCTCTGCTCCCAGCTGCTGCTGCTGCTGCCGTCCAGCTTCCAGGACAGAGTCCAGTCTGAGGGGAAGCCCTTGTTGGCCAGACACAGGAGGGTAACCTGCTGCTGCTGCAGCTCCACACTGGAGGGGGGCAGCACTGTCAGGGTGGGGTGGGTATCACCTAGGAAACACCAATCAGGTTAGAGATCAGGAACCGCACACCTGCTAACCAGACAGCAGAAACTGGAACATCTTTACTGTGGGAGAAATGACTTTCTTTAAGATTCTTCAGTTGAACATTTTTCTGCTCCACCAGTTTCTCCCTCACACTCTGTTTCACTTCCCTTCACTGTGAACTCCTGCATATCAGCACATAGTCCTCATGTAACCTGAAATACACTAAACTAGAAAATGAGATTAAACATAAACTGTGCTGCATTTTACCACCCTGTGATTATATGTTAAATTAAATGTTAAAAATAATATAGTTTTGAAACCTCTGAATCAAAACTATGTGATGGTCATCTTGGTAGATCATGTTTAACTTTTTTTTAAGTAATACATAAAATAAAGCAAAAAAACTGTCAATATTAATTTTTAAAGCAGGTCAGCAATTGAGCATAAATGATAATGAATACAATTTTTAAAATAACATACCTGCGATTTTAAAACTGTAATATGAAGATCATTACAAAACATTTTGAGATAGTTTAATGTGATTTTCATTCAAATTTTTTTTAGTTGAAACAATATAGAATTATTTAAAAAATGTTTGAAGAATAACATGTTCAGCATTATTTAAATGTTACAAAAACCTCTGACTCTGAACACAACAAACTGATTTGGGTTTAAAAAAACTACACGAGTCTTAAGTTATATTTTCACTCCACATAATGAACAAAAATCTTTTTCACAGAAATAAAATATAAATGTATTCCCTCTCGATAATCTTATTACTGTCCCAATCTGGAGTTTTCATCACTGACTAAAGCAAATGAATAAAAACCTAAATTATGGACGTTTCCAATTATATTAGTTTGTTGATGAACTTAACAACAATGTACCACTCATTTTAATGAAATACGTGAAATATTAAACTTACTTCCAACATCCAGCCTGGTTCCTCCACCAAACGTGAACCACAGTGATACAAACTGGTTGAGTCGTCGTACAAAAACCTCTAACTGTAGAGACATTAGTGTAAAAAAAACCTAATTTCTACAAGTCGAGGGCCGGACTGGTTCAATGTTTATTACCATATATTGAAATGATTGCATGTAGCTTATTGAACCAAGACCTAACACAGTGTATATTATTTAATAATTAAAATAATAAAGCAATATTTTGTTATGGCTCTGTCAGTAATATCAAGTAAAAACAATTTCAACAGACAAACAGCAAAAAACTTAATGTTTTTGAAAAACAACATGTTTCTTAATATCAAGATAAATACATAAATTAAAGTGCATGCATTATAAACTGAAAATGCATTATTGTGTTGCTCTATATTCTTGTCTTTGTCTGTGTGTTTCTGAGAAATTTAACAGATTATATTCTTAGATTACAGCCGAACTTTCTCCACAGAAAACAAAAAGGCAGTGAGGGCATAGTTACTTTGAAAAAGTAACCTTTCCTTTGTTGATTTGTGGGGGATTTTGTGAACAGATTTAACTGTAAAATCTTGCGTAATTTTTATGTAACTGTATTCCAGCATGGCAAGCTGTTGTTTTTTCTTTTTTTTTTTTTTCTTTCTTTCTTTCTTCTTTCTTTCTTCTTTCTTTCTTTCTTTCTTTCTTTCTTTCTTTCTTTCTTTCTTCTTTCTTTCTTCTTTCTTTCTTTCTTTCTTTCTTTCTTTCTTCTTTCTTTCTTTCTTTCTTTCTTTCTTTCTTTCTTTCTTTCTTTCTTCTTCAAAAATCTTACGCATTTCAACTCTCTTTATCACAGTAACTAAATAAGTTGCACTGTGTAATGTTTTTTTTTTTTTTCACATCAAACGTAATTTTAATTTGTTAAATATTTTAAAAACTTTATGTCAAAAAATGAGGGTCAATAAAGCGGTGTCAACATTTTTCCAGCCAAAAAAAGCTTTATAAACGAGGCAGATGTTTTCATATAATCACAAATGACAAAATGCTATTTAAAATATGCTATAAACTTGATAACTTGATTTGTAAAGTAACTATTTTAGTTACTTTCAGCAGCTGCTAACAACAGCACTCTGCCGCCTATGAAAATCACATTGATCTTTGCCAAAACTTAATTGAAAGTTACTTTATAATGGTAACATCAACAATGTGTCTCCAGTTATAAGGTTGAACTGAAGGGGAGATTGTCTCATGGTTACAACAGTTCAAAAAAGCTTTAGTAATCTGTGTGTGTTTTTGAATGTTTCTATTGTCTGGAAAAACTATAAATAGGATTTAGGGTCAATATTAACATTACCAAAGACACAGCGGGACGCTCATCTGGGAAATAATGGACTAAAACTAACTGGATGTCAGGCAAATTGTGGAATTATGTCTGCTTATTTACAAGCCCAAAAAGGAAGCCAGCAAGAGAACAAGCAAGGTATCTGTCTATCTAGATGTTTTTGGGCTGTGGGAGGAAGCCGGAGAACCCGGAGAGAGCCCACGCATGCACAGGGAACTCCGTGCAGAAAGACCCCGGGGCCGGGAATAGAACCCAGGACCTTCTTGCTGCAAGGCAACAGTGCTACCAACTGCGCCACCATATATATATATATATAATATATATATATATATATATATATATATATATATATATATATATATATATACACCGATACCCTATATATATATATATATATATATATATATATATATATATATATATATATATATATATATATATATATATATATATATATATATATTATATATATATATTATATATATATATATATATATATATATATATATATAGGGTATCGGTGTAAATACCAGAGGAGCCAAACACCAACTCCTCATAGACCGCACAGTTGCCCGAGACTGCAAAACCCGACACACCAACCTGTGCATGGCTTGGATCGATTTCAAGAAAGCCTATGACTCAATGCAGCATACTTGGATCATTGAATGCCTAGAGATGTATAACATCAACAGGACTCTGAGAGCCTTCATTGCAAAACTCGATGAGGCTGTGGAAAACCACCCTTGAAGCCAACTGCAAACCACTTGCACAAGTGTCCATCAAATGTGGCATATACCAAGGAGATGCTCTGTCCCTGCTACTGTTCTGCATAGGCCTGAACCCCCTCAGCCAAATATCAACAAGACTGGCTACGGATACCGACTCAAAAATGGGGCCAACATCAGTCACCTCCTCTACATGGATGACATCAAGCTGTACGCCAAGAGTGAGCGAGACATCGACTCACTGATCCACACCACCAGGATACACAGCACTGACATTGGGATGGCATTCGGACTAGAGAAGCGTGGTCGGCTGATCACAATGAGGGGGAAGGTGATCCGCACAGAAGGAGTCTCACTCCCACAAGGAACAATAGCAGACATAGAGGACAGTTACAAGTACCTTGGTATACCACAAGCAAATGGCAACCTCGATGAGGCCACAAGAAAAGGAGCCACAGCTAAATACCTCCAACGAATAAGGCAAGTCCAGAGAAGCCAGCTCAATGGCAAGAACAAAATCCGTGCGATAAACAGCTATGCCCTGCCAGTAATCAGATACCCTGCTGGAATAATCAGCTGGCCAAAGGAGGAGATAAAAGCCACAGATATTAAGACTAGAAAGCTACTAACCATGCATGGAGGGTTCCATCCCAAATCCAGCACCCTGAGACTGTACACGAGACGCAAGGAGGAGGCAGAGGACTAGTGAGTGTGAGAACCACTGTCCAGGACGAAACAACTAAGATCCATAAATACATCAGGGACAACGCCTCAACAGACAATGTGCTCAGTGAATGTCTCAGACAACAGGGAACGGAGGTTGAGGTGCCAGAGATACCATCATGGGAGGACAAGCCCCTACATGGGATGTACCACCAGCAAATAACCCAAGTGGCTGATATCAGTAATCCTACCAATGGCTGGAAAAAGCTGGACTCAAGGACAGCACAGAGGCCCTCATCCTGGCCGCCCAGGAACAGGCCCTAAACACCAGAGCAATAGAGGCCAGATCTAC
This sequence comes from Poeciliopsis prolifica, assembly GCF_027474105.1. Taxonomy (NCBI): domain Eukaryota; kingdom Metazoa; phylum Chordata; class Actinopteri; order Cyprinodontiformes; family Poeciliidae; genus Poeciliopsis; species Poeciliopsis prolifica. The sequence continues at coordinate 413,816 of NW_026562462.1, read as the reverse complement.
CACACCAGACAAGACCCAAGGTGTAGGTTGTGCAAGGAGGCCCCTGAGACAGTCCAGCACATAACAGCAGGGTGCAAGATACTGGCAGGGAAAGCATACATGGAGCGACATAACCAAGTGGCAGGCATTGTGTACAGAAACATCTGTGCAGAATATGGACTGGAAACCCCGAGATCAAAGTGGGAAACACCCCCAAAGGTGGTGGAGAACACCAGAGCTAAGATCCTGTGGGACTTCCAGATCCAGACAGACAAAATGGTAATGGCGAACCAACCAGACATTGTCGTAGTGGATAAACATCAGAGGAAAGCCGTTGTGGTTGATGTAGCAATACCAAGTGATTGCAACATCAGGAAAAAGGAGCACGAGAAACTGGAGAAATACCAGGGCCTCAGGGAAGAACTGGAGACGGCCTGGAAGGTGAAGACCACAGTGGTGCCTGTGGTCATCGGGGCCCTCGGGGCAGTAACCCCAAACTGGATCAATGGCTACAACAGATCCCAGGAACAACATCAGACATCTCAGTCCAGAAATGTGCAGTCCTTGGCACAGCCAAGATACTGCGCAGGACCCTCAAGCTCCCAGGCCTCTGGTAGAGGACCCGAGCTCAGAGGATAAGAACCACCCGCGGTGGGTGAGAAGGGAATTTTTTTATATATTTCTTGCCAAGAAAGACAAGATGTTTTCTAAATTTTTCCAATTTGTATATGTTTGGACCTCTAAAAGGCTGCTTTTGTTCCATGTTGTTCACGTTTCCTTTTTCCAAATCTCTCTTTAATTAATAAATGTGGTTGTCTTATTTTCTCTTTAGATTTAGAAATAAAAATGTTATGATAGATGAACTTGAGCACTGATTTTGTTGAACGTGGGGGAAGCCGGAGCACCCGGAGTGAACCCACACCTACATGGGGAGACATTTCCCCCCGTGTAGTCCTGGCTTTTTAATATTAAAATGTCCAATTAACAACAAAATCTCCTTTTCCAATCACTGCCAATCCCGTATAGACATAACTCGATGTCTACAAGGGATGGACTTTACATCGGTTTTTAAACCTGCGAAGAAGTGCTGGAGATAAAGCTTTTTTGATCCTCTTCCACAGAGAAACCTTTTTCATTGGTCTTTCTTCTTCTTCACATGTATCGGTATTCTCAGCCAACTCTTCTCCTGCTTGAGCTTGAGTCTTGAATTCCTGAGTTGACGTTGGACGACCTCATCATTTATTGTGACCTTTGGCTGCAGCGCAGCTGGTCTCTGGTTTTCCACTACACCACTCTCCCTTCTGTGTTAACTACAGGAACAAAACCTGTGACGTTTTCTGTGTCTGTACCAGGTTTTGGCTCCATGTCCTCAGGAACTGTCTGGGGGATCTCTGGTTCTATATCTAAATAAGTTTTTGGTTTTTTAGTCTCTTCAATCAAGTTTTTAGCAGTTTCCATTGGAATTACAACAACTCCCAGTTCAGCTCTACTTGCCATTTTCCTCTTTTTCTTACATTTAGATTTAGTCAATTCTTTTTCAATCATCTGCTGTGCTGTAGTCGTCGCTTCTTCTTTTGTTTGAGTCTCGGTTGTAACAGAGGCTGCCTGATCCCCAACTGTAGAAACCACTTGTTCACCTTCTACTCCAGAACTATTTTCATCACTAATCACTTTCAATTGAGAGGCAGCTTTTTTTGCTGCCATCCTCTTCTTCTTCCGTTTGGAGTTCTTGGATGTTTTTTTGTCTTCTTGCCGGTCCTCCAGTTGTTGGGTCTCAGAGTCTGATTCTTTTGCAATCATCTGCTGTACTGTAGTCGCCGCTTCTTCTTTTGTTTGAGTCTTGGTTGTATTGGAGGCTGTCTGATCACAAACTGTTTCTAATGTAGAAACATTTTCATGTTTGTTTATTTCAACAGAAACTTGATTTTTGTTCAGCATCTCCAGCTCAGACGAAGCTTTACTTGCTGCTTTTTTCCTGTTTTTCCGTCTAGTGTTCTTGGAAGGCTTTTTTCTATCTTCCAGGTGCCCATTTTGTTGAGTAGTGGGGACCATTTCTCCTTCGATCACTTCTGTTGTTTTATCAACAATCTCAGTCTGCATAGAAATCGTCTGATGGACTGGTACAAGGTGACGTCTGGTTTCAAACTCATTTATCTCGGTTTGTACCGCAGCAGACTGGTGATGGTCTGTTTTTGGGTGGTCTTGTGAGTCTGTCTGGGTTTGAACTGAAATCATTGAATTCCTTCTTTGCTTTCTTTCTGAGAGTAATTTGCTCGTCAGTTCCTTCTGTTGTTTAAGTTCAGCATTTAGTTCCTGATTGATTTCAAACATTTCATCAAGCTGTTTCATGAGATACGTCTGTACTTCAATATGTTCCAATACAGACTGCACATATGTGGCCAGACACGCACACTTTGGTGGACTTGTTTTCTTTTCTCCATGAATATTTTTTGCAGTTAGATTACCAGGAATCTCAGTTAAATTCGTTGATTTGACGTTTTCCTTGGGAACACCAGTAGCTGGACATTCGTCAGCTTTTTGTTCCAGCGTCTTCTGCAGTTTGAAGATGGGTTGGTCTTTGGTGACTAGCTGTGAAGTAGAAATGAGCGTCTTATCAGAATAACTTTCCTCTTTCAAGGAAGCGGGGACGTGTTCTTCCGACCAGGTTTTAAATGGTCCCTGGTTCTTCTCGTTGGACTCACTCTGAGGTGGCTGCATGTCCCCTTTTTGATCCACTGTCTCCAGTGCGTCAGTGACCGATTCATTTTCAACCACCACTGAAGAGTCCTGTTGTTCGATATTCTCAGCAGACTTCTTCAGGTCCTCGGCTTTGTGCAGCTCCCACCAGACTGCAAATGGCACCTTCTTCTTCTTGCGCTTCAGTGGCTTGGGTGGCTGTAATTCCCTTTCAGCAATGTTTCCGGATGCGACCTCTTCAACTCTAGGCTGGTTGGACTCCATTGTATCCTTTGCTTGATTCAGGTTTGTAAACTAAAATCACTTCTCTAGAAATTCGGTGAAGATTTCACGTTGAAAATCTCACTGCGATCTGCAAACTAAACTCTCAAGACAAACGTATCACCAACGGCTGCTAACAGGTTGTGACGACAGTAGATCGATGTGAGGAGCTTTTATAATCGCTGGTGATGTCAGAATTCTGCCTTTGGACTCACGTTGTGATGTCATAGTTTCAGAAAGTGTCAGTAGGCTTTTAAACTGTCACTGGTTGCTATAGTTACCAGTGATGTGCGGTCAGGTGACGCAGGTGAGGCTCATAATAAAATAATTTATTTTGCTATTTTCACCCTGCCCACTTAATAAATAAATATATATATTTATGTACACAATGTTTTACATTATGTAATTGTAAGATTACATATTAATTTTACAATTTAATGTGTAAAATTAACTTGTTTTGAAAAACTACATGTTTTTTGATATCAAGATAAAAACATAAATTAAAGTGCATGCATTATAAAATGAAAATGCATCATTGTGCTGCTCTATGATGTCCATATTCTTGTCTTTGTGTGTTTCTGAGAAGCTTGATAGATTATATTCTCCACAGGCAGTGATGGCATAGTTACTTTGAAAAAGTAACTTTAATCAGATTACTGAAAACATAACTTAGATTACTGATTACTTGATTTGGAAAGTAACTAAGTCACATTAAAAGTAACAGTTTTAGTTACTTTCAGCAGCTGCTAACAACAGCAATCTGCCACCCATGAAAATGACTTTGATCTTTGCCAAAACTTAATTGCAAGTTATTCTGTAATGTAACATAATTATAAAATAAGTTATAAGGTTGAACTACAGTACAAAAACACTTTAGTAATTTGTGTGTGTTTTTGAATGTTTCTATTGTCTGGAAAAACTATTAATAGGATTTTAGATTGCTTCCTTCTCTGTCCTGTGTCTTCTAGATCCATGATGAAGCATCATTATTGAGCTTTGAACTTAGATGACATGCAAACAGATTTCAGTCTGATAAATAAACAAAAAAAAATACATTTTTAAGATGTTACCTTCACACTAGAAGTGAAAAAGTAATGATCCAAAGATTAAAAGGCTTTATTGTCTGATCTTTTACTCCTTGAATTCATTAAAATTTAGACAAAATTAACAGTCACTTTTGTCCCTGGCTTCAGGATAATATTACTTTCAATACAGATTGTTCAAAAGAACAATAGCTATAAGTTCAGACATTCAATCTACAAACTAGCAGAACTGGGCCTAACTGGGCCCGAATCAGCTGGTGTCAGTGGGAGACGTTTGCCACATTGGATGCAATAAGATGACAAGTGGAGTGAAGAAATTTCAAAGCAATTGTCTACAAATGTTTAAACAATCAGGCTTTGAAATAATTAAAATGTTAAAATAATTTCAACACAAATAGTCTATATTCAATTTACCATAAATGACAACATTTATAGTGAAATGTTATTTTACCATAAAGCCTGAGAAACTCAAGAGTATATTCCATTTAACTGTTTTAAATAACATTCAAAAACATAATATAATAAACCAAGAATATGTTTAAGTTTTTCTGATATCTAATGTTTATTTGTTTTTATTTCATAAAGGTTTATTTTTACAGACTGACCCATTGAAGTCCAAGATTTCACTGCTCTGATAGACCTGCATTGATAAAACAAACAAATAAAGCAAAATATAGAAACAATATGAGGACCTTCTCTAAACAAATGACTCCGATAATTAAACTAGTTAAAAACCATGACTGAATTCAGACTAGAGAAGATGACTGTATACAGTTTATGCAAAAACTTGGTTGTATCCGGGTTCATATTATGTTTCCATACTTTCATGCAAAGCTCAGAAACTTTTTTATATTGAAACAAAGAAGAAGCAAACAATGAGACTTATTGAATCATATATTTGTATAAAAGTTATAAATGTTGAATTCGTGAAATGCTTTGAGCCGACATTTATTGTGAATTAATGAAATAGAATTAAATGTGAACATTAAAATGTTGCAGCAGTGAGGAGGAAACCTGCTGCCAGTTCATCTCCAGCTGACTGACCCTGTGTGTTTGCATATGTGTCCTGCCTCTCTCCAGCTGTTAAGAGGTCAGAGTTGATCAGTGGCTGTCCAGGCCTTTCAGAGCCACTGACACACCAGCAGCACAATGATGATGTCACTGACTCCACTGCTGACCATCCTGGGCTCCTGGTTCAGGGTGAGACTCTGAGAGAAACTTGGTTTGAAGAAGATATGATAATTAAAATTCTGCTATCAGAGAGAAATATTGAAACAAGATGTTAAAGTTTTATTTGATCTACTCAGAGATTATCAATCATTGTTAACCAAACATAGTTTCTCTCAATTTTTATTTTTTGATGTTTTCCAGGTTCATCAGGAGACATCATCCTGACTAGGACTCCTGGATCTCAGTCTGTTGCTGCAGGACAAACTGTCACCATCAGATGTAAAACCAGTTCATATGTTGGTAACAATCTCCACTGGTACCTTCAGAAACCTGCAGAAGCTCCTAAACTCTTAATTTATGATAGTGCAACTCGTCAGTCTGGAGTTCCAGCTCGTTTCAGTGGAAGTGGATCTGGTTCTGACTACACTTTGACCATCAGTGGAGTTCAGGCTGAAGATACAGGAGTTTATTACTGTCAGCAGGGTTGGAGCTCACCGTTCACACAGTGATAGAACGTCGTACAAAAACCTCCTTCAGCTGGAGAGGAAACTGATTCAACTCAACAGCTGCACTGAAACTAAAACACTGAAGTTTCCACAAATCATTTATTTATGTTTCTTAATTTTCTAGTTTTTAAGGTTATTTATTCATTCAAGCTTTTTCCACTAATATAGATTTTTTATTTTTGACGTCAATTTGGATCTGACACAAAAAATAATAAGAAAAATAATTCTTTCCCATTTGGTTAGGAATATTAAAGAAACAAAAAAATGTACTAGGAATTTCAACAGTTTATAGAAATGTTTTTTCAAATCATTTTTGGTCCAAGTAGCCATTTTTGAAAAGGTTCTTACTTCTGATGATGGTAATTCCTAAATATTTTTCCTGAGCTTTAAAACTGTATTCCAAATATGTTTTTAAATTTAATAATAATTTACCGGACATTCGATTCTATTCTTGTAATAAATAGACACGATGCCTCAAGAGATTAAAAGCAAAACATAAAGAAGTAAAACAGTAGAACATAACTAAAATATTTAGAGCTGATTAAAAAAGCAGCTACACACCAGAAGTTGATGAGTAAATATTTATTATCTGAACAGTGACAAACATGACAAAGCAAACATGACTCAGTGAAACTTCAGAATAATCAGCAGAGAAAGAGTGAGAGCAGTGACAGATTAAAGCCAGTATCAGAATCAGCTCAGGACTGGGAACACTGGTCTCTCCTCAGTGTCTCTGTGACTGCAGGCTGGGAGCTCTGGGAGGCCTCACAGGTCACAGAGCCCACCTTCCTCCACTGGTCTGCAGGGATCCTCAGGGTGCTGCTCCAGCTGTAGAGGCCGTCATTCTGCAGCACCCGGGGCTCCTGCTCTGCTCCCAGCTGCTGCTGCTGCTGCCGTCCAGCTTCCAGGACAGAGTCCAGTCTGAGGGGAAGCCCTTGTTGGCCAGACACAGGAGGGTAACCTGCTGCAGCTCCACACTGGAGGGGGGCAGCACTGTCAGGGTGGGGCGGGTATCACCTAGAAGACACCAATCAGGTTAGAGAACAGGAACCGCACACCTGCTAACCAGACAGCAGAAACTGGAACATCTTTACTGTGGGAGAAATGACTTTCTTTAAGATTCTTCAGTTGAACATTTTTCTGCTCCACCAGTTTCTCCCTCACACTCTGTTTCACTTCCCTTCACTGTGAACTCCTGCATATCAGCACATAGTCCTCATGTAACCTGAAATACACTAAACTAGAAAATGAGATTAAACATAAACTGAGCTCTACTTTCCCTCCCTTTCATAAAACATCACATTAAATCCTAAACAGGATCATTTTTAAAACCAAAATAAAAACTTTCTGATGTTCATCTTGTTAGACAATACTTAATTTTTTAAGTAAAAATATAGACATGAAACTTTTCATCATATTAACACTTACAGTAGACCAGCTGTAGGGCAAATGTGACGAGGAAAATTTGAAAAACAATATATATGTTTATATTGTATTACAGCAATTTTGAAACTGCAATATAAATATCAACAAATATTTTGATATGTAATTTTTTTTTAACGTAAATGATCTTAATCCTATTTTCTTTGTTGTTTAAAGCATTTAACATTAAAATCCAGTTTGAAAAATAACATGTTCAGCATTATTTAAATGTTTCATTACATTTAATTAGTGAGACAGAAATGTGAAGTCCACAATTCCTTAGAAATGTTGAAAAAATAAATTTCTCCAAACATCTTCCATGATCCTCTTCTGATCTTTTTCATATTTATCTCACAATAAATGTTAAATATTCAGAAACTTACGTCCAACATCCAGCCTTGTTCCTCCACCAAACGTGTACCACAGTGATACAAACTAATTGAGTCGTCGTACAAAAACCTCTGACAGAGACTCGGCTCTCTGACTCTGAACACAACAAACTGATTCTGACTGAAAACATTCAATGAGTCTGAAGTCATATTTTCCCTTCATATAATAAATACAAAACTTTCTACCAGTGAGAAAATAATAATTATTTCTCTCTTGATGTTTCTTTTTACTGGCACAACATGAAGTTTTCATCTCTGACTGAAGCAAATTAATATAAACCTAAATTATGGACGTTTCCAATTATATTAGTTTGTTGATGAACTTAACAACAATGTACCGCTCATATTTTAATGAAATACGTGAAATATTAAACTTACTTCCAACATCCAGCCTGGTTCCTCCACCAAACGTGTACCACAGTGATACAAACTGGTTGAGTCGTCGTACAAAAACCTCTAACTGTAGAGACACCGATGTAAAAAAAAAAACTAATTTCTACAAGTCGAGGGCCGGACTGGTTCAATGTTTATTACCATATATTGAAATGATTGCATGTAGCTTATTGAACCAAGATCTAACACAGTGTATATTATTTAATAATTAAAAGAATAAAGCAATATTTTGTTATGGCTCTGTCAGTAACCTCAAGTGAAAACATTTTCAACAGACAAACAGCAAAAAACTTAATGTTTTTGAAAAACAACATGTTTCTTAATATCAAGATAAATACATAAATTAAAGTGCATGCATTATAAACTGAAAATGCATTATTGTGTTGCTCTATATTCTTGTCTTCGTCTGTGTGTTTTTGAGAAGCTTAATAGATTATATTCTTAGATTACAGCCGAACTTTCTCCACAGAAAACAAACAGGCAGTGAGGGCATAGTTACTTTGAAAAAGTAACCTTTCCTTTGTTGATTTGTGGGATTTTGCATAAACAGATTTAACTGTAAAGAACAAGAAAGAAAGAAAAATTTAGTATTTATTTGCAAAATAAAATCATAAAAATCATAAAAAGATGCAAAGGCTTTAGATCTCAATCAATGGAAAGAAAACAAATTCATATTAATTTAGAAACATCAATACTAATGTTTTACCATGAGGTTTTCAATGGGGATCGAGACAGAGGTCTCTTAATTTTTAGAACTGTAAAGAAAAACCCTTCAATGAACTAACTTCATAATTCATAGTGGAAAACATGCCTGAATGATAAAGGTATATTTTCCAATCTTTTACTTCCGGATAAATAGAATTAAAGTAAAAACTGTTATTTCTGTTTCTACAGTTTAATATTAATTTAAATACACAATGTTCACTGGATTGTAGCACAAACAATATATATATAAATTCGTATATTCAACATACAGCTGAGCAGATTTGGGCCTAACTGAGAATGACTGAGAACAAAATCTTCCATTATGATATTTTCTATGTGTGGAATATAAATCAGCTGGTATCAGTGGGAAACGTCCGTCACTTTGGCTGCATTAAGACGACAAATGGTGTCAATGAATTTCACAATGAAATATTTAAATAATCAGACATTTAAATTGAAATATTTTTTACCGAAAAGATGATCAGTTAAATCAAACAGTTTAATTTGTTTTTATTTATTGTACTTTTTGTGACAATCATTTTCAAAAGCTCAAAAGTTAGGATTGAGTTTCTACAGTCCACCAGTATGATTGAAAATTAGTCATTTTACTGGTTAAATCCTAAGAAACTCAATAATATACAGCTTAAAATTTAAACATTTGACAAAACATTCAAAACCCAATTAAAAATGATTTATAATAAATTAAGACGAGAATAAATTTAATGTTTTTTGATTTATAAAGTTCATTTTATTCTATATAATACATGTGTTTCAATAGAGATTATTTATTTTGAGATCTAAGATCTCATTAACAGTATAGACCAGGTTTGAAATGACAAAACAGAAAAAACAATTTACAATCCCATCAACAATACAAGTAACTAAAACATTTGACTGAATTAAATCAGCTGATAAAAACATGTCTGAATTTGAAAAATGTACTTGTGAGACCAGAATTAATCCAAATCTATAATTGCAATGACATATTTGTAAAGCAAAAGTTTCATTATAGAATAATCATAAAACTCAATCTAAAGGATTCCATTCAAATCTTAGATAAACTGATTTACATCAGCAGCTCCATGCTCCAGCGCTCTGGGAGAGTTTATAGTCCTGACAGTTGAACACTGGATGTGACAGCTGTCCTTCATCACAACGAAGACACAGAAATCCTCCTCATCTAAAACATGACTTTGATCTGCGTCCTCATCTGGACTCTCCTCTGCTTCACTCAGGGTGAGGAAAATCATTTTTCTGTCATGTGAAAATCATTTGGAGTGTAGCTGAGTTTCACCATCTCATGTCCAGAGTTTCTTCTCTCTCCTCAGGATCTGATGGACAAAATGTTGTTGTGACTCAATCAGCAGCCGAATCAGTGCAGCTCGGTCAGACGGTCACTATCGAGTGTAAGGCCAGTAGACAAGTAGCTCTATGCACTTCTCCATCTGGTTACTGCCTGTCCTGGTACCATCAGAAACCTGGAGAAGCTCCTAAAGCTCTTATATATGGAACATCGTCCAGATTTTCAGGAATCTCCTCCAGATTCAGTGGAAGTGGAAAAGGAAATGGATTAGACTTCACTCTGACCATCAGTGGAGTTCAGGCTGAAGATGCAGGAGTTTATTACTGTCAGAGTTATCATTACATCAACAGTCAGAATGTGTTCACACAGTGAAAAATCACCGTACAAAAACCTCCTTCAGTCTTACAACAGAAACTGAACTTTGTTCTGCTCCTGGAATCTGCTGCTGAAACTGATACAGTTCATTAAACACAAACACACAGAACACACATATTAATAATTTAAAATATAATAAACAGAAAAAAAAACAATATCCAGGTCAATTCTTGGTATTCCTCTTCTGACAGATAAAGTTTTGATGAATAATTTCCAATCATGACATGAAGCAGAGCACATTCTATAAACGACCAGGTTGAATATATATATATTTTCTCCAGTTAAATGGAATCACTTAAATTATTCAGATCACAGACATTAAAACTGTTCTGGTATTTAAGGATTATAAAAGTGTCAAAACAAATGAAAAACATTTTCAGTTACACATTTTATTGAGTAGATCTCAGGATTAATAACACAATAGAATATCTTTAAAATAAATTTTACTCTTTAAATGATACTAAAATTACTGTAACCTCAACAAACCTGTCATTTTATGACCATAATCAGAGTATAATAACACCATAAAGAGACACTTTTCTATATTTATTGACATTATCAGCAGTGTTGCAGCAGTGAGGAGGAAACCTGCTGCCGGTTCATCTCCAGCTGACTGACTCTGTGTGTTTGCATATGTGTCCTGCCTCTCTGCTCCAGCTGTTAAGAGGTCAGAGTTGATCAGTGGCTGTCCAGGCCTTTCAGAGCCACTGACACACCAGCAGCACAATGATGATGTCACTGACTCCACTGCTGACCATCCTGGGGCTCCTGGTTCAGGGTGAGACTCTGAGAGAAACTTGGTTTGAAGAAGATATGATAATTAAAATTCTGCTATCAGAGAGAAATATTGAAACAAGATGTTAAAGTTTTATTTTATCTATGCAGAGATTATCAGTCATTGTTAATCAAACATAGTTTCTCTCAATTTTTATTTTTTATGTTTTCCAGGTTCATCAGGAGACATCATCCTGACTCAAACTCCTGAATCTCAGTCTGTTGCTGCAGGACAAACTTTCACCATCAGATGTAAAACCAGTTCAAGTGTTAGTAGCTATCACTGGTACCTTCAGAAACCTGCAGAAGCTCCTAAACTCCTGATTTATTATGCTACAACTCGTCAATCTGGATTTCCAGCTCGGTTCAGTGGAAGTGGATCTGGTTCTGACTTCACTCTGACCATCAGTGGAGTTCAGGCTGAAGATTCAGGAGTTTATTACTGTCAGCAGGGTAGCATGTTTCCACTCACACAGTGATAGAACGTCGTACAAAAACCTTCAGCTGGAGAGGAACTGATCCAACTCAACAGCTGCACTGAAACTAAAACACTGAAAGTTTCCATAAATTATTATTATGTTTCTTAATTTTCTAGTTTTTTTTTATTTTTTTATTTTATTCATTCAAGCTTACTCCACTAATTTATATTTCTAATTTTTTATGTCAATTTGGATCTGACACACAAAAAATAAAAATAAAAATAATTCTTTCCCATTTGGTTAGGAATACTAAAGAAACATAAAAGCACTAGAAGTTTAAACCGTTTATAGAAATGTTTTTTCAAATCATTGTTTGTTCCAAGGAGCCATTTTGAAAAACCTTTGACTTTTGATGATAATAGTTCCTAAATATTTTTTTCAAAAGTAAAAATTTGGATTGTTTGGCAGTTGAATTGTTTTAAAAAGATCCCAATTCTTTGTTGGGATCTTTTCCTTTTGGATAAATCAAGTCATGAATAAAAGTTTGAGAATGGAAACAACAAACCCTTGGAAAATAGTTTGAATAGAAAAAAAAGATGTTGCAGCAAAAAGATTGTTTTAGTTATACACATCAGAAAGTTCATTAAGATAAAAAAAATACTAGATCTACAGAGAATTCCTTCAGTTGTGTTTGCTATTTTGTTAGAACAATTAAAGAAACAAAAAATGCACTAGGAGTTTAAATAACTACTATTTTTTAAATGTTTTTTCAAATCATTTTTGGTCCAAGTAGCCATTTTTGAAAAGGTTCTTACTTTTAATGGTGGTAGTTCCTAAATATTTTTCCCTAGCTTTAAAACTGTATTCCAAATATGTTTTTAAATTTAATGATGATTTGCAGGATATTTAATTCTATTCTTGTGATAAATAGAGACGATGCCTCAAGAGATTAAAAGCAAAACATAAAGAAGTAAAACAGTAGAACATAACTAAAATATTTAGAGCTGATTAAAAAAGCAGCTACACACCAGAAATTGATGAGTAAATATTTATTATCTGAACAGTGACAAACATGACAAAGCAAACATGACTCAGTGAAAATAGAGAATAATCAGCAGAGAAAGAGTGAGAGCAGTGACAGATTAAAGCCAGTATCAGAATCAGGTCAGGACTGGGAACACTGGTCTCTCCTCAGTGTCTCTGTGACTGCAGGCTGGGAGCTCTGGGAGGCCTCACAGGTCACAGAGCCCACCTTCCTCCACTGGTCTGCAGGGATCCTCAGGGTGCTGCTCCAGCTGTAGAGGCCGTCATTCTGCAGCACCCCGGGGCTCCTGCTCTGCTCCCAGCTGCTGCTGCTGCTGCCGTCCAGCTTCCAGGACAGAGTCCAGTCTGAGGGGAAGCCCTTGTTGGCCAGACACAGGAGGGTAACCTGCTGCTGCTGCAGCTCCACACTGGAGGGGGCAGCACTGTCAGGGTGGGGCGGGTATCACCTAGGAAACACCAATCAGGTTAGAGAACAGGAACCGCACACCTGCTAACCAGACAGCAGAAACTGGAACATCTTTACTGTGGGAGAAATGACTTTCTTTAAGATTCTTCAGTTGAACATTTTTCTGCTCCACCAGTTTCTCCCTCACACTCTGTTTCACTTCCCTTCACTGTGAACTCCTGCATATCAGCACATAGTCCTCATGTAACCTGAAATACACTAAACTAGAAAATGAGATTAAACATAAACTGAGCTCTACTTTCCCTCCCTTTCATAATACATTACATTAAATCTTAAGCAGGATCATTTTTAAAACCAAAATAAAAACTTTCTGATGTTCATCTTGTTAGACAATACTTCATTTTTTAAGTAAAAAAATAGACATGAAATTTTTCATCATATTAACACTTACAGTAGACCAGCTGTTGAGCTAAAATGACGAGGAAAATTTGAAAAACAATATATATGTGTATATTGTATTACAGCAATTTTGAAACTGCAATATAAATATCAACAAATATTTTGATATGTAATTTTTTTTTAACGTATATGATCTTAATCCTATTTGTTTTGTTGTTTAAAGCGTTTAACAACATTAAAAACCAGTTTGAAAAATAACATGTTCAGCATTATTCAAATGTTTCATTACATTTAATTAGTGAGACAGAAATGTGAAGTCCACAATTCCTTAGAAATGTTGAAAAAATAAATTACTCCATTCACCCTTTCATGATCCTCTTATGATCTTTTTCATATTTATCTCACAATAAATGTTAAATATTCAGAAACTTACGTCCAACATCCAGCCTGGTTCCTCCACCAAAAGTCCACCACAGTGATACAAACTAATTGAGTCGTCGTACAAAAACCTCTGACTGCAGAGACTCGGCTCTCTGACTCTGAACACAACAAACTGATTCTGACTGAAAACATTCAATGAGACTGAAGTCATATTTTCTCTTCATATAATAAATACAAAACTTTCTACCAGTGAGAAAATAATAATTATTTCTCTCTTGATGTTTCTATTTACTGGCACAACATGAAGTTTTCATCTCTGACTGAAACAAATTAATATAAACCTAAATTATGGACGTTTCCAGTTATATTAGTTTGTTTATCAACCTAACAACGAAGTTCTGCTCATATTGTAATAAAATATGTGAAATATTCTACTTACTTCCAACATCCAGCCTGGTTCCTCCACCAAACGTGTACCACAGTGATACAAACTGGTTGAGTCGTCGTACAAAAACCTCTGACTGCAGAGACACGGCTCTCTGACTCTGAACACAACAAACTCTAAATGAACAGTTTCAACCTGCAAAACACAGCTAGAAATTATATTTATTCATTATATTGTTTCTGATATCGACGGTCAATCATTTTGGTTTATTCCTCATAAAGGTTTTTATTATAATCAGGGAATGTTCCACCACAGAAATATAGACATTTTTAACATTTATTTAGGGAGAGACATGAGCAAAGAAGTAAAAACATAACCTGTTGGAGACATAATCCTTATCAATATATGATAACTTTATAGCAGAAATGTTGAAACATTGCCACACAAGACTGTTTCCTTTTGATTCAATTCCTTCTCAGTGTTGGCGGCAGTAATATCTGTGGGTCCAAGCATCATTATTGAACTTTGAACTTTAATGTCATGCAGGTTTCAGTCTGATAAATATAATCAGCTATGGAAACAAAATAGGAGACCACTGCAAATGATCAGTTCTCTTATTTTACTCTTTGTGGTATAAATGTGAGTAAATTGTTCTTTCATCCTTTGAACTACTAACAACATGTCTCTGAAATTAGAAACAAACATTTTGTATTTATTTGCAGAATAAAATTATAAAAATCAGAAAAAGATGCAAAGACTTTAGATCTGAAGTAATGGAAAGAAAACAAATTCATATTAATTTAGAAACATCAATACTAATGTTTTACCATGAGGTTTTCAATGGGGATCGAGACAGAGGTCTCTTAATTTTTAGAACTGTAAAGAAAAACCCTTCAATGAACTAACTTCATAATTCATAGTGGAAAATATGCCTGAATGATAAAGGTATATTTTCCAATCTTTTACTTCCGGATAAATAGAATTAAAGTAAAAACTGTTATTTCTGTTTCTACAGTTCAATATTAATTTAAATACACAATGTTCACCGGATTGTAGCACAAACAATAATATAAATTCATATATTCAACATACAGCTGAGCAGATTTGGGCCTAACTGAGAATAACTGAGAACAAAATCTTCCATTATGATATTTTCTATGTGTGGAATATAAATCAGCTGGTATCAGTGGGAAACGTCCGTCACTTTGGCTGCATTAAGACGACAAATGGTGTCAATAAATTTCACAATGAAATGTTTAAATAATCAGACATTTAAATTATAATATTTTTAACCGAAAAGATGATCAGTTAAATCAAACAGTTTTAGTTTGTTTTTCTTTATTGTACTTTTTGTGACAATCATTTTCAAAAGCTCAAAAGTTTAGATTGAGTTTCTACAGTCCACCAGTATGATTTAAAAATGATTTATAATAAATTAAGACGAGAATAAATTTAATGTTTTTTGATTTATAAAGTTCATTTTATTCTATATAATACATGTGTTTCAATAGAGATTATTTATTTTGAGATCTAAGATCTCTTTAACAGTTTAGACCAGGTTTGAAATGACAAAACAGAAAATCAATTTACAAACCCATCAACAATACAAGTAACTAAAACATTTGACTGAATTAAATCAGCTGATAAAAACATGTCTGAATTTGAAAAATGTACTTGTGAGACCAGAATGAATCCAAATCTATAATTGCAACGACATATTTGTGAAGCAAAAGGTTCATTATAAAATGATTATAAAACACATTCTAAGTGATTTTATTCAAATGTTAAATAAAGTGATTTGCATCAGCAGCTCCATGCTCCAGCGCTCTGGGAGAGTTTATAGTCCTGACAGTTGAACACTGGATGACTGACAGCTGTCCTTCATCACAACGAAGACACAGAAATCCTCCTCATCTAAAACATGACTTTGATCTGCGTCCTCATCTGGACTCTCCTCTGCTTCACTCAGGGTGAGGAAAATCATTTTTCTGTCATGTGAAAATCATTTGGAGTGTAGCTGAGTTTCACCATCTCATGTCCAGAGTTTCTTCTCTCTCCTCAGGATCTGATGGACAAAATGTTGTTGTGACTCAATCAGCAGCCAGATCAGTGCAGCTCGGTCAGACTGTCACTACTGAGTGTAAGGCCAGTGTTCAACTACAAGGTTGTAGCCCACCTTGTCTTTCCTGGTACCACCAGAAACCTGGAGAAGCTCCTAAAGCTCTTATATATGTAACATCATCCAGATTTTCAGGAATCTCCTCCAGATTCAGTGGAAGTGGAAAAGGAAATGGATTAGACTTCACTCTGACCATCAGTGGAGTTCAGGCTGAAGATGCAGGAGTTTATTACTGTATGAGTTATCATTACATCAACAGTCAAAGTGTGTTCACACAGTGAAAAATCACCGTACAAAAACCTCCCTCAGTCTTACAACAGAAACTGAACTTTGTTCTGCACCTGGAATCTGCAGATGCAGAAACTGATACAGTTCATTAAACACAAACATTGAACACACATATTAATAATTTAAAATATAATAAACAGAAGAAAACAACCAGTATCCAGGTCAATTCTTGGTATTCCTCTTCTGACAGATAAAGTTTTGATTAATAATTTCCAATCATGACATAAAGCAGAACACATTCTATAAACGACCAGGTTGAATATATATATATTTTCTCCAGTTAAATGGAATCACTTAAATTATTCAGATCACAGACATTAAAACTGTTCTGGTATTTAAGGATTATAAAAGTGTCAAAACAAATGATAATCATTTTCAGTTACACATTTTATTGAGTAGATCTCAGGATTAATAACACAATAGAATATCTTTAAAATATATTGTTACTCTTTAATTGATACTAAAATTACTGTAACCTGAACAAACCTGTCATTTTATGACCATAATCAGAGTATAATAACACCATAAAGAGACACTTTTCAATATACATTGACATTATCAGCAGTGTTGCAGCAGTGAGGAGGAAACCTGCTGCCGGTTCATCTCCAGCTGACTGACTCTGTGTGTTTGCATATGTGTCCTGCCTCTCTCCAGCTGTTAAGAGGTCAGAGTTGATCAGTGGCTGTCCAGGCCTTTCAGAGCCACTGACACACCAGCAGCACAATGATGATGTCACTGACTCCACTGCTGACCATCCTGGGGCTCCTGGTTCAGGGTGAGACTCTGAGAAAAACTTGGTTTGAAGAAGATATGATGATTAAAATTCTGCTATCAGAGAGAAATATTGAAACAAGAAGTTAATGATTTATTTGATCTACTCAGAGATTATCAATCATTGTTAATCAAACATAATTTCTCTCAATTTTTATTTTTTATGTTTTCCAGGTTCATCAGGAGACATCATCCTGACTCAGACTCCTGGATCTCAGTCTGTTGCTGCAGGACAAACTGTCTTCATAAAGTGTAAAACCAGTTCAAGTGTTAATAGCAATCTCGACTGGTTCCTTCAGAAACCTGCAGAAGCTCCTAAACTCCTGATTTATTATGCTACAACTCGTCAGTCTGGAGTTCCAGTTCGGTTCAGTGGAAGTGGATCTGGTTCTGACTTCACTCTGACCATCAGTGGAGTTCAGGCTGAAGATTCAGGAGTTTTTTACTGTCAGCAGAGACAAAGCTTCCCACTCACACAGTGATAGAAAGTCGTACAAAAACCTTCAGCTGGAGAGGAACTGATCCGACTCAACAGCTGCTAGGAAACTGAAACACTAAAAGTATCCAGTACTAATATAATGTCAATAATAATTATGAAGAACCTGTTTAAATATCTATTTACCCATTTTCTTTTCTCACTGAGTAGATTTTTATTTTTTAGGTCTTTTGAATACATTAGTGAGCTTTTATGACTGAAAAAACAAATAATTGTAAAACAACATTTTTGTGATTATTTCAATTTGTTCAAGTGACCAAGTGTTGAACAGTGAGTCAGTAAATGACTTCAATTCTGCTTGACTTTAAAGATTCCTATAAATAAAAAACTGGTCAGATTTGATCAGTGTCAGTTCAGACCTTTCACAGCCACTGACACAGCAATAAGACTATTTAAAATTTTCTTCTGTCAAATAATTTACTTTTTAAAATTAGTCTTAAAAAATACTGATATCTTGGTAAAATTTACTGTCATGTGTTTAATGAGAAAGATGCACAATTGGTTTAGCTCATTTATATGAACTGCATAATAATGTTACATGAAGCAAAATATAAGTAAATTCCACTCTGTGGAATAAAACAATTTTTGTTTATGACATGAATTATAAAATTCACAGCTAAAACTAACTGGAAGAGAAACATAGAGAAACAAGTTGGACACCAGAAGTTGATGAGTAAATTATAACGATTATAAATTACTTAAAAGACGTAGTTTTTTGTTTTGTAACTTTGACATTTCTATAAAACAAAATACTAGAATAGGAGATATGATTTATTATTTATTGTGTGTCACGTGGAAGATAAATTTTTTTGATGTATTTTCCACAATGTGCTATGAGTAAAATGTGTTCATACTGGTATAAAATTGACTCAAATGGTTCTTTTTCATTATCATTTCACTCACACTGACCAACATTAATAACTACAGTTATTCTTCATAAAACGAATCATCACTCTACATAACATCTTTAACAAAATAATAAAATCTGGATAGGCACTGTCTTTTTTATTCTCAGAAAAATATAGTTTTGCCAAGAAAATATGAATAAAAAACACTTTGAGTGTGCAGTCCCTCAGTGTTTTCACTGCAAAAAACCCTGAATAAAAATACTGAAAAACTCAGACATGTACATTTTAATTTTATTTTATGTTATATGAACACATTCCAAGGCTGTTGAAGGCTCCATTGGACAGAAGATGTTTGGATTCATGAACTAAATGATAATTAAATTGCAAAATAAATCATCAAAAGTTGTGTGCATTAAATGTATAAAGCATTCACATTTGAAAACATTTCATCCAATCAGACGTTGAGTGGAATTTTTTAAATATCTCTTAAGGAGAAAATTGAAAAAAAACAAACAAACAAAACAAAAACAGAAGTTATTATGCGGAATGTTATCATGCAATTAATTTTAAAAATTGTTGCTTGTTTTGGACATTAAATATATTCACATGTCATTCTTGAGTCATTTGGGTTTAATGAAGGCCGCTGTCTCCCTCTACTGATCATTCTGAGAATAACACACTCATTTTGGGTCATATTGAGCTTTATTTCTTATAAATTGTGACTGATTCAGCATCTAATTATTTAGGATTCGAAAAACATACCTGCCTAAGTTTTGTTTCTAAACGCTCAGAACAAAATACATAAGACTTCTCCTTTTATTAGCTTTCACAATGTTCCTCCTAGTTTGGGTAATATTTCACCTTTCGTTCTCTTCACCAACATTATCCTTTTCTCCAGCCTCAGGGTGCAATGTTTATTTTACATTATATCTACAGTTGCATGTATGGATATGATGATGCAGCTTGCATCCAGCTATGTTCAGACCTTGATCCTAGTTTTATTCAAACAACTTTTATACCTGCATTTCACTGCATGTTAGGCCAATAAAATGCAACTTCATCACGTGAAGCATGAAGCCATTAATAACGTATCCTGTATTTTAACAAAAAAAAAAAAAATGTTTTTCAATTTCTCCAATTTTTATGTTTGCAGTTATTTTGCAGAAAGTTTTTTTTTCTCTGTATTCCCAGAAATGCCACGAGATGGCAGCACTGCTCCAGAGGTGTGCTGTGGAAATGAACGTATGATGTTGGATAAAAACACTTTCTTTTACTTCCAAGAACAGCAAAAATCGGCATATTAAGATTAGATAAATCAAAGACTCCTATCATGCAACAAATTTTTAGTTATGATGAGTTCAATCCTAAAAATTATATAACAACGCTCATTTTATTTTTTCTGAATTATTTTAATTCTGGCTGTGCCATGCAACTAAAATGTATAAAGAAAAATGTGACAAAATGAGATTAGGTGTAAACTTTGTTTCCACCTTAAAAAAATTAAGACTTCCAGTATAATTTACAGAGCAGTTTAATTGTCTGTGAGGCAAAATGGAAGAAGACGTAAAACTCTCCAAATACTCAACATGTCCCGTCTGATACATGACTTTTGAATGGTAATTATAAACAACTTTAAACATTGTGATCTTAAAGGTAAGCAAAAGGTCTTGTAATTTACAAAAATATTGGAATTATTTAAATTCATTTTATTTTTCAGAAAATGTCTTCAAGTTGAAAATGTCTGACTTCAAACTCACAAATATTTGCCACTTTTTCTGCACAACTCTGAAGAAAATGTACTGAAGTCTCATATTAAGCATGTTAGACATTAATCTGCAGGACATCTGTCAAGACAAAGAGAGAAATAATACTTTGAAGCAAAAATATTTGCTTAGTGTTATCTGTGAATTTTAAACTTGTATTACTGTTTCTCTGGACTACAAATGATATCAAGCAAGTCATTTTTAGCCTGTCTTCAAAATATGAAATTCAAAGAAAATACTATTTGTGATGTGTGTTAGCATACATCAGAAAATTACTAAAAGAAAGTAAAATTTGTCCTCTGTCTTTAAGTTTTTGTGGAAAGATTTTTAGTTTAGCCGCAAACTCGCCAGATCACTTACTGAATACATATATATTACATAGATTACATTTAATCTGTGGAAAGTAAAAACAAATATAAAATAAATTACTCATTATATAAATGTTAATGTGATTTAGTACTGAAGAATGCTCTTCACCCTTAAATAAATTGAAAATGTGATCAATTCATCAGAAGTTTCATGGCTTTAAAATAATCCAAAGTTAAAGTTTTAAAGCTTTTCAACAGGCGTCTACATATATATGCATTTATCCTCTAATTGTGATCACAAATTATGACATATTCCATTTAATATTATAAAGAAGACCATGCAGAATAAAGGAAGAGAATAATTTGTTCTTCAAAATGCCCTGCCGAGTGAAACCAGTTAAAGTATAAAAATCAATCCAGTGAGTCAGACTGGGCCACTGATCTCTCGTTGATTTTCAGTGTTACCGACACTGGATCCAGTGAGCCCAGAACCGCCTTGCAGGTCACAGAAAATATCTTCTTCCAGTTCTCCTCATCAACCGTCAAGGAGCTGCTCCAGGCGTAGTGGTCATCATCTAGAGGCGTCACTGGGCCCCGTTCCTCTTTCCAGTGGATTTGGCTGCTGCTGTTGACCTGCCACTGCAATTGCCAGTCAGAGGGGAAGCCCTTGTTTCCCAGACATGTGAAGGTTAACTTCCCCTGCTGCGGCTCCTCACTGGAGGGGGCCAGCAAAGTCAGGTTGGGATGTGAAACATCTATGAGACAATAAACACCTTTTATGGTCAGGATCAACCCAACTGTCTGTCAACAGCAAACACATGTTCTGGTCAATAACTGGACTTCTCTTTTTCTGCAAATGATTCACTTCATTCTAGTCTTATTTATAAATTATTTAATGTACGGTCACAGCAAATGGTAAATGACCTGGACTTGTAAAGCATTTATGAAGTGCAGAGGACCCCAAAAGCCAAAGTGAGACAGACACTGAGGGGATCAAACCGTCAACCTCAAACTCATGTCACCATCTTCACCACAACAGTACAACAGAATCCTCTATTGACCATTTGATAATCATTTGAAACATAAAATATACTGAGATAATACAATCTCCTGTGGCCACACTTTTCTTCAAATTATTTAGTAAAAATATTGTTTTTGGTGTGAGAACTGATATTTGTTGTTGATGTATAAAAAGTCTTAAAATAAGTTTAATTACAGTAAAGCATTCGTAAATTTCTCAAAGCAAGATATTTCTTCCACCAGTAATATTTCTCTTCAAATTACACTGGTTTCACATTAAACTTTAATGTTAGGAAAAGCCTAAATAATAGCAGATTTTAAAATAATATTTTAAAGCTCTGTGTACTGTGACCAGTTTAGTAGTATAACTCCACAATTTAACCACTTTTAAGGTCAAAAGCTCAGCTTGCCATTTAAAAAACTGCAGAAAAAGAAAGTCCAGTATAAAAAGTAACAAGATATCAAAAATATTAAATACCTTTCTCAGTCACAACATGGAGTTCAACTATTCCAATTTCAGCAGCATGGTTCCCCAATATTATGACAGTATAATTTCCGCTGTCATTCAGTTGTACGGAGGTCAGAATCAGGTGGCCGTTGGCCGAATCAATCGAAGCTCTACCTTCGTAGCGATCGTTCACCTTGAGACCTTCTGGACGCAGAAGAGCAACATTTACAATTTGGTTTTCACCTTTGAAGTTCCAGGTTATTATGTTATGTGGCTCATTCTCAATCTCTATTTTAAGTGTCGCGTTTCCCCCCAAATAGGCTTGCACTGGACTCTCCGACACAATCTTCTGACCAACACTGGGCCCTGTAGGCAAGCATGAAAGGGTTAGATTGTTTTATAAACATTTAAAGGTGTAAACAAGAGTAATATTTATTCAAATAGAGGCCAAACTTTAATAAAGATCATCATTTAGTATTTTTATCAGTATTGAGTTCAGCTTAGCAAAAGGAAACAAAATAGACTGATGATCATCAGGTCTTACAGTTATTACAAAATATCCAGTTAATGTGTAACATTTCATGCATTAAATTACACAGAAATGTTAAACCTTACCTATGAAACAGAGGAAAAACACAAGTGATTTTAAGCTGAACAGATCCATGTTTCTCTGATAGGACAGATGATATTGCAATGCTTTTAAAGGGTAAATACAGGAAGCTCAAAGAGCATGTTTTCTCTGTAAACTTACCGTTATACAAACTGGAGTTTAGTCAGCAAAAGCTAATTATTTACAGATTTCAACTTGCGTACTAAAGTTACTGTTGTTGAAGATTTAAGATTGATATAATCTTTGTGTGGCCAACAACATATGATCTCTTTTACTTTCTTTGTTTTTTTTACAATCTGCTGTTTGTTTAATGAGATGATTCGGAGAATTTCAGCCTAGTTTTTCCCCGTGTCACACTTTCTACCCATTTCTCCTACTTCAATGCCTCACATCTCTTTTATTTTTTTTTGTTTTATGCAGTTGCCCCTTCATGGACTCTTAAAATAATATAGTCAGTATGAACTGATGGCACCATGTCAGGCCTGGCTTTATCTCTTATCCTGGATTTCTGAATCCGAATTTTTGTGAAACAGCCCTCAGTTTAGCACTTTGGTTAAATATTCTGTTTTAAGCTTTGCTTTATGAATAAAATGGGATCGAACATATTGCATTTCCTGCATGAAACAAACAGAAGTTGGCATCTGTGTGTGATGACTTGCTGCCTTGAACACCAGATTTAGTTTTGTGTAACAAAAAGGTAAGGCTAATGTTTTTTTCTTCATTAATAAACCAAAAATAGATAGATAGATAGATAGATAGATAGATAGATAGATAGATAGATAGATAGATAGATAGATAGATAGATAGATAGATAGATAGATAGATAGATAGATAGATAGATAGATAGATAGATAGATAGATAGATAGATAGATAGATAGATAGATAGATAGATATCTTAAAAGACCACCAGATGGCAGCACCATGATATAGATAAAATAAGCCACAATATTTTCTTCCATTTTTTAGTTTAGGCGTAATAATGCATTTTTCCACATGCATTAAATGCATTACCTGTTTGTGTGAAATAACCAGAAGTTCATCATTAATCTTTTAAAAATATTTTTAACGTATTACATTTCAGTCTGGATAATTATTAGCCTACTAATATTTTATATGACGTGATAGTATTACGCCACAACAAATTCAAAGAAAAAAGCAGAAACGTATGAAATAAATTTCAAAATGAGAGAAAAAAGGAAATTACAAAGTGTCTGCGGTTTGTTGAGACTTTGTCACTCAGACTCGCTCATCTGAAAAATAACTCAACGTTGCTGTAAATAAAAGTCAGGAATAAACTCCTTACCGAAAAGAGGCAGGCAGGGAGTCATTCTTGCTTCATTGAGGTTGTTGTGTCCACACCTCGCTGGGTGTGTCCTGGTAAAAGCAGCAGGTACACCGCAGTTCCGCTCCTGTGTCTCTGCTGGGAAGACTTGAAACCGTCCAGGATGGATCTGATCGCCTTTTCGTTTCTTTTGCTCCTCTCTCAATTCGGTGAGCCTTAACTTTGTTTATTATTTAAATTATTTATACAGTCTGTATTTAAAAGACCTTTTTTTTTTTCTTTTTTCTTTTTTAAGTATCCGAGTATTTATGTTTCGCTCTGTCCTTCGTGTCTGCTCTGGGTGTGCTTTAAGTATATGAATGAAACACGACTGCTTTATTATTAATTAGATATTTTTGCTTTTGCTCACACGCAGGCTGTTCTGCTGGAGACAAAGTTCTACCCGACGGTCCTCTGGATGCACTGTTGGGGAAAGATTTGACAATAAATCTCCTGAGTCCAATAGAACAAAGCGACATCTTAACATGGAGTTTCAAGAGTTCTACATCAATTGGTACTCTGAGAGGTGGCAGCGCTACAATTACCGTGGCATATAAAGATAGAGCTTCCATTAACATCACCAACGGGGCCCTGACTCTGAAGTCCCTAAAATCAGCGGACAGCGGAGATTATAATGTAGTAATAATCGGGAATGCAGGCGGTATTCCCGGAGAGGTTAAAATCCGAGTTCTGGGTGAGTTATTAATACTTTATTATTGTCTGCTTAGTCTTTAGAGTTTTTATATATACTTTTTTCTGACTTTTTAAATGCAGGAATGTGTTTGAAATAAAGTAGTCAGGATCTGCTGTAGTTCTTTTGTTTGTTTGTTTGTGTTTTTTCACGGCTTATGCACTGTTAGTGTTCATAAATTTGTTGCAATATGAGAGAAAAATTGTGAAATTTGCTGGAAAAGTCCCGAGTCCCTTACACCAGGAGATACCAGGGCGTGGCTCTTTGGACTGTTCTCTGCAGTATGAATTTGTTTCATAATTTTATGGGATCCAGCTTGAAGAGTTTTACTCTTTTATTTATTCCCTTTTTGGCGTGACCCCCTTTTTAGTGCTGTTTTGAAGTTTAGAGCCCATTTGACTACTGGTGTCCTAATTTTAACCACATTCATAAGCCTACTTCCTGTATTTCTGATTTAACCCTAAAGAATAAGGCCATCATGTTGATTTACATCATAGTCTTACTGGCTCTTTTCGATGGACCAGCTTAGCAAACCAGTTTCGCATCAAAAATCATGTGTAAATTCTTCAATAAAAAAAACAAAAATGAAGCTGTCGGCATTTTGGAAAAGAATCAGTTCTAATGGTTAGCACTTATTTAGACATTTTGTTGGCTCTATTATTAAGAATGGTTAGAAAGTCTTGCTACAAATTCTGCCTTTACTGCAGTATCATAGTCTCAGACCAAGGATCCTGTGCCAAGATGACGGTTTCTTGAAATAAATGCAATTGAAGTAACTTCCAGTTTTCTGTTGATCAGAATGTCTAAGGACTTACAATCAGTAATGTCTTTCTTGTTTGCAAATATAGCATATGGATCAAAAAACAATTTCTTAAAGTCATTATGAATGAAGCATAATTTAGGATTAAATTAAATTAGATGAAGTTTATTTGACTCCCTGGTGGATTTCCTTCTGGAGGAGTAGCTTCTTAACAGTTACAGACTTATCAATGAGAGGGTTTGCCTCTGTATTCTTAAAGCAAAGCCATTCTTGTCATTCAAACAGTTTTAAAATGTAAGTTCAGTTTTATCTCCAGTTGGTGCAGTTTCTTTCAGCATTAGAGCATATCTGTAAATTAGTGTAAGAGTCAGTTGAAGAGTTCTTACAGTTCAGATTCAGATGTGGTTGCCTCTCCTTTACATTGTCTCACACCCACTGTTGCCTAATCTGCTGACTGCAAGTAGTGCAGTCATTGGATTATCTGTAACCAGTTAAACTGGTCTAATGGTTGCAGTCGTTCATCCATTTACATTCACTGTATTGATATGTTGATTTCAGCTCATAAATTAATGTTGAAGAGGACTCAGTCCTGGGTGTGTGCATTATTGACTCTTTGCTCGTCATTATAGTCAGATTTCATCTACAAAAGAAGAGATTTCTTAAGATCTTTATGGAAATGCCTTTCATATGACACACATCCTGTTCAGATTTCAACAAAGTTCAATCAAATACAGTTACATTTGATAAAACATAGATATGACATTGTAAAATAAATTCCCCAAGACTTGAGTAGATGATCTGATTGATGTTGAGATTTGTGAATTTTAAATCTGAAAACATGGTGGTGATGGAAATCTTCTTGTGTTATGTTCTCTGTTCTATGGCTATTTTTCTCTGCAGAACCTGTGTCTGATGTCATGATCAAATCAAACCTCCCTGAAGTCATTGAGCACAACAGCACAGTGGAGCTTACCTGCTCTTGCAAAGGATCTATTGAGAGCTTCACCTGGACCAATGACAGCAAAATCATTGAACCTGATGGCAAACGGTTTACTGTGAAACCGTCGGTGATGTCAGACACGGTGAAATTAGTTCATATGCATTTTGACATTCAGAATTTATGATTCAGTTAATAATAGATATGCATATGCAAAGTTTTTATACACGGAGTATGAGCTTTTAAACTAAACTGATTGTTTAAATTTGTTTAAATTTGTGAATTAAATGTTGCTATAAAATTTGGCTCAAACTATTTTCTCTTACAGAAAAGAAAAAGTTGAAATATTGATACAACAAAGTTAATCTATATTAACAGTTTTTATTTTTCTTATTTTTTGGAGCTTATGCAAAATTGTAAGGAGTTGCTGATCAATATTTAATTGATATTTTCTCTTTAGATTGAAATACCGGGAAAATATTCTAGTCAGCTGACCATCACAGGTGTCCAGAGGTATGACCTGGTTGGCCCAATTGTCTGCACAGCAGCAAACACACTGCAAAAAGACAGCAGCGCCAAATTCAACCTCACAGTCTTCTGTAAGTTATTCACAGACACTTCACAGAAACCTCTTCTTAAGCAGCCTTAAAGGCAGAACTCGTATCCTTGCAGAAAAATAACAGAATTGGATAGAGAAATATTGCAGGATATGCAATATTTAATGCATATTCTGTGCATTAAACTTCACAGAATATAAAGGAGTGGCTTTTGACTAATTATTCGCCTTACTGGATTGGCATGTTTTCCTGTTGTTCCCATTGTGAAGACTGGCTAAAAGTAATCGGCATTCTTCTCACCTCAGAGAAAATGAAAGACACTTTTTGACTAAATTGTGGAAATATACATCTTTAGTTGTAACAGTGAAGTAAAATTAATTTTAAGGCTTTATTTTTAGATGTGTGTCAAACTCATATAAGTCATGGTGGTTAGACAGATATTGGTATTCTCTATTCATTTCAGTCAGTTTTCATTGTTTAGTTTTCATTGTTTGCCAGGTTGCACTTGACTGAATGAGCTCCACACCTGTTTGACAACAAAAGGTCACCAAGAGCAAATGGCCATTTGTCATAAATAGTTAATCTGCATGGTTTTCATGCCAACATATGAGGGTGTACATTATGCTGAGTTAGTCCTGTAAAAAAAAATTAATCCTGTTCCAATTCCAACAAAAAGCCTTATCTTAGTAGCCTTGTAGTAATGTAAACTACTGCAATTGAAACGCCTATGCATGTTTGCAAGGCGCTCCCTTTCAGCCTACCCTCTAAGGCTAAAACCACATTGTGTACACAGCAGCCTACACCTCCGCTCCTTCTGCATGAATAACCTGAAAGGCAGACAAACCACACCAACCACAGCTTTAGCCTGTCATTAATTAATCAAGAGCTTACCGCTACAGTTCAGGAAGGCTGAGGAGGGACAGGTCAAGTTGGATAAGAAAAACAGAGAATCTGACCATTAGTTAATAAAATCACATTGAAAATGTCATTTTTGTAACTTGTAGCTGCAGAATCACCCTGAAAGAGCCTGTTTTGAGAATCTTTAGTTGTAAAGCTGTATAAGAAATGGTAAAAGCAGTTTCACAACCCTCCTTCATACAAAACAAGTAAAATTAAGACTATGCATAATCCATAAAACAAACATACAAGTTTCTTCCATTATCACTGCAAAAACTCAAAATCTTACCAAATAGTTTTGGTCTAGTTTTTAGTTCAAATATCTTACTACATATGAAATAAGGTAAAAGTACTTAAACGTAACTTTTCAGAAAGATATAGACAAGGCTTATTTTAAGTAAATAATTCCTTAATATTGATGAAAAATTATTTGTTCTATCGGCAGATAAATTAACTTATGTGGTACTTTTTCATTTATACTTAAAACAAGCTTCTGTATCTTGCTAAAAGTTACTTGTCAATTAGTTTTGTCTTATTTCAAAATTGCAAAGATATCTGCAGTAGAAAATAGACAAAAAAAAATACTTGGAAAGATTTCATGCTTTTGCTGTGCATACATTATTTGTAAGCCCATTTG
This sequence comes from Poeciliopsis prolifica, assembly GCF_027474105.1. Taxonomy (NCBI): domain Eukaryota; kingdom Metazoa; phylum Chordata; class Actinopteri; order Cyprinodontiformes; family Poeciliidae; genus Poeciliopsis; species Poeciliopsis prolifica. Next base: position 385,293 of record NW_026562462.1, on the reverse strand, counting down.
CTTAGATTTCATTATGTGTATTTGTTCCATAGATGGACCCGAGGATGTCATCATTAAGCCCTCTAAACAACTGGCATTTGTGCCGTCCAATTCGGATTTCAACCTGACATGTTCGGCCTCCTCCAAACCCGCTGCTACTTTCACCTGGTTTTATGACACAAAGCAGATAGAGGCCACTGGTCCAGTCCTCACCCTGAAAGTCATTGAGGAGCAGGGATTTGGACATACGATGGGCAACTACAGGTGTGTAGCTCAAAATGAGAAGACCAAACGAAAGGCTTCATCTATTGCTGTTCAGTTCTCCGTGATGGGTGAGTATTGACTAGAAAATATCCATTGTTAGTTAAATCAGGTAGTGTGTTATGCCAATGGCCATCACATTTAGATCTGGAATAGTTGACCAAGTATTTTCTTTTAAAGTAGCAATCCTAGTACCATTTCACTGATCTTAATAAAATGACTACTGAGTTTATAGAGTTATTATTATTAACAACCTTAAGAGAAAAAAATAGTTTAAATTGACCATTAAGCCAACAATGTCATTCAAATTACATTTAAATCAGAGGGAGAATATGCAAACTGATTTTTCTTTTAAATAGAATCAGTAAAAAATGGGAAGTAGGAAAATAATAATTTGATAATATATTGCCATATAGGTTTGCTACAACCAAATAGTTAAGGTCAGTGTTTATTCCAGAGACAAACAGGACTAAAGTCTCAGATTTGTGACACGCCTTTCAAGAACCAAACTGTTAAATTAATACCTACAAACAAGCCTTCTGTGCGTTCAAGGAAACCCAACAAACAGACTGTAGCTCGCACTTGATATTTTGTGTCACAAGCAGTTTCTGTAATTTGCAGCCAACCATTATTTTACATTTTTCTTTCTGTCATGGCCGCTGTTTCATGCGGATAACAAACTATTTCTGCGTGCATGATCTTACACTATGCCTGAAGGAGTTATAAAGCAGAAATGTGACAGTTGGCTCCAAAATGAAACTGGCTTCAGCTTTTGTATTGGTGACTCATGTCATCTTTAGCATGTCGACACAGCATTAAATTATGAAGTCTCCAGCATTACAGCTGAAACAAGAGACTTCTGTAGTCATCACGCGTCAAGTTAGGAAGTGAATATTTGCACCTCAAAATGAAAAACTTCCATCGAAGCCTGAAAACTGGTTGTGCTACTTTTGGCAGAAACACTTACAATGAATGGAAATGCGTTTTTTATTTTGCTTTGGAGGAACTCTTAATTGTAGAGTAGTTTAATTTCAGTCCTGTTGGATAGTGTCCTCTTGCATGACCAGCCTGTTTGAGCCCTTCACAAAGTGTCTTAATAAATTATCATTATTTTATTTCAGAAACCATGTAGCTTTATTTTATTTTTTTTTAGACATTCAGAGATTAACTGGCAATTGTGCTTTGGATTAATTTCTTGCTGCACATGCAAAGTTAACTAGAGCTTCAGGACACATATTCAATGTATGAATTAATGGTTTCAATAGTTGATGCACGTTGCTCATTCCCTAAATCAACAAATCATAATCTGCAAGACACTAGCACCGGCATGCATAACAGTCGAAATGGTGGCCTTTTTCTGAAATGTGATGTTGTAATCTTAATGTGAAGTATTTCCTATTCATTACTTTCTTATTCAGGATTTTTGATTTTAGTAAATTATACTTCCACATTATAAAATGAGGAAAATGTCAAATGAGACAATAATAATGACATGATACCTACAGTTATTTGAACTGACTTAGAAACAGCAAGAGTGATGGCTTCCTTCTTTCCATTCATGCTCACAGAGGCCATTTCTGGCATTAAGTTAAGTGGTCCAAATGGTATCCTCATCGCTGGCAACAGCAGCGCCAAACTCAGCTGCCAGGCAACACAAGGCAACGTGTCGGAAATAATCTGGTTGAAGGATGGCAAACGCCTTTCCCCCGACTCCCATGTCGAATTCTCCAACGATGGTACCTCAATAAATATCGAAGTGCTGAAGAAAGAGGACAATGGAGAATACATATGTCAGCTCAGCAACTCTGTCAGCACAAAAGAAGCTAACTTCACAATGGTGGTCAACTGTAAGTGTTTCAGAAGCATTTATTGCATTTTGTTGATTTAGTGATGACAGTTTCATGTTAAATCTTTACTTCACTTTATTCAGATGGTCCTGAAACACCAGTGGTGAAGGGAGACAAAGAAGTGCAGTTGAATACACGTGTGGAGCTCATCTGTTCTGTCTCGTCTGTCCCTCCTGCCAAAATTATCTGGAAGCTAAATGGGACAGTGATCCCTGGTGAAACAAAAACTACGTTGATCTACAATAACATAGAGTATAAGAAATCAGGAACATACACATGTGAGGCAAGCAATGAAGTCACTGGGAAGTCCACCAACTCCCCCCCTCTCTCCGTCACCGTTAAAGGTAAGATTGTTATGTCAGTCAATTGTTGTATTAGTGTTACATCAGGAGTGCCAGGTGCAGAACACAACTGTAGATGAAATCAGGAGCACATATTTTTGATGTTTTAGCATTTGAATCATTTAATCCCCTAAATGTTTTGTTAATAATCTGCCAGCAAAACCAGAAACCTATTGATCTTGGAACACTAAGCTACAATATCTGTTTGTCTGACATCATAGAGAGTAAGAGCAACCTCACTCAATGGTTGTCCTGTACTTGACAGAGTTTCATTTTCCTCACCTTGAAAAATTACATGTCCACGGCAGAATAATGTGCCTTATTTGGAGTAGCATTTCCACTAATCCATCACATTCCTGGGTATAGAAAAGTTAAAGCCGAACCAACCAAGTAGTAAATACTTGGTATATTACAAATCTATTGGAATACCTTTACTTTTAATACTTTGGTGTGTATTACATAACAAGCATTTGAGACATTTTATAGCGTAAATCGGTCCAATTCATGCAGATCTCTGTAAGCGTATGTCATTTCTTTAAATTGTTTGAATTTGTGTGCACTTTACAATTCGGTTTGAATCCTGGAAATTCTAATCCAGTGGTTGCATTGAAAAATAAAGAGTCAGAATCAGCTTATCTATGCATTTTACCATGTTAATTTCCAGAATAGTACTAGTAGAGGCTGCACAAGACAACACAACTATGCTGCCATCAAGATCTCAGTGTACAATGTTATTAACCCAAACGAGGAACTGGAATGGAATCAGTGACGTTCGATGAGGTTCATAGTTGGCGACTTAATGATAATCAGACATATAAAGATAGAGCCCCTGGATTTTACTGTTTACATCAGTTTGTTTCAGTAATACAGTTTTAGGCTCCATGTTTATTTTGCGATTATTGATAAGTGATGGCTGTGGTAAAAGGACAAAACTACAAATATGCACTTGACTGCATGGCTCACTCGCTGTTACTGTCTCTTACTCTGTAGTCGTGGAGTCACAATGTCTGGGATCATGAGCGCCCCCTGCCATGAGGCAGGAGAACTGCCTGCCTCACCTCCAGTCTGTTCTCTGTCATTTCTGATTGCTCCTCAGCGCACAAAGCACGTTACACACGTGCTTTGTGACAAAAAACTCTGTACATTATATACATAAGCTAAATTATGGAAAATCAGTTCATATTTTAAATGTTTTTTAGCCATTTCATTGGCGACGTTCAGACAGGAGGCGCATGCTCCCATAGATTGGCTGCCAGCGCCGTTAGCCAGAGGTTGATGAATCCCAGTGAGGCTCAGCTCACTGCTGCCTCACCAGCTTCGCTTCCCAGCATTTGAATGGGAAATTACGAAAACTCAGCGTTTTTGAAGAAAAAATAATGAAAATTGGTTAAGCTAAATAATAATAATAAATACTTTACAGTACAAACCACAGACTGAAAATATCAATATAAATAATTTTATATTTTTCCATTATGACAGGTGAGGCTCTGGCTCACTTGCCTCCCCTGACCGCATGGAATGTATCTTAGAAACCGTTTTTCATTTGTCATGGAAAACGGAAATACATGCCAGTAGTATTTTCAGTCTTTTTCATGAAGTCTCCCTGCAGTTGACGCAATACGTCAAACATGTGACAGTGCCCAACGTGCCCAGAAAGGCCTCAGAGAAAAAGGGAAGCATCATAATGACCTTTCTGTAAAATTGGAGGCAGGAAAATGTGGTTTTACTGATATTTTCATCGCAACATTTGACAGTAGCATCACAGTCGCACGGTTTCCTAACATTTTGCAGTTCCAGGATACTTTAGGGCGGTTGCTCACTCTGACAGAGTCTGTCATTCGATTGCCACCATAAAAATAATTTTGCAAACAAACCACCAGTTTCCCAACAGTAATGACCTGTTGCCCTTTAGGTCGTCTGTTTCGCAACATTCAAAGACATCTAAACCAATGCTACAAATACATATAAATTGGACAAATAGTACATAATTAAATTTTTCAGAATCAAAACAGAAATATGTCACTCAACCGCCTTAAATAATAATTCACAGTACTTGTTAATGGTGGTAACTGAGTTGAGTCAGACCATGTAGTGAAAAGAAAATTTAAAAAATCGTGATTTCCTTAGAAATTAGAATTTAATTATGCCTTTCTGTAGAATACATTTCAACTTATATAATGTCAATTGTTGAAATGATCATTACTAGAGATAATTTCCCATACAAAATGTATGTGTTCCTGCCAAACTTTCTATATATTTATCTATCTCATATGATCAGACAGATACACCTTACTTCATCTTTCTGGTTCAAGCTGTATATCCCCAAAAGGGCACGAGACTTATCAATGTGCAAAACATTTTTTGTGATTATCGTGGTTTTAATTATTGTTGTGTGATGTTTTTCTAGAAAACATAGACGAAGGTCTTTCCGATGGAGCCATTGCCGGAATCGTCATTGCATGCCTTGTTGCAGTTGGAGTCGCCATCGCCCTATTCTTCTACTGCAGAGGGAAAGTACCGTAAGTACTCTTTATCTTTGTACAGCAAGTTATTATGCAGATTTGGTGATGAACAGATCAAACAGTGAAGAAGAGTAAACCAGAGGAACTGTCTAAGAGATGAACTGGTGTTCATGTGAGAGAATACAACAAATCCAAGTTCATTGTTAGAGTACTTGTACTTTCTGGACTTCTTTTTGAAATTTCTCTTAAGCAGAAACCAGGCTCAATTTATTTCTGCTTTAGATCACTGCAAAAGGTCAAAGATAGGATTTAAGTCAAGTTATTTGCAGAAAATGGCTTCAAGGCTAGTTTGTTGTGTACAGGAGAACTGATTGACATTATGAGGAACAATGGTTTAAGAGAACCTCTTGTTTTAAATATCTGTGAGCTTATTCTTGTTAGATCTAAGGACCAGTTGAAACCAGAATAAATTCAGTCACATGTATCAACATACTTAAAAGCGATGAAAGAGTGAATTGTTTCAAGTCCTGGCTGCGTTTAGCTCTGCTATTGTCTCTATAACTTACTGTCCACTGAATACAAGAGAAAGCTGTTGTGTTTTTTTTTGCTTCCGATGAAGGATAAATTGCTTTAGTTCGCAGCTTCTTGCAGTGTCTATAACACCTCTCTTTGTTTCTGTTTCTCAATATTGCGACCACTTTGTGACCTTTTTGGAAATTCTGGACATTCCTCTTGCTTTGGTGCCTTGCAACATGTCAGGATGATGTACAAACACATCCAAATTATGCAGTTGCTAAACTCTTACAGCACTGAATTCCTTTTGTTGCATGAAAATATTTCACCACTGAATCCAATTCTTGCACCTATAAAAAAGTCTTTACTATCATTACGACAAACTTACAAAGAAAAGAACAGTCCCAGCTGTCAAAATATGCTTTTAGTTGTTCTTTTTAATTATGACATGATTAGCACTAGATAGTATAATTGCATGGCTAATAAGTGCTCGTAGTTCACTTCAGTGGAAGTCAACAGGTGTTGTGCTCCTAGTAAACCTGGCCAGTATGAGATTCTCATGGTGTGATAACATAAGTTTTAATTGCATTTACAAAAACAGCAGAGCTTCATTACCTCATGATCCTTACATTCACAGAAGATTCACTGGAAAAATACTTAAACCATCAGAACAGTATGTATTGTTCCTATTAATCACAGGCTTGAGCAAAAAATTGAGACCGTTCCCTCACACTTACGTGTCACATTCTTTACATATAAGTAACATCCGTTGGCGTTTCATCATACTGGACCACAACAGAAACTGCCATCCTGAAACAAACGAGTGAGTCAGTAAGAGATATTCACATTCCTTAGTTCAGAAGCAAGAGACAAAATGTTTACATACAGCTGAGCTTTCAAAGTAAAACATTAAAAAACTGAAATAATACTTGTTACTCTTTTCTTCTCTTTGTAGTAAATAGTAAATATATCAATAGTTTCATTTGATCACCTTATTAAATTAATGGCCTAATTCATTTTTTTTGGCCAAAATTACATTTGGAAAAAAATGACTTAGACATTTACTTTAGGAAAGTAACAATTTGTAGTGGCCAATAGAAGTCAAATCAGAAAAATAGCTTATGAAATTCATTGCCTATAATGGCAAACCAATAAAATTCTCCTTAAAAAAACTGAACTGATGCTTGCAAAATTCAACAGGAATGATTTGTAAGAGCAAACGACCAACAGCCATCCAACTGGTATTTCTACTTTTGTTCCAAAGAAATACACTCAGAACAAAGGAATGAAACCGTCTCTTATACTTTTAGTTAAAGTGAGACTTTTTTTTACAGCACAAGGAAAGCCACAGATACTTCAGAATTGTTTAGCCATCCTTACACAAAGTACTTTAAGCCTCTACATTCAGTTTATTAAAAAATCCTTTATAGCCAAAGGAACTGTTCATCATTGAGGGAGTGAGATCATGTTCTGTAGGTAGACCTTTCCCTCCTTGCTTGGCCTTTAACAAATCTCCTGTCAGGATTATCTGATGCTACGGGGGTCATTGGGTCTCCGGTTTAGCGGTGGTGGGAGGTGTTCTTACTTAGAGGAACTCCTAAAAACCCTGAAGCCTTCAAGGTATTTTCTTGCATGGAGCAAGATAAACTGTGTCTGGTAGGAAGAATCCAAGTCATAAACGAGTCTTCAACCTTCTCCTGAAAGGTTCTGGATTCACTGTGTGTGAAATCACTCCACACTGTCGAAGATTAAATACTTACATTTTTCTTCAAATGAGATGATGAGTTTGGTTGGTGTCTGAGTTTCCTACTGTTTCTCTCAGGATTTTTGTACATAGGATTCCTTTGAGGGATTTTATTTGGTCATTGATAGAGGTTTTCAATCTGTTGTGATCTACCTTGCAACTTGGTAACAAACCATGTGATGCAGGAGTGAAACTGAAACACTGCTGGGCGGCCCTTCAGTCTTACAATTCAGACTTCAAGTCCATACTGCAGATGCTTTGGTCAAATATGACATTTGAGAACTTTTTGTGCAATAAAGAGTGCTGTCAAAAAAGACGAGAGAAGACAGAAAGAAACTAAGTTAATTGTTGCACTCAACCTTTTCAGACATGCCAAACACTGCCAAAAGTGGCAACAACCAAAGTGCAGACAGAAGATGATAGACTGTGCCATAACCTGTTCAACACAAATATGCCAGTTCAGCAATAAACATGTTGCTGCAGAGAAGAATGCCCTTATTTCTTATTAAAGTCTTGAAACGTAAATGATTTCAGGTAAAAAAAAGTTAAAAGTTGACTCTTTTGGCTTACCTCAACATTTCTTGGACGACACCGTCTTATCAACTGCAGGGTTATTTTCTTAATACACTTGCACAGTCTAGGCTCTTAAAGTACCAAAAGATAGTAGTATTGTCTAGTACCCTGCATAGTTACAGTGTCTCAATCAACAGAAGTAGTTTTGGGATTTAGTGGAACAGAAGATTCGCATCATGGATGTGCAGCTGGATAATAGGTAGAAACTACCTATGTGCACAATGCTTGCATGTCAGTATGAACTCAAAATGTCCAAGGAATGCTTCCAGAACCTTGTTAAATGTATGTCACAATAAGCTAAGGCAGATCTCAAGCTAAAAGGGGTGTCCAAACTGTCACTAGCAGGATGTATTTGATAAAGTGGCTGTTGAGTGTATTTGTGTATTTATTGTTTTGAGGGAAATTACTACAAAACAACTGACTCAGGCTTAAGGAGTCAGTTGACCTAAGACTGAAGGTCTGAGGTCAATTTTCCTGGTACTTGAATGTTTTGTGTTTTGTGCTTGAGGGGAAAACAAACATAAAGGATGAACAACAGACTAAAGCCTAGAAGGCCATATCTAAATATCTTCAAAAGTCAAAATAAAGATAAAAATCCCTGATTATCAATGGGTCTTAAAAGGATTCTGAATGACAAAAGAAAGGATGTAGATTAAACTGCAGGTGCACACTGATAACATACAAAGAGACACTGCCTCAACTTGTGCAACGCAATAAAACCACTCATATGAAACATTGTGCAATCTGTTTTGTGCATAGACATACATTCAGTTATGCCCATATTTTTCAGTTAGCAGTTATATTTTAGAAAGAGTTAGATTAGCAGCTACCTTATACGTATTTAAGGTAGCTGCTAATGAACTTACCGACAAAAAAGTGAGGATAAAAAATTGTCACTCACTAGTACCCATAACTACTATAAAACATGTAATTTTTACACTTATTCCTGCAACAATGACTTTATAAGAAGTGCATTTGTTGATGCTAACTTGTAAGTAATACAGCTGTGTACAATTTCCATGTAAAGCTTATTTTTTTGTGAAAACTTGCAGGGCACTTCAGTGTAGATCAGTGCAGTTCAGTCAAGAGAAAGAGAGACCAAATGGTTTGTTCGCTTAGGAACCACAGTACAACCACAAAGATCTTGATAATGTTGGATTACGATGTGATAATGCAACTTCAGTCAATGGCAGAGGTCTGGAGCGACATCCTGTCATGTCACAGCACCAGAGGCACAACAGAAACTGACATCCCAAAGAAATGTGGAAACAGACAAACCAGTGGCAGAGTTTCATTTCTACAATGACTAGTAGAAATGTTTGCTGCCCCTGAAAGTTGACACTTTTTCCCAGTTCTTTACCACCAAGTGGAAAATCTGTTCTCAGGACAACTATTAATTGTGTACTCCACAAATCTGCCCCATATCGAGTAGTGGCAAGAAGAAAACAAAAGTTGAAAGTTAAAAAGTCCTGTTTCAAGTTGTTAGCAAAACATTTGGAGGAAACACCAAACATGTTGAAGAAAGTTCTCTGGCCAAAGACCTGAATTGAATGTTTTGTCTTCCATAACAAACACTAGATATGATGGAAAACTTACGCAGCAGATCGCCTTGAATAAACCACTCCTGCTGTAAAACATGGTGGTGGCAGCATCATGTTGTGGGGATGCTTTTCTACAGCAGGGAGAAGGAAGCCTATCAAAGTCAATGTGAGGATTGATGGAGCTAAATACAGAATTATCCGTGGAGATGTTAAAAGACAAATGTTCACTTTTCAGCAGGAGTTAGAGAGAATATTCAAGCACATAGGAAACAGTTGACAACGAAACTCCCAATATTCAAATAAAATGCTGCATGAATAAGAACTGGCAAAGATTCACATCTAAAGAACTGACTTCAGATGAGAATATAGGACTTTAGGCTGTAGTTTAGCAACATGGATCCACTGGAAAAGGTTGACAAACTGAGTAGCTTTTCGCACCAGTTTCATTTAACCTCAGCCGGTTCTCACAAGCAAAGAAGAAGTGAGAAACAAAACTCACAAGGAGTCGAAAGCAAACGTGATGTCAGTTTTGCTCCAAGCTAAAGTGCCCACTATCCCCACATGCTTCCTCTTGTAACTGGCCCTTCCATTAAGGATTAACTCCATTCGGTGTTGTGCAAACACAATCTGAGTGCATTCCTCAAGCGTCACTCACATTCAGCCCAGTAATGGAGAGGCGTATGGAGAAACAGCTTGGCGAGCAATGCAGATTGTAGAGGAAATGCATACAACTCCTCACCACCAGGCAACTGTGACATGCAAATTCAAATTTGAATTACAAAGTGAATAATCAAATATCAACATGTGGCAGAAATAGCTGTTTACCAGCAGCTTCCATATTTAGGGAAAATGTTTGATTTCTACATCATATAATTTTGGAATAATATTTATACTTCTAGATTTACCAAGTAGTTAGATTAATTGTATTATTATGGTGTCTTAAATATAAACAAATATAAGAAAAATAATTCCTATCCTTTGAATCTATGCCATAAAATACCTCTAGAGTGGATAAACCAGTGACCACAACCTAAAGACTTCTTCAGTTTGACGATTGAAAGTGTTTGCTTGTCATTGGAGGCAAATCCTTCAGCAGCTAGCTCAGACATTGATGTCAGATTCTTATCTATTGAGTGACTCACATCACAAAGTGCACTTGTTTTTATGCACACACAAGCTTTGAAGTTCATTTTCAAACTAGAGACAATTGCTAAAAATGTATATTTAAATTTTGTGCGGTTGTTGATTATTTTTGTTTTTATTGTGATAAATTGCTTTAGGGTGCAAGTATTGGTTACAATGACTAAACTTCTCAGGTTCTCATAAACCTGTTTGACAAACTCAACCTTTTCGGCAACATGGTGGCCTCCTTTTCTTTTTTGAGATTCTCCTTTCTTTATCAGAAAGAAAAGGGTTCTGTGTTCAACTAGCTTAACCTTTCTGGTGTGCAATCATTCACAAAATGATTTTTTCCCCCACACCGCTTTATGATGCTGCAGCCAAATAAAAAAGCTGCCTGGTGGGAAATCCCACATACCCATCATCCACCAGTCATAATTACAAGTTGGATGTAGAGCTCCATGTTTCCCACCTGAAACTTGTTCCTACCTTGTAGTTGTCTTTTTGTTCTGAGAAATATTAACAAGCATCTGATTTTGTTTGTTTTGATAGAGTTAAGAACAAAAACATTACATATTTAACATGCAGAGCATGTCGGCACTGTTATTGGTCTAACAATAACAATTTTATGGGGAACATTTTTTGCTGGGCATATTTGCAAGAAGCAAGTTGTAACGTAACTGAGTCATTGGATCTACTCTAATTTTGCTATCACTGAATGATTTACTTGCTGAAACATCTGTTTCAACTGTTGAAGCTGCAGTGTGATTTGACTTTATGTCTACAAATAATATATAACAGAAATCTTTGACCTCAGTTTCACTCTCAAGCCTGACTACGACAGCTTAGTTTACCTGCTTTTAGTTTTATGAGTCATATTTTTGATAGGGTATCTTTTCAAACAGCTTCTTGGCTTTACTAGTGTATCAAAGAGTCACTGGTGTTGTTTTTTTTGCCGCTGGAAGAGCCAGGCCTACATTTTGAAACTATTGCCGGAATGTTGCTGTCGTGTCTGAACTCGTTCTCCAAAGCTCACCTGTGTCGCTTCTCTTTAATGCGTCTTCTAGTATCGTTTTGATCTTCTTTCATCTCTTGATCAAGTCATAGTGGCCACATCCTTTTTCTTATTAACGCAAACATTCTTCAGCTATTTTTGTTACTTCCACTTGTTAAATCAATTGAATGTGCTGCCATGATGTTTAGTCATGCTGCTCTCTGAGTGGCTTTGTTTCTCAAGTGTGAGCGGTTTTCTGGAGTCATGTAGCTTCCTCAGAAAAATCAACAACAATTTAACATTTAAAACTATTAACAAGCCCAAAACCTTAAATAAGAAAAATAAATGGTATAGTATGATTAGGTTGACTCTTTAGGGATATGCATAATACATGAATGAAATATTTACATATTTTCTTATTTCTTCTTTTTTTTTTTCTTTATCAAGTTTCTGATTTAATAAGTGATGGAACAAGTATAAAGTCTTAGCATATTCAGAAATAGATAGAGTATATAATCATCCAACTATAGTTTGTAAGGATCTTTTTATTCATTTAAGTTGCATTTCAGGACAAATTATAAGTTTAAGGTTTATTCAACGTTAAGCTAGAATGGAAATATACTCTATTATCCCTCCGTGAGGAAATTCTTTAATTCAACTTTCTTAAATGTTCTTTTTGTTTTTCTTGCCAAACATTTTAGGGACCTTATTACACACTTACTGCATGTTTTCCTAGTTTTCCTTCTTCTGTTGTTTCACTTCATGTGATCCATGTTGTTTTGTCTGGTTCTGCTCCTATCAGCAGCAGGGATAATAGCACAGTTTCAGTGATAAGGTAAGGTGACTCAGCTGCAAGGTATTTGTAGGGCCGGTTATTTACTTTCACAATGGCCCTCCCTGGCTTTATGCACCTTTATGGTCACATAGTTACTTTTATAAAGAGTAAATTAAAAAATGCTGGGTGGGAGATTTGAGTTAAACAGGTAGAGATTAGAATGAAGTGCAGATTGCAGTGGGAAACTAACTCGACAGCTTCTGGTTTTCTTTTATTCAATCAGATTGTAGATCTTACACTATCACCAGTCTTTTAGCAGCTGTCAGTGACAACACTGAAGTAGCCTGCAGAAATGTTGAAACCACTAATGCATGCAACACAGCTAAAAATTTGGAGAAAAGTGTGGCCCTCTGCCCCAGACATTGCTGAAATTCATATGAATGTTGTCATTCTTTGTGTCGGAAACTGCAACAAATAAATGTAACTAATCACTATGATTATCAGATATTGTGAACACTGGTACAGCTGCTGCATTTTTTTTTGTTTATTTGTTGTTGATTGAGCTTAAATTAGCAAAAATGTCCCTCCTAAAGAAATGTGCAGAACGAGCTCAGCAACTATTTATGGTCCAACCAGATCAGCAGATTATTTTTTTGTTTTTGTTTTTGTTATTTTACATTTGCAAAATTCTAAGTACATTTAAATGCATAGGCTATTATTATTATTATTATTATTATTATTATTATTATTATTATTATTATTATTATTATTATACTTTCTTGAAGGGATAGTTTGAGGTTGTTATCAGAGATGTTCCTTTTTGCTGCCAGTGCAAAGAGTTTGGAGAAAATGAACTGTATCCTCAGTGCAGGAGGCGGCTTAAAGGTCGGGTGTTTAACATATTTAAAATAAATGAAAATACAAAATACCTGTGAAGGACTGGTGGCCTATCCAGCGTGCACTCTGCCTCTCGCCCAAAACGTTCGCTGGAGATATAGGCACCAGCACTCCTCCCAAACCCACTGGGGACAAGAGTGTGCAGAAAACGGATGGATGGATAGAAAATACAAAATATTCATACCTGTGGGATAAGACCCTAAAATAGCAGATAAACTTTTTCAGGATTTATGCAGCCAAACAGTGTCTGTCACTAAACTAATGCTAATCAAAACTGCTGTCTGATCAGTCATTCATCAGTTCAGTGGACAAATTTCCCTGTGAAATCTAAACAGTCCCCAGCCTTTTCTATATTTGCCTGGATGAGAACCGCAGATACAGTTAAACAAGCGACAGCCTGTCTCAAAATCTAAAAGTTAGCTCTGCTCCGAAAGCAGACTGAGTTCGACGCAGCTTTAGTACATACGTGTTATTCAGTTTAGAAAAGAGCCATGTATTTTTTATTTTTTATTTTTATTTCATCTGGTTACTTTTAATATTTTCTATAAACTCGCAGAAATGTTATATGGCGAAAAGTCACTTAAAAAAAACCCGGAGAATTATTCCTCTAAGAGTAATTTTATGCAAAATACAAAATGAGCTGTTTTAGTAACGAGAATACCAATATTTAAGTTTGTCCAACTCAGAATTAATTTATGCACAAACTTTTTAAAATATATGTTGAGAAAATTATGTTTTTTTTAAAGTTGTTTGATCTCGATTTCGAACCAAGTGAATCCTGTTAGCATTATGTTTGGTCCTCCTGAAAATATTTGTATCTTTTCAACTGAAATTAAGATTGTAGAAAGGAAGAGTCTGTTGTCTTGCAGTTTTGCAAACAGTTTCTGTAAACACTGTTTCCGTTGTGTTTTTCAGAGTGGCGTCACCATACTAAAGACATGCATCTGCTGGTAAGTCACTGATAACTGTATTTGTCATGAAATCATGCACTTGAAGACATTCTTAGTTTGAGGTTGAGCAACACCCATTTTGAACTTATGTTCAGCAATTACACATTCCCAAAAAGAGATTATGTAACAATCTGACTTTGCACTGGGCCTCATGATTAAACGCCAAAACTGATAAATAATCACAAGCCTCCCCTCATGCTCATCTATGCACGAATGTCGCCTGTGTTTTTCTGTGTGTTATCTGGGTTTGATGATGTCAGTATGAAACCAGTACAGTTGTTACCAAGGCTGTCTACACTTTTCTTATGTAGCCTTGGGTGTCTCTGGTTGCAGTAGGAAGGTTGTCACTGTGCTTGAGGCTTTGAAACAAGACCACGTCTGAGCCTTGCAGCTTTCCTTTTAAAGCTTCTGTCTGCAGCGTCGGTGCTGTTTACTGAAAACTGTTTGATCTGCCAACACAAGACCACAGATAAGAATAAAGCCAACCAGCAGCTGCCAAATTATCTTAAGAAAAAGTCTTCTGAAGCAAACATCTGTGGTGCAAGACAGCTTGAAAAAAAAAATCTAAATTGTATTATATCCAGTGTGTTGGCGTTATTTATTTTTTGCACTCTATCAGCTTTCTCATCAAATAAATTAGCAATATTTTGAAGACTTTTCACAATAAGCGAATGTTTGTGATGGTTCCTGACTGTTTTGATTGCTACACACAAGGCTCAGTCTGATGTTAGACATAAATATTTTACTAAACATGCTTTTAACTGAACACACAACCAGTTTTCCATAAACTCTCCTCATGCTTCTGGTGTCTTAATCCAGCAGCTTTTGCTAAAGTGCTATGCTAATGCTAACATGTTTTGATACAAATTCACAGATAATTTGGCTCAAAACATATTTCAGTGAAGCTCCAGTCAATTGTATGCGGGGAAAAAACAGGAAAAAGTATTTTCACCTAGCAACAACGTGCGGTAATTTTTGAAGAGTAGTTTTTCAGCTGTGCTCCTCTGTGTTTTATTGTTTGGGTAGTGAAGCTTGCAGCTCAGGTCACACAACACATAGGAGCTACAGCAGCAATTATAGTCTCTCTGTCACAGTGTGACGTCATAGTCGTTAGATATTTCCATGATCTAAAGTATAGTTTTGCAAATCGTGAAGATAAAAACAGGCTGATTTTAAAATGCAGCTCCTCCATTTGCCATCTCAATCTTAAGAGTTGACCAATAATCCTCAGTCACAGTTACATTTTGTCTAGAAATCCTATGAAAAAACAATAAACCCTTATCATTGGGAATCCTGAACTTGGCAATTTATCACAACATTTTTGTGATATTTATTGCAAAAATAATAAAAGTAACAAGCACATTTGACTTAGAGTTTTATCATTGGATTCATTCAGAGCCTCACAAACTCAAATTCTTCTCAAGTAAATTAAACATAATCATTATCAGACAGCCTAATTGATGGGTGCATAGGTTCAGTCTGAGAGCTGATATCCTGCAGCTTTATGCATCTCTTCTCCAACACACCTGAACCAAATGAATGGCTTGTCTCCAGGCCTCTGCAGAGCCGAGAAACTGAATGCTGAGTGGTTTTGATTCAGGTGTGTTGGAACAGGAATGCATCTTAAACTTGCAGGCTTGTTGATGAATGGAGTCGGGCACCCTGACATAATGCACACATTACAGTAACCAATGTAATGACTTAGACCATTTGTATCTTATGTCAATGTTGTATCACAGCTTCTATTAATTCTATTCATCATTTTTGATAAATGATGAATAGATAGTTGCCTATCCCTACCTGAGATCAGAACATGAAATTCCTGGCTGTAGTGCCAGACAGGCTAAAGGATTGTCTTTACTGGAACAATATAGACATTAACAACAGGCTGTTCTTTGCAAGACAGATTTTCTTCAATTGATTCTAAACTGACCTTAAGCTTCACTCAATGGTAATACTAAACAACTACCAGTTTTGACATACTATACCCACTTCATGCTTCAAGCCATTTTCAAACAAAAGTTTCTGTTTGCTGTCTTGCTGATGAGGAAGTAGCATTTGTCCCTAGTTTGTATTTCTGTTTCATGTGCAAAGCACACATGCAGAATATTTTCAGGAACCACCTCCAGTTCTACTTCTATTAATAGTTCCTCTGACATCATCCTGAATAAATTTATGCTGTGATGAAATGTCTGTTATAGTTTGCTCAGCTGTCAAAGATGACCAAAGTTAAAAGACTGATTTCCTCTACACTGACTCCCGTCCTCTGCTTTTGTTTAGGCTTGAAATGTCTACCGTTTGGTTTCCCATGATCCTCTATGCATCTGGGAGGAGCGCTTGGGTGGATCCAGCTGGTTTCCTTTGAGCAACTCGTCCAACCAGCTTCTTCATTATGCCTCTCTTTCTCCCTCTCTCTGGCAGACAAGGATTATGGAAGTCCAGTTTCACTGGGATACTAGATCATGTTAAGCTTTGGATTACAAACCTTCTAATTTTACTGCAACTATCTTCAATTTAATTTTTATTTTTTTGTTAATAAGCTGCACCACTTCTATGAATCAGTTGCTTTTTTGTCTCCCTTTTCTACAACATCTTACCAAACTTTGTCGCTTCGATTTTCTCTTTGTTTTATTTTTTTTTCTTGGGGAGGAAACAGACATTTCTGCCGTGGAGATGCTTCTTTGACTACAGCTCATGAACTGATGACTGCAAAGAGTGACTGTCTTTATCCTGCTGGAAACCTGAGAAGAACACACACACACGCACACCCGTACACAGATGTAATACCTGAAGAAATGTGATGCATACATGCATGGGTGATCAAAACCATGGAGGCCACAAGGGCAGAATCTGGGGCAGTCTGGTTCAAAAAAGTAGAAGAAATATACTGTAGTTTGATTTATGTCACCGTCTGTTCCACATATGTGGAGTTACACAGATGAGAAAGAGCCAAGCACAGCGGAGGGTTTTCAGGATAAACATCTTTCTCAGAGCTTTCATCTGTAATGCCTCAGTTTGTTTGGTGCTCAACAAAGCATACAAAGTTTTCTGCCACACCTGCTGAGTCAACTTTTTTTAAAATTATTTTATTAAACTGAGGTCACTACAAACCTGTCAGCATCTCTTCCTCAACCTGACAGCTTGACTCAACATCATTTTTTCTGTAAAAATGAGCAAATCTGTAACATTTACTGAATTCATCCTGTCTCTTTTATAGTAGCAGACCACCATGAGCTTTTAAAATAATAGCTGTATCATATTTATTGATTGAAATCCTTAAAATTCCACTTTGTAAAATAAAAAATACCACCAGAAAAAAGCTCATATTTCACATAAATATGCTCAGCTGATAAAACTAAGCCAGTCTAAGAGAAGCAACACATTTAACTGCTGTTTAAATCTTTTCAAAGTTGCTAAGTTGTTTGAAAAAGCCTCAAAAGGAAGATATCTGTAAAACATGTCATACCACATTTTGTATCTAATATATCAGAACCAATATGTTTTTTCATTTGATCTGATGAAGATGAGCATTTATGCAGCTTTAGGTGGTTAAACAAATCAACCAGCTTGTTTTTTTGGGGTTTGTTTTTACCACCTCTCTTACCTTTTTCAATCTGACTCTACAAACTTGTTTGAGTTTCTTCAAACATGTCTTGCTCTGTAATCTTAGCTGGCTCCCTCGATTCCTCTCAGCTATCCGTCCTGTATATGTTGTTCTCTGAAGCTCAGGATCCGCCCTCTCAGTTCGACTCATCCTGTCATCTTAGGAAGAACATGCAGAGGAGGAGGGATGTATTAAAGATGGCAGAGACAGGACTCAGCATGCAGAGCCACTTTCAGTCAGGTTAGGAGGAAGGCAGGAAGAAAAAGCGAGCGGGAAAGCGTTTTAGCCCTCAATTTTTTTAAAAACTGGAGGGAAAGTCTGATGACCTGTCACTATGCTGCTCTTTTTTTCTAACCACAACCGTAAAGAAGTTGCTTTTAACTAAATTATGGCTTTTAGAGTCTTTATGGAACTAGTTTTGATTTGAAAAACATATCTGTGATATTTTGAAGTTCGGCATTTAGATGTTTCTTCCTGAGTATTTTGTCCGCATCCTTTTTTTAAAAAAGAAAAATATCTTTGTGTGGTTCATGGTTATGTGTGACCTCAGACTTCAACCTGCACTGATCTCCAAACAAGTATTTATTTTGCTGAGTTTTAGAAGAAAAAAACAACATTTAAAATCATTGGAGCTGAAGATCACAGCCTGTAAGCAGAAACTCTTTATCTGTTTGAGTTGTAGAACAGAAATTATTTCAGGTCAGTTTGTCCTTTCATCAATTCGTACCCCTGTTTTATGCTTTGTCATTTTGTTCATATTTCTGTAAATTATTTAAATTTGTCAATGAATATTTAATCTTGGCAATAAATTAATCATGGAAAACATCTAATCTTGGAAACCTAATACCAGGACTATAATTAGGAGGGCATGGGTCCCTCATCAGGCATGTTGCTGCAATTTACAGTAGATAAATAGTTAAATACAAATTGCCTTCAAGGTTTTTAGATCTTTGCAGTATATTTGTTGTTGTTTTTAACAACCTGTGTGTATGTAATTGTTAGATATTTCTTTCACCATTTCTAGAAATATCTTCTTCCACACAAAATGACGTAACTATGCCTGTAGGTTAAGTAGAAAACAAAGTAAAACAAAAACTAAACCGTTTTTTCTGAAATCCAGGTACGAATTGATGCATGGTTAGTACAAAGCATCCTGTGGCACGAGGTTCCTGCAAAAGGTACCAGGACCCAGTCAAACCGAGTATTGACAAGTTCAAAACAAATGTGTTGAGTTTACAGTAACTATAATGCAGAGAATGTATTAATAACAACATGTAAATATGACATTTGTTGCCCTAAACGAGACCTGTTCATATGTTTTAAACTGCATAAAACTGCCCTTGTTGTATATAGGAGAAATTGTATTCACTGTACACAGATTTTGACTTTTTTTTGGATTATACATATGGGGAAAAGAATTTTAATTTCTTGTTTTGCTGTATTTTTCAGAGATGTTTTGTTATCTTTTAAGTTTATGTAAAAACATAAAAATCCATAAAGGCCTTGAAAATATTTTCATAACTTTGATTTGTTTCACCTATTTTATTTGTTTTTTATGGGGAAAATTATGCTTCTATTTTAAATGGTGTAAGAAAAAAAAAGAGGGAAACAACCAATCATATAGATGTGTGTCTTCAAACCCTCCAATCACAGCGTTCGCTTGTGTGAGCATGGCAATGATCTAGAGTCGAAGGAGTGGCCGGATCTCATCTGTCATGCCTGAAACATTTTGACACACTCGCTCACAAATGAGAACACTGACAAGAATTTGTCTCAACAAGTTATTTGCAATGACACGTTCCGCTCTGCTAATAGAAAAAACACTCTTGCTTTTTTGACTTAAATCAAAGTTAATAAAAATCAAAGTTAATAAAAATGGCTATATTAACTAAGAGTGCACATTTGTTCAGGTGTTTTGTTTCTTATGACTTTTCAGTGCTCAAACAAATTCAAATCTTCTGAAAGACAGAATTTTGAATGGCGAAAATCAATGTTTAAATATGTCCTTTTGTGTATAATGAATCTACATATATCTCACCATTAAATATGACTAAAATCCAATAATTTCTCAAAAATGTTATTTGTATTTGAGTGCACCTGTGGGGGTCACTAAATGATCACAGTGGACAAAATGTTTTCAAGAAAACAAAGCATCAAGAAGCTGCATGTATAAAGTGCTGTGAAATCTGAAGCAGTCGAACAAAACAGTGTGAAACACATTTTGCTTTGCTAAACTGCTGCAATAGACTACACAAGTTTTTTTCTGCTAACATTGTTACCATAATAAGTTTCTCATCTGTGTTACACCAATTAAAAAATATGCAAACTAAAATGACAGAAAAGCTCCTGTGTGTGGTTACATATTAATTTATTTTCTTAATGAACAACAGCAAAAGAGTTTAAAAGTGAAACTCTTCTGGACCATTTCAAAGTAGTTTTGAAGAAATGTTAGTCAAAACTCTCACTGTCCTCTTCATCAGACAGACCTTATTAGTAGCAGATTTGCATGTCAACATAAAGTTGTTATCTTGCACATCCATTATGTGAAGCTCAAGTTTCACCAAACCTCAAAGCTGCTTTATTAGATTTAGGTCTAATAACTGTGAAGGCCATTAGAGTACAGTGAACTATTTGCTCTGTGCAAGAAACCAACTTTTAAGATTTTAGCACAGAAGCTACAATTGGAGCCACACTGTGATCACTAAAGGGTGATTACTGTCAGGGAGGACCAACAGAGCTCTCCAGTTCAGCAACACCTGCATTTGTGCTCATAATTTACATACTTATCACAACTCTGTTTTTTTTGTTTGTTTTTTTTTGTTTCATATGTGCACAAGCTATGAAAAAGGCTATGAAAGGTAACCATCCTCACCTGTGATCTGTCTGCTAGTAATCAGTGTGTATAAATAAACAGTCAGTGAGTTTCTGGACTCCTGACAGACGCTCGTGTTACTCATCCAGTGCTGACTGACGTCTTATGTTTTCAAGTCATAGAGAAAGCAAAGGAATTGTCTTACGATCTTCAAGAAAAGGTAACCGAATTACTTAAAACCGGTAAGGGACGTAAAAAATATTCCCCAAGGAACTGACAATGGTCAACAAAGTGCTTTGTTTCTCACCCTTTGGGGGAGTCTGAACTACAAGGCACCAAAAGCTTGTTTTACTGCTTGTCCGCTGTGCCTGGTACGTACCTGGATGTTCCAATTCAAAACACAAGGCCGAGTCGACCTGTCAGACCTGCAGCAAGTCAAGGTTCTGGTGTGACTATCTTGATTTCCTGACCTCTAAAACGCATAGGAGGTAATGCAATCATTTGAATCAGCAGCAGCAGGACAGTGGAACCGCTGGATCAGATGCACAAAGGTTATTTCCAATAATCAAATAAATTTCTATATTTTAGTTAAGGTTCAACTGGTAATGCAACAGAGATAATACCAAAGATAATCTCTTAGTGTCGTCAGTAGTGGTTACATCGTGGAGTGACTTCCTCTTCTAGATCACAAAAGAGCCATTTATTGTGTGTGTGTGTGTGTGTGTGTGTGTGTGTGTGTGTGTGTGTGTGTGTGTGGGGGGGGGGGTGTGGTGTGTGTGTGTGTGTGCGTGTTTGTGTGCGTGTGCGTGTGTGTGTGTGCGTGTGTGTGTGTGTGTGTGTGTGTGTGTGTGGGGGTGGGTGTGTGCGTGCGTGCGTGTGTGTGTGGGTGTGTGTGTGTGTGTGTGTGTGTGTGGTTGGGGCTGTTTTGCTTTTAAAATTCTGCACTGACTCCACCTATTCAGCATTACTGGTCAAATGGTGCAGAGCAACTCCTTTCTGACTTTGCAGGTATTTGTTCTACAACAAATGTAATCGTAGCAGGCACACCAAACTTCCAAACTAACTTTTAAGTAGCTTTTTAGTGAATCCTCAGAAGAAAGAAAGTGGCTGGAAAGGGAGTGTTTTCCGGTTATGTTTTCCCGCCTAACTCCTCATACACTCAGTTCATGTTTTTCTCTTGGTGAGGTAAAGCCAGAATGACTGACAGGACTGGACATGCCTGGCAGACTTTACTCAGGAATGTGTGGTGCATTGATCACTGCAGGAAGTGAGGCAAAGGCCGTTGAGTGGAAAACACAACAAAATAAAAAACACTGGCTCATCAGCTCCTCCTCCTCTTCATTTTGAGTTTCTAGTAACTGGAAAGCATGACTATGACTACACATTTAGTCACATGTCTTATATGCATTTAAAGAAGAAAAACCTGAACCAGTAATTGTACAAGAACTACGATCCTGAAACAGTAAATTTAAAATGAGGGAAAGCCCTGAAGGGCTTGTGTGAAACTCTCTAGTGTGTAATTTCTTTTTTTCCTAGAGTCAGAACACACTACTGATAATTTATACTATGACTAACTGTTTTGGTGAACTAAATGTTCAGAATCATTTTCTGTGCATGGGAGACTTAAACTTAAGCATCACCAAACTGTTAAAGACACAGACGAATAACAGGACGGTTTTGAAACTGGGAAGAAGAAAGAGGCTACAGACAAGCACACTAAATAGGGTGACTTGCAAAAAGACTCAGACAAAGGTCATCAGATTTTGTCACAATGTCAAACATTGATTTTTTGTGTACTCAAATATGCAGTCAAATTGAATGAATTAGATCTGTGGTTTAGATTAAAAGTATCTTTTGATAATAACAACCTTTAAGTATTGAACATATTTCTCTTTAAAAGCACATTTCTGGATTAAATACGTTTTTGTCTGTGGTCTGATGTAATCGTCATATTTTAAATGTCATGTTTCTGTTGCCTGTAAGTCACTAGTCATCATATTTATCAGAAATAAAAGCTTTCAAACATCCATTAGCAGATGTAATCTGTTCGGTAAAGATTTTAACATATCAGACATCTCAGGGATGACGATGTGGAGGAGCTCATTTATTATAAATAGAATAACTACAGACAAACAATTACAAAAAAAGCTAAATCAGAACACAAGGACATTTAACTTATACCATGTTGACATTTTCCTGGACTCATCATTGACAGGAACTGCAATTTCACATTTTTGCCTCTCTTTTACTTCTTATGCAAAAGTTTTCTGTCTCTTTAGTCTCTTAGTTTGTGGAGCTCACCTTGCTGTTTCTGCAGCCTCACATTAGGAATCTCATTGATTTTTTTAATACCTAGCATCAGAGAGCATCTATCAGCAAAGCGAGGCATTGCGTCTTGCATTGATGGCTGACATCAGCATTTAGCCTTGCTGTAAGAACACGGCACTAACTAATCTGTCTGAGTCTGCTACATTTACCCAGCAGAAGAAGATCCCCATGCTGAGGTGAGGGGTAGTGCTGGCAGGCTGAACTGTACCTGTGTGATTACAGGGTGGAGTAATGATGGCTCTGGGGAAAAGTCAACTTAAGGGACAGAACCTCGCTTGTTTCACGCAGACAGGTTGGCTGTAGTTGCTTCATTGGCCAATAAAGCTCGACGATTAAATTGCATTTGCAGTTTACTGTCATTACAAAGGGTAATGATTTATATTTTGATCTAAATTTGTTTATGAAGGAATTTGAATCAGTTTGTTTGTAAAGTACAGATGGCCTCTTACTAGGGGCTTCTGAGCACCACCTTAGATTTAAATGCTTGCGTCTTAAAAATTAATGGAGCGAGAGATGAAAGTGATATTGATTTTTCCAGCTAATTTCCAGGAATAAAAAAAGAGAAAGAGATGTCGAGCTTCCTTCTTAAGTTGTTTTGATTGAGGAATTGATTGATTTTTCATTCCCTGGCTTTCTTGTCAACAATCTTTTTTCTACTTGTACAAAACACAAACACACAAAAAGAATCAAGCACACATCCAAAGAAATATCCTGTACTTCCTTTTATGAATGCACTTCAGAAGTCCTGACATATTTGGTCTACTTCTCCTCTTCCTCTGTTTTTTCTGTTTCAGCCTCTATCACTTCGTTTTTGTCTTTGGCAGTCTCCTCAATCAGATCACCGCACTCACTTATCATAGCTCAGCTTACAAAACAACTGAAGTATATTTACACATTCTAGACTTGTCTTCATCAGATTGGAAAGTCTGTCAAGTTGATGTCTGATTTTTGCACCTGCCTCAGCTTTAAATCAAACATACTGACCTTTTCAGGGCATAAATAAAGCTTCGTCACCTTGGAACGCTCCCTGAAATCCAGATCAGAGTGTAGATATGATTATATGAACTAAAAGACAAAGGGGAAGTTTTACGTAATACTTTTAGGGTTATTTTTGTGACATCCCTTCCCTTTAAAAGCATTAGAGTCCCTTTGAATTTAAAACTGTGACCTTTCAGTCAGTTACAACTCTGTCACAAATGAAACTATTTGATCAGGAAACGAGTGTAATTTCCCCTTTTGACTGAATTTTGCATCTGTGACGTAAACATGAATATCTTTAAGGAGTCAGGCTCTGTGGAAGATACTGGCTACAAACTGGAACTCCAAATTGTATTGCATTTTAGGAAAAATTAGTTTTCTCTGTAGCTCTGCTTCCTGGGCAGATGGACTTCACCTTTGTACTCATATCTATAGGGCAAACGCAAACAGGTGAAGAAACATGCTTGACAGGGTTTTAGGGGGAACACAAAGAACTGTTTAGTCTGAAAATCCCTCCAGGAAAAAAAACCAAAAACAACAAACTCAGCAGCTGCTAATAGTCACAGGAGTGAAACACTTTCTGTATACAGTTAAAACTAGATATTTATATGCAATGTAGTAATTAACAAATGACTTTTTTTTTCTCTCACTTTGACATTAAATCACACTAATGGTTTTATGTGTAGGTCAGTTTTTCCCCATTTGCAGATTTTCACAATACTTTTATCTTTCTTCAAATTCAAGAAGGTTATGTGAATCTCCTTAGTTTTGGTAGAACTTTGTCTCATACTGAATGGCCTGAGCGAAACACATTGCCGTTCCTTCTAGTTTCTTACAATAGTTTGCTTAAATGGTGGCTGAAAGAAAATTTTGTTTAATTTGATGCAAGATAGTGATAATTTTATTGTGTTTCAAAACATTTGGATTCAACGACAGTGTCACCATGTGTGAGGTAAATCAAGAGTTAAAAAAACTCCAGAGCTCTCCAAAGACAATAACCCCGTTTCCTCCATTTCCATTTCAGGAATTGGTTGACATGGGGTACAGTTCACATGTAAGCTGCATTACTTTGAATTTAAAATAAAATATTTTTTACGACAGAAATTCTATTAGCTCAATCAAAACTTCTAGGCATATTGTTTTAAGCAGTTATTGTAAGACGTTTATAATTACGGATCCAATCATAACATGAAGAAAATACAAAAATACCCAATGATACAATTTATATGATGCACAACAGGCCATTGTTGCTATGGTGCAGATAAACAGAGTTGAACAAAACATCATCAAAACAACAAGAAGCAGTATAAAAGCTCCATCTACAGGGTTATTAAAGATTATTATTGAAGAAAAAGGGACATTGCTGAGTTCTATTTTTAGTTTGGGTGCATTTTATTAGTTATTGACAGGTTTTTATTGTTTCCTAGCATGGAATAATACATAGTGTTCCCACATTCCTCCCTCATTTTGACACTCGGTTTCATTTTCCTTTAATCGGGTAAGTCGGGGTCTGAGGAATTTCTAATTCTTTGCATGTTCCAACAAAATCAGATTCAAACACTGTATTTAAGAGATAAAGAGAAGAATTGAGAAAATTCATGTAATCTGCAGGGTGTGCAATTACTGGAATAATCCAACTGATTTGTCTGGACATGTCAGCTAAGAAGTCACAATCACATTAGTCAACGAGCCTCAGCAGAAACAAATGCTGATCTTTTGAATGAATTATCTTTGAGTGAAGTAGCTGAAGGTTTCAGGACAGAGAGAAAATGACAAATCAAACATAAACATAAAAGGAGCCGAGGTGTTTGATTTAGGAGCTTTCTGAAGGATTGAGTGGAAAAAGACTGTGGTTTAGGTGCGACTCCTGGGCATATTTGTGGTGTGATTCACCTTTTTAATGTCCTCTGTGTTAGAGGAGAAATACATGCTGCAGAAAATTTGAAGAAATGTTCTTCAGCACCCACAGTGATTAGCACAGAATAGAAACTGCAGAGTAAATATAGCTTCATAAAGACTAGGGAGCTTTCACTTTATTTTCATAAGAAATTGCCATAAACCATCATAATTATTAGTTTTAGTCAAACATCAGAGTTACAGGGGGGCTCTTCAAAACTGACGTTTCTTCATCCAGCACGTTTTCTTTTGCTCGTCAGACAACAGCTGCCTAATGTGGAAAAGAAGAATCACACATTTACTGGAATGTTGCAACACACAGACATCCAAAAATAAGACTGTCATTCATTGCACATTTCAAGAACATTTTGTGGATTCCACAGAAACCCACAAAATGGAAGAAAAAAAAAAGTCACATTTCTCAATATGATGCTTATGTGTTTTTGAACCGTTTAGACTTGGAAATCAATATTTTGGACCAAATATGTAATTTAAAACAATATTTCTTATGTCGTCTATAGAACAGATAATCTAAAAATAAGTGAATCTGTGAGAAAAATATGAAAAAAGCCCATCTGAAGGCTGTGGAGCTCTGCAAGTTAGTTTATTCTTCACATGCATGAACTCTTCATATTTGTTTGGTCATGAAAAGAAAAGAGGAAAAAGAGAATTATTACACTGTTGATCAGAATACTAGACACTGCTGATATGCTTGAATTTTTACATCAAAGCATTTAATAAGTTTACAGAGAATGACCAGATAAAGAGCAAAAACCTTGTTTATGTCAGAGGAGCAAACTGGGAAAACTGGTTTGAGGTGCAGGAAAGCAACTGTTACTCAAATAACCACTGGTTACAACTGCAGTGTGCACAACGCCAGCTCTAATTTCACAATGCATCAAACCACAAAGTAGATGGACCTCAGCAGAAGAAACCCACAATAGGTGGCACTCCTGTCAGTTTGAAACAGGAAACTGTACTTTGCACAGACTCACAAAAATTGGGCCAGAATTGGGTGTACACACAATGAATAATAAAACTGGCATTTGACTGTGTCATAGCACATTAGTCAAGCCATTTAGAGGGGAATTATAGAAAATTATAATCACACATTTTCACACTCACTTAAAAAAAACCTAAGAGACTGGGCCTTTACAGCAGCTGCACAAAAACAATGATGGTTTATTTACACACCGCAGTCAGGGAATTTCACATGAGCCACCAGATTTTTCCTACAAATACAAACAAAGTGCAAAGAAGTTCTTCCCCTTAAATTTGATTGCTTTGAAGACAACAATTTGTAAACAAAAAAACAAAAAGATGGGTAAAAAGCATAAAAAAACAACTAGTTCCACTTCTGAAACACATAATCAAAAACTGTGCTTATAATAAACACAAGCCTGGGAATGGATGAAGGGAGGACCTCTCCATAAATAGCAACAATGAAGGAGCAAATATTTGCAAGGCAATGTTTTGCTCCTCACCACTCATCACCACAGACAGGCTAGTGGTAATTGAAATCAAAGTATCAAACTATAAAAAGTTGTTGTAACTTTTCAATAGGGTTAGGTGACAGAAACAAGTAAATCGGCAGTACACTGATAAACAACCACTAAAATACAAAAAAAGTATAAAATATTAAAGTTCTACTAACTAAATGTCACTGCTCTGTCAATATACTCAGCCAAAATGAGCTTTTCATGCCAACATGAGCTACTTTATCATAAAATCCAGTTCCACCACAATGTAATCAACTTACAGTTAATAGATTGTGATAAATCAGCTTCTATGGAATTAGAAACGTGAGGCCCGTCAGTTGCTGGTGTGATTTCCACTCACTAGAAATTGAAATGTAATTATTTTCCTTAAACATTTTTGCAGAAACGGTTCAGTAAAATGCTATAAGGGAGACTTTTCTGGATCAAGAAGTGTTTCTCTGGTGTGATGAATAATATATGTCTTATGGAAGTGAGCTGAAGTGCAGAGGGAATGAAAAGCAGCCAGCTAATCTTTGAAGAATGTAAAAAAAAACCTTCATGGTAGCAAAAACTGAATATTTAAAACACATCTTTAATGTGGCGACTATTTTCTGTTCTGTGACACCTTCAGTTTTTGTTTAGTAGTTCAGTTTTGGGTGTTTGTGGTTAAAACTGCTTAGAGAGGAAGGATGTTGTTGCGTTTGGTTCTTAGGAAGTGCAGTGTGTCCAGAGGTGAATAGAGTAAGCAGAAAGCTGACGCACTGCTTCTCAAGCAGACCAATGAAGTCTTACAATGACATTAACGTCAACAAAAGTAAAGATCGGGAAGGGAATGACTCAGAAAATATTGTCAGTGACTCCTCCAGATGTTTCTAATGCAATCCTGTAAAAATAGTAAGAAAATAGTGTTTCTGGAAAAAGCTTCATGCATGACGTGTGAAAGAAGGAGCAGAGTGATCAATTTCAATGCAGTGATTCCAGTAAAGTCACAACTCCCAAGAAGATCACATGAATAGTTTTTAACAAAACTCCTTTGAAAATGTTAAGGCCACTTTAAATATATGTTTAAGTTTCTACCCATTTTTATTTGTTCTTATTAATGTTAGAAATTGAAAAATATATGTAATTTATTGGAAAGTGAAATAAAAATGAGAAAATTAGTCCAGAAAATTGCCTGAGGCAGCCTGTGTTTTACTGTCTTCTCCTGAATTAGACAAGTGCTCTACATCTGTTTGCAGAAATTTATCATTTTAGAACAGAAAACAGGTGAGGAATATAATCATAAGGGGGGGGGGGAAAAACTTTTTTGGATTAATTTTTTTTATTTTTCTTAGTTAAATGACAGAAAAAGAGTTTTTAAATCTGTGCTATTTTGACAAAATTATATAATTAAACCACTGACTCATTCTCACCATGCTGCTATTTGTGTCATTCATGCAGTGATGAATTTCCTTGAGTGACTTCAATGTGTCGAAACATTTTTTTATTGGGTAATTGCAACAGTGTCCAAATATTTTCTAATATTTGACATCTTGGTGTTAAGTTTCATTTTCAGTCATCTCACCTAATATTTTTTTTGGCTGCTGCCAGGTGCTGCTGTCTAAAAAGCTCAGATAAGTGCTGCAAAAACTGAAACCGTAACCATGTGGTTGTGCTGATCAAAGTAAGCAACAGATCAATTATATAAAAATTTTTTCACTCTCTAAGCATATTAGTTAGTTGGTTTTTGACATCAATTATTTTGTGCTGATTTGATTACAAGAAACATGGGGAAAATGGTCTTCTAATCAGAAGAAAATTGTTTTCCTCACTTTTAAATGTTATGAGCTGGAAAATGAGTTTGCCAATTAGTTAAAGGGAGATCCTGATGTCTTTCAGGTATCAGTTTTCCTTTAGCAAGAATCAATAATATCCTCTGATGTCCTCTTTGTCAAATATGGGGCCTTTCAGATGTTTCATTTTCACCATTTATTCGGAAAATCAGTGGATTCAATTTTGCTCCTACTGGTCGATTTTCTGTTGATCCGCACTGCCCTCTGCTGGCGGCTTTTTGCTATTAACGTTTGAGCAATTGATTTTGTTTTATAAATAAATCATGTTTTCTTTTTTTTGGGTCAATAATAGCTAAACTCATGAAAAAAACATTTATAATTGTTTTAATTATAAATTTAAAATCAACATATGGAAAGATGTAGGTGGAAAGATTATCTTTTCAAAATACTCCCAGTAACATCAAAGGTCTGATGTCATTTTTAAGGCTGGTGTTGAATTTAAATGATTAATTTCTTTTTGCAGATTTTTTTTCTTTTCTGCCTTCAGGCTTTCTAGTAAAGACAGGTATTGATTCTAACAAAGAAAGATGACACGTGTTGTGAATTGGCGCTAAAGAAGTTGCACTGAACTCTTAAAATTCCAAAAATCAATTTTAGGCGATTTGTTTGCTTTCGATCCCCTTTTTGAAGGAAACTTCTAAATATACCCTGGGGCGTTTCAGATGTTTCATGTTTTTGATTTTTAACTCCCATTTACAGAATACAGAGTGCAGATTTCCCTTTCTGATCTTCTTGCCTAAGCAAAATTTGTAACATCACAGCCAGTTTGGACCAACCCTGCTTACTCTGAAATAAACAGATTTAAAGGTTTTTAACTCCATGTGTTTGTATTGTTTTGTTTGTTTGTTTGTTTTTTTCCAGTACTGCCTTTGTTTTGCTTTTGTGTTCTGGATATTAGCCCGGTTTGTGTTTGTTGACACCTAAAATCCATCTGAGAGGAAAATAAAGTTTGAATAACTGCCAGAAAATCCTTAGAATGGTCTGATTTTAAACTAAGAGGTTAAATCTAAAACCATAAAAAATTCCAGTTTGCATTAAAGTCTGCATGTTTGATAATAAACCCAGAATTCATTGTGGATATGAAAGGTAATTGTTTTATAGTTCCTGGTATTTTTTACATTCTGGCACTAGGTTTTCATGTTTACAGAAAAAAAAAATCATGCAGCTGCACAGAATATGCATAATATAAACTAGGAGCAAGTTGGATGACACAGAGATCAAACAAACCCACAATCTGTGAAATTATAGTTTGTTGAAATAACAATTTGTGGACCTTTTCTATTTTAAGTAATTTACAATTTCTGCGTCCGTAGATTTTCAGTAAAGTAGCAGCCAGGTGCTGCCAGCTTGTTTCTGGGTCTCAGTAAATTAGAATATTATTGGCAAGTTTATTCGTTTTAGTAACTCAATTCACTAAGTGAAACACATTATATAGATTAATTACACACAGAGTGGTGTTTTAAGCCTTTCTTTATGATGCATTTCCTCTTTAAGCAAATAAAAGCATTTAATTTATTGAAAAACATTTTTAACCAGACTAATAAAATATAATATTCTTTAAAGGATGTTAATCCTAAAAGGTTCTAAAAATAAACCTTATTGAAACAGCATAGTCAATTTTACTGTCACGTTCGTGTAAACCTTAGTCTTTTAGGGTTTGGTTTGTGAAAAACATCTTTCTTGATTAGAAAATTATATTCAATTTATTTCTGTTTGATACAAAGTGTTTATTTAGGTTTTCTTTCTTATTTGTTCTATTTGTTTCTGTATTTATTCTCTCAGGTTCCCTAATTTGTAACTTGATTTTATCAAGTTTTTTCCCTCTATCTTAACTATTATAATCTCCTGTGTCCCTGTTTTTGTTCTGTTCCACAGCTGTTCCAAATGCCACTGATTCGCTCTCCTGTATCCAAATTACGTTCTTCCTCACTATGCTCTCTGAGTTCATGTCTTCATTTTTGTTCTTCTAAAAACATAGCAGCAAAATGAAAATGCACAGAAATAACTGATTAGCAGCAGGTCTGACCACTTTTATGAAAGCAAAATAATTCACAGTTTACATACGTGTTCAAATCAGCTGAAAAATAAACGTCCAGCTTTTTTTTCTTTGCTCTCTTGAAACATAGAGGATGAATCATGAAACTTCTCGAACAAGGCTGAGATGTTCTGCAAAGCTTCGTAACGCCACAACAAATCAAAACATCCAAGCTAGCTGCCAAGCTAGCAAGGCCGTCCAATCAGAATCAACTTCAGTTTGTAAATTCAGATGTGAAGATATTTGACTGACAGCTAAACCCTTTGTGAAAATGGTTAATTAACAAGACAATAGTCCCAAACAGCTAATCTTGAGCAGAATGGTTGAAAAAGAAAAGAACCCAGGTTTTGCAGTGGTCTAGTCAAAGTAAAAAAACATGTAGCAGAACCTTTAAAGAATTGTGTAGTAACAAAAGCTCACAAACCTTTATGAAGATCTGGTTAAATTATTCCCCAGTGATAAAGACAAACAGTAAACAACTACCAACTAAAAAATAAAAACATCGTAGTCAAATGCATTTTCAATACAATGACTTTTTAAAAGTTGTTTTTTATTCCAAATATGTGTCTATATATTGAACATCAGCGGGAGGAACCCCTCGTAGAGTCACCCGACACATCAATATTGATAATAATCATGATCACATCAGAATCATCAGAATAATGTCCTTCTGTCGTCCCTGTTCTGGTGTGAACAGCTGAAATCTGCTGGTACAAATCTGAGGGAGCAAAACAAAAACCCAAACATAGTCAAATGTGCAACAGACCAATGTTCACTCTTGCATAGCTGAGTTTGTGAGGACATGCATTATCCCAATGACTTAAGCCCCATTCAGACCCTGATCTGAAACTTTCAGCGCCTGAACTCACCTTAGTTCTCACAAAGATAGCCAAGCACACAGTCTTACACACACATACACACGCAAGCATGAACATACCTTAATTAGTCAGTGACATTTAGGTTTTCATCAACATTCTCCACATTTGCTGCTGCCTTGATGTTACAGTTTGTATGAAAAAGTGAAATAAGATCACAAAATGAATAAAAACGTACAGGCACTGCTCTTCAAAACAATGTTTCATTTTTCTCTAATCACAGTTACACAACCGTAAGCCTTTACATGTGGAACTGCTATTCATAACCGACATGTCGATGATGATCCAGGGTCGGGGAATTTGATTATAAATGAATCTTCAAGAAAAATTTCTATTATATAAAAAAATATAATAATATTGCAAGAAACACTCCAATTGGACACAATGAAAATACAATCACAAATTTAGTGTGTTGTTTTGCTTCAGTTTGTCCACCAAGTTTACAGTCAAATGTGTTTTTGCTTGTGTGTTTGTATGTATGGGTGTTCTTAGGTGTGTGTAC
Source organism: Poeciliopsis prolifica (assembly GCF_027474105.1). Lineage (NCBI taxonomy): Eukaryota > Metazoa > Chordata > Actinopteri > Cyprinodontiformes > Poeciliidae > Poeciliopsis > Poeciliopsis prolifica. The sequence continues at coordinate 352,957 of NW_026562462.1, read as the reverse complement.
AGTACAAAGTTTCCTAGCTCTTTTGAGCCACAAAAACAGCCTAAAAACAGCATAAACGGAATAAACTGACCTAAAACAGACGGAACTGCACTGAGGTAGTTCTTCACTCACTGTATGTTCAGTAAATTTATTTTTCAAGCATCTTTATAAGAAGTAAAAGGGTCCATATAGTCTTAATTAACACAACTTTGAATGTTTTATTAGGTTTGCAAAAGTTTCTGCAACGTTAAGAAATAAAAATCCCCAAACATTACAGTGCATCCTCGGTATTTGCTGGGGTTCAGGACCATACCTGCTTGGCAAAAGCTGAAATTTGCAAGTACTTGAGATCCCCGCCAAATGCTTACAAATGCCTAATTTAAGAGTTTAAACAACAAATACCTTACTACTATTATGAAACTGGACAACTTAACATCCATGGTCTTCCTTATCTTCATTCTTGGGGAACAGCAGCAAAGAAAATGAACGCCAAAAGAAGATGACAGCCCTAGATTGTTGCTTTGCAAACACCAGTCAATGGCATGTTAAGTATTGTTGCAGCCGGGCTTTTCTTCTTCCCGAGCTGCAATTTCTTTTTAATATCTGAGATATGCTCCACAAAAACTAAAAAAATCCACATATCCTGCACTGTGAATAGACAGCGTTCCAAGTTTCAAACTTGACACAACAATGCAGTTTTTATAATTGAACATCATTTGAAAGATCACAGTTTTCAGTTTTTTCTTCATTCATAAAACAAACAAAAAAAATATGACATTAGAAATTTAAATCGTAACAAGCTGCATTAGCTTGGTCACGTCTACACCTTAAAACATTGACTGAGCTGACCAGTTCGAATTGGTAAGTTTAATAACACGAACATTTTATGTGCAGTCAAACAGAAAACACTCGACAAGACCGGAGGATCAAATTGCGGTCCTCGAGGGCATCCAATTTGAGGCATTTCATTACTGTACGTTTTGTGGTTTTATTTTGATTGACATGTGCAAAAACACATGACAAACTTGTACAGGCATGCATTGCAAAACTGCATTGCATGCCAAGTACATAATTTAACTATTTCTGTCTTCCCTTGACAGTGATACTCGGAGTGAAAGATAATCTGCAAGCAGTTCCCATTTGTGTCATGTGACCCACTCCGCACTTTGTGTTCAGATGCTTCTCCATTTAGCTAGGAGATCTGACAATGTTCAAAGAACTTTCTCTGTAAGGTTTGTCTGCACAAGAATTACTGAAATTATACAAAAATGTTTTATGAGCTGAGTTACCAAGTCATAACCAGAGAGAGGAAACATGCAAGTGTTATGCTATCGTAAAAGAAAGACAAATAGGAAATATTATCGCATCTAAAATCTCTTTGGTGATACACAGTTACACTATGCCAATACATATTGGTTTTTGCAGAATTACCGATCTTAAATGACTTGGATCAGTATTAGGGGATAAAAATCTGGTACAACTCTGGTTACTGTATCTTCTGATTATTATCTGAAATAATATTCTCCAGTTTTAATGCACTTTAATATTATATTTTGTATTCCAATTGTGGCCATTTATTCATCCTTTTTTTAAAAACAGCCTAGTTAGCTTTAAGCTATGGGTAACGTTGTGGAAATAACCCTGCTATTTCCCTAATTAAGCAGCTTGGTTTTACATAAAATTATATAAAACTGATATTTTTTGGCTGGATCAAAAATATATTTTCTAAATAAGCTCTGAAGATGTTTCCCCATTTGCCTGCTAACTGGAACATCTTGAAATTAGTTTTCCATTCTTGTTAGCCTCACTTAGCCTAGCATGCTAAGAAAGAGTTTCAAACTGCTAACTTGACTCAGTATAAATTGTATACATCTGAATTTTACATTAACTTAATGTGTATAAAAATATATGTTAAAGTGACATCTTGAGGTGTATTTTTAATTCACCTGCTCATCCATTTTGTGACATCAGTGTCATTCGGTAATAGAAATAGCCTTATATGCTAAATTAAAAACTACAAACCAAAAGGCCTTTGCACAAGTATACATATATTATATTATCTTAACCCATCATCTAACAAATTTGAAAGTGTCAAAAGCTAGCAAATGTTGTCCCAACGGTTTAATTAATCAAACCTTTGTGGAAATTCTGCAATACAAGGCAGAATAGAAATGCTATATTGTCAAGGCGGTTTTGCTGTCATTTACAGTAGAAAAATAAGTAAAAAGTTGGTCCATCCAACCAACCATGAAGAAGACTTCAGCTGAAAAAACATATGTGACCACTGATTGATTCATGCATGCTGCTGATAATACTGGATCAGCACATCTAAAAGGAGACTGCACACTTCTATAAACAGTTACTGTTCTTTTTATCTGAATGGTTGATGCACATCAGAATTAATTTTAGACAATAACATTCATGTGCATGATTACTCTGCTGACATAAACTGAAGCACTGAGACATGGTGTGCAAAGGCCTTTAGTGATGTTCTTCTCCCCAAACAACGCTAAAAATAATACTTTTTTTTTTTTTTACCGAAAAACATTGCTATGCAACTGGTTGTCACATCTTGAAGTTGTGTAACATGACATCTCAAAGATTTCAAAAGTTTTTCTTTGATTTTTCTTTTCTTTATAAAAATAATGAACTCTTGTTGCTTCACAGCTCTTTACCATCAGATGCCTCACAGTGCATTTTTCTGACTTGATACATTTTCTATGTAACAGAAGAACTACCTCAGCACAGTTTTGAACACTTTAGGCAAGTAATAACTATTTTGTTTATCTGCTCTGTGGATCACAGCACCAGCCAGCAGGAATCTTTACAAACAGCAAAACAGTATGAGGAAAAAAAGCTACATCCTCCTTCCACAAACGTTCAAAAGAGTGACATAAGACCATGATTACTGTACAACTGATCTGCTACCACTTTTCTGCAGGAAGGTTTCCTCTTACTCAAACACCTACTTCAGTATTCAAATGGGGAAAAAAGAAAACAAAAAGAGAACAAAAACAACCGTGACCTCTAAGTGTTTGTGTCTCAAAGTCGTCTATTCTTGCAGTGGGAGGATTTGCCGAGGTAAGAGATGGTGGACTGAATCAAAAGTTGTTCCCTAATTCTCTGTTTGCCTATTCATGTAACTGCTTCAAGTTGCAAATTCCAGAGTTCAATTTATTTAATCCTCTCCGCTAAGGTTAGAGCTTAGAATCAATCATCACTCAGTAAAGGTTTATAGTATGAACTGAGCCAAAGGCTCCACTTTGAGGGTTCCGCCCAACAAATGGGTCCAAATAGCTTCTCCTCTCCTCTTCCTCAGGAGTTTGGACAGGTACAGCTGTGCTGCTTGGGCCAAAGGAAAAGTTTGAATGTTTTAAAATGTATCTTTTGAGTCTTTACTCAATGTTTTTAAGCACAACTGTGTCCCCCAAGTAAGTCCGTTGGTGGGTATGTTGGTCCTTTGGCAGGCGGCGGCCTGGGTGGAGGTGCGGGTCTGTTTTTTGCCCGTAGTGGGCTTGCTGTTCCCCCATCACTGTCGGCTCTGTCTGTCGAGATTGGGGGAGGAGGTGGAGGGAGGCGGGGTAAAGACATGGATCCGTGGTGGTAGTGGAGGTGGTGGTGGGGATTATGGCGATGGTGATGTCCCGACATCGCCAGCGAAGGAGGGATTCGGGAGCAGGACGAGGCAGAGGAGGAGGAAGAAGGTGGAGGAGGTGGGGGAGGGGTGAGTGTGGCCGGCCGCAGACTTTGGATCCGCCGGCACTCCTGGCAGATGCGGACATGGCTGCAGCTCTGCAGGAAGCTGCGTGGCGGGGCGGGCGGAGCCTCAAAGGCTGGCATGGGGGGAGGTGGAGGAGGGTTACTAGAGGCAGAGTTGACACCTAATGGATCGTCCAAGAGCCTCTGTGGCCCTGGGCCCAAATCAGGTCCGGTCGCCATACCTGCCCCCAGCCCTGCCAAGCCCCCAGTCAGGGGCCCAGTGCCACTGTAGAGTTTCCCATTGCTGAGTCGCATCTCTCGGACTAGCCGAATCGGCCTAGGGCCTGCTAAGGCTAGTCGGGAGGGGTGACGCAGAACTCCACCCCCAGCACTGCTCAGGGGGCGTCGCCGACGAGCCCGGGAACTTTTCTTACAAGAAACTGCATTTCGAAACTCTGTCAACATCTCCTGACAAACAGAGACCTGAGAGACAAAAGGAAGATAAAAAAAGATGAAAAAAACCCCCGAGAAGGATCGCTAAGAAACTGCAGCACGAACATCTTTTTTTCTGATTGCCACAGAACAATAAATAAATCTTAAAACATTCTCTCTCCATCTGCACATCTTCTTTTTTACTTGAATTGACTATGGCCTAAAATTTTACTTATGCATTTGACACGTCATGGTGACAGAACTCATATTAGTGACCCTGATACAATAATAATAATAATAATAATAATAATAATAATAATAATAATAATAATAATAATCATGTTTTTTTATTTCTATAATGTTATTTCAAGAACAAAACATACAAATTAAATTAGAAACTAATTTGTTATGTATCGACATATACAGTGTGCGTTCTGAAAATGTACAAAGTCAGAAGATTTTTTTTTTAAAAAAAAGAGCATATTTAAACAGAAAAAAAACTGTATTTTTATCAGTGTATGTCTGTGCAGCAGCTTCCTCTGAATCCACAGCCAACCAGTGCTATCTCTGCACACTAAAACATCCAAAAGAGAAAGTCAAATCAATAACAGATAAATTCAAGAGAACAGAAGCCAAAACAACAAACCCTGACTGCAGAGGACAAACAAGTGAAAGACAGCAGAATATAAATATGACTCTGCCTCAATCCATGTTTTGGATTTTTCTTGTCATATTTTTGAGTCACTTTCTTTTATTCAAAACCTTAAAATATAACTGTACTCTGTTTCTATGACTTCTAAAGTACGCTAATGTTATCCTCCAACTTGTGCAATCGTGAGTTGCATGGAGATGTAAAATAATACTGAATATCTTCAAGTGGTCAGCGTTTGAAAATGAATTACAGGCATATTTTGTAATTATATTGCTTTAATTAAAACGATGGCTAGGAAACTGAAGAGTTAAACATGTTAAACAAAGTAACTAATCATACCTCTCTTCTGACTCTGGAAGTGAACAAAAACATGGTTGTCCTTACAGCTCAGGTAGATGCTCTGCCTTCCCAGTTAATTTTATTCTAAGGATTTGTTTGAGCTTATGCAAATGGTAAAGGCACAACTTGAATTAAAAGGCAGCCTGTTGCGCTGCCATTTACATGGACTCTTACATTACCTACATAATAAAATTCAGGTAATATGCAGCCCTAGGAACAAAACATTCATGAAATTATTTTTGCATTTTGTTTCAAGAAAAGCAGAAGACAAATCTATGGAACATATTTAATTTTGGATGGACATGCAGAGCTGCATGATATTAGAAAACCTGCGACTGTGATAATATTAATAAAGATTGCGCTGACAATATCAGCTGTGATATATATGCCTAATTTGTTCCTTCTTATCTGTGCCTTCATCACTCTTGTGTTACACTTGGAATATATTAGCCAACAATTATTGCACTCCAAACAGTCCTTTGTAATATTGGTCCTGCAGATATTGCAATGAGGATATATTAGCTTTGCATTGTGTAGCCTTGCTGCTGAACACACAGCATTCATTAATGTCTCTGAGTTCTCTTAAGGGACCATGGTGAGATGTATGGTTGATTTGGTTGAGCACCTCATTGTGATGCGATTTGATCCCAATAATTTTGACCATGCAATGAAGCTACATGTGTGTCTGCTTTGCTCACCTGGCCCCAGATCTAACCGATCTAACGGACTCTGCATTGGCAGAAGCATAATCTCAACAGAGCAGGATAAGAATTGGTGACAAAAGGTCCTAATCCTGACAGTAACAATTACTTTATTTTCTCATATTTTCCTTGCTGCAAGAATGTAGCTTGTATCTTTTCTACCCATGTGCTTCTGTTTGTGACTGTGTAAATGGTCATAGGATATATTTATAGAAGTGAAGTTAGAGTCTGTAGTAAAAGGATGGCTGTTTGTGAACAAAAGCTGCCATTTCCAGTTCGATGTTTGTTTTTTAAAATAGAATGCGGCCTGACTGAGAATGAGGACAGACATGTTTATGCTTTTCTTTCAGTGCAAGAGAACAGAAGTTTATCAGTGCTCCCCAGCTTTCCTCTATGTTTACCAGACTTGAATCTCCCTGTTCACTTCCAAAGCTGCAAACTTACAACTTCTTGACTGTTTTCATTTGATTTAATGTCCTTGTTTGCACAAAACAGCCCTAAACATTTACTAAAGCTTAAATTGACTGGAAAGACAACAAAATAAAGACTTCGAACTGCTTTGATGTTTTTGTAACCCTTTTATTACAAGCCAGATGACAAATTCACATCACAAATTTATAGATAGTTTTTCTTTGTAAGGTTATGAAGTCTTTATGTGGCTATGTTGCAGAAACTGTGCTCAAAGCTCAGGAATGGTGCAGTAGGAGGAAAATGCAAGAGGAAGATGAGGATGCAGTTTTACCTCGCCTGTCTCAGCGGTGCGGCGAGTTGACCACACAAACTCCATGATGGCCACAAACACAGCTACGATGAGGCCACAGATCAGAACTACAAAGATCCCGCCAATATTCTCCATGCCGAGACCTAAAAAACACAAAAACAAAGGGATCTTTATGAATATTTTTTTTAATTTTGTTTTTGATCAGATGAAGATGACCCAAACTACACCAAATTAAAACGGAAAATTTGGAAAGGTCAGTTTCATGAGCCACACTTTGGTCTAATATTTTGAATTTTACAATCAAAAAAATTATATGAAATAAATAAGAAAAAAAAATCTCAAAACAACTTTTTATCCACGCCTTGATCCAAAGGAAGAAAGGAATCCAAGAATTACTCCAAAACAAGGCAGTTGATTATTCAATGTTTTGAGACTTTATCAAACCACAGCAAGATGCAAAATATAAGAAAAGATGGAAATGGTCCACAATAAGTACAGTGGTACATTGAGGACTCATTCATTAGGTCGCTGTGATGGACAATTACAGAACTTCAGGCAATTCAAATATTTCTGATGGAAAAAGGCATGACATTTCTTTCAATACCTTAAACTCAAGCACGTTTGGGTGATGGAGCAGTATAATGACTGAAAGCGCACAAGTACCACATCAGAAAGTCAAAAAATTACAGAGAAAGCTTTCGAGAGGCCTAGTTAAAGCCTAGGCTTTTGTTTGAGATGCGTTGGCATGACCTTTAAACCACCGTATTTGATGAAAAACGCTGCTGAATATGAACAATTCGGTTATACTGCTCTAACCATGTGAATCGCACACCGGTGGTAGTTCTTGGCACCAAGAATTAAACTAACAGCTCTGAGTTTAGTGGCCAGTCGCTGTTCACATAGGGCCCAGTGGTTCTGGGTAGCTTTTCTCTTCAGAATATGAACATCCTATGGGATGTGTGACTCTCTTGTATGCATAACAAGCCAGTGTTTAAATGCTGTGAGGTCCTGTTTCTGAATGTAGTTCATGTCAAGAACTGAGTGGAAAACTCAGGAGAGAAGCTGCCAGAGGAGATTTTACAGTATGAAGGCTCCTTTATGTTCCTTTTTTTTCTCTGCTTTCTCCTCAGTGATTCAAGTTTGGTGTCTTTAATCCCTCTACAGAAAGAAGGGATTGTACAGCTCTTCTTTGCTGGAAGCAGTCTTTTTGGGTTAGTCCTGCTAGAAATGTATTGTGGTATTTTTTCCTTTATGCCTTCGTTGTCCACATTTTTCTTTTTGCACAGTTCCAGTTTGCCAAAAGTGTGTTAAAAGAGGAAATAACTGAATATTTCTCAATAGATTTTATCAAATCGAAATTAAATCAAATCTTATTTGTATAGCACATTTCAGCAGCAAGGTATTTCAAAGTGCTTTACATCATAAACACAAAAACACAAAGTCATGCAACATAGAATAAACAATACATTGTTACGTATTACGTTTCAAATACAATTCTAAACAGGTGTGTTTTTAGTTGCGATTTAAAGAAAGTCAAGATTTCCGCTGTTTTACAGTTTTCTGGAAGTTTGTTCCAAATTTTTGGTCCATAGATGCTGAAAGCTGCTTCTCCTCTCTTGGTTCTGGTTCTGGGAGTGCAGAGCAGACCAGAACCAGAAGACCTGAGAGGTCTGGAAGGTTGATACAACAACAGATCTTTGATATATTGTGGTGCTAAACCGTTCAGTGATTTATAAACTAACAACAATATTTTAAAATCTATTCTTTGAGCTAGAGGGAGCCAGTGGAGGGACTTTAAAACTGGTGTTATGTCTCTATCTTCCTGGTTTTAGTGAGAACACGTGCAGCAGGTTCTGGATTATCGTCACTACCACTAACATCCCTAAATATTCAGTGAATAACTAATCAGATTTTGAAGTCCTGGAGTATTTTATCTTGTGTGCTCAGATTTAATTAAGGTTTTCTTTTTTATGTGCAGAAAGACGAGCTTTCGTGGAACTGTCAGCAGCATTTCTGGCTGCTCAACTTGACTATGGATGGATTCTGTCCTTAGATGCTCTCCTTTGACTACTGCAGGTGGTGGATGTTAGAATCAGTACCTTTCAACCTATCAATGAATCTATGACAGCAGTAAAAAGGTTTTCAAAGACAGACTATGGCATCCAAAACGGGTCAAGAAGTGAAATTGCAGTTCTTTCTTCCCAGCCACTAGAAGACTCTATAAACTAGCTACCGAGAAAACAAAGTCCTGCAATTGCCCGGTATGATAACAGCAACTGCAGGCGACTCTTTACTGAAATTGTTCGGCTGACTTCAAAACCACAAACGAAAAGTGTAAAAAAAAAAAAAAAACCTTCAAAGAAACCACTTCTTAGAAACTTATTCTACTATTTTCACAAGTTCACATCCTTGAGCTTCTCACTGAAGCTCTCCACAGATTGTCAGAAAATGTGTTCTTTTTTTGTTGCAGGATTTACCTGCCAGCTATTTCCTTTCTTTGTGAGCACAGAGAAGGGGAAACACACACATTCAGCTCCCTGTGTGATCATCCTCAAAGCGACATTTGACCATTCATAATGGACCTTTAATAGATTTATTTTGTCAGACTTCACACACAAACACAAAAACAAGCTTCCATCTCTTCCAAGGTCAATGCTTGATTTAAACAGTTTAACCAATATCACTATAACATCAATTTCTGAATTGACAGATTAACGCCATTGTGACTTGTCCTTTTTTCAGAAAAGGCAAAATCTGTGAGTCTATTTACAGTACAAGCCAAAACTATTGTGTCCACACTGCACAGAAAATCTAGGTGAAAATACGCATTTGGATTATTATCAAGATCTCATTCTTTTTCTGTTTTGGAAATAAAGAAAGCTACACAAGCAGATGACAGAGAGCTACTGATCGATTCAGCGGCTGGTCTCATGATTCCATTAAGATTGGCTGCTGAAGCCGTAATAAGAGGGAAAAAGTCAATGAAGACGAGCAATGTTGTCTTGTTGCAGCGAGATGTGCCAGAAGTAAATATTAGTTTACTGATGCTGGGGGAAATTTGAGTCTGTACAATCGATAAACGACAAACAACAAGCAAGATGTAAATGAATAAAATAGCAGGCGGTAATTCTTTTTAATGACGTGTTTCATCTCAGGAAAAATACAGCAAAGACAGGGTGAAAAATGAAAGAAACACATCCTATCACACTTTTTTGTTCCAGAAACATGACTGTCAGGCTAATTGGTCTCTCTAGATTCTCCATAGGTGTGTGTGCGTGCGTGCGTGCGTGCGTGTGTGTGTGCGTGCGTGCGTGCGTGCGTGTGTGTGTGGGGGGGTGTGTGTGTGGGTGTGCATGTCTGTCTCTGTGTTGCCCTGGGACAGACTGGCGACCTGTCCAGGGTGACCCCGCCTCTCGTCAGGAACGTTAGTTGGAGATCGGCAACCGCCTGACCCCACTAAGGACAAAGGTGTTAGAAAACAGATGCATGGATAGAAAAGACCTTAAAGAAAATCCTACAAATGCATTTTTCTTTTTAGCTACTAAAAAAATCCCTCTTTTAATTTGAGTTCACTTATGTAAGAGGGGAAATAGACCAAAAGGGAACAATTTATTTATTTATTTTTTAAACAAATTTCTCACAGAAAATTTTTTGACACACCTAACAATTATTATAAAATAAATATGTGAATTTCCTATGAATAGTCATCCAGATATAGGAAAAGAGTGTTTTTAGATAATTAAAAAAAAGAAATCCATGTGAGCTGAGGAGCATACAAACCACGAAGTGAGAGGAAGACACTACTAGGGAAAATTTAAGATTTTTAACAACATCTAAACCCAACAAACTTGCTCTCAAACCTTGTTGTTTAATCCCCCTCTTTCATCTCCACATCGTCTCCATCTGTTTGTGATGCATTTAACTGTCAAACATATCTGAAACTCCAAGATTTCCCCCAGAAAACCTCTGCAGGAACACGCAGTAACACTGCTCTGCAGAACATCTGGTGATATCCATCTTCCTGCAAAGTGTCGACTCCGGTGTTACTGGGACACATTCTGACCACTTAAAACGCTAATTGTTCCACATTTTTAATGACTGCACCATCTGTCACGGCAGAGAGTCTCTGCTTTATTCGAGTTTGTGACTGCACCTTGAATCATGGCGCCTGGCTGGTTTCATCTTGTGTATAAAAGACTAATCCATTGATCTGTCAGTCAATGACAGCTTTGATAACACAGCAAAGTACAAGTGTGACTGCAGTGGAATTAATCAATCAGTCAACAGACGACAAACGAACAGAAATTTTTGATGATCAGTGTCATTTAAAAAAATTTGAATGGCATTTCAAGTCATTTAGAATGGCGTCTTTGAAATGATTTCTTACTTGGATGCAAAATGTATTGGCTCTTTATTAAAATTAAGGTGACAGTGAATGAATTGCATTTCTATTTATATAGTCACATAAAGTTGACACTGAACTGTTTATCCATGCAAACTACAGCTGTTGTAATTTAGCACATAGTTCAAATGGACAGTGGGTAATAATACTAGCACTGTGGATAGAAAGGTAACGGTCTGCTGACCCAACCTTTGGCTCGGTGGTCCTCCTCTTTAGGACACTGGCCTCCCTCCCACCAGCGTCTCTTCAGAATCTCCAGCCTGTTGCTCTCCTGCAACTGCAGGATCCCCAGCGTGATCTCATCTCGGTATGGAGAGCCTGCAGGATGGGAAACCAGAAGAATACATGATTACTGTGAAATTACTCCAAAACAAATTCCAGGATATTTTATTTTATTTTAATTCCCTTTTCATCACTGACTGCAGCCTTTTTCAGAATTCTTAGTTCTTTTGATATGATAAAGATATTTTGCTAAAAAGCTCAAAACCGGTGAAAACACAAATGAAACATTTTTGGTGCTGTTTTAAAATTTGTGTTTACATACTTCATGTTCCAGATGACTGAACTAAATATTGATATCTAAAAAAAAACATTTATTTTGAGCACAAGTTATTATGAAGCCATACTTCACATCAGCAGCAGCAGTCTTCGCTCTGGCACAGTAAAAGGAAATATTCCCTCTGCATTAAAATTGAAACCTAGTTTGGCTACAAACAGCAAAATTTATATCGTTCCGACATACCATTCCTACACTCTGGGTTCCTTATAATGAGATGTCAGTGAGATATCACCATTTTCTTCAGCTGTATGGGGCACAGCAAGACCCCACACTTGAGTACTGCTGTGGACTGCTGGTCAGCTAGCTGAAAGTGGACTACAACATTTTTCCTTCATATCAGAAATGCCACTGATAATATTTAAAATGGAATAACAAAGGTTTTATTTTAAAAGTTGGATGGTTCAATGAAGCTCTTCTTTTGCAAACAAAAGCAACAAGAACATGCTTTAATTTATTGTAATTTTAGCCGAAGTTGTCATCCTGAAAAATGCACAGGATGAAAATATACAAAAATAATAATAATTTTAATTAACTTTTTCAATTAGTAATAGCTCAATTTTCTCATCAGAACTCTTCTACTTTTAAAAACGTTAATTTGTGTCTCAGGTTTTGGGTTTTTTTCCACTTGCCCAAGGGAAATATAGTTAATGAGGACCAAATGGCACCTTTTCACTAAACAGAAAAATAAAAATTTCATTCATAACCAATCACAGAGACAGGTCTTGGATGATGAAGAAAAAAAAACTGGTACTACACTGACAGGAGGAAGTGTAAATTAAGCTCTTTTTATGTAAAGCATCTGTTTTTATTTTTTTGCATCACCCCGTCAGCACAGACCGTCACAAACTAACAAACAGAATGTGGGATTTGAAAGAAGATATTAATGGATCCACCTTTTTACATTTTTTAGATAAACTTGTGTATTTACTTTCTCTAAAATCTAATTTTCATTTGGAACCCAATATCGAGTTAGGCAAAGAATGACTGAATAAAATCTTTTCATCATCGAAACAGATAACTATTCAAATCTCAAATCATCTACTTTATGAGGTACAAATGCGATACAGATTTAGTACTTCTAAAGGTGCCAGGATTATTTTTTTCTGTGATTAAAGAAGAACAAGAAACAAAGGGATTTGCAGAAGGACAAAATAATCCTATCTGGAGAAAATCTTCCCAGGTTTTTATAAAACTAGTGTAACATTTTTAAATAATATATTTTGGAAGAATTTTTTGCAAAAATAATTCCCCCATGAAAGGTCTTGGTTTTCCACCCTCACGTAACATTGCAAATTATCCATCTTATGCAGGCGGGATAATGGTAAATAAAGAATTTACTTAAATCCAGACTCGAAGGAAGTTATTCAGGATGTTGTGCAAAGATGGGATTGAACAGACAGTTGAAATGTATCTATTGTCCGTCACACCTGAACAAATCAGCCTTGTTGAGATTTTTGAATCTGAAATCTTAATACATTTTGCTGCACTGTGACTCATGTGCATGTAAATATCTAGACACTTTATTCTACTTCCCCAGCTGCCTCTTATTACCAACTTCATGATAAAATGTCTTGAAACTCTTCATCATCATAGTTACACTGATGCTGATAATAATGAGAAACATCTAAAGATGAAATGTGGGAACCCAAATGACTTTTCCTTTTAATTCTTAAGCTGATGGTAATTGCTTGCTGTCAGTTAGAGCGGTGAGCACGAGAGACGACATCCGTTGGGGTCACACCAGAGATCGTGCTGCTTATATTTTCATTGCTTAAAATGTAGGTTGATTGACAGACCAGTCTCCTGCAAATATGTTTTTTTTTTCCTTCCTTTGTTGTTTTTCCTGCTGTTCTCTCTTCTCTGGCTGCATCTGTTCCTGCAGCAGGTATTTCATAACTCATGCATGTCTATAGAGCAACACTTATCAGGAACAAGATGATGAGGTCAGGCCAGACTCTGGCAGGACTGACCAAAGTCTAATTGGAATCACTATGGATTTAATTTGCCAAGAAGAACAGATGCACAAATAATCTGGCCTGATTAATGGCCAAAGAAGACTTGGCACTCTATGCCTCCATGACAAGGTCTCCTTACAATAAAATACGTAATGCAGTTATAAACATACTGTAATGTTGCAGAAAAATCATAGTTACCAAATTCAGCTGAAAATAATTTTACTCCAAAAAGAAATAGATCAAAACTGAGAGGGATAGCAGAAGCTTTGCATGAGTTGTAAGGTTTCATTTTTTCATGATAGTTGGTGTAACCTGCTTCTTCAGCATCAAATCAAGGTGCCAGCCTGCCTGAGGAGCCATTTTTCTGTCAGTTAATGATCAACATGACAGGGAAGGACCCTAGTCTACATGTTCTCATACTGTGTAAAAAACCCTGGTGTCTTACCAATCACAGTCCACTCACCCAGCGGCATGCCGATGCCATATCCCTTTGTGTCCAGCAGTCCTCCGATCTGCGTGAGGTTGCAGTTTAGGCTGCGGTAATACTCGTTCATGGTGCTCTCCATCAGGAAGGCGTACTTGGAATTGAGGACACGGGCGATACCTTCTTCTGTGCTCTTCACAAACACACTGGGCTGCTTGGACTTCATGTAGTTCCACATTCGCTGGTACGTCTGGTACCGCGAGTTCTGAAGGAGAAATTGCAAAATGGATTATTGGATTAGTCACACAAGTCTGAATACTTTTTTCTATGAAATTTCTCTCTGTCTCACCATGAAGAAGGTCATAGTGGACCCTCCATGTATGGTGCCATATTGGATGTTGGTTTGGTCTGCCAGGTCATCGGGAGACTCGATCGGCACCTCCATTCTCTGTACGGTGAGAAACGCTGCCAGGTTGGCCGTGTAGGAAGAGATTATGATGAGAGTGAACGCCCACCTGAATGATGAGAAAGTAAAAGTTATAACCTTTATTTACCCTGGTGCCTGCACCACTCTCACAGTAACATCTCCCTCATGTTATTTCCTCTCCCTGATTTTATTAAGAGCAGAAAGAGGAAGGCAGTATGGGGAAGCAGATGGAAGGCACTGCAGGAAATGTCAGGAGTTTTAGGTAAAAATCATCAACCTAAACATGAACTCGCACTGCAGCAGAGATGAGCAGGATGCCTCTGCTGCACAGAAAATGAAAGCAAAGTTATGAAGAAATATATTAAAGATGGAGCCAAATTTCTGAAAGAAAAATGGAGGGAGTTGGGGAAAGTAGAAGCAAAGCAAGTGCCACATGCAAATATTCCCAGAAATTTATGTAGAAAAATGCTACACACCAACATAATTACAATAATTATACACATACAACTCTCAGAATAATGTTAGGAAGATTTAATTACTTTTTGTTCAACATGCATTTATTATTAAATAAATTTAACATAATGCTGAGTTTAAATTGGGCTAATTTGCAACTATGACTCTGCCATTTGTGAGAATAAACATTTAAATAGAAGCTAAACCAACGTGGATTTCTGAATTATTGGTTGCTGCAGCTCAGATGAACAGCTGAATGACAATTCTCAGCACATATTTCCTTTATATATTATTGTTTGTGGCAGCAATATAAATGGCAAGATATAAAATATTAATCGGTAACCTTTTGAGCTGTTTTTCTGTGTTTTCCAGCTGGGACTATTAGGCTGACAGGCAGACGTGAGCGTGATCTAAATGATTTTATCTCTCTGTCAGAAAGGAAAAGCTAATAAGTCTTGAATTATTTGTGCCACCAATATACTGTGGAGGGATTTCTGCACTGATCTGTTGATATGATGAATTAGAGCTGCTGTTTATTCAACTCATCATTATTCCTTAAGTTTGGGTTGTCATCACTGGTAAGCTTTAGTTTGGCCTTGAGGTTTTTCATAGAGAACAATGGTTTTCTCTTTCTGTGCCTCCTAAAAATGATTTAAAAAGTTATTTCTTTCCACATGACATATACATGGTTGCTATAAACACAATAGAGAAATTTTTGCCAACCGGCATTACCTGACTTTACCATATTATAGCTTTGGACTATCAAAACTGAATATAAATTTGTACAATTGGATAAATTGAATCAATTTATTCAATTGAATCAATTTATCCAATTGGGACTCATAAGTCATGAGTCTCCAATCTCATGACAACAGCCACTGAATCAAGCACCCTTAAGATAATTAACAATACACAAGTGAGTTAACAATTCTGGTTCATGCAGACCAGGTGAATCGTTCATAATTTAGTGCATTTGCTTCATTGTTCTGTGCAGTCAGTGGTTTTTGTCACTGTGGAGAACAGATTACATGTATTCATCTGGTTTATGTATGATGTCACGATGTGGTTTCTCTGTTCAGATGTTTGGACTTGAATATTAACTATAGTAAATGAGAATGAAATACTATTGTCTCTGTCATTATTATCATTTTGAAAACTGACAACAAAAAAGTCGTGCGCAATCTCAGCTACAGACTCCACTGCAGGTCAACTCCCAATAAAATATGAACAGTGTTTTTTTATTGATTTGCTTTATTTCTAAAGCCAGAACAAACCAGTTCTATACCATCTTAAGGTAAATGGACAAACATTTACAAAAGCAGCTTAATTAGAGTCAGACAGAAGGACGAGTTCAACCAAAGTCAACATGTGCAGAATTGAACCCTTTGAAGCGCAAGGTGAAACTAAATGAATGAAAGCGAAGATACACTGAACAGCTGGGGAGAAACTCGCACAGCAGGTCCAAAAGTTATTTACTGGGACTCTCAAAGTGAGCCTTTCCTGGAAAAGACAAAACCAGCTTATGGCCCTTTTGAAGTCAGAACTAAACTAGAAGACTCATCAACCAAATGGCCCTCTTCTAATTTACTGCTTTTATAAGACAGTTTTGAAGGGTTAGGAAATTTACAAGCATCAGTTTTGTTTTCTTTCCGTTTACAGCCTGGATATGACTGAATTTGTCCATTGTTCCATCTCTTTTAATTGTTATGCAACGTGGACATGGCAGCCAACAAGCCACTCAGACATACAGAGACAGACCTAAGGATGTTGCAACTTGTGCCACGGCTATCATTAGCTTTTATGAGACTAAGTGCCAGACTAGGCAGAGAGCTGTCAGGGAAAATCCGTCGATGGACCCTCCAGCCCCTCCAGTATTGCTCTACCATCTGTCAAGCTGCAGCTACTGGGACTGAGGGAGGAGAGATATGAAAGTCAACGCTACTCAGTCCAAAATGCAAATTACAAACTGAAACCCAATTTTTTAACTGACTGAAAACTCTGAAAAACAATTCTGCACTGTCCCTTAAAAATAAGATAAACCCTTATTAGAAGACAAAAGGCTTCTAATAACATAAAATCAGAAAACCCATATTTAATTTTTTTTCCCAACAATTTTGAGAAAATGAAACAATTCTACAAAAGAATGCAGTAATTTTTTTTCAGATTAAAAGTTTTAAAAGTAGAAACCGAAACGTTTTCAAACACAAAGAAGTAAAACTAGCGTCTGCATTATATCATCTACTAAGAGATCATTAATAATCTGTCAGCAAATTATTTTGCTAAAAGTTTGGAATAGAAACTAGGTTGAATTAGAGAGAGGACAGAGAGTCAGAGGAGTGGAAATAAAAACCTGAGGAAAAACTGACATCATCATTTTCACATTAGAGTCGATACCATCTGTTCACCTTCAGCTAATGTTGCTGAAGAGGAAGGAATGGGCAGATGGGAGGAGGGAGAAGGAAGAGCAATATCGAGGTCCGCTCTGGCGTTTCTTCTTGTCAGTTATTCTTCTTTCCTTGCTTTCTGAGGCAACCTTGTGTCTTTAATTCCTCCTTGACTCATGTTATAACGGCAATGACCACTAGGAGATGCTGTTCATTATCACCACTTTGTTCCGGCACATCGACAAATATTACTGCAAATGTTAGACATTACTTAGTATTTTTCTGGATTTTTACTCCCCGAAACAGTTATTTGTGATTCATTACGAGCAATGACATTTTAGTGATCTTACATGATGGCATAATTTTGCCAGTTCACTTGTTTCAAGAGGTGAGGCAGTCAAAGTGGTTTTCAGCTCCAGAGGACACACAGCAAACATGACAAATGCTCTCTGTGTAATAATTGCAAGCTGTTGCGACATGTTTGTGTGTCAACCTTTCATGCCTAGAGAAAACACACATCTCTCAATATAATTTCCAAGACACAAAGAATACTTGATATCTGCTTCGTATTCCATGTGTTGTGAGCATTTTACAAAAAAGGGAGAGTGTTACTCTCCCTTTCATGTTTAGAAGCTGGTGAGTAAAATTAATAACTTTCTGTGCCAAATGGAAGCAGGGACTGATCAAATACTGATCCAATGACACTTATTATCCTCTAGACCTCTAGAAAAAATGTGCAAACACCTTAGAAGACAATCTTTTATTAAGATTAATTTTCTATTGTGGTAGCATAATCTCAGAATTATAAGTATGGACATTCGAGTGTTGGATGAATTATATACCTTACAAAATTAACATTTCCAAACTCAATGTGACAAGTGGGTTCAGAATCACAGTTTCCATACCAACTGTTCCTGCTTCGGAGGCAAAATGGAAAAATATTCTTTTGCTCCTACCAACACAAATGTAAAGATATTGTGCTTGCCATACATTAGAAGAACTTTAATGTGAAACCATGCACTTATTTAGTTGGAATAACATAAAAGATTTTGCAATACTTCAGGGTAGTCCATAAAAAAAAGAATCAAGAATGAGAGAGGTTCTGTAGAGAGGATTGGTCAAAGACCCGTCTCTGTTTGCTCCAGTCTTGACAAAAGATTGTTCAAAGAACAGTCTTCTTCCTTAACTTTAAAGCAGAAATTTGGGACAATTTATTGCTACTGTAATTGCACATTAACATGAGACTAGATGTCAAAAATGCTTGCAGAGCAAAAAAAATAGGTGTGACTAATTAAAGGTTTCATTTTTGAAAAGCATAATTGCAAATGTGTCAGTAAAGTTGCTGAAAATTTGAAAAGCATAAAAGTGACATCTCACTAAAATAAACTTCTTAATTTCTTTTTTGTTTTCAGACCAGATAGTGCTTGGGACTATTAAATGATTGCATCAGTAACGTGGAGATCAAATTAGTCAAAATGCCAATGCAGGTTTACTTAAGTGTTACATCAGCCAAAAATATTCTTAAATTTAAGTAGAGCGGACCATGTGAGGTTTGAGCCCCGACTGAGACTTTTGCTGCATGTCTTCTCCAATTCGCTCTCTGGCCATTTCCTGTCTAGTGCCTGTCAAGAAAAGCTAATAGTGCTACAGAAATATAACTTGCACCTTTAGGTCAATAAGTTGCTGTAATGAATGCCAACCATGAAAAATGTTACAGTCTTGGTACCAACCAGACTCCGCTGACGCAGCGGGTGGACAGGGCCCGCGGCATAATCTCTGAGCCTTGCTGCATGAAGCCTCCAACTGGGAACCACAGGCTGTTTCCCAGTGTGTACTGGTTCTCCAGGATGTCCCGCCGCTCCCGTAAACATGGGTGAGGGTTGTACCACTCATAAGGACTGAGCCTTAAAGAAAAAAGAGCAAACATGCAAAACTATGTTAAAAGGTATGCATTACTTTGTAAAAAGGGATACATTGGTGATCAGTTTAGGAATTTTTTCCCAAAATGTTTGTAGTCAAATGATAGGGTGACTTAAAAACATTCAAACCATAGAAAACAGAAAGAAGTTGCTCTTTTGTCTTATTTAAATGTTTATCTAACACATTTTGACATTAGACAGAAAAAAGACTGTCATGTATTAATCTTTTAAGGGTAGTCATATAAAATTAATTGTTTGATTAAAAAAAAATCTACCAAAAAACAAAGAATATATCAGAAAAGAAGTTTTCATAAAATAGTAAAGGCTTAACACAAAATACTAGAGATTAAGCTCACAAGCTGATGTTCACTTCCAACCCAAAACCTTTAGAGTTTTGATCAGGATTAATTCTTCAACTTGTTATAGTGATTTTTTGAGGCACTGAAGCAGCAAAGCATTGCCTATAAGTGTACTAAAACTCACATTTGAATTTCAGCATGGTGTGCTTTTTCTCTGCAGTCTACAGAAATTTTTTCCTGAAGTCTGAGATCATTTATGTTGTTTTGCCTTTCAGCTCTCAAATGGATTATATTTTTCCCATCTCAGCTTTTATTGTTTAATTATAAGCTATCAAGTGAAGGAAGTGAGGCCTTCATTGCTGTAGATGTTGCTCTGGGTCCTGTGGTGACCAAGTCGTTCACATGCTCTACAGTACGTTCTGTGGCGCTGCCACTGGGAAAGTTCACCTCTGTTACTATTTAGTGGCTTCATTGTAGTTCACTGGATTCCCAAAGCCTTAGAAAGGGCTTTTATATTTATCTTTAACTTTGTATTTCTCTTTATATGCATTATTTATTTCTTTTTCTAATTGGGGCATTTTAGATCACTTCATATTGTGGTAATTTCTTCATTCTGTAGGTCTGGTGCTCATCAGGTGTGGCTGATGGCACTGAAACAAAAAAATTGGTTTTGCAGTTATTTCACAAAATAACATGGGAACAATCAATTACTCAGACCAAGATGTTTTAGATATTCATTTCCCAAATAAAAGTAATCATTATTCCGCTTATTATATAAAAGGGCCATTAAAATTTTAAACATCTCAGTACATCAAAAAAGCAGAAGCAGAAGGACTAATGCTGATTCACAGAAGAGTACAAAAATGAAAAACTTGAAGCGTCATTAAACAGCTACCAAACTCTCATTATATTCTTTGGCTTAATGGGTGCAATTCTAAAATTTTTAGGCACAAATACATGAAAGCATTTCTTTTTCCGAGTGGAATGTGGTTCACTTTTTGATATTCAAGATATTTGATATTTCTCATTTTAGGCTTCTTTTTGTGATCGTGATTAGCAATGAACCCTCAAGAACCCAGTAAGACAAGCCCATTGACAAGTTCTTCCGAAACAGGCAAAACTCAAAATGTGCAACGTATCATGTTTTCTGATGTGAAATTATTAGAAAGGTGTCATACCTGGCGGCGAGGAAGAGAACACAGCTAACAGCAAGGTAGGCCAGCAGCATGAAAAGCCAAACAGCAGGAGAAAACGGGTCGAGAAAGGAAAAGTAACCTGGTTTTCGAGCCTGAAAGAGAAGCACAAAGAAACGCTCTGAGGATTGACAGCATTTTTTCCCTCTCACTTTGCCTTCATGTGCTTAGCCTCAAAGAAAGCAGTGTTGGGGCCAAGTCTCAAAATGTCGTTTTCTCTGACTGAAGTCTGCCTTGATTATGACCGACAATCATTTAAAATAAAAAGCAGTACAATAAAATTTAATTCCACTGGATGGAAGGGAAAAATGTAAGGACAGGTTAAAGACAGAACCTTTAATGAGATCTTTACAATTTGTTTCCACCTTAGTAATTTCTAAACTTTATCTTCCTTATCTAATAACATCAAAATAACTTGGAGACAGTGTAAGACAATGTCGTCCCTCAGGTTCTTTGAATAGGAGAGCAGCAACACAATGAGTGCTGATGGAAGCAGCAGTAAAAATTAACTCAGGCTGTTCAGCACCAGGGGGCAAGGGTGCTGATAAACATGGAGATGTCTTCACTAATGTGTGTGCCAGTCAAGAGCTTAGCCAATTAAAAAGATTACAATCTTTAATGTGCTCATAAGCTTTGTAGACACATGCAGCATGTTTCTAATGTGTTTAAATCAGATTATTTGCTGCCAGACACAAATGTATTGTATTGATTGCTTTGCAAATCAAAAAGCTAATCTAACATTAAATTACTCGCTTTTGTTTGTTTGTTCTTTTTAGCTTAGAAACTTGCTGAATTTACAGTGAGTTCATTGAAATGTTACACGTAGAAAAAAAATAACATTTCTTTTTTGCTTTTTAAACAATACACAAAAAACTACATATCTGAAAAAGGTATAATTTATTGTGAAGATAAAAGAGTGGAACTTAAAATAGAGAGATGGCATTTAATTTTATTAAAACATGAGTTACAACGTTTAACTTTAAAAGGTAAACTTTATTTATTGCCGCAAATTGAATTCAAATTTTAGCTTAAATTAAATTGCAGGGTTGGAAATCAATCAAAACAAATCACAATTTAATCACCATGAACTGACAAAATAAACATTTTTAACAATTAAGCACTTTTGATGCTTAATCGTTTAATAAATATGCATATAAGCTCATCAAAAGAGATATTCATTGTTTTTAATGTTATTTAGGCTATTCAACCAGGAGGCTGGTGCAATGTGCTGCTGTATCTCTTCAGCTTCCAAGCATTTCAGGAACAACTGATCATTGATATAGCTTAGAAAAAATACTTATTCAGAACTGTGAACTGTGGATGCTGACATGAGGACTGGAAGCATCTGTGTTTCTTTCTCAAGGTAGGAAACCAGACCTTACCGATTCTTTCCCCTGCAAATAAATAAATAAATAAAATAAAATAGAAATCTGATCAGTCAGAGCCCACATATCAGCGGCATTCTACAGTAGCAGCCCCAACAAGCAGACAGCTGTGGGCCCTCCACTTCAAGAGCTTAAAGAGTCCCAGCTGCTCGGCAGCCATATGAAATATCAGAAATCTGTTTGCAGCTGACAGACGTTGGCGTTGCCATCAATAGAAAAATAAAATTCTGAAATCAGCCCAACAGTAAACTGCTGTTATTCTCCACCTCAGGGTGTGCTTTTCAGGCGAAGATTACTTCAGCTTATCTGTGAGATGTGATATAAAGCCTTTAATGTCTCTGTCGAGCTTTAACTGTGTGAAGTCTGCTAAATGCTTCCAACGAGTGTCAGTAAAGTCAGCACCAGTCCTAAAAAGCTCCAGGCTAAATAGTATACAAAAAGATTCAAGGCCCCAGTTTCTCCCATTTTGTTTTGGGTGAGTAATATAGGGCTTAGATATTGGCAAGAGACGCAAGGCTATGAAGTAAAAAAAATAAATTAATTAATTTAAAAAATGCTGTTCAGGAGACCTGATTCTAGTCCAGTAAAATTCTTCACTGCAAGTGTTACAGTGCTGGAACAAACAGTGTGCAAAAAAAGATTATATTAGGGTTCTGTCTGTTATTGAGTCCACACAAGACAGATGTGGGTATTTTTAAGCTTTTGTACTTCTATACATAACTTTCTAGAAGAGGAATATTTTATGTGAAGCACTGAATCCACAAGCAGCTTCAGAGTACAGCTTTATAGGCTATTCTGTTGCTTAATCTTTTAATTTAAACTCATAAAACAAAAACACATGCCGGATGACTTTGTGATGTTATGATCACATCAATAAATCATCACTTTTACAACATGCTGCATGCTGTAGTCCTCAAGTCCAAGAAAAAAAACCCTTAAAGGCGTTTCAACAGAAATCTTTTGTTGTGGAAAAAAATAGAAGAAAGGCTCTGGTTGTGGGGGTAAATCACTGGTTTGTGGTTATTCAGGATGACAGACGCACTGATTGGCAATTTAGCACTCTTCAAAGTTGAGCGATGAAAAAATATTAAGCAGTGACAAATATCAAGCGGTGTCAGACATTTTGTGAGGAAATCATGCAGTGTGACTGATATTTTTTGCCCAGCTATGAGATTTTCTGCACTGTCTCTTGTTCCTCGTCCTTCTCTCTCTTCTACAAGCATCTGGTTTTAAAAATAGGCAAATTAATGTGTAACTAGCTGCCAATGTGTTGCTGGACTGATTCCTTTACCAGTTTATCTGAGATGATACTGCTATAGCAACAGATTCTGCAGTCTGGCATCTTTCCATACACAATACCCTTAGAATTGGTTACAGTAAAGATGTTATCATTTTGAGCTTACAATGTGTAACATGTTCCAGTGTTTTAGGGATTTAGAAATCAGTGAGTATTAAGGCAAATAAGCAACAGGATGAAAAAAGATGTATGGAAACTGGAGGAAAAGTAGCATTTGTTGTCAAAACAAAATTATATTAATTCTGCAAATTGTTACTTCAACAACTTTCACATGAATTTGGATGAAGGTAATAGTTTGATACACAGTATTGGATTTGTGGTGGCAAAACACGATTTAAACAACATTGTTGAAAATAACTGAATGGTCTCTGTTTTGTTATTCTTAACAGGTTAAATATGTAAAACAAAATAACTGTATTAAAAAATATGAATAATGTAAATCAATCCAGTTCAAGTCTGCTAGTCTCTATATTCTAATTTATTTAACTTGAATCTAAAGAGTTAATGGTAATACCAAACAAATAAAGAAACCTAAGGAAAACAAGTTTACATAAAAATCATGATTGTATTTTAAGCAATCCCTTCTTCATTCAGGTTTGAAAAATTAAACTAAGCTAGATTTTGAATTAAAAAGAATCAAAACCATTTCAGATTACTTAAAACAAACTGTTCATTGGCCTCGAAACAAATCCAAAGCTCTTAAACTCATGGAAACTTTAGCAGCAATAGGTACTCAGAGGGCTGAGAAACGTTTTGAGTCTGTCACTCAAAATGTTTTGTCCCTGTGCAACGAACCTAATGCACACCAAATATATATGACAGCTTGGACATGGTTTGCTAAGCAACAGAGGTGCTTGTCATTTTTCACACCTTTTATAATGCTGTATTGATTAAAAAGCTCTGTGCCGATGATTCAAAATAAAGTATGATTAAGCCCTTTCAATAGTGAGGATCATTTAGCCTTTAGTTTATCATCAGTCCAAACAGCTGGGAAAGGAAATTCAACTTCTCAACTTTAGTAGACACTGAAAAATTGAAAACGCAAAACATCTTAACATAATCAAGAAGGTTCAATAGAAATCTTGAGGTTACTATTGCCTTGTGGTCCATTAGCAGACGACCCTGCCAATATGTGTGCCAAGATCAACATGGCCTGTCACCTCATCTGCTCAGGGTTGTGCAGTCAGAAGGTGTTTAACAAAGTGAATTTATGGTTCAAATCATCCAGTCCAGACTCATCCTGGAGGCAGGAGTTCCTGCCTTGGATTGAGACGATGGATCTCTCACAGCACATCAGTGTGAGAGCATAAATTGCCGCTGCAGGCCGTAACTGTGAGTAAAAACGTGCTCTCTGTCAACTTAATCTCTAAATAAACACTTAAGAAAATGCAGCTGGGACACTACTGTGTGAGCTGGGCTTTGCTGTACACACATTAAGCAGCTGACTGATCACTGAGTCAATAAACTGATGCTGTCACTGTGGACTGGATCAAACATGGAGGACAGATGGTGGAGGTGCATACTAATGAGCTGCAGATGTACATTATCTGCAGACAGGGACCATGCAGCCATTATAGTTCTTCCCGCAAGGAGACAGAAGTGAATCTTTTAATGATAATTGTAACTAAAAGAATGACTATCATCATTAATTGTTGCTAGACAAAAGCTTTGTTTTTCCATTTAGTTTCCATTTCCCAGGTCCGAAAGATGCAGAATTTTGAAAGGTACACAATGTGATTTTCCACAGTTCCAACTGATTAAGGTTCCCTTTTATACTTAACACTAAAAAGGTGAAAAAAGTTATCTTTTCCTTGAATATGATAAAAACTATAGTAATCAGTGATGATGATCTGGATTTCCTGTTTTCATTGGAGACATTGTTTGAATAATTGTTTTTAAAATTGCATGATTTTCCCTGTGCATCGTTGGGTTTTCTCCTGGTACTCCAAAAAACTGTTAAATTAATTGTCCTAAGGTCTAAGTGTTGCATGTGCGTGGTTGCCTGTCTCGAGTGTCCATGTGTTTGCCTGTAATTGGCTGGTATGGGCTTAATTAGTGCACATTACATTTTTCATCTAAAAAACCTGGGTTTTCTAAACATCTTTCACCTTTTTTGTGCAGAACTTCCATTTTAAGGAAGTTAAAGACTTCACTTGCTACGACTCGGTGGTTTTGCTCACATATCTCCATTATCACTCTGTGGAAAAGGGAGTGACGCAGTTATTACATTCTACGATGTTCAAATCAAATTAAGTTCACGAAACAAGAAAGTAACTTTTTCTGCAAGATTTGTCTTTACACATTTAAGTGTAACCTTATGGAGATGTGCTATGAGAATTATTAACAACTTATATTAAAATTGATAGTCTTTATTATCCCATGGGGATACTCTTTTTCACATGTCATTACAATCCGTGGATACAAATAACTTAGGCATATCAGAAAAAGTGGAACATTACATGCATATACAGCAACATTAATATTTCCCAACATGTCCCATATAGACTCCGTCGCAGACCTCTAAAATATGAAATTCATCCCTCTTTCTGTTTTTCTACCTCCCCATCTGCATAACATCACAAGAAAGACAAGGAAATAAATGATTGCCACAGGATGATAACTGATAAAGTCAATCTGATGATAGCTGAGGGGACAAAACTTTTCTTAAAATGATCCTTTTTCCAGCTCAGAGTTCTGTATTGTTTGCAATGCGTGGTGAACTTATGGTGAGTGTGTGATTTGTGTGAGTCAGACTTGGAGGGAGAAGGTGTACAATCCTGGATGCAATGGGTGAGATTTTGATGTTTTGTTTCTTGGTGGTGACAGTATCCTGAAAGAGCAGGGAGAGCAGCAGAGTAGAATGGGCTGAACAGGGTAACAGAGTGATTTCAGTTTATGTGCAACTACAATCTATAATGTTGTGCATGTTTTTGTGTGAAGGTGATCACTAAAGGTTAATTCTTTGTCCACGGTGAACCTCAATATTTGAAAGGGTGGATCTGTTTGACCTCTTCAGGATTATGCAACATGTGATAAAAGGCACAATATTTGGATGAAGACAGAGGCTTTATTATGTCTGATGAGATACAATTGTGATGAAACAAATGGCCTACTGCCTAAGTGTGGTCAGACTGCGAAAAAAAAAAAAAATGCATTAAGAAAGCCCAACAGAAGAAACTTAATAACTGATGAAATGTAGAGCGTTATGTTACTGTGCTTTAAGGACATTGAGTTTTAAAACTTATATATAACATTTATTTCATGATGATTTGTGATCAGATTGGGACTGATAATCATGACAATCATGACATCACAACTCCGTTCTGAAGGCAAATAAAGGAAACATAAACGTGTCTTTATATACCAGTTCTTTGTATACCAGCACTTAAATTAATGTTTAAATTAACATCACTTTAAGATGCTTATCAGTTTGTAGGAAGCTGTTAAAACAAAAATAGTAAATGCTTTTTTTTCTTGTTTTCCTTTTCAAACAAATTCAACCGTTCATTGTTCTAAACTCAAGCATACGGTTTACTTTAATTAAGGAAATAATTAAGTTAATGTGATAAATAGTCAAAGAAAGTTGATGAACAAAGTTAACATATGTTACAGATATAAATAAGGTATTGCAGGATAGTTGTAGAAACTCTATATCCAGTACACTTTTAATGTGATTAGGCATAAACCCTTTTTCTGCATCTGCTTTTTAGTCCAATCCTTCTTTTCAAGGAATTCGGCATCTTGACCAGGGAGTGATTAGAGGAATCTTACATGACTTTTGATTATGGTCTTCTCAGAAAATCCCCCTTTCAGCCTTTTATGTTAAAAGCTCTAAGAAATAAGAAGACAGGAGCCCATCTACAAAGCAGCTTGCAGCCTTATTGTTTTGTATTGCATCAGCCTCTTCGGTAGAGACGCTTCAAAAAGAACCTTTTTCATTTTTGCACCTGATTTTTGCTTGCTTTAGGCCTAAATTGAGCCAAGTGGGTTTTATTTGTTTTTGCTTTTTCCTGTTTCTTGCTGAAAAAAAAAGAAAATAAGAAAAACATACTTTTATTTTAAAATGTACTACGGATATTTTTTTCAGAATATGGAGTGTAGAAAATCTGAGCTGATTGAATTCACTTTAGCTTAAAAAGGCATGTGCTTGAAAATGTAACAAATTGTAGCACTTATGAAGTTCAAAAGCTTTCTGTAAAACTCAACTGTAGCTAGAATCAGACGAAGAGCACAAAACCCGTCACTAATGATTTGAGTGTTCCTTGGGGCACTGTGACCTCAGTACATGTTAGAAGTTTGTGTGTTTCTTCATAGATTTAAATCCATCCAGCCATTTGTTGTCTATAGCTTCTCCTTTAAAGGTCACAGGGGACCTGAGGCCTATTTCTACCAGTTTTGGGTACAAAAAAATACAGAAGAGAACCATATTATTAATTACAAATAAATCAGATTTTAATAACCTAATTTAAAAAGCTACTTTTAATGTGGCAGCTATAGTAACTACAGCCTGTTTTCACTGTTTTGGATCTAAAACACTAAAATCATGGCCTCCCTTTGTTTAACTGTGAGCCATGGCATTTTAAACAACAATTGATTCTCTGATTTAAGGATTCTAGGGCACAATAAGAGGCTTAGAGCTGGAAGGAAGTGGAGGCAAAATAAAGAGTGTGGATGAGCTTGTAGTGATTTAAAAGTAATCAATAAAATGCTTAATCAAAGGGGGGGCAGGCATAATTCAAGCAGGACCGGTGTGATGTATTCCCTCGGTGGAGTTGCTGGAGAGCTGATGCTGCATTTTGCTTCACCTGTAAATGAGAAACTGCTGCATTGTTTAGGTAAACACAAACTGAGCCGCATTATTCCAGTTCATAAAAAGTAAGATATGCAAAATGCACAGACTGGAATAAATATCGGACAGCATCATCAACTTGAATTAAAATACCAGTTTGACAGCATCTTAAATGTATAATATAAAATGTAGAATTTTATTGTTTTTATACAAAAATCAATTAGTCTTAATGTAGCTGATGATAATTACTAAGGCATATAAATGTCAGCACATTTTTTGTTATACACATTGTCTATTATTGTTGCTTCTTATTTGCCAAATGTAGTTTTAAGACATTATTATTATGAAAATTGTTTTTCTTTTTAGTTTTGACAATAATAGATTTTTATTACAGAAAACATTTTTTGAGAACTTTGTGCTCCTCCTAAAGCGTTTTCTTTTAAAGTAGAATAATTAAACATTAATTAACTTAATGATTGTTCTTCTGCTAATTATATTCATTAAGAAAGCAAACAAAGAACGCATTTCTGTAAAGATTATTTTAGTCAGATTTTGCTCTCTTTTGTCTCATTATTTACTCAAGCGCCAAATGTTTCTGGAGTCTTTTAATGGATCTACTGTCCATAAATTTATGCCATAAATGTCAAGTGTTTTGGAAAAATTTTTTTAGAAACTAGTGAAAAAAATAAGAGATGAAAGTAGAAAGCATGTCACCATAAATATGGAATAAATCTGACAATTTCCAAACATTGAATGGAAACAGTAATTTTGCTACTTCCTTTAGGGGGGCAGTTTTCATAGTGTAAAACACAAGTTTATTAAATTCTTTATAACACTGGAGCTGAACCCATGAAATCAACAACATAAATAAAGATAAAAGATTCAGCATTCGCTGCAATTGTTTTATATCTGTCTTCAGTAAAAATGACTGCAAAACAGAATAAAAAGGAAAATCCCACAAGAAATTTCAAAAGATATTTTTTTGTACATAAAAAGCATGCAGCATTTGAAAACTTCAGAACTGTCACAAATCCCATGTCTTGAATCTGCAGGTTTGTCAGACTCAGGAAGTGGGAAAGCAAAAAAACCCAAATTTTAGATTCCAGTCAGGAAGCCCAAGTCTACCATCCCCGATCAGAGGCTAAAAACTCACAATCTAAAGCAGCAGCTCCTGCCTCTATACCTTCCCTGCATAAAAAAATAAATAAAAACATGCCCTCTATCTGTGTTTTCAGCTTTGCTTTCATCTGATCTGCCCCCCAAAAGCACCCCGCCTCTGCTTCGTAGGTGTTTGTAGTAATACTTTCTGTTGCTTTGTTGGAAACTCAGTTTGACTGTGTGACCCGAGCGGTCGAGCGACTGTCGGCACCTCCAGCAGCACAGCTCCTGCTGAGAAGGAAGCCCCTGATGCAACTGCAGCTCTTTTTTTAACCTCTGAATTCCTCAAATCAAACACACAGAGAGGTTGCAGACATAAAATGATATCAGGTGCAGACACTCCATGCTCCAGTCTGTAGGATTTTAGTCCCAACTCTGCTGGCGGGATGAAAAAAAAAAGTGAACTTATTAAATTTCAAAATTGATATTAAGGAGAAAACTCCCATAACTTTAATATTTCAATGTTTAGAGTGTGCAAACTTTGTAAATGACAGAAAATGCTTATACATTTATTTTTGATGTTGCAAGAAGATTGTTAGTATCATTCTTTACCAATCAATGTCAGAAATCATATCTGTTTCCAAAAAGTTATTTTTAATCTCTTAGATAAGGGAATAAAGAATGGCGGCTGGAAACTCTAAAATATTTCCACTTTTTTGTTCTTTAATTACTTCCTAATTTGATTTGGAAATTGATGAAAGACAATCCTATGACTTCCAGACTAGAAAGCCTCAGATCAGGCTGTATGTTCAGGCTTGTTGTCTTGTTGAAAGGAACAACATGTGACCCATTGATAACTGTTTTGCAAACCCCAACAGGTATGTTTTAATTGTTTTCCAATTTTATCTCTATTTAGTGTCAGTTCCTCCCTCCTCTCATCAATTCTGTCTGGTTTTCCTTTCCCTGAAGAAAAACCACATGAAAGGGACAATTTGGCATGTTCTGTTCAGTATGTCAGCTTTGCACCTTCTTTCACAAGTTGGTTGGGTTCCTTACCCAGTTAGTAGAAAAAAAAAAATATATATATATATATATATATATATATATATATAGATATATATATATATATATATATATACACTTCTTATTTCTTGCTTCCAACAAATGCTTTTTTTGTCACTCTGCCACAAAGGCCATATAGAAAGGGAAAACAAATCATGGCATCTCCTATTTAAATTGTAAATCTTTTTTATTATGACAAATCATGAAACAGTTTCAGGAGTAATAGTTCCTTTGCAAGGTAAATGAAAAAATTACCTTATTCAACATGTACTGCTACAACAGCAGAAACATGTTGACATTCTAACCTAGTATTTCACTAAAACATAACAATGCATCGTGTTCTATTTCCAAACAACAAGCCAATACTTTTTCCACACACTTTGAACACTGCAATGCAGCCAATATATTGGTTTTTGAAAGGAAAGCACAAGCTCAAGAGTGAATTTGCCTTGAGATGAAAGTGACATTTAGAGCAACAACGAAAGAGAAACTGAGAAAGTGTGTGACCTTGGATTTACACCGAATGCGTCTCTGCTCTGCTGCACACTTCACCAGTGGAGAGAAGCCATTGCTAACCACCATGGTTTGCACTATGTGTGGCTCCATTCCACTGTGAACCCCAGGAGTGCTTTCTTTGCGACTGAGGTATAAAGTAAACATTAAATCCAAGTATCTAAACTTTATAAGCGACATGTTGTTTCTACATACAGTATGTTTTAAAACTGTCCCTTTGGTGTGACAGTATAACAGACAGATAATCTTTAGGTAAAATCAAGCTCCTCTGCTTCCAAATATGTGAAAAGCATTTTATCTATAAAAGTTACCTATGGCAGCTTTAATCAAAACTGAAAATGTGAAGGCAAGCTCACCAGATGCACTTGGTAGAGGATGCTGATTCCCAGAGTCATGAATGGCTTGGAGAAATCAATTACCTTCTCCCTCTCTGAGGTGATGGTGAAGCCGGCGACGGCCAGGTCAGCTTTCTAAGGCAAGAAACACAAATATCAGATATGATTGTTCAGTATTTGTAACTTCCAGGTACAGGAGAATATAAATGAATGAAAATGGAAAAGGATTCTCTTCTTTCTGTGATTTATGGTGCATGTGCAAACAAAATTGAAAAATAAAATAGATAAAGAATCTCAAACATAAGGTAGAGGAAAACAGAAATAGCAGAGAGTGTCAGTGGAGGTCTCATAGAAAATACAAAACAAAAACCACACAACATAAAAGAAAGGAAGAAGAGTCAAGTGGGTCAAGTCACTTCAAGGAAAGCAGATATCTGGGTAAAAAAACAGGAGACAATAATTGAACTGAAGAAAATAAAAAAACAAGAACTGGGGCCTTAACGCAAATTTCTATTCAGTGATATACCACCAGAAATGTTTAGTCCTTAAGTAAATAATGAGAGCAAAAAGAGCAAAATCTAACAAACATAATCTTTATAGAAATGTTTTCTCTGTTTGTTTTCCTAATTAACATAATTATCAGAATAACGTCCTGCAAATTGCATTCAAGTTTAACTATTCTGCATTACCAGAAAACACTTTGGGAGGAACATAAAGTTGTCAGAAACAATGTTTTCTGTAATGGTGTTCTAATAGCTTTTGCCTTCAGATACCAACATTTTCTCCCTCTGCAGGGTTGATGGTGTAGAATAGTTTCTTCTTTGCATTTTCAAAGAATAATTTTCCAACAATGAATTTAATTAATCTCTTACAAACACAAGAAGTTGTTATAAGGATCATGGATTCTTAACATACAATTAGATTACATAAATCTGAGAGCTTTTTTTTTTTTCTGCAAACTTTCTGCTGTTCATGAAAGGAAGAAAACAAGATCGGGTGAATTTTTTAGTGAAATTTGTCAGGATTTCTGGTCATGCAGAGGTGTGTCTTGGAAGTCCATGATGTATTAGGACATTGATAAGCAGAAAGACAAAATGGGCTGACAGGAAACAACAGATCTGTCAAAGGAGGAACTGGTGAAACAAGGGATATTTATGGTGGGGAGCTACACAGGTGAGTTAAAAAACAAATTGAGGAACAGCTTTGAGAGGGACAAGAAAAGGTGTAAACAAAAATAAACTCAATTTTCAAAAGGCTGTCACCTCTTTTTCCTCATAAAAAGTTAAAAGCAATCTCTAATCAGCGGAATATACTTCAATTGAAGTTTGACTCATGTTTATCTCAAATTATTTTGCTGTTTCCAGCTTCAATCAGTAAATTTAAAACTGTAACAAATAATTAAAAAAAATTTAGTATCCCCTGGATGCTCGGGGCAACAATTTCTGATCGATAACAGTCAGCCACTTGCAGTACTATCACAGTGTCTATACATCATGCATAGTTTTGTCTGCCAACCTGTCACTGATTTTTTTCCCGCCTCACAAAATGCTTCCAGTTAAATGGCTTCAAGATAGCGGAGGCTTCTTCAGGGTTTATGTAACCGAGTGTCCTCTGACAGGCGATGTTGTTTATCTGACTCTGTCATGACAATTACAAAATGACTTAACTAATGCAAAATAAGAGTCTTAAATGTACATATGGGGTTCATAACAACAGCTTAAGCTACATCAAACTCTAATTCATGCGTTGTAAAACATATTTCACTTTGTCATAAATATTGAGATTTTAATATTGCAAGAACCTGTCCGGTTGCATCTCCTTAAACATCTGACATTAAATACAAAATGTCAAAAGTCTAACAATTATTTCCTAGATTTCAAATTAACTGTTGATGAGAAGTATTAACGAATTATGTATTTTTGTTTTTTTAGTTTCACAACAGATTTTGCATGAATTGAAGGCTGATCAGTGGCTTTTTGAGGTAAGGTAAATTAAAGGAAATTTACATGTTGATGAAACTCCTATAATGTAACCTACAAAGAGTCACCATGGATAATGATGCTGTAGGCAGAAAGGAAATCTGGTAGCAGTCAGTCATGCAACATATCTGAAGAGGCCTCTGACTGAAGATTGTTGGTGCATCACACATAGGAGTATTACATACTAGCAGCTTAATTTCTGCTCAGCAGAGAAGAAATATCACAGAAATGTGTCCTGGATTCATCAGTTGTTGGACAGCACTGCAGATTCCCTTCTTTAGTTTTTATAATTTAGTTTTTTAAAAATCCTTCCTTTGCCACAACTTGCAAAACAAGGGGGGATAATTATCTAAACATGAAATATATTCTTGAATCCCCCAAAAAATGAACTACAGTTTGCAAAAAGTTCAAATCATTATGTATGTAATAGATCCAACATGTTGCCACCATGAGTGGAAGTGTCTTAGAAAAATATTAACAAAAGGAAACAGCAGCCTGGATGATCATCTCCTGCTCATTATGCCAGAAGCTTAGATTTATTCTGTAAGGACACCGATTATTCAAACACAACTCATACATTCATCAGACATAATTGGCCGTCTGAGTCTGTATGGGCAATATGTTGCCTAATTTGTGGAATCATGCTGTCAGACGCAATGATTAATAAAAGTTCTGTAGTTGAAGGTATCGCTCAACGTTGTGTCATGACTGAATGAATCCAAATGGAGGCCGCCTGTGTTTCTGAAATCACTGCTTTGCTGCCAAGTGATGAAGGTAATTTTTAAACCAGGAGTTAAAGCTACTGTTGCCAGTCTTGAAGAAAAGTAAATTAATGCTTAAAAACTAACTTCAGTTACTCCATCATACAGCTTCAATCAGTAAATTTATTTTCAGTTGCATTTCGTTTCTTCAAACCCAATTTAATCAATGTAAGGTTTAAATTAACTTCTATCATACTGATGATACACTGACTGTTGAAAGTCCTGAATTCATTATGGGATTCATAATAAGGGTCGGCACCTTACTCCCAAACATTTAAACCACTTTTGCACAGATTCTGGAGCTTTTAATGAAATATTGATTTTCTTACTGTAGAGGAGTCAATGCTGAAGGTGCAGCTGCCACTGAATGTATTACGAGTTAACAATGAATTGTTATTGTGCTGGTGTCATGGGACAATGAGAACCTTGGTCCCTAACAAGTGCCTTTTGTCCTGATTGCGTAAATAGTGGAACAGCAGGACAGAAGGTGACACCAGACACAAATGCAGACAAACAGATAAACTTCATCAGCATTAAAATAAAACACAAATTTCTATCTGGAGGGTGGACTCCACCTGTTTGATTGACCCAAAATCAGTTCTATGACGTTCCAGACTTCATTTGCTCTTTTTAGTTTTTGCCTAAAAAAGAAATCTGAACTATTTTAGAGTAGTGTGTGTGTGTGTGTGTGTGTGTGTGTGTGTGGGTGTGCGTGTGTGTGTGTGGGTGTGTGTGTGTGTGTGGGTGTGTGTGTGTGGTGGGGTGTGTGTGTGTGTGTGTGTGTGTGTGTGTGTGTGTGTGGGGGGGGGGGGGGAGGGTGTGTGTGGGTGTGTGTGTGGTGCGTGTGTGTGTGTGTGTGTGTGTGTGTGTGCTTGTCTAACATCCCTATAATCTGACTTGTAAAGTGAATTATTCACATTTTGAACGTGTGCTTCGTGCTGAATATGGATAAAGTCGTCACAAAGGAGAATGAATTCATGAAAATGTTATCTGTGAAATATTACCTGGAGTTCTAATTCAGACTCTCTATTCTTCCTTGTTAAATATACAGAAACCAGCTCTCTTCATCATGCTCTTGATCTCATTCTAATACGAAGAGTGGACTATTATTAACAACTATAGAAATGTGTGACCACGGAGACTGTGAGAGGAAATTTGAGTCTCGTATGCATCTGATCATGCAGATACAAAATTAAAAGCAGCAATTGTAATTTTTCCTTTGTTGCCAAGAGCAACTTTATTGAAAACAGCGATCCCAACTTGCCCACTTTAGTTTATCACGGTTTTGACAACATTATAGCCTGAACAATAAATGAAAATTATCTGAAAAAAGTATGATCAAGAGGAGGCCGTCCATTTGGTTTGACATACAGTTCTGTACTTAAGGACATAAAGCAACCCACTACTAAAAGAATCTTAGCTAGATTAGAAAAATGTGATAATGTAAGAGAAATTGAAGCTAAAACAACTTCTTAAATTCAAATAGTGGAAAAAGAGAGAAAAAAATCAATCCTCAGGCTGTAGGCAGACAGAGAGTTTTATCATTTTCCTTAAGCTTATGCAGACTTAATTTGCTGCTTTAATTGACATCAGTTTATATTAGATAAAACAATATGACAATATTTTTTTTTCCATGCGCCTTGAGACAACATGTGTTGAAGTGTGTCTGATTCAGTGCTATATAAATAAACTTAATTAATTTGAAATTTCACTGAGGTACTATTGGTCTATAAACTTCCTCTATTTCACTCTGTAATATTAATTTTCCTAATCCACTCAACACATTTTTCCTGCTTTTGAAGTTGCTCTGCTCCATCCCTAAAACCAGCTTTTTTTAGAGAAACCCATTGCTGTTGAACTTTCCCTGCTCACAGGTCTCTCTGCAGTGAATTGTAAAAGCACAACAAGCATGGCCTAAAGAAGGCAGGAATGTAAACACGCTGTTATTCTGCTGGCGTTAACATTTATCCAACCACCTTTTTGTTCCACAAGAAAGTAAAAAAAAAAAAAAAAAAAACATACTTTAGAGAGCAAGTTTCATCCCTGCAGAAAAAGTCTGCATCGATGTGCAATATACAACAGGAAATATTTTGGCAGGAGACATTACATGTAGTCATAGAGACATACTGCTGAGGAGGAATCGAATATTTTAGTAAAGGAGTGAAAACAAATATTGTGAGAGCAGCGTTTTTGAGCGAGAGGGGTTTAATCTGAGACTAGAAACAGTGATTACTTTTTTGTAAGTAAAAATATTTCTTATATGGAATCAGGAAATATAAATGCTTCAACAATAAGAGTGTAATTTTGTATTGGCTTACACTACCATGTTCAATTTGCTTAGCAAAAATTAATCTTCTAATTAATCTTCTATTCGTAACTAATTGTTTATTTTTACTCAAGAAGCAAATAGGTGTATTTATAAAAATATTTATCAGTCAAGTTAAGGGATTACTTAATTATGCATTACATATTTTTATTCTGTTTTTAACAATAACATTTTTTATTGTTATTGTAAAAATATGTTTGCAGAACTTTATTAAAATTGTTACAGAACTAACAATGTTTTATACATATATTTGCTTTCATATTTGGCACAAAAAGAATTGAAACAGTCTTTGTGGTTCCAGCTTTGGTTCCACTCACACCCCAGCTGATGAGACTGCAGTGAAATCTGTTGGAAAATTGGCTGGTCCATCTATTAAACTTTACATAATGCAAAAGCATTGGGCCTTTCTTCTTTCTGCCCTCAGTGGAGCGAGCACCAAAAATAATGAAGCTACTGCTGTCAAGAAGTGGTAGCAGAAGAGGGACCCAAATGTACACTAACACACAAGGCCAGAGCCAAGAAAAACAATGTTTTATTAAACAAATAGAAGAGCAGACACACATCCTGAACTCCAAAGTGAATCCCAAAAAAATAAGGTCCAGCACAGAAATAAAAGTGAGCAAAAAAACAAGAATGAAACACTGATGATCTGCCATTTAAACCAAAATAAACCAATGTGCATACATAAACTCAGAAATATATTCAGAGGGGTCAGAGATAAAAGGTGGCTGACTGAAGATGAGCGGACTGGAGGCAGAGAACAGGTGGTGGATTAGATACAATGGAAGAATATCAATAGAGACTGGCAGAGAGAAGCTATACAACATACAGTTTCCACAGAGCAAACAAGGAATAAACCAAATCTCTTAAATAGTGAGCTGCACATAGAAAATTGTCGGCTTTCGATGTCTTTCTTCTTGCATTTTTGATAATACAGAATGCAACTGTGGTTTTAAAAAAGTACGTCTGATTTTTCTTTTAATTCATAATTATGCACAACTTTGAGTTGGTCTGTGACAGAAAATCCCAACAACATAATGAAATGAAAAATGTCTGAAGGAGGATGAATGCTTTTGCAAAGCACTGTAAAACTAGCTAACAAAACTCATCAAGTCTATTATATATATAAAGCAGACAGAGAGCAAGAGCTGCATAAGGGGATAAGAAGAAGGATCTTCAATATCGCAATATTTAACCCATGATAGGTGGATATTTCATAAGGTGTCTTCTGAAGGGAAAAAAGCCTAATACATCTGAAAGGTCAGCATTGAATTGGATAATGCACATTTTCCACTTCTTTAAATTTCACTTTCTTTCCTACTGGAGGACACAAAGAAATTCAATTTACTGCATTCCAGTTGTATCAATTGGTAATATTGACTGGACACTGAGAGGGAGCTGAAATCCATCCCTAACACAGCCAGGACATGAAGCTTTCTTCTGGTGACATAAGCACGGTTTAAAGTGGGTTCCTGAAAAACCCTCTTTTAAAAATGCCCTTTTTATTTCTGTTTTTCCACACCAAAACTGCCGCAATACACTCAAGTTTGGATTTAACCTTGATGGATGAAGTCAGAAAGGTGAAATTAAAATTGAAAGATAATCTCATTAAGGTTCAACTCAACTGAGGCCCAGAGTCGAGCCATGGTGGAGTGTTTATCTGGACCCCAGACACCTCTCTGCTCTTTAATTAACACCTAATTGATTAACAAGCACACACTTCTTAACTAAATTTCTCCCACTTTCATCAGACTTCTCGGTCTTACAAACAACAAAGTTTATAGGAGTGTGTTTCTGTGTTTAGGTTGGACAGTTGTCATGTCTTGAGAAGCGAGAGAGAGGAGAGAGAGAAGAAAGAGTGACTGCTCTTTCGAATGCACAGTTTTGTGGCCACATATTTAAAATAAAGGGATAGCTGCTTGTGTGTCTGTCTGTCTGCGTGTGTCTGTGTGGGTTCATACTGAGGAATCCCACAGTGTAATTGAAACAGCTCTGTATAATTAGTAAGGAAAAAAGGCAGTTGATTAGCCTCTTAATGGCTCTACTGTGTTCCCCAGTTTCTCTTTCTGACACACACACACATACTCACACAACCATCAGCTACAATCACCATTACCATCACCATTATGTGTGGCCCTGCTTCCAAACACAAGAGAACAATTTTTGGGGTCGCTAACCCAGAGACTATTTTTGATGCTTTTTACTAGACCCCACTAATTAAACAAAGGTTAAAGCATCTTTTCAGGGTTAAAGTTAAAAGTACCACAGTGTTTTAGGCTGGGTTATAAGGTTTGGGGATGTATTATGGTTTCCTCATCACACCCCTTTCACACAGCACTACCAGGCTGGGCCTTCATCTTTTCTGTCTCAGTTAAGATATACTATAGGAGGAAGCCAAGTTTCCTGTATAGAGTAGTCTTCAGTCTTTAAACATATGGATCGGGTAAAACCTTTCCAATCTGAGCAACAACTTTTCAGTTTTCTAATAATTGTTACTGATACACTTAGCTTAGATTCAATGATCTTTACTCTCTCAACATACTTCAGTGTAACAAATTCTGTGAATAACACAGCACTATGAAAGCCCTGGTGTGTTTTTGTGTAATTGCTACATCACTTGCTTGAACCACCAAGCTGGGTAACTCTATCATAGGGACTTAGAGACTATGACTAATTCCTCTGGCATTTCTGAGGCAAGTCTGGCCACTGCTGTCTAGGAATTCTGCTTGAAAAAGATTCTTGTTTGGGCTTTCTCCCCATAACTTGGATCGTCTCTGGTAGACCTTCTACTGGGCCAATCAGCGAACACAAGGACAAGTTGTGAATAATGATTTGAATTTTCTGTGCTGTCTTAAAATGGTAGTCTGGCAGTTTTAGCAGTGGTAGCAGGGGCTGAGCTGAGTGGTTGCTTAACCCATCTCACTTCCTGTTCTGCTGTCGCCCATAATCGGAGCAGACGGGAACCACTCCGTGATTACATTACAAAAAAAAAATCATATTTGTAAAACTGAGTAATGCTAAACACAATGTTCATGAGTGTCAACATTTTAGACAAATTTACACAAAAAATGTGTGTAAATGTAAAAAAATTACACTTTCATTTCATACAAATTTAAAAACAAAAGTCAAAATTTGCAGAAACATAAAGATAGAATCCCTTAAAACCTTTGTTTTCTTTATCAGCACAAAAGAGTTGATTTTAGGGTTAATTAAATTTTCGATGTCAGTGAGAGAGTTTACTATTAAGTCATAAGAGAAACATAACTTTCTTTTATGGTTTTTAGATATATATTTGTACAAATATCGTATAAAAATAAAACTGCAGATGAAAGGACTAAAAGGTTCTGGTTTATTTGTTCCTTTAGCTTTTGTACATTTTGTTATTTTGTGTTCAACTTTTTAGGGTTCTGCTAGAAGATATCAGTTTGTACCCACCTGAAGGACATTTTGTCATTTCGGCATATTGCAGCACAGTTGTTCCATTTTATTCATTTGAATTATAGAGCGGTTCTGTCTCTGGTGAAATATTTAGAAATGTTAGCAGTTAAATCTCAGTTAGGAAAATAAATTCCCAGACTGCTGTTTGCAGTTGCAAAATTGTGCTAATAGATAACATGAGACACTAAAATTGTGTAAAATGTCAACTGTGTAACCATTTTGTCTTTGTTTCAAACACTAATTTTCTACTGACTGTGCTCTCAAAGTGGTTTCAGCCACATCTAACATAAATAATAAGTGACCATTCACATCAAGAAGGCTTGAAAAGAAATTATTTACATCTTGTTAAGTCTTAAAATAAAATTTTAACAGGTTTCAACTAGTATCTGCAAATGAAAGAAAATCAGATTTCAAAAAAAAAAAATTCCAGAGCTTTTCATATATTTTGTTTTAGAAAACCTTATGTTCCCAAAATTTATGATAAATACTTTTAAAAGGCTTTTATCAACATAAAATATTTAAAGCCGCTTCCAATATTTACTATTCAGAAAGCAATTAAAATTTTTGCTAATTTTCCATAACTAAAATAAAATTCTAACAACTTAAAAGGATTTTCTTAAACGCACAGAAAAGCACAAAACACTCTCACTGTCTCTTCTCCTCATCATTTTTACCTCTTCTTGCAGTTTTCATTGCACACAATTATCTAATTAGACTCGACTTAAAGTGAACTACTTTCACTGAGAAAACAACTAACTTGGGAAATTGAGCTTCAGCTGAGCCACTTAATACGTCCTGAGCTTCCCTGTGACCGCTGATCAGAGCTGAAAGGCTTTCCAACACTCCACCTCTTGTATAATTGGCTGACGCTTGTGTTGCAGTTAAGAGTGCCATCACTGTCAGTAACTCAAAGCCCATGTCTTGCACCCTTGCCCCTGCCTGTTGCTATAACAACTAATGCAGAGGTTAGAAAAATCAATTGGGGATGCTCGTGTTTGTGTGTACGTGGTGGCTTCGCCTGATTCAATTTGCTGCTTTTGAATGTGAAATGTGTTTGGTTTGGTCACACTTGAACTTGATGACGCTGTAAAGCAGTGGAGAATTTTCACTTCATCTTTTGCCAACTTAAAATCCAACATATTTCAGATATGGGATTTTCTCACAATGTACCCAGGCAGCTTTAAACCATGGCTACACTTTGTGCTTGCTTTTGGAAAGTATTCATTATCTTGGTGTTATTTTCATTCATTATCATCGAGGTGACCCTAAAGTATCCGCCAACTGAAATCCCAGGTGACGGTTTGTACTGGAAGAAGAGGAGTGAAGCATAGAAGCTTTTAATAAAGGAAGTGAAAAAAGCAGCTGTCTAGGAAAATGTAGCAAACACAGAGGGGATAGGAGTGCCAAAGAGAATGAAGAGCCGATAGGGGATCCATCCAAAAGAATGACAGAGTCTGCATTAAAGAGAAGGTGGCTGAGGACAGAGTGAGCAGCGGCATGAATCCAAAAAGAATCAGCCTGCGAGTGTTGCAGAACCACAGATGACATTGGCAGGTCAAATAAGTGATATTGAAATGGAAGAGCTGGAGGCAAGTTGCAAAGGACTCATAGTTGCAGAAAATAAGAGACCAGTTTTGTTGTGAATTTATTGGATTTTCATTTTAAAAAATTATAGAGCGGTTTTCCTGTTTCCACCGTTTGCTTATTTTCCCTTTCAGAAATGCTTTTCAGCTCAGAGTTTAGAGTCCAATCAGGTCAAATTCTTTTTTGTGAACAAATTGTTTGCCAAAAATAAAAATATGCACCACTTTCAAAGAGGCCAAAGGCTCCAAATGAAGGAAATTTCTTGCAAAATCAAAAG
Organism: Poeciliopsis prolifica; assembly: GCF_027474105.1. Taxonomy (NCBI): domain Eukaryota; kingdom Metazoa; phylum Chordata; class Actinopteri; order Cyprinodontiformes; family Poeciliidae; genus Poeciliopsis; species Poeciliopsis prolifica. The sequence goes on along the minus strand of NW_026562462.1, from coordinate 311,575 downwards.
TGGTATTTTTAGTGAGTCTATTTATTTCATACTCACCCTGTTGATCAACTCCCCCACCATGCCGGTCCAGCTGCCATTAGGTTCAGGTGCTCCATACAACCCGTCATCCACCAGCTTAATCTTGAAGGAGAACTTCAGGATGTCTGCCAGCTCCCTCAGCATGTCCACACAAAAACCTTCATACTGATCATTTCCACGGAAGTCCTGATAATTGGACTTGCGCATTACATATGGGTTTTCCTATCAGACCAAGAACAAAAACTGTTGGCTGATGGCTGAAACATACTAAAAGGAAGAGAAACACAAACACGTGACACTGTAAGCTAGTTAATGCACATTATGTATGTTTAATAACACATTACCAGTATAGTGGTGACAATTAAGGACTTGTTAGCTAGTGTTTCTGAGGCATTGAGGTCCAAAGAAGTTGAGTTCATTGCCAATGTGTTGTTGGAATACCAAGTGCCAATCTGTAGGGAAGAAAGAGGAATTAAGCGCAACGTTAACTTTAAAAAAATGGAAATGCAGAAATGCTAACTTTTTTTAATTGAAAACCTCACTTTATTTCAATGATCTAATGTCCTTACAGATATTTTATTACATTAAAACTCCTGTATAGGTCTTCAATCCTTGAGTTCTTGCATTTTTACTGTTAATATGTGTTGCAAATTCTAGTTGCATGTGGACAAAAGTGACAGATCAAATGATTGAAATAGAAAATTCCTGTAAAACTATAAAATTTGCTTTGGAAAAATTTCAAAAAATCTTTTAGAAGATTTGTAGCTATAAACGTTACAGGCTGGCAGTTTACAGTAGTACCGTCAGAGCGGTCCAAAGCCCATGCTTTACAATATTGGTTTCCTTGTCCTGGTTCTTGAGAGCTACTATTCTGCAACTTTATGAAGTACCTCTGCTCTAATACACCAAAATCAAATGTCTGAATTCTCTCTTCAGCATGTCATTTAACTCTGCAGGGGGATGGTAACAAGCCATTCACTAGATTCAGCATTGTTGAAGTAGAAATGCATCTAAAAGTTACAGGATGGTACTTAGGCACAGCTTTTTTACAAGATTAAAAACAGACCCCATTAAACTAAAATCTAATAAAATAGAATATCAGAAAAATTAAAAGTGACAGGGTAATAAAAACTAAATACAATTGTAAGGTCATATAAGTAAAATGATTTTAAAAAATGAAAAATATGGAGTGCATCCAAAACACAGTAAAAGTAATGCTATTTTATTAAATCCCAACTATTCTATATATATATAAGTCCATTAAGAACACACAATTATGTTATGCCATAATAAGTATGATTCATTAGAACAATATAATCTGACAACCTTTTTAATGAATCAGACTTGGTTTGATTGGTTTGATTCCAGCCCAAACTCTCAGTAATTTGGGCTGGAAGCCTCTGCTTTGCACAATTTATTAGGTAGAATGAGGAATCGTCGTTTTGAGTTGCATTTTGAAGGGCAATAAGAAGTTGACCCCAACTCAAAAGCCTTCATTTTATTACTTGATTTACTTTCTGGTGGTCAAGTAGATTTGATCAAAGTTGATTGCATCTGATTAGTCTAAAGACGTTGAGTATGATTTCCACTCAGGGTTAATCAGGTCAGCTCAATACATTGTAAAAATTAAGATTGCAAGAAAAGGAAGGAGCTCATTATTTCAAAGAGAAATTTATCAGAAACTCACAGCAATCAGCCACTTAGCTTTCAGATTGTTTTAATGTTATATTTCCAGTAAAGGGTGTTAGGAAAAATGTTAAAAGGTGAAAACAAAGTCAGTAAAAAAGAACAAACCGTCTTTACCAGATATCTAATCTAAAATATTGAGAACCGCCTCCTCTAAACCTTTCAATACAAGTTAAAGACCACAGATAAGACCCACATTCACCAACAGATTTTTCATCTTTAAATAATTATTTTAGGTTAATAAGACCATTGTAGTTTGTTCACACACACTATATGGATAGCAGAACGAATTAATGTATGAAAGACCTGCTTAATAAACCCCTTTGGTTCTTTAGACATCTATTCTGTGATGCTTGTATGAGTGATGATCTTACAAATCTTTACATTTCAAATTTAGTTTCAATAGGGAGACTTATTTATTACTCCTTTAAACAGAGTAAATATAACATCAGGTTTATGTATTTAATGGCTAAGCTCTCCACCTTGTTCATATGTTATTGAATGAAAAGTGTTCTCTTACTTCTTTATGGCCTGCAGGGTGTTTCTCCAAGATCTTCAGGGTGTAGTTGGTCCTCTGTCCTTTACTGTTGAACTCAATGTGGCCTGTCAGACCATCATATTCCACCTGGCAAAATGAGAGATCACACAAAAACAAAGATAAATGAATGTGAAAGTTTCAACACACTTATCATAGATTGCTATGAGTGATAAAGAAAAAGAAAATAATCAGTGTAGCCTCCCTACTCTTTGTCTGGTTTTGGTGTTGATTTTTAATGGACCTTTGAAATATTTATGTACAAATAAACAGATTGAAATAGTCTGTGAACTGAATGGAACCAGTTGTTCCAATACCACACTAATGCAGCAGTTGTCATAATCTAACGCCATAATAGAAATTGAAGTGTGGAAAACAACAAATAATTTATGAAACTGGATCAATTGGTTTGAATTTGTCAGTTTCATCTGACACAAAACGTGTTGATTCATATGTTATTCAATGAAAAAACACAGAAACGTAATCACAAACTCCAAAACAAATACTTATTGGAAACGGAAACTGAGAAAACTGACAGTACATCAGATCAGTGACAGAGCTGCTGCAATACGTGCTTGCAGTAATGTGCAAATAAGTGTGAGACTTGTGTGATACACATGCAGCCAAGCATGCATTTTGTTCCTGAGTTTATGTGAGTTATGTGTTATGGAGTACACATTCAATATGAATGGTTATGTGTGTGTACATGACTCAAGATGAATTACATCCTAAAAAAAGTGGAGCGAGAAAGACAGAGAGAGGGAGAGAGGTCCCCGGTTGCTGCCAAACACAGGGCAGAGATGATGAAGTGATGCACTGTGAGCTACAAAAACAATATGGAGGGAGAAGCATCATCAGTGGATGGAAAAAACAAGAAGGCAGACAGATACAAACAAGGAAACAGGAAAATGAGAGCAAATCAAATTAATATTAAAAAAGATACAGATGTAACGGTAAGACAATCTAAAAAGTTCTTTATATATATATTGAATCTAAACATTTATTTTGCTCTTAGTCATGTTGAAAACAAGCATGTAATGCAGACTATTTTACAACACTAAGATTTATAGACAATTTATGAGCCGCCTGAAGAAAAAGTTCAGCTTTTTTTTAATGCAACTTAATAGTTCTTGTTAGAAAAGAAGACGACTACAAAGACAGTGGAAAATGAAAACATGAGTAACAGACATCAAAGCACACAGAAAATTCACAAAGCATCATTAAAGTAATGCAAGTAAATGTAAAATAATCAAATAATGTTGTTGCATCTATCAGACATCTTTAACATTACGCCTCTGAATGAAGGGAAAATGATAATGGGTGACTAATCAAAGTCTAATCTAAATATTTGAGTAGAATAAAATCTTATGTGACTCATGTAGACTGATTTAAATACAATTTCAAAGTGTTTCTTGATAATAACTACAACTAACTCCATAGTCTGGTTTTGCACAGCGGGATTCTCAACATGTAATTTCAATGTGCAAAATCATGTCCCAAAAGAATGAAGCGTCTCTATAAAGTTGGGACTTTGCTAGTTCGCTTTTTTTTTGTTACCTCTAAAACACAATCTATCATGCTAAAATATATTTTAACACATTATGGCAAAAGAAATTAGTTTTTTGCATTTCACCAACTATGTGAAATTTCCACATTACATTATAAAGCAATGCTACATCACTACTGCTATATTATCTCATTTAAATATAAAACTAATGGAAAGTGTTCAACCAACATTTTTCCCAAACCAGCTGTGGATGTAAATTTAGTGTTTCGGTCCTACTTGATGTTGTACTGTCTCTTAGAATCCCAATGTGAGCTGAAATGTGTCTAATTGGACAAAATGTGAAGAGTTCAAGGCATGTGAATCCTTTTGCAAGGCACTGGATCAGCTCATAAAAATCACTGAAATTAAAAAAACAAATTACCTAGAAATTATTCTTCTTGTTCTGCATTCAGCTACAGGGTTTATTTACATTTCCAGATTTATTTTACAGTTTTTGTTTCCAGTATTTTATTTTAGCTTATCTTAGCTTCTGACAGACGCACAGGGTTGCTGAAATTCTGTGTTTCCCCGGTCCATGCATATGAAATATGAGTATGTGAAGTAAATGTGTGTGTATGTGTTTACCATGCGTAGGTAGTTCATGAGGCTGGTCCCATGTTGCCAGATGAGGGGGGAGGTGCAGCTCAGTGGCTTCACGCCAATCTCCTGACTGCGATTCAGCTCCCGCACGGCGCTCACCACCACGTGAACAGCATCAAACATCAGGGCGGATGACAGCTGGGCATGAAATAAATGAATAAGTAAGCATTTTCCCTTCCATCTAGTTTGCTCAAAAAGGTGCTATGAAGTTGCAGTCACAACAGACCTTTCTTGCTATCATTTCTGCAGAAAGCATTCCAAGATTTCCCAGCTCAAGGTTACAAAACCATAATGAACAGTTAAATTTAAATCTAAGCACATTGGCTGATGATGTTTTTACTAATGAAATAAATTATCATTTCATCTCTGTTGACTGTGCAGGACTACATTTGAAGAGGAAAAGAAAGTTATGTTGTGTACGACATCCCAGTTACACCGTCAGCAGAGCTTTGATGAGACAAATAAATGCAACATATACAAGTTATGAGTAAGAAGTTCATACAAAATGTTGTAAAGTTGCTGCAGCACACAAAATACATATACACAGTTTCATAGAATTCTTCAGAAGACAATAAAATTCCTTGACATCAATAGCATTTTATTTAACTGCACAACCAATAACTTCCAGTTAAGGTTTTAAAGTCTTCAAAATAAGAAGGGAAGAAATGGACCAGAGACTTTAGCCCAATATTCCGTGGCATTTATTGTGATAATAAAAGCATTGAGAAAAATATATATTGCAAAATTCCTTGCTGTCTTATTTAGCTATAAATCTTTTCACTATATTTGGAGATAAATAAACAAACCAGTTTCCAATAAGCTACTTTACTGCACTGTATGCATTAAGTAAGTCACCAGTGCTCCAAAAAATACAAGTAAATGTAGCGTTTCCTATGCTTTTATCTAGGTAGTAATGGAGAGAAAGACTTTGAAGTGTAAAAATAATCCCAACCATACTCAAAAGGAGTTCAGTGGTACTATCACATTATGAAACAATTTTTTTTCTCCCAAAAGATGGTAAATGATGCCACATCACTTGCATGAAGAAAAATTTGTGACACCAAAAATTCTTAATTGGGTGAACAAAAAACAAACCAAAAAAACCATCATGAAGCAGAAAGCAATTACTTTAAAGTTGATTTATGGTGCATTCATACTTGATTACATTCTGTATAATCATCTATTCAACCAGATAACCTGTGTAGTGTACAGCCCGTCATCTGTCCTGGTTCAGTGGGGTCTGCCAGGACTTCCTGTGGAAGTCTGCGCAGGAAGACCATCAGTCAGAAGGCCCACACTGTACTGATTGTGCATCCTTACAGGGCAAAATCACCACACTGCCTGTGTGCATTTTTGTCATGCAGATGACAAAGTAGCACATCAACCTCCCTCCACTGAGGCTGTAGTAAGAGGTGCATTTTTCTTAATGGAATGCTGCATTTTGTATTTTTAATTTAGCCACCATTGGAAAAATACAGATGTGTGCAGGCAGGCGGCATTCATGGAAAAAAGCAAAAGTATGTTGAACCCATTTGAGGGTCAGATAAGATGGAGAGACAGAAAAACCAGTCCATAAATTAGGCAATATATAATAAAGTGGAATGACACAAGCAAAAAAGTAAATAGAAAAAGACTTGAAATGACAACAAGAACTAACTTAAACCTATAATAATCTTTCTTATTACCAAGGTACTAATAGGAAGTCTCGCAAGACCTTTCCAACGTTGTTGTTGCAAAACCTTTTGATGAAAATGGATACATGTATTTCTAAACTCAAAACACATAATTTCCAGGAAAACAGTAAACAGTGAACCCAACTGTAATGGCCTTAATGCGTAATAACTGTGAAGACTCATCTATTGAAAAACAGAACAATTTTAGATGAAGCACATCTAAAATTGGTTGTAAAGCATTTGGTCAAGGCAAATAAACCCATTAATGCATTATTATGTCTGATGAAGCTAAAATCAATGATATTCCACACACTGTGTATGAGGAGGGATGAAACTGGAAAAAAAAGCCACATATGGAGGTGAAAACATCATAGGATGAGGCTGTTTTTCAACATATGGTACCGGCACACTTCATGTAACTGAGTCATTCTTTGGATCTGGATTGGCGGATTTTTCACGATGACCTTGACTCTAAACTAGCTTTGGAGAAAGAAAAAAGATGCTCGAATGACTCAGTCAATCACAGAAGGTACCACCAATTAATAACCAATGTAAAGAGCTGAAGATCAAAGTTCATAGATGCGGCTCCCGAAACCTTTGAGGTTCTGAGGCAGTCTGAATAGATCAAAATTACTTCTGGGTGATGCAAGTACCTAGTCGGGAAATTGTTGAGGAAGAAAAATATTGACTTAATCAATATTTAGTTTCTCTTCTTTCACAGCAAACATCAAAGATGGGCAGGCACTAGAAGCTTGAAGTGTGTGAAAAAAAATCAGACCGTCAGTCAGAAAGCAATTCTGAAGTCAACAAGCGTTTTACCATAGAACAACGTAACGAAGTGGCGACAAAGAGAGAGCATTCACAAAATAGCTCAGAAGTTGTTCGAGGTGGGCTTCAAAACAAAACAAGAAAAATCTATGTATTGGCAGCTACAAAAATCACAGACAAAATAGCAAAGATGCTTTAGCACAGAGACAAGAAAAACTTCAAACACAAAAGGGAAGCAGACAAGTGAGGCAGAAAAGAAGGGAAAAAGGCTGAACAAAAATGAATGCAACTTAGTTGCGGATTTCTTTTCTTGTATTTGGCTTAAGGTATAGCAATAACATACATATTGATTGAATGTAGCTGTAAAGCTGTTTACTCAGTTATTGTAGAGCACAAATAACTACTTCAGTTTAAAACAAGAAGAAACTGCTGGCTATAGTGCTCTAGATCTCTGTTTCTCATTTACTGAATTTTATCTATAGAGCCAAATGATTAGTGGCAATGTCACAGTTGTGAAGCTTTGACTGAATTTGTGCAGAAAAAGAAGGAAAAGTTAAGCACACCTGCCTTCAGTTGCATTCAACTCATGGGACTGAATGATTCTATCAGAGTCTGTTTGGTCAGTTGTCTTTCAGACTGACACTCTTAGAGAATCAGATAAATTGCAGAGAGGCAGAGCTGTACAATCTGTGAAACCTTGATAAAAAAGACAGATGCTTGCAGATAGGGGTTTCTGGCAAGGTAATAGATTCAGAGCTTAATGACATCAAGTTAGAATGGTTTGAAATGAGAGACAGATAGATAAGGGAAAAAGGGAACGTGAGAAAAAAATAATTGGCAGCTCTCACCGGTTTTTGTCTGGAACCACAGCTGTTTCTACAAGCTCACATGAGCCACTTTGCAGTGAGTTTACTCATCATATATCAGTGTCAAACTTTGAGAACATGCCCTTTCTGCTCGTCAACATGGTATAAACATTCCTAATTAGCATTCAAGCAGACTTAGTGCGTTGTTTATTTTAACATAAGCATTGTGTGAAATTTGTAGGACCAGATAGACAGGAGGATGAAACAGAAGACTCAATTTATGAAATCAAATCGGTATATGAGACAAACCTTCCTCTAAATTATTTTGACTTTCTTATAAAATGGACCACGGTCATGATACAGTATGTGCTTTGTCTCATTATTTCTATATTTTTCCACAGTCAACATAAACAAGGTCAAATGTCTGTGTGAAGAAGTTAAAATCGACTGACGTGCATAAACGTAAGAATAAAACATCCAGAATTACAGCACAGTTATAATGATGATGAAAAAGTTTCTATGCAGATGAGACATACTTTAATTTAAAGCCACATAACTTTCTACCTTATGTTGTTGTTTCTTTAAGGTTATTAATGTTAAAGAAAAAAGGGAAATAGAGCACAAACATGGTTTGTGGTGAATATTTAGATCAGAATCAGGTTGCTGAAAAAATAAAAATAAAAACGCTTGTTTAGAATTTATCTATGTTGAATAATTGCAAAGTGAAATTCTCAAATATATAATTTTACTTGCATTGAAATAAAGACTAATATAATAATTTCAGAAGGACAGATATAACAGCAGACCATTAGGGACTATTTAAATAGTTTCAGCTTGATCAGTCTTTCATCATATTAAGTGCTACCATGTTCATCTTTGGTCTGCAAACAGCAGGGGGTGAAGAATTTTCTGTGAATGTCTCTCACCGCAGGTCCTGGGTATGGATTGATGTTGCACCCTTCTTTCCATGACAAGTTCAGGCTCCTGATGAAATCCAGGTAGAAAGGATGGGAAATGTTCAGCATGGAGAAACCAACGATGTTGGACTGGTCACCCACCACATCATCGAGCTGGAGCAGAGGGAAATCCTTAAGGCCACATGACAAAGAAAAGGAGAAAGAAAAGAAGTTTGTCAGCAATTTCTTACAAAAATATACAGCATGTCAGGCCAAGGATTGAGCAATCGAGATAGCAGAACAAATTAAACTTAAACTTTTCAGATCAGACATGAGAAAATAAAAATATGGAAATCAATGAAAGACCAGGATTGGATTTTCTTCAGGCTGCACTACTTTGGATTCTGTTTTAAAACTCTGAGTTGGCTCATAATGTAAAAGTAAAAGAGAGATGGACATCAAAAGCTGGGAAATTTCAAAGAAATTCAAATAGTCCTTGAAGGCAAGTTGATGTCACGCTGAGGTCTGCTGCTGAAACAAACCAGAATCAAAATGTTTGTTTTGCCCTCAAAGGGTTTGTGTTACACAACACATGCTGACACTGAAATATTTAGCCAGAGTTGTAGGGAGCAAAGAATGTAGGCGAGTGAACCAAACACTTCTCCTGCTGATTTGTCACCTGACGACAACAATCGGTGACACAAGCTGTCAACACAATTGTATTACACTGAAATAAACTAACCCTGCTGTTTGATTTCTTTTTTTTTTTTAAGTTGGACCACATAGGGAAAAAAATAACTCAAATAATTCATTTCATTTCCCGCCCATAAAACAATAACCAACAGTGGTTCTCTTACATCTAACTTAACCGTTAGAAACATAATTACAACATAGGCATTTCTAAACTACTCTAATTAAATTACTTTGGCATTGCTAAGTCTCAAATCGTGCCAAATCTAAAAGCAGCAGATGGCATGTCAGCATATGCCACTTCTGGTTTGGTGGCATATGCTGATTCTACAGCAATGTGTGTCTGCCATTAGATGGTATGCTGCTGATTTGGATCACTTTAAATCAGCGGGCGACGCTAGATCTTGCTGTTGGTTCGCACATTTATTAATAATTCTGCCATGTTTTTTTCTTTTTTCTAAATAATTATACTAAGATGTACACAAATAGATGATCTGATCTAAAATTCTATGTGATTCTATAAGGGTAGGGTCACTTTTTCCAAATGTTTGCTTATCTGAAAACTTTAATCATACTTTTGCATTTATGTCTTTATAAAGGAAGTATACATCTGCATACAAATGCTTAAGATATCAGATTAAGCAAGAGTTTCATTCCAGATAAGCAACAACAGTGATGAATACTGAGATCTGTGCAGCTTTAACTTTTGAAAATGATTACTTTGAGTAGAATTAACAACAGACACAATCTCAAAAGCCAGCCAACTAATTGTGTCATTTATGTGAATAAAAGATTTGAAATATGTCACCACTGTTCAGGCATTTGATTTTATTAAACTCACAGCTCTTCTTTTGGCTAAATTTGGCTAAACATAGAAACATCTGGTCAGCAGTTGTTAGTCTGAGCTTATGTTCCACAGCTACACTGCCATTATCAGTTTTTGGTTGTGTCTGTTCTCTCCATTGTTTTGGCATAAAATGTCAAATTAGAAAAAAACATTAGTCTATAAAAGATATAAACTACTTCAATTCATGAATTAATTTATAATGAAGATGCAGAGATTTTGAAGCTTTCTTTGCCAAATGGGACAAATATATGTATTTTTTTTTTACATTTATTCACTAAAATTTCTGTCTTTTTCTTATCTGTTGTATTTCCATTGTTTCTTGCGGCTGAGAAACTGTTGCTGTCATTGTTGCCGTTGCTCTTGCCGGATGCCAAATCAATTTCAGCAGCAGCCAGGCCGTCTGTCAGACTGTCGCCCTGCCAGCTCTGACAAAGAGCAGTTGGCTGGCCGGATTGCAGGGACCAGGCCAACACTGCTGAGGGAGAAAGCACTGCGACAGCATTCCAGAAGGACACCAGTGATGCATTGACTGCAGCAGGCTTCACGCTAGATGTTCATTTAGAAAGAAGCTGGTCTTTAGGCTATTCCATGCTGGTAACTAATGAGTTCAACTGTTTAAAGCCTAACCCTAAGGTATTCAAGAGGTAATGACCTTCACGAGTCCTTAGGTATTTGATGGGTAAATGAATAATGTTAATAACTTTCTGATTATTTTACTTTGATGTGCACACTTCTATGTTTTGAGTTCACTTCTATGCATTTATGTTATTAATGCACTTAAACAGCAAGTTTTTTCAATGTTGATGAGTCACTAGCTGCTGTGTGAGAAGTTCATGTTAGTGGTTAGTGGATTCATCATTGCCTCTGACCTGCTTTTACAATCACATTTTCTAGTATTGGAAGCATTTTCAGACCCTGCATTGCAACAATAGCAACTAATACCAACTGAGTTCATGGTCTGGCCTTTACCAGCAGCTGGTCATGGTTTGAATCTCAAACATGCTAAAAACATAATTTCACAATTATTTTCAGTCAATATTTGCACTTAAATCTTTTGAGGAAGTGAACATGAAAAGAGACTAAACATCTTCACATGCTTTGTCTACAGTAAATTAATACTGGCAGGAGCTAATCAAACAGAAAGACAGTTGAAAGACACAATATTCAGCTAATGCTGCTCAATAACAGCTTTTGAGCTTGATAACACTTATGTGATTTTAAGAACTATTTCTTGGAATAATATTTAGACAATCTGTTCTATGAGATTATAAACCACACAAAATTTGGCCAGAATCCTCATCAATCTGGGAAAGTTTTTTTTGTTTGTTTGTTTTTGATAGTTTGTAACACGTAGCTGGGGAGTTTCTCCAAATCCCTGCTGACCTCTCAACCCATTAACACTAACTGAAGAATCAACAGGTGGAACTTGAATGAGCAGGGTAACACTTTGATATTATCTTAAAGACTATTGGAAAAATGAATATTGAACATATAACTCAATAAAGTCTTAATCTTTAAAAGATCAAATTTTTCTTTGTTTTTGTTTGTTTGTCTTCAGTTATTGTTTCATCTCTGTGAGAAATTACACAAACTTATTGCTGCATACCTTCATGTGGGGAATAATTTGCTTTTTATGCGTAGAGTATAAAAAGCAAAGGAAGTGGACATTCCAGATTTAAGAAACCAGGACAGAAACCAGGAAGTTTCTGTCCTGGTGTCAATTTTATGTCAAAAATATTAGATTGAGTTAACCCCTAGCGGGTTGTTAGTCCTCCAAAGTGCAAACCACACACCCATGCATGCACACATGAACACTTAGGGATAATTTAAATGGTGAATTAATCTTTTTTTGGACAGTGAGAAGTAACTAGAGGCCCATATTCTTCCCATGGGCATACACAGGATGAACATACAAGAAAGGCTCTGCAGTTCTAACAACGGCATGCACCCGCAATCAGACCAATAAAAAAAACATAATCTCAAAACAAATTATTAGCTGTAATGAGTCTGTTAACTTTAAGCAGTTTAAATTGAACCAGTATGTAGTTGGCAATAAAAAAGACAGATTAAGCAATAATGATTCCTACACACTAGAAAGCTGAGCAGAATCATCATGCCTAATGATTGACTCCCTTTTCGTGTGATCTAAGAACATTAGGGTTAATATTGAAATCGTGCTTTTCTTCACCAGTATTTTTAGTCTGCAGAGCATGTTCAGTTCAAAGTTAAAGGTAGGTCACTGACACCGCTGCAGGTGAATGAAAATGCAAGAAAGAGGAGGCTGCGCTGAGATTGGGTGGGGAATGACAAATTTGCCCTTGGTTTGTTAGTGCTGTGTGAACGGCTCCGTTAAAGTCTCGTGTCATGCAGCGTTTAGAGTCAAGGCAGAGATCGAGAAACGTTATTATCCAAGCAGGTTCTTTGTACAAGGGCACGACACCAAACAGGGGAATTATAATGATGACAAACAGTGGAAGGAGCAGCATGCATCTTGAATGAGAAGGGAGATATGGAGAGAGGGAGTTTAAGGGGAAGGGAGGAAACAGGAAAGCTTTGCTTAAGGATGTAACATAAAAAAATATCCTGGAGGTGTGAAAAGGCTGCTTACAAAGGAAGACACCAGATATTTTGCTAACGGTAGTATCTGAAATAAATTGCTGTAGGGATATTGAGATAAAAAGAAATTTGCTGAAATAAATTAACAGGAAAGTTTGAAGCCAAGGGGGAAAAGTGCAGAGCAAATGATAGTAAAAGTAAGGAGTCCAATCAAATGAAGGAAAAACCTAAAGAAAACAATATAAGAATGGAACACAAAATCTTTCAAGGTTAGAAGACAAATAGAAAAAGAGTGAGAAGAAGTGAAGGTGTGACAAGGTGGGCACTTTTCATGCCCAGCAGGTCAAATGTAAGAAAAAGTTCTTCACAAAGGTTAAAACAGAAGTACAGATGTTGAACGTCTAAAGACTTTAGGGCAATCCAGGATGGCAGTGGTTCAGGAGGAAAGAGTTCACAGATTTCTCTATTCATAATGTACAATATAGAAAACAGATAAAAGGTTAAAAATGTTTACCTTTTAAATGTTGCTCCCTCCTATGTGAACCACGAGGAAATTTGAAGCTGATTATTAAATAGCTGACTGGGTGAGTATATCAGTTGATAGATATTGAATCAATTTATTAAATAAAACATATGCAACTCTGCCTCTGTGAAGTTTCTGTCCTGAGGCCAGGTTAAAAAAGGAGGGACTGAACGGTGGCATTAAAGTGAATCAATGCATCAACCTCAACCAAACTTTTTCCTATTCCACGGTCAAAAACAAATCAGTGTAACCACAATAACCTTGCAGGGATAACTTGATGCAATCGACTGATGGATGTATATTCATGTTAGTGATTACGTAAATATATATTTCCCATTTCCAAATTCCAAGTTTTGTCCATTAATCAAAAAATGGTGAAAAAAGACAAAAAAAGAACACTGAGATGAAGGTTTCCAAATATTGGCAAAGCAGAAAAATGAAAAAAATCAAGAAGGTAACAAGTATAAGGGAAAAAATACTACTGATATATGGCTAGAATGTGTAATGTAGATATGTTAGATGAAGATAAATAACCAATTGGAAATTCCTCTTGAATGATCAATAACTCTACAAGGCAACAGACGCTTACCATGGTGGTGAGGATGTACTTGTAGAAGGCTGACATCATCCCCAGCTCATTAGCCTGCAACACACAAAGATGAAAGAGGTGACGAAGGACACCTCAATACTAACTGAAGAAAAAAAAAAACACAGCTCAAACCACAACTGTTAAACAGTTTTTCATCAGGAAGTCTCATTTATCCATTTTTTAAAGTCTACCAACTCGTTTCCAGATTTAAGAAAAAAAAAAGTACAACGACCAGCAGGATGCTACATTAGAGGCAGAGAAAAAGTTTAAAAGAAAGAAGCTAAATGAGCTCAGTGTGAGATTTTTGATAGAATAAAATGACACCAAGAAGACACTTTGATTTAACCTGTTCCAAATCTAGCAATAGACTGAGGACACAATTGATAATGCAGTCCAATCTCCTGTTTATTTGCTACTGTTTTACATCTGTTATTTGAGTGATTTCAGCACCGACTTGAAAATGCAGATTTCACTGCTTATTTCTAGACAAATCCACCAGGACCAGCAGATGGGAGCAGTCAACACCTATTTTTGATTTAAGATAAATGTTATCCTTTCTTTAAACCCAAACACAAACAGCTCTTCATCAAAAAGATGAACATAGTAATAAAAAAATTTTTTTGTTTTTTTTAATTATTTTTGTTATAATTTTAATTAACAGAGAACTCCAGGTCATGACCTTATGTATTCATTAAAAAGGCTTCCCTTTAAATGATTCAGGAGGTGAAAGGCAATAACTAAAGTTAATTTTTCTAATTTTATTTAGAAAGAAAAAAAGAGGTAATTGATTTCCAAAGTTTCTCTGCTTCTCTGTAGTTCTTCTGCTCACCTTCACCTCAGCGCTCCAGCCATGAGCGCAAAGATTTCTCAGGGCGGCTTTCAAAGGTACAAAATACAGACATTTGTTAATGTATTTGATTTAAATTTATCAACATTTGCATGCAAATTATCTGTGGAAATATTACGTATTAAATGGTTTGGTTTCCATATTTGTACTTATTTGATTAGAAAGAAGAAATAATTCTCCTGCCTTGGATAGTTTTCAAGTACAAAGAACAAGATTGATGCAGTTTTAGACTCCATCAAGTGGTTTTGCAGAAAATAAACTAAGGGTTTAATCTTCTCAGTAAACAGAAATACTTAAATTGAACAAGAAGAGGGGATGTTTCACATAATGGGCTTTTAAGGTCTCAGAAGAGGAGTTTGTGATCACAGCAGCAAACCAAATGATCCAAATCAGATTTTGATTTATCCATTGTTGTCTTCTGCCTTCTAATCAAATTTTAAAAATTATAGATTATAGTGAGTCATAAAGTAAGAATTCCAGTGTGAGAACCTTTGAGCGCACTGGAGCCGACAGCTTCTTGAGTGCAGCGTTTCACATTATAAAGCTACCAACAGTAACAGGGTGGGCATTATTTTCTAACTGTCCAAATGTCAAGATATGTGTGTGGGATTTTGGTATAACATTGTTTCACAAGTCAACTTGCCAATGCTTCTTTAAATGTGGCTTTTCTCTGGTTGGCTCCAGTTGTTTAGTTGGAAGAATCATCAAGATCTACAACCAAAGTAGTTCAAATATTGAGTGTATAGATGTGGGTGAGTCCAGCTCTGCTCCTTTGGTCCACTGTAAAACTAAAACAGTCACAACTTAGATTTTAAAGCTACTGAAAAAAATGGCCTTAATCGATTTTACTTTCATCTTTCCAGTAAGTGTAAATGTGAGCTAAAAATGTTTGAATTTTCTAAAATTTGAAGAATAACTCTTCTTTGTTTTTTAATAGAGTTGCCATAAGACTGGTTTGATATGAGCCACAACTCATTTGATTTGCTCAGATATTTTGATTTTTAATTATGTTTGACATTTAAAGTGAAAAAGTGTGTTTTTGTACATGCTTGAGGAAAGATTTTTAATGATGTACAAGTTGTCACAATATGCTCAAATCAGGCTGCTCAGATGCTGTCAGAATTCAGCACTTTAAAAATAAATATTTACATATTTTGCTGATGTACATGACATGCAGTGCACAGCCTCACCTTCCTGAGAATATGATAAGATATAGAGGCATTAGCATCGATGATGATGGTAGCCACTTTGTCATCACGGATCTCCTTCAGCAAAGGGGTGGGATCCAGACTTTCATCCAGCATTCGTACCGACAGCGTCTCTCTGGAGATAAGGAAGTGGCGAACAAGCTCCTCTAGTCGGAGCAGGCCTGCAGAACAAGAAGAAAAAGAGAGAAGCAAAAGTCTCTAAGAATAAAGTACAAATATAATAACTGCTCCTAAACAGGGCTCTTAAAATAATCTCTGTTTTTTTGTGCAATAACTGTCAGATATTGTGAAGCTGAAAAAGTATGAGCCAGAAGAAACATTACAGACATAAACAGTGTTCGATTGCGTAATAAGCTTGTTTGCTTGTTAAATTATTACTTTGATTTGAATAAGAGAAAAGAAAAAAATTTAAATTGATGGGATTCAGAATCATTAGAGTGACAAATAACTGTTGCTGCTTCATTGCCCTAAAAGAGGCAATAAACAGACTGGGATAAAGGTGATTATGTAGAGAGGCCATTAATTTCTTTCCTCAGAGAATGCATGTTGTCCCAGGTGTCTTAACAGATGTAAAAGCTTTTTAGGCACCTTTGCATTTCAAACAATGTAAAAAATAAAGAATATCTTTACAACTGGTTTAAATGTACTTTTCTAATATCCATAATTTGTTTATTATGAATTAAAACTTATTCTCAAATGAAGCTTTATTAAGGAATACAGAAAAACACTAAAATAATGTTCACACACATCTCAGCTGATTAAAGAGAAATGGAAATTATGTACACATTTTTATCCTGTTTATGGTCACACTTAAATTGTCTGATTAGCTCAGCTAAAGAAATAACTTTTTTTGTTTTCTGTTCATTTAAATGTTCTTCAAAAGATTTAAACCGTTGGAAGTATTGACTGCTACCTACAAACATATTGAAATATAAATAAATCCTCCTGACGTTCTTCAGAAAATTTCTCTTTTTAACTTCAAATAACTTTCACCAAGATTATGAACTTAAAAAAACGCCACCCCAGTAACCCAGAGAGAGGCGTAAATAAAAGATTAACACTCAATTATCAGCAGGAATACACAGGGATTTCTCTAACAAACAGGTCAATTCCCTCCTTAACATATTTGGACACTAATTTTGTACCAACACATTTCTATCTTCACTCCAATATTTCTTTATTTTACACCTTAATGCCACTAACTGTGATTCTACCCAAAAATAATTATAATAATATAGTATCTCCTGCAGGTGTTATTTATCCGAGACACATAAGAAAATGTTCTTACTGTATACTGCAGGAAATGATTTAATATTAATGGTTTTTAAATCTAGCACAAAGTGTCCCCAAGGCAGCAGTGAATTGATGCATGGTAGGTAAAAATCGTCCCATGACAGATGCTGCCTATGGTTACTGAAGAGGCTCTATAAAAACATGGTGTGAAATGACAAATAAGCGTGATGACCATCACAGTTTAAAGCAAAATGGATGAGGTGCCTTTATGGACGATTTGTGCCCCAGAAACAAAAAGGGCAAAATGTTGCAAATACAAGAACTGATAGTGACTGAATACCAAGACGCAGAAAGAACGACAACTTACTAAATTAAAAGCTTATTATACTGAGATACCAAGCAATAACAAGAGACATAAAGAAGACAACAATATGTCTGAAAAGTTGTTCTAAATGGTTCACAAGCTTGATTTAACAGTTTAGTTATTTTTTTGTTTGGACTCAACAGAGATAGAAAGCATAAGTGTATATATATGTTTATATATATATATATAAATTTCACATAAAGTGAATTCTGAACTCAAAGAATTGGATGATAACTCTGATTGCAAAAATAATAACAAATCCAGGAATCTAATGGATTTTGACTCTGGGAATCATAGTTTGGCTATTTAGTGACAGATGTTTGCATCAGTTCTTTGACATGCTTTTTTCCTTTACACGACTCTGAAGCATTAAAACAGCTGGCCCTCTAAATTTGCAGTCAATTATGAAAACGATAGGAAGCTTCCCGTTATTATAACATATGGCAACCGTTGTCATTAGATTCCCAAATCAGACATGGAATAGCTTTCAAAACAATTTAATTTTTTTTCTTCTTCATGTCTGTGAGTATTTGCTGTTTTACTTGTAAAAAATTAACATGATTGTTTTTTAGGAACACATTTACAGGGGAAAGTAGATATACAGAACTAATAGGAAGCAGGAAAGAAGAAAACATAAAAAGTATACCAATGTATGTCACATATTGGTAAATAGTTTTCAAGTCCTCATTTTTATTCCAGAACCTTGCATTATGTTGACAAATTAACAAAAAGCCCATAAGGCTTGTGGGGTGCTCTGAGTCAGAAGACAACATTGGTTGCTGGCTGAGCCAAATCATGAAGCAGCCACATTATGTTGAAGGATCTGCTGCAACAAATCAAGTTCACATCAGCTCTGACTTTAAGGATCTGAAGAACTTTCTGGACACATTCCAGACAGGACAGGAAATCTCCAAAGGTCTTTCAGATTCATCGCCTCAGCAGGATTTGGCAAGCCCTAAGCTTACAATAAACTTATCGTCTAGACACATCAGTGAACTCTACAGAGTTTGAAATAGCTACTGCTTTGAAAACCAAAAACCTTGATGGATGCAATGCACTTGCTCAGCACAAGGACCTAAATCCAGCACAGTGGAAATAAACAGACAGAAAGAAAAGCAGATTGGAATAAGAGTAACTA
The DNA here is from genome assembly GCF_027474105.1 of Poeciliopsis prolifica. Lineage (NCBI taxonomy): Eukaryota > Metazoa > Chordata > Actinopteri > Cyprinodontiformes > Poeciliidae > Poeciliopsis > Poeciliopsis prolifica. Next base: position 293,052 of record NW_026562462.1, on the reverse strand, counting down.
ACCAGAAACTCAAAATCAACTTATAGTGTTAGCAGCAAGTCCACTGCTGCTTTAAATGAGTTGTTTTTGGTCATAAATCAAATGAGACTGAATTATAAGAAACAGATGACAGGGTATTGATAATAAACTCACACTCTGCTTTAGCACAAATCAGGCTAGCTGTTGGGTAGCCAAAGGACCGCAGGATGGATCCGATGGCCAGGCTGAGGTCTTCATTACTCGGGTAGAGAGTCACCGAGGCGAAGCGCAGGTATGGCAGTTTTGGGGTTTCTTCAGGGCCGATCTTCACATGAGGAATCTGTGAATAGATGAAGACAAAAAAAGAGAGTAGTACAGAGAAGCTGTGCAACTCTTAACCAAGCTGAAGACCTAAACACTGTGCATGAAGAAGAAAATACATAAAAGGGAGGAAAGCAAAAGCGGGAAGAACTAAAATGAAGGTCACAGCAGCCAAAATGGTCTGTCATCAGTTACAGGCAATTCTGTCTTTATCCACTGTCAGAAAGAAAATCTGAACACCAAAGCCTAGGCTTTAAAAAAAAATAAACATTTGAAAAGTACTGCAGAACACCTTTATTTCTTATGCTATTTTGGTTTTGAAAAGAAAAAAAACAGAAATTTCTTCTCTCTTCTTTTCAAAGAAGCAGCTAAAATGACTTTGAACATTATGTTGCAAAACATCATTTTTGTTTTTTTCTCTGTTTTTATCTATAGGTGTATGTATATATTCTTGTTTTTTATTACTTCATAAATACCGATATAAAGAACATCCATGTCAGAAGGAAAGCTAGAACCAAGAAAAAGAAAACTCAAAGACTCTTCTCTCACAGTATAAACACCAGAACATGGCTCCTGTAACTTGTAGGTTTGTATAAAACTGAGAAATTAATGAGAGATTTAAAAATTATTCACTTCAGTCATGAATGATGAATGTAGTGACAGGAGAACTGACTGAGCTTTAGCCTTGACTAACACCAATAGCAATTTAAAAGCTAAGCTGTAATTAATTCAACTGGGCTTTGCTCTGGCCGGCAAAACATAATGTACAAAAGAAACTTAGAATCCAGTATTATGAGACATGTCAGGTACAGGGTTCAAGATGAGATGATGGCTAGAAGCTGAAAATGAAGAGTGAGATTGTGGCAATGTGGATTCACTGAAAGTGTGAACATGAGTTCATTCTTCTACTAGTTAGCATGCTTTAGCATCTGCATGAGAGCTGATCTGGCAACATTTGCATCGAAACGAATAATACTTGTTTCTCATAAGTCATTAAGCATTTCATCATGTTTCACTTTTTTACTGAACATTATTGGCAGTGACTTAAAACATACATACTATTGCAAATTTAAGAGTTGGCCATCTTGTTTTTAAATCGAATGTAACCTCTTACATTCAAGAACGAGTGCAAAGTTTATTACCGTTATTAATAACACAGTATATGAGAATAATTATAAAGTTTGCTTAAAATCTAATCTTGGTTTTTAATAAGGAGCCAAATGGGCTGTTAGAAATTAGAACAAAATGTACACTTATGCACTTACCGTGCGACCAAAGTAATTAAAACTCCTGAAAACTTTATTTTAATTTTGCTATAAAGCAACAACTTTTGATCTGATTGAGATTGCAGTGATCAAGCTTTTCCAGCTCTGGCATGTTTCCTCATTTTTACAGTTTATCTTAAGGGATGATATTCAAGATTGAAGGGCCTTCTTGCCATTCACCTAATATTTGAGCTTTCCTCACACTTCCTGTGTCAGATACTAGTTGGAACTTATAGTCAGAAGAAACATGCAAGAAAAAAACATCTAGGTTTGAACTCTTCTTCAACAATCCTGCAATAAATTAACCAAAAGAAACAGAGATGTATTTCACTTATGTGACTGAAGATTTCATCAGCTAGTTTGTTTGAAAAGAGTCAATAGTTGGTTTACTCCATAAAACCAAAATCACATGCGGATGACCTGAGTGTATTCTGACTTTAGAGCTGTAAAATTAGAAACGCATATGCAGGAAAAAAATGCTTTTGTCCAAGCAATTTTGAATTTCAGTATGTTATTTTGTATTACTGTGGGTGTTGGATTGTAAAATAATAGTTTTATAGACCACAAAACAAAACCAATACCAAACCTATCAGCGCTGGCTTAATGAGGGTCAAAGGTGAGCACAGAAACGTTGTTAGCCCAGTAAACCGTGGAGCGCATTCAGTCACAATTTAATTGCTTTTGATGAAACTATTAAAATATGTGAATGATAGCAGCTGTTTTATCATAAAATACATTTTATGTGAGCAAAGACAACAGGAGATAATCAAATGGAAAACAGACAGCAGCATAAACCTTGTGCTAATTTAGAAATGATGTCAGAACCAATATATTGCTGTGTTAATTTATACAAAACATGATAAATGAACAGGAACTTGTTCGTGTTGGAGTTCAGGCGGTGAACTATGAACATAAATTAATTCATTTCAACCTGTCTGAAGTGAGTTTGAAATTACCAAACACATAACTTTCCATGTAATGGATGAAAGACATGCAGGTCTCTTTGTTATGGATGGTTTTCCAAACACTTTCTGAAGAAATTAGAACCAAATTACTGACATTGAGAAACAATCTGTTTGGATTGATTGAGTTTTGGCTCTAAGTTGATGGGCCTGTGACGTTTCATCCACTGACATGATCAGATGGCTTCAGGCCAGAGACGGCTCACCTCTTTCTCCCCACAGATGTGACTGATGGTCGACCCTGAGGCAGGACTGGAGGCAGGGCCGATCACTGAGACCACGCCCTTAGGCAGGATCTGGCACACTAATGGGAACAAAGGATGCAGAAACAGAGGTCAGTGTTAAATTAAACTTTACTTTAATAACTTGAATATCATTGCTATAGTCATTCTAATTATAATATTATAGTGAATACAGACAAAAATATAAACTGTGGGTAAAATCTGACCATATACATTCTTATTATTGACAATAAACCTACAAAAATAATGTAGGTAAATTATCCTACTCTAATAGACCTACATTAGTGAAATGTGTCCTACAAGACATTAATGATTGACTTTGAATTCAAATAATTCAAAGTCTATCATTTGAATTTCTTTCTTAAACTGCAACCCACTTCCTCCATTATTGTTATTATTATTATTATTATTACTATAGTCACAGTCTGATTACAGACGCTCTCAGTTAATAATGTTATTTGGTGAATGGTGTGCTTTCTTAGAATAAAAATGTCATATGAAATGTAAAGCTGTACCTAAGCCAGACAAATAAATAATGTTGACATTTAATCTAAAAAGGGCTCAGTCATTTGCCGCCTGAGGTATCATAGGTATGTGATTTTTATCTTACTCTACAGAGATCAAGCTTTAGTTCTATATTTTTAAACCAATATACCAACTTTACTGTAGGTGTGAAGCAAAGTTCCCAGGTAACATGGACAGCTGGAGAATTTTCAATATTCTGGTTTAATTAGCCAGGTTTTCCCCTGCACACGGTGTGCCGTTTTGAATTCGTCACTGTGTGTCTATGTGCTCCACTCTGAAAGAAAACCTAACTGCCTGTCCTCTGGGAAGTCTCCTCTTATACCGCTGGCAGTTCATAATCAATAAACATCATCAGCAGCTGCTCATTCAGAATGCTGCAAGCTTTGAGGTCGCCATGACCTCGCTTCACACCAACGCTCTACACCTTGAAACGGAGAAACATCGCCATGAGCCATCCGTCCTTGTGTTCCTATGACTTGTTCTTTAATGTCCTGATTACCACCTGGAAAGAAAATTACTGCTCATCTGACGCAGTCAACATGCACAGTAAATTTGATTTAAACCAAAAATGTACTTTGTAAATCTAATTTAGCTCAGAGGAAGGTAAATTTCTCCAAGACAGACATTTTTTAATGGTAATTTTATGTAGCATTCATACTTGGGGCCAGTTCATTAATTTCAACGCAAGCCTTAACAAAAATACAATTTCCACATGAAGCTGAAAAAGAATCGCATACACTCTACAAAAATACCTTAGCATGTTTTAGCAATTTCTATAAATAAATCAGACTAAGCTTCTCCTGTTTACTAGGAAAGGATTATACATTTTTGCTAAATGGTAAGCTACAAAGAGAAATATTTGGATGGGCTAACTCTTTCAAATTCAGAAGTTTGTCCCTTCAATAATTTTTATATTTCAAAACATTTTTTAATATTATGACTTTTTATGTGGATATTCAAAACATTAAAGTGAAATGAAGGACTTCTATAGACGTCCTTCAATTAAGGACGTCTATAGAAGGACATCTTCCTTAAAGGCAACATTTTAAACATTTTGATGTTATATTAAGGGTAAATGAAAAGAAATCAACAAAGAATTGTGGACTGCTCTGTGTCTCATGTCGTGATGCAAAATGTGGTGGAAAATCATTTTTTTCAGATGTGTCCTGTAGTCTAAAGAATCCAAAATGTAAGTTTTGGTCTAAATTAACATTGTTACAGTAAAAAAGGGGGGAAGCTTGTAAGCCTCAGAGTAAAGTCTAAAGAAAACCTCTGTTTCGTATAATATCTGTGTCAGGGCCCAGAATATCTATTTTGGCTTATGTAACATTTCCCAACTTTACTGGAGGCTTTCTTTGCCTTTCCCGACACCTCCAGCCAAACTACTCTGTCAGTGTCTAATATTACAACAGCCAGTTAATTAAATTCACTTCAGTTTATTTATATAGCACCAGTTCACAATAAATAGCTTCAACCTGACATAACAGCTGCTCTGAGTAGAGTATGTTTTGTATTATGTTTGCCATTTCTAAACAAAAACAAAAGGATGATTACTTTCATTCAACTAATCTTTCTCAATGAAATCAGTTGCATTAACCTTAGTCACATAAAATGGATTTGGGTAAAACTTAAACATGTTTAGCATTAGCATTCAGCTGCACTGAAACATAGCGACAAAGAGATGTTGGGAATTACTGGACTTTCCTAATTTGTGATTTACGCCACTGGATCGAGAATCAAGAATTTTCTCCACCAAACTAACTTTGATTTGTTAGATAAAAAACAAACGGTTTTACATATTTGCACTCCATAGTCTTATGTATCCTACATGATACATTTATCTACAGTAACAAAATAACTTTGGCCTCTTCTGAAAGGAACCCAATCTTTTTTATGACTCTCGAGGAATGGCTTTACATGTACAAATATGTCACCTGCAGTCAGGGGGAATGACAGGGCTTACTGGTGTCAGTGGTGTCGTACTGGGAATCCTTCTGCAGTTCGTAGACATCCACCTCTACCCTGGCCTGGGCGGAACCCTCCATCTGATTGTTAATGTTCTCTCTGGCCAGAGCCAGAGCCAGACGCTCACCACGACCACACACAGACTGGTCATCCAAAATGGCCGCTGAAGGAAGAAAGAAGACCAGAAGAAGCAGTATGCAATCATTAGCTGGGTGTCTGAGTTTTGGCGCGCCGGTGCGTGTGACAGAACCAAAATTTATTTTTTTATATAGTTTTATATTCTGATTATTAATTGTTCTTAACACATTCAAGAAGATGTGGGGGATTTATCTGTTTTAAAATATCTCATGACCTTTGAAAAGTATTTTTGTACAGACATGTGATGTGATTAAAGTGTGTAATTACACAATTCTGTGATACCTCGTGAGTCCTGGGCTTTAATAAAATCTCTAAAATAATATTTCTTTCAAAAGAGAACCTTCTTGAACTTAGCTGTGCTGAAATGCTCAACCACTCATCAGACCTCAAATATTACATTTAAAATATAATAAATCCCCATCTCTCAAACTTGCACATGTGAGGATTAAAGTGAAAGAATTGCTCTTTTTTATTTCTTGCCTGAAGCAGCAGAAATCAAGCCTTGAAACCAACAGGGATTTCAGTGATTAACTGGAGCTGGTGGTAGAGCCAGGTCTTAAGTCACATCCCATTTGTTTTTTCACAGTGCCATGTCAACCCGTCATCATAAATGTTTGTGTGGAGGATCATAGAGCGTGGAGACAGTTTAACTGCACACTGAATATTATTAAGCTGATTTTCCTGAAAACAGGTGTCCTATAAACACCAGTTTTATTTTTAATCAACATTTTTTTTTTGTAAATATTAAGGAGTGGTTGTAAATTTCTAAAAACCCCATCAGTTGATTTGATCGCCACCAGGAGTGTTAAAAAAGTTTAACACATTTATAGCAATACATTAAAAGAACATCAGTATTGAGTGGAAAAATACTGCCTGTCACCACAACTCTTTAGGGTGAACTGACTTGAACTCTGCTCATAAAATTGTCAAGCTATCTTTGGATTAATGTTAGGTCTCTGTGTTTTTACAGGTTTTATCTTAAACTAAACAGAAACAGCTACATCTTAAACATAGAATTTAAATTGATTGTTTGTGTCTATAAGCCCACCAGTAGCTCCTAATGAGAATGCTTCTTGCCTCTTGTCTAAGAGAGTTAATGCAAAAAAAACAACTGCTTTTTATGATCAAAGTAAAAACTTTCAGGATGGAAATAGAAAGAGTTGGTGTATAGCAACCACTGACACATGTTTATTACTAAGAAAAACCTAAGATCACAGAGACCTTCTCCTTTCTCTGAGGTTGAGCAAACATCCCCAATAGGCATAGCTGATTCCAAGTGAAAGCTGGAATTCAGATGGACAGGTTAATCGCGCGCTTTTCATGTTAACCCAGCTATTAGTGAATTGACAACTACAAATAGAAGTGATAATATCCCTGACATCACTAACACATTATTTTTGTTCACCTAAGTACTCTTACTTCTTCTTAAGCAGTGCATATCTTATACTGTACAGGTATTTGCAAATTATTCATAGATAAAATAACAGATAAAATTAAAAGCCAATATTCTCAATGAAGAGCCAACTCGGCTGTTACGATAGGAAACTGGCCAGTAGCGAGTTAAATCAGAATTTCATTTAAAATGTATAATCAGGGTAGAAATATTTACAATATTAAAACACTCCTACATCCTATGAGAAAAGACAGCATCAGATGAAGCATCATGCCAAACCAAAAATAGAATTAATACTGCTCTGTGTCTCTGAACAAACAGCAGAGTAGAGTAAGAAACTATGTAAAGCTGCAGCGTGTAAAACCCACACATCATCGTCAAGCTTCCTACTATTAGAAACAGTAAAGTAAGAAGTACCCGCTGGCTGTGAATAGTAACACCTGCCATGTTTATTTTGGTTACACCCTCCCCACTGATTTGTCTGCTTTGCATGTTGAACCTGTGAGTGTGTTTCAGGATGAGAGCACTCACAGATAGCAGATGGAAATGCAAAAAATATGACCCGTTTTTTTCACTACACAGACAACATACCCAAAATGCAAAGACATATTTTAATGTATTTAAGCATGTAAAGTTGTGCAAATTACTTGGTTCTATAAAGACACTGTTAAACAGAAAAAAACAAATTTCAAACAAAACACTTTTAGAAATGTTTTGTTTTTTTTTAGTTTATTTAATTTTTTTGCTGTGCAACTTCACAGATCCAGCTGTAACACCGTGGAAGAGAGACCCGCCAGAAAAACAACTAAAAGTCAAGCGACCACGTTGCTGTATCTCAATAACAAGCAGGAAGTCTGCAGCTCAGGCATTTGTTCTGGATTTGATTTGCGTTTCTTGAATAATTAACCACTGTTGGAGTGAAGAAGCAGGCAATTTATCTTGTCCTTCCTCCAAAGGACTGTTGTGGGTTTTTACCAGTTCAGGGGAATTCAAAGAAAGCCAGATGGTTCATGCTGAGTTTTCTCATGTGCCTGGGAAAATTCCTTGAGTACAGAAAATAGACTTGGTATGAACTCCTAACACTTTGTTTTTTTGAGAAGCTAATGAAACCCACACCCATAAGGAAAAAAAAGGACCCACAACTGTCAGGTCTACAAAAAGACGGGCTTTCAAAGAGAACTACAGCCAAAGCCAAGTTTAATTTTCAAATAATATAAATATCAGCAAAAGACACCACCAATGAGTGCTTCAATGACAAAAATATACTGCCTTATAAAACAAACTCTGGCAGAATATGAGTCATCATTGAAAAACCTTTATCCTGGTCATGAGAAATTATGAGCCAGAGCCTTGGCAACACCAGATCTGAAAACCACTTGACAAGAGTCGGAGCCGCAATTAGCTGCCTACTTGACTACCATGTGTAAAAATGTAATAAGTGAACCAAGACTTTCCTCTTCACCATCTTTACTGCAAACTTCTTCATCGACTGTCATCTTCAGAAATCATTTGATAAGTGGAAATCTGCAGCCCAGGCATTTGTTCTGGATTTGATTTGCGTTTCTTGAATAATTAATTTCAGTCAATTTCAGTTATACTCCAACTTTCACAGATGAAAATTATGAAGTGCTTCATGGGTAAAACAGCCTAAAAAACAGACAAAACACAGTGACACAAAATAAAGCACCGAGGTCATTAATTAAAAGTGTTTCTGTACAACAGCAACTTTTAAACAGTTGCTGTTTAAAAGAGACAATGGAGTGAGTGAAACCAAAGGACAGTGGGAGCGACTTACACCATTTTGGTGCAGCTGCCTGAGTCATACAATCTCCATGAGTTTTGAATCGAGTGAATGGGAATACCAATAAATTCTGACAAGTGGTCATCAGTACTCGGGAAAACAAATGGGGTTCTATCAGGTCAGAAATATACAGCGGTGGTGGAACTGGGAACTAGGCCCTAAAAGTGAAGATTAAAATCATAAAATGGATTCTAAAATTTACTGCTAAATCCAGAATGAGAAGCTAAGCCTGGAGTGATGTGTGATCTTCTGCCATTGTTCTAGATTTGTGGTGCATAAGGAAAATCTGACCTGAAACTGCAGAGATGGACATATTAACATGCCTGATGAGTATTTATTAAAGATTTTGCATGATTTAAATGTTTTAAATGAAGCATAAATAAATACCGCTAACCTGCCCTCTCAAGCATAACTTTTTCTGTTTCAATGGTATTCTTAAAGAGATCTCAGAGTTTGGAGACTTACTTTCCGACCTCAAGATATTCTTGATGACATTTGTTAAAGACCAAAAAGGAGCTCAATAGAAAGTTTAGTAGTTTTCTCAGAAAGTCGAAGACTTAGCAAAGAAAGAGGCAATAAAAAAAGAGGCTGAAGATGAATCGACAGATAAAAAAAAAAAATTCTCTTTAAGAAGCACAGCAGCGTTGAGACACTATCTCTGTTTACACAGTTCCCAATTTTTTCTTCGGTCACTGAGACTACATCCACATCAGCACTCAAACAACTCGAGAGATAACCTCAAAGTCTTTAAAATTCAATGAGTTATTAAAAGGATTTTTTTTAAATTTACTTTTCCGGCAAGTCCTACAACATAAATACATACACTGCAGCCAGTTAGAACTACTGGAAAGACAGACAAAGCAGAAAACAAGCAATCAGAGAAAGGTCAAGCACTTGAACTCTATCCTTAAGGTTTTGGAGTGCAGTCAGTCTCCTGCCTCATTGTTTTTCAGTAAATGAGAAGCACAGCCAGACCATCTTTATTTGTAGCTCACTGGTACTCGTTAACAGGCTACCAGCGGGAGACAGAAAAAGCATGAATAAAAAGTGTGGGAGAAGAGCAGTGCTGGACCATTATCATCCATTATAATGAAAGGTGTGCAGGGACTTCTCAATTCTTATGAATATGCTTTTCAGAAGATACATTTTTTTCTGCCTAAGGTATTGTACTTGTGCAAGTGTGGGAAGAAAGTAAAACAAAATAAGGTACAAAGTTTAGTTTGCCTTTAGAATTTTGGAGATTTTGTGAAAAAAAGTGTTATTTTATTCACATATGTAAGGCAAAACAACAAATGCATATTTCTACTGAAAAGTGTGCAAGAAATTCAAAGATTTAAACCCTCTGATAATCAGAATTTCTGTTGAATATGTAATTTAAGTTACATTGTTTAGTCATTCTGAATTCACTGTCTGAACAAAACACTTCAACCTTCATTAGGTTGTGAAAGATTTGAAGATTTGCTTTAGGTTGTATTGCCTATGTTGTGATAAGTCCACACTTATCTGACCGAGCTGCACAAAATCTAGCAGATCAAGAAAAAGAAGATGTCATCATACAATCCAACTCTATGTTTTGGGCATTTGTGTCGATTTCAGTTCAATTTAAAATGTCCGGTTTCACTACAGTTGGGAAAGTAGTGCCAACAAATTTCACATCATTACTTGGTTTAATTCAATTTTACACCACACTTTTGAAAGTGAGCCAAACTGCCTAGACAGCAACATGCAGTTCTAACAACTGCAGATGCACTTTGAGGCTCTATCACAAAATGCTGCCCAGAATGAAAAGTAGGTGAGACAGAAAGCTACTGGGTATTTTGCAGAGCGGGTTATTGCAATATGGTGCGTCCTCCCTGTAGTTTCTCTATCTTTTTGGTTTGCAGCTAATTTGCTTCCTTACTTTTTAACTCAAGGTTTGCTGGCAAGTGGACTGATATCTGTTTTCAGAGTTCTGCTAAGCTATCATACCTGTCCAAATGAAGCACACCGTTTGGGTAAATAATCAATAGTCCATTTAAAGGAGAGCAAACAGCTCTGGTGAAACACATAGTCTGAATAGTTTGGTCTGATTTTAACAATTTTGAACTTAAAATATAAAATAATCTATATTGGCACCTAAGAAACAGGTCAAGTCAAGTTTTTCTGTACAACATTTCAGCAACATGGCAGTTCAAAGTGCTTTAAACCATAAAAACTTAATCATGAAATAGCAATAAACGTTGCTTTTTGTCAAATGACATAATCAAAATAATCAAGCAAATATATCAATACATGTTCAAGTTATGAATCAGGCTAGTTTTTAGCCTTGATTTAAAGAAACTCAGTGTTTTAGCTGTTTTGCACTTTTCTGGAAGTTTGTTCCGGATGAGCAGAGCACAGAAAGTGAATTCTGCTTGTCTATGTTTGGTTCTGTTTCTGGGAAGGAAACAGAAAACTTGAAAAGTAGGGTTGGAGATCGATCCTTTGATCCTGAAAATGTTCTTCAGATGAAAGAATGCAGACTGCACATATATATACACAGATATACATATGTAAGACAGCAGAACAAAGCAATAAAAATGGGGACACACAACTAAAAACAAGCATGAAAAACTAGGCACAACATCAACCAGTGGTAAAAATGACAATGTTGCCAAGAAGATAAACATATCATCTTGGTTTAACTCAAGATGATACATATATCATTTTGGTAACAAGACACATGAATATGTCCAAACTGTGATTGGCAGACTTGTGTCCAAAAAGCTACAAAATCTGATTAAATCCCCTTTGTTCACATGTGGCACATCCAGTATCAGACTTGGAAAAATATATTTTATTTGCCAAAGGATGAGAGTTATTGAAGCGGTCAGACTAAATGATAAATTCGGTATTTCCATCTCCCCAAAAACACTTTACTTTGACATGGGCAATTTCCCATGTGATAAATCGCAGTCATTTTGTGGATACAGCACCAGCTCTACCAACATCAATGCATTTCCCCCTCCTATTCAGACCTCAAAAGATGAGAAACATAACTGAGTGTAAAAACATCAAACTTTTTTTTTTTTTATGTTCTTGGAATTGAATGTATTTTTTTCCACTGTGCCAGTATTTCTTCAGCTACTAGGATTCCACTATTGCTTCCATATCCCCATTTGTTGCATCTAGTGGTGAAAACATTTACCATATTTAGCAGTTCTCTTTGTATTTTCAATACATTTCTTTCTGAAAGCAATGCTTACATTCATCGAGGAGCAAAACAAGATTCCTCCAAATTCAATATGAACTAATGTTGTTTGAACTTCACTTCTTATCCTGTTGACAAAACATCTTCACTCCCTTCTTCCTCCCTGGTGGTACAGAAGCCTCATGTTGTTTTTATAAAACAAGACTGTTTAGATCAAGTCAAAGTGACAGACCCACAATTTACCCCGAGACATGATAAAATAACTCCTTTTATCAAGGCAAAAGGAGTGTTGCAGACTGATTTTATTCAACCCCTGGAGACAGTGTACCTTCTCTAAAAATTGACTAGCAGGTTTTATTGTCACATCCTTCTACTGAGATTCATATTGTTGACAATACCTGTTATGAGAGTCGAAGTACGGACTCTGGAGGCTACAGTTAGCCCGACAAATTCAACAAGACAGGACAAAAAGATGAATAAAAACAACAGATTGCACCAGTGGCCTGCAGTTAAGATTACAGCACTGCTGCAATCCTCTGGTGGCCAGTGCCCTCTTGGAGGCAGACGGGATGGCTTTTCACTCATGTTTCTAAGAGTATATCACCACAAGTTCATGTTTCTACAGATATATTGATTTTGTTCTAACTTTTCTGTCACGGAGTTTTATTGGAGAATTGTGACACTGGAGTAGTTATTCTCCTTTGGGGATTAAGCAAAGAGATTCTGCATGTCCGTCCACCTTTTTTCAAAATAAATTCTTATTCTGAATTTTATCTAGCTATGTGTAAGCATAAAATCCTGTGACTTTGTCATGTGACTTTGAGTAAAATTATTTCTTGTTCTCAGCAATGATCAGTGTCTGTGAGGGCTTTGGAAAGATTCCTCTCAGCAACCAACTTATATTAATCTGTTCGTTTTTTCACTTACTATAAAATCCCAGTAGAGCTTACCATTATGGTCTTATTTTGATTCAGCATGTAATATACACAGCAGAAAAAATACCAGCTCTCCCCCCACCAGTGCTGCTTTGGTTGAATTTACCCACAATGCACTGGATGTTAATCCCCTTCCTGTTTTCGAGATGGTCTACCATCCGCTTGGCATTCACACATACATTCAAATTGCACCAGAGTTCACTTTAATGACCTTGACTTTGATTTCACATTCATATCTCCCTAAATAAACTGAACTTTCAGTCACACTGACTTAACTTAAGAAAATTTTCAAGAGTATCTGGGTTCCCAAAGCACACATCCTAAAGGACTTGTAGCCGGTAAATATGCAAAAATCTATTATAGAACATTATTAAAAATATTGTATGCCTTTACTTCAGCTTCAAAATCGATGCGCTACCTCGTGTTTCTGTGTCACATGAAACAGTGCTGAAATACATTTAAGTTTTGTAGTTGAGTTGTGCAAACTCTTTTGCAGGTCACTGCGGATATTCTGTCAATAGGTTTATCTTCGTATATGGTGAATGCACTGTCTAAATCAACAGCTCAGTGACAACTGCAACTGTGATAATGGAGACTCCTGTTTCTCTGAACACTAATTGGCACAGACACCTATTGATCTGTTAGCTGGTGCAGCAGCACGGTCGGAGACCTGCAACGTAAACACACAGTTCCACTAATTATAAGAACCGTCTCTGATTTAATCTGGGTCATTTCTCTACATGACAATTGAACTGTGCATCAGTGATTAATTAGTAGATGGTACGTTGTTGTTCAGAGTGTGTGCCGGTTAATGTCTTTTAGTGGTTTGTTGCAACAAATTAAATATAACATGGGGATTTGATGAAAACCCACAAGCTATTTAAAAATGTCAGAGTGGAGGAATTCAATCAGTATGATATTTGTATGGCATGGATGATATTTTCAGATGTAGTGTTTAGAGATACCTAAATATTAGGAATTTGTGGACTGTCATTTGCAGTCGTTTTCGGAGTTTCTAAAAAAACTGCTTTAATCATCGTACTCAACTAATGTATATTCATCAAAAGTTCATGTAAAGATAAAATTTCTAAAGACCAAATTACTAGATATGTTCTGTAAATATCCATGTGTTGTTTTTTAGTATCTTGCCGAAGCCTTGACAGATTTTAAATCAAATGACGATCTATTCACCTCTGTTCTGTCAGTTTTTATATGTCGTAATAATCAAAATGTCAATTCCTAAATGTTACAAAAAACACGACAAATTTGAGAATCACTTTTTTGCAGTTTTATTTACGGTATATATTTTTTATGAATTCCTATAAAAGGGAAAGTGCAATGCTAAAATTGTTTTATAGTGAAGTTATGTGCTGTGTGCTGACAACAGTCCGTCTTTTCTGTTGCAATTCACTGAATCCTTTTGTGCTTGAGTGATTCATAGATTAGTGCTAAGAATCTTAACACACAAACATCCTCTTCCAATAGTCAACTACTGGACTGAAAAGTACAAAGGTCTCCAAAAATACCCTCTGAAACTCTGTCAGACACCAAAGAGAACAATTGATCTAGACCACTTTAAACAATTACAGAGAGAGACAGAACAGAAAAAAAACAGAAAAGTCTGGATTCTTATTAGATCTGAAAATCTGAAAATAATAAACATGTGCCTACTGCTACTTTTGTTAACAAAACCATTACCTATCAACCAAGAAGGTCTTGTGAATATAAATATATCTCCTTGTTTCTGCTTGATGTTTGGTTACCTGTCACAACATCAGCTACATCTGGCTTCCAGCATAAACCACAACAGGAGTCCTTCAATTATTGAAACACTTTGACACAGCCTTTTTTTGATTTTCCACCCACTGAGTAATTAACCTTGAAATTTTGCTCAAAGCTCAGAGCATTGGAGTACAAGAAAAGTAAAATTTTCTACACCTGATGAGAGAAATGCATTGGAAACAAAGAAGCAATACATAAACTCTGCCAAAATTATTTATTTAGTTTTGAGAGTGAAAAACTCAAAGATCTTGTTTAATTAATGTGCAGCTATATGCAATCTGCTATAGATCAGATTCCTCTAACTGCCCACTGAAATGAACACTGCATCATATCCTGCATATGTGAGGCTCTTACTCTTATTTTAAGTCTAGTCACTGTTGTTATTGCTTCATAATATAAAGCAATTTTACTTCTGAAAGTAAAATTGCAGACAAATACAAAGACAAGATTATAGAGAGACAATGAACTGAGGTAAATTAAACTCTATCAGATTACACAATTATGACAAAGTCTACACAGATGTAATGCTGTGAAAAACATTTATTCCTTCAAAGATTTATTCAACTTTATATATTTTGTGGCATTTTATTTCCTTCAAACTAAAAATGTTTTAACATTCTCATCTGTTCTTGAGATTGTTCAGATCAGACCCACATTCTGTTTAACCAATTGCTGGATTATGCAGAGCTGCTTGTGTTGTCCAAAAAAATAAAAAAGTAAAGAAATGTGGTGATTATATTTGGTGCGTGATTAAATAAGGCCACATTTTCACCAGGTTACGTTGATTGGCACTGAAATCCAACTTCTCTGTAATACTATCTGTGAATATTAGCTTTTGGTTTCCACTTCATTTTCTGAAGCTCATCTGAAGATGCCTGAAATTCCCAGAAAGAGGAATTTTCTGGTATATAACATTATGTGTTATGTACCAAACGCATAATGTGTCAGCTGAAGCCGAGTGAGTGTTTAGCACTCAGCTTGTATTAAAGGAAGAGCAAAAGGTGAGCCGTGACAAACCACTGCGTGACCCGATTGCCATGGCAGCATGTATGTAAGTGCATGACAGTCTTTGTAAAGCTCTTCCAGTTAAAAGTAAAAGGGATTTGAACATGAGGTTACAAGGTTGGGATTAGAACAGGTAAAAGATCTTATCGGAGCGCAAGAATGCTGTACGTTTAAAGTCAATATTAAGGCTCTGCTTTTATGAGCGTTAACCTTCTACCCTTGGATGATGTGAGGATGAAAAATAAAAGGTCATGACCCCAGAGATCCACTCTGGTCCTGGAACGGTGAGGGGATGTCACCATATTTGGTTCTGCTGGAGTTTATTTCCTCTTGCAAATGATCCAACACGGACTGAAAACAAAATATGAAGAGAGCAATAAAAGAAGCACTAATCTAGAGAGTGAAGAAGCCAAAGGGAGGCCATGAGGGATTTTTAAATACAGAAACAAAGCCGTGTTTGTGTGAGAGGAATCAAAATGGGAGGGATACACCAGTGGCAAAACAGAACAAGTGTAATGAGTAGAAGAGGGTAGAATATTCAGAGGTGATCCAGAGGACATGCATATTTTTATCAGCAAAATCCATTTAAAAAGATAAGAAAAAACAAAACAGCAGCTATCAAACCTTTTGGTAATCAAATAATCCTAATGAATAGTCCCTCAACGAATTCAGTAATCTGACATACATATGCTCTGCCAGGCAATCTGAAATCTGTTTTCCCCCAATTTAGATCTACAATAACTGCAGAGTGTCCCTTTTCCCCGATCAGAACATGCCATCATTTCCCACCACTCAGCCAATTCTGTGCTTTTTTTAATAGAAGATGACCTGGAATTAAATCTAATGCAAATGTTTAAAAATGACTTGAGACTGAGAATGCACCCAGAATCTGAATCACTTTATTTTCTAGCACCCCTCCTGACCCCACTAGGGATAAGGGTGTGTCAATCTCCAGTGAACGCTTCAGATGAGAGGTGGGGTTCACTCTGGATAGGTGTACAGACAGGACAAACAATCATGCACACACACTCACACCTAGGGAGAATTTAGAGAGACCAATTCATCTCTATCTTAATTGCTCAGTCAATTTAGAGAGACAGTTATGTTTTTGGGCTGTGGGAGGAAGCAGGAGTACCTGGAAAGAACCCATGGATGCACAGGGAGAACGTAAAAACTCCATGCAGACATGGACCTTCTTGCTGCAAAGCAACAGTGCTACCTAATGCGCCACTGTGCAGCCCTTACATCAGCTTTTTTTTTTCCTGTATATTCTCATGCAGGAGTGTTACAGGAGACATTTAACCCTAACCTGTAGTCATTTTGAATAATCTCTAAACCCTTTTATTCACAGAGGGTTCTCAGCTGTTGTGGCTGGTGTTTACCTGTACTTTCATGTCCTGGAAACCACCACATGCCTACACATCAAAAGATGAACAACAGCCAGCTAAGCTGACGACAGACATGGATAAAAATACCCAGATGGTTTCACTTTTGTCCTTGGTAATTTTACCAGTGCAGACCTCTCAAATGAATTACCAGAAGAGATACCATCATGTAAAGCATTGCACCACCGACACAAACACACAAGACCAGTATTACACAGTACCCCCAGAAGAATACTCTTTTAACAGGTATAGACAGTGCCCATTGTTAATGTAGAGACATGCAATGATGCTGGTTGTCACATATTCAAGCAACAAAATATGAATGACCCATTTTAATACCACATCTTTCCTCATGTTTAGCTGGATCATAAAACAATGCATCCTCCAGACAGTGTTTAACCACCTCCATCTGAAATCTCCTATTAACTGCTAGTACACCTTACTATTCAATCCCACCTTTTCAATCAAAATCAAAAACAATAAATCTTTTTCAAACTGTAAACTATAATTTCTTTCTTTAAACAAAAAGTAAGAATTCCCCAGCATGCATCTCAATGAAGAGTGATCAGTAAATTTATGATGTTTATGTAAAATTGTGATTGAATAATTAGCGGTGAAGAGAGTTTTGTTCAAAATTTCCTCTTGAATAAAGACATTATTGAAACCAAACATTTGTTGCTGTACTCACCCATCCGGACGGCAGATAGGGTGTTGGCCTGGCTGAAGAAGAGAGGTGCCATAGTCAGCAGCAGGACAACAACATAAATCGACAGCAGCAGTGCTGGCAGAGCCGGCATCTTCCACTGCTCCTCATGGAGAATGGTCTGCTGGCTGCCTGTACCGCCACCTTCAAGACAAATGGAAGCGCCATTACTACTGATTACTCATATATATCATATATGCTAGCACTGTGGCATGTCACGTATTATTTAAGCAGTGATGTCACCCACTTTATTTTACAGAGTCGGTTATTAACAAGGATGGTACAAAATTTGCTGCTTGGAATCCGGTTGAAAACTTCACACATGCTTGACTCACATAAATAAGTTAAATGTCAGATGATGGTGATAAAATGGTAAAAATAAGAATGGTAAATTGTCAAAATGGAAAACACACAGTTGATAGTTGTTCGTTTGCACAAAAAAATACATAACATTTCTTCTCCATCTGACATTAAGCCAGATGAAGGTTTTTAGTTTTATAATTTCTCTGTGCTAAGTACCAGGACCAAAAATTTATTTGATCATTTTCTTCAGCCCATTTTATTGAGGCTGAGATCTGGACTTTGTGATGGTAACTCCAAAATGTCTACTATATTCTTCTTAGACAGAGGAAATGTAAAACTAAGCTGACATAATGCTTAGGGTCATTTGGAGGACCTAGTTGTGCCTAAGCATTAATTTCCCAATTGATGTATTAAGATGTTGCTTCAAAATTTCCAGGTAATGTTCCTCATGGTGCAATTTGTCAAAGTATAGCTGTTCTCTCTGTAGAAAAAGACAGCCACTTCATAATGCAGGCAATTTCCTTTTGGTTCTTATTAATTATTCTTATGATGCCACAAAAACAACTTTCAAATTCTGGGCTAAAGTAAAATTATTTTTGTCAGACAGAAGTCATTATTGAACGAATTTATCAAAGAGCAAGTCAAACATTGCTGCCTCTTTTCTGCAGCAAAAAAAATGACAAAACTATACAAATATAAAATCTCTAATCTTTCCACTTAATCAAATGTAAAAAGGATGAAAGATGCAAAATCACAAGAGTAAATCTACAACACTAGAGAACTAGATATTTACTTCAAGTGTTCAGTTTAAACAAACTGCAGCAAGACAGAGGAAATGTAGAAAATATCTTCAATCATTTTCCATCTGAGTCCATTGAATGTCTCAACAGTGATGAAAAGAAATTACACTCTTTTTCATCTGTGGGAGCCACCAGGCACTGATTTTGTTGAAGTTCCAAACAGCTTTGCCTCCAAAATACACCTCATGTTTCCCAACATCCACTGCAAGAATTTTAATCATTTCAAAGGAGGAATAAAAGAGATGAATAGCGGAGGAAAATACAAATTCAAAGAAGAGATCCAGAGGAACAAGTTAAGTTTCACAATCATGCAGAGACAGTTAGAAATTAAAAACAAAAATAGATGGTGGTCTAAGAAATGAAAATAGAGCAGAGATGTGATGTGAATGGTGACAGGAAATGAGAACTGACTGCAGGTAGGAAAAAAAACAC
Organism: Poeciliopsis prolifica; assembly: GCF_027474105.1. Classification (NCBI taxonomy): domain Eukaryota; kingdom Metazoa; phylum Chordata; class Actinopteri; order Cyprinodontiformes; family Poeciliidae; genus Poeciliopsis; species Poeciliopsis prolifica. The sequence continues at coordinate 273,968 of NW_026562462.1, read as the reverse complement.
ACATAATGACAACAATTAATTAGGGTATTTCCTGTAGGAAACACTATCATGTCAGCAGGCAAACAGAGCCAGCGGGACCCTGCTGATACAAACCAGCACCACAGCTCGCTGCAGCAGCTCCGAGGCTAATCACAGGCGCAGCTCTATTAGCTGTTTTCTATCCAATCTCATTTTACATTGGAGGCATTTAGCTGACACGCATTCACTGCAATTTACATAGAGCGCACCAAGGCATTAGGCTTTAAAGCCTCACTTCATCAACTTCACAAGTGAAGATGGTGTGGGTCACAGCAGCCGCAATAAAGACCAAACTTATATTCTCAAAGACATAAGAGGTAATATTGTGGAAGAGAAAGTTAATGAACACAGCAAGTTTGATTTATGTTTAATATATGCAATAACACAATGAAGAAACACTTCACTGCAGCTCAGTTTTATGGAATATATCATACAGCAAACTTTCCTCCACACATACTCTCAGGGAGAATATGTTCACATGTACAGTGGTTTTAGTGGTTTTAGTCTCTCATGCAAACTCCAAGACATGCCTACGTTCCTGAATGCAACAAGAGTATTTGTTTTGCCAAAACCGTGTTACTTATCTGTAACACGGTTGCTATAGCACAAGACTTTCTGTTTTCTAAATAAATCTCCCAAAGCTGCTATCACACTGGTTTTTTTAAAAATCTTTTTGTGTATGTCGGTGAATCTAAAATGATATTCTTTAAAAAAATGATATTCTTTAAAAAAAAATAAATGGCTGAATTGGGAAAATGGACCAAATTAAACTTGCCAATTTGTAATTCTTGGACTGCACCACATAAGGCAAATCACTCAGCAGACAAGAGTTTAATAAATATGGAAACATTCTGCACATTATCAAATGATGAGACCAAAAATGTTACTATCTGTGCTGAGCAGATCCACATTAATTTAACACATGCTGAGTCTCCAGCTATCTTCTTAAAAACATTTATGTCCTTTTTGTGTGTAAAAACACCAATTCTTAGCTTTTAAATTAAACAATTGAGTTATTATTGAACAGCAACAAAACTGTTCCTCTGTCCATTACAGGCTTCACATAATGGTTGATAAAAACAAGATTATTAGATGGTAGTATCGAATCAATCAGTGGAGCTCAACATCAATTACAAAGAATACATGGGTCCTGTTTTGGCTCCCACAACTCACACACTTTTCCTTCATTCAAGACAAAAAATGCTTTAGAAATCAAATGTCGCAGAACATGATATTTAAAACCAAAAAAAAAAAAAAATTGAAAGCAAGCTTCTAAATATTCCAGATGCCTAAATTATCATCAGAGAAGTAGCATAAAGGTTAAATTGTAGATTAAAATGTTCTGCTGCAGTAGTGAGTCACTCTTACCTCACTGTTCAATTATAATGCAGGAGACTTTGCAACTCTTTCATAGAATATAAATGTGTTTTCTGCTAAGTTGTAAAACTTTATTTTAAAAAACGACCAAAAATAATGTTTTCATGACTGAGATTTCAGCTGCAAACTGCAGATTTATCTGGTGTTGATACAACTGGATCTGGCTAAATATGGTAAATAATCTCCCTAATCTTCATGGGTTTTTTGTTGTTTTTTTCAAACCCAATTTGTTGTTGGGCATTTGTGATAATCACAGCAACATTTATGTGACAGGTTAGGTCATAATGCTTCCATGATCTGATCAGATGCAGTGAGTGTAAAAGAAGAAGAAAAAAAAGGGGTAAAGAAAACTGTTTCACCCAACAAAAGAAGAGTTCTTCGAATTAAGCACCCCATCTGTTGGGTAATGGGCCTTAATGCTCACCTAAATATAGGATATTAGCTTTATTTTCCTTCAGGGGATAAGAAGATTTTGTTTTGCAGCAATGGCATCATGAAGCGCAGTGTTGCTGACTCAAACCAGTATAATGACATGGTAATCCTCTCATTTAGCTGTTGACATGCAACACATTTCTTCCTCTGAAAACAGCAGAGAGGGAAGTTTGATCTCTGCACGTAGCATAAATCATTCTTAAAAAACAAACATATGAAAATAAATATCTATCTATCCAGTCAACCAATCATCCAGGGTTTATTGTTTTAGTATAAAAAATAGAAAAAAAAATACAGTTTTGCGATGCTTATAATAAAAGAAAATGAATGGAACAAGAAACCAACATATAGTATACGTCTTTTGAAATGTTTATATTCCAGACATACAGCTAAAGCTTTTATCTTTGTTTCTGTTTTGTTTTTCCCTTTTGCTTCATTGAAGTATCTCATCAATTCTTCAATAAATAAGTTGACTGATTATTTTGCTTAAATTTCTGTCTTGAACATAGTGACTCGCTGATCTATTCTTACAGTCGAAGAGGTTAAAGTTATGACTACATAAATACTACGGAGTAAAGAGATCCAATTATATCGTAAAGTGGACTGAACCTCTGTTTCCATATATTCTGCACTGTCTTCACAGTGTGATTCCCGATATCCTTGAAATGTGGACTATCACTCTCAATGTGTTTAACTATCTAAATTTAACTGTAGTCATGTTGTCACCATAACATAAAATGTATAAAACACATATGTTCTGTATACATACAACAAAATTGACCCACATGACACTCAAATGTTATAGTATTGACTTAATAATACCATCACTCAATCCCATGCAGGCACTCTGTCAGCAATAACTATGGTCCAGTCACCTCGGCATGCTAAATGCTTGAACAGTCTCCACCTGATGTCAGAGCGACTCACTTTCTGAACAACTGAAATAAATATTATTTGACTATCAGGGCTCTCATGGGACGTTAATAAAACACCAAATGGATTTAGTTAGAATATGATAAGGAATCATGTTCTGAACATACCCTTTCTATACTCAGTAAAATATTTCTCACTAACTGGACCTTTATGTGTGAACAGTAATTTTCCAGAAATGTGTTTTACTCATGAGATCCCAAAAGCTCCAATTAAATAAAAAAGTACTACCTTCCCTCAAGTGCCCTTTTCTGGCTACAAGCCAGTAAATACACTGGAACTTGAAAGGGTAATTTAAATAAAAGAACTTCACTGGTTCTTGGTAAAAGTTTCTGTTGTTGAAACATGCCTAAAGAAACCAACATACCAGAATATTTTTTTTCAATCAGTCAGAACTTGTTTGCATTGATTTGCAGTAACCCATCCCTCCAAAATGACAAGTGGCTACAAAACATGCCAGCAAAATGTCTCACACCACATAACAGCTGTCAGATTCCCTTATTAAGGGATTTGATGTTTCTGGCTTCCCCTTAATTTGTCACTCATCCTGCTGTTGACATTTTGGCTTTAAAAGGAGAAAGGTTAAATTTGGACTGACAATGAAGTAAAATCCACAAAGGTGAAAGATCTGAATCATAACAGGCTAGATTTCAGACAGTTTGTTGCATCTTTGGATTCGATCAAGATCTGGAGATGTTTACTTCATGGTTAAAAATATCTTTTTCCTATTCTGTCACTCCTTGTACAGAACCTTATGTGCAAGTTTTAGGTATGTGGTATCTCCAATTTGCTTACTGGTTGGAACAACTTCTTGAAAAAGGTCTTACTCATAAAGGCATTCATACTAATGAGTCAGAGGAATATGGCGTGTACAAACAGATCTGGGTTTGGACTACAAATCCAGAGGGGTAATGACTCCTTTTCCTTCAGAGCTACAGCTGCCTTTTCAGCCAGTTTCTTAACTGTTGGTTGTGATTAAACTCCAGTATTTGATGCCCAGAGATAAGAATTAGCTTCAGCAGCAGATGCACACCAGATAATAAAATTTATACCCATTCTGAATCAAACAAAAAGGTCAGTAACTCAAAGTTAAATTATATTTGTGCAATCGGATAGCCGATTAGTGACTCAGGTGCAATTTGTGTTGACATTAAGTCCGTTCATCCAAGAGATTTTCAGGTTGTTTGTGTCATTAAAAAACAATCTAGTGCCATTTTCAAAGAGCGTGGGGAATGCAGTGAAGAGGCCACTTGATATTATACTGATTAGGCACCCTAATCTTTTAGAAATTTATAGATCCCACTTCCATGTAGAGTTTTACTGTGTTTTTCAAATCCTCCTGCTGTTGATATTAGACTTACCGATCTTAAGCCATGACTAATTAACGATTTGGTGTTTGTTTTTTTTTTTTTTTTTTTACTTTTTATTCTTTTTTAGAAGAATGTGTTCTTCATAAACTAATACGTCAGCCAGAAAAGGAGAACGTAATGTATCAAGGGACTAATGGCGTTTTTACACCGAACAGTCCTGTCGACTCGGTTGAAGACCAAAATTGCAATATTTGCAACATTTTCAGCTGGAATGTTTTTGTTTTCACACTTCAGTGTAAAATGAATCAAACCCTATGACCAACTTGTTTTCCCCTTCGCCTGTGGTGGTGCTGAACCAAGAATCACTAAAGGAAAGAACAAGAAAACCTCCAAACAAGACACTGGCTGTGACTTCCTTCCTCCGTTAAATATAAACATCATAAAAGCAACATTCAGCAATGGGATCGGCACAAGCTATTTCTCCTGCAAATGCTAGACCCATGTGTTTGTCAATATTTAATTACCCAGAATTCCCTATGCTTCAGTCCACTTCCTGCTTCTGGCGCAATCTGGAGTCTGCTTAGTATCATGTATTGGGACTACGCCAGAGTTCACGTCAATCACGCGCATCGTACTGAGACATAGTTTGTTTGTGAGTCAGGAGCTCAGCTTGGGACTGAAGCTCCACAGTGAAGCTTTGGGTACATAGATGGCACAATGTATGAGCAGTCATTAAGGCGCTCCTCAATGGCTGCCACAAGAATTTATAATACATGCATGAAAGATTCAGAGAAACACTTTCAGTATGTTTTAAATGAAGGAATGGCAATGTAAAATGCTCAAAAAAAGTGTATTTTGCATAATACCCCCCTTTAAATGTAACTGTCAAGAATGTCAGCTGAAGTAAGAGATTTCATATACATAATTCCAGACAAAAGAACTGTGTCCTTTATAAGCAAAATTTCTGGGTAAAAACATTAGTGTCAAGATTTTTTGCTTTTTGCTGTAGGAGTTGTTTGAATGAAAATGTTTTGATCTTTATATGATCAGAATTTGCAAATAACGTTTGCTAAATTTTTTAGATATTTGCTATTTTTGCAAATATTAAATGTATCTTGGAGACCAAAGAATAGATTTCGCTCATTTTAAATGGCTTTGCTGATGCTTTTTTTTTTTTCAAAGCACAGAAAAATCTATGGATATGATGGAGAAACAATGACAAACAGATGACGAAACAAAGACACACGTAAGCAGATGAGTGGAAGGGCCTGTGCAGTGGTGTGAAGGTGATGGCTTGACCTCCTTTGTCCCTGGGAGACTTGGACCGACCGGGTGAAATCTCCAGAGGCAAGTCAGCAGGGAAAACTACCAACTCCACTGTCAGCAAATATAGAGGAGTTGGAAAATGAAAGGATGTACGTGGGGAGAAATGAAAAGTAGAAATTAGAGAGTCGATTAGAGTGGGTGAGGGAAGGCTTATGTGAAGGTGTGCAGGAACTTAGCTGAGTGAGAAAGGAGGGAGAGGTGAGGACAAAATAAGAGAGATGAGGGGAAGAAGCAGGAACAAAATATATTTATCCATTTGTCTGACTCATTTTGCCCCTTTGTTGTCTTCTCATGGCATATAGAAACAATTAAAAAAAATAGGGATGACCTCAACTATATTTTTAGAGCACACAAGCATAATTTATTTTACCAGAATCTGTTTTACACAAGTAAAAAAGAAACTGTTGGGTAATGTTTGATCAGCTTCTATCTGTCAGAAAATGAGGCGCAGGTATTTATGTCTTCCAGCACTAATCATCATTGATGGGAATACCACACCTAGAGGAAATGCTAATTTTCTCTCAAGGTACTCCAAATGTTTTGCATAGAATCTCTGAAACTGACAGCAACAAATCACAGGCAAAAAGAAACAACATTAATCAATTTCACCTGTACAGAAGACAGCTGGCAACTCACTCTTACTCATGATGTGTGACGTTAACATCTGGGGCCCAGTCAAAAATAATGAATTAGCCTATTCATCTTGAAAGTCCTACTTATCAGAAACTTTTTCCCCATCAGAGCCTGTAAGATAAAGTGATATGTCATCCCTGCATGCTGTTTTGGCTTACAGACTTTTACCTGGAAGGTAGCGGTAATAAGTGTATTTTCCCTTCTATACATTTGTTGGATAAAATACTACCAAAGAAGCGTCTTTAAATTTGAGTTAGGACTGCACTACAATATCAATAAGTAGCCAGGCCTTGTGCATAATAAGAGTAAGAGCTACCCAGTTGTCGAGAGCATACATTGTTGTCCCTGGAGAGAATCCAGCTTTGAGCATCTACATCTGCCATAATTATCTCATGGCTGATTTAAAACTACAGGACAGTCAGACAGGCAAGCAGCACCCAAATTAAGTTCTTTTAACTTCAGAGGCTCTGCTTTGGCAACTACCAAAAAGATCTCCTTAAACAAACATTCTTTGCCTTTCATGCCAACACATATTAAGCCTAGACCATTCAGGAAAGTAGATATGATCTGGGCTACTACGCGGTACGGATTTCAGCTGGAGAGAAACACAACAACCCCAAATTGTCCCAGGGATTAGATGTGCTGGTTGCTGGGAGACTGAAGTATTTTTTTAATATCTTAATTTGCTGTTTAAATTCTATACTCATTAGATTAAAACCCAAAATTGTATTTAGTCTTGTGCAGCAATATGTGTGACTTTTAAAACTCTTGAAGGTTAGGGTTAGACTTATGAATTCCAGTTTTCTTTCAATACAATTCATTGTGTATATATGCAACAAAGTCTGAAGAGTTTATTTTACTAGACACATAGTTTACTTTGTCTTTTCACACATATTTCACATGTTTCAATTATACTTCCCATCTTCATCATAAGTGTCAACTGTTGTACTCAGAGGCAGTGTCATCAGTCAAGATAATGATGAGTGTTATTATTTTACTTCTGGCTACTGTTGGCTGATCACTGGAGAATGTTGCTCCAGGTGGAGGATTTTGTAGTTTTTGTGCATGATTTCTTGTTACTTAATTCTTGAAAACAATGCCACAGAGAGCTGTGCAAATCATGGTGTAAAACAGCATGCTGGATGGGGTTCAGAGCTCTGCACACAAACCCCTTCAACTAGATTATTTTCATGCTATCGCACTGAAACCAAGTTTTCCAAATTTTCTGTGATCCAGCCACGTGGTTGTAGAGAACAGGGATTGTATGCTCATACATAATCTGAAACACTCACAGTGTAATTAATCAGCTATCATAATGTCACAGTTCAAGATTATAACCAGGTTCATGCAAAAGAGCTGTGGCAGAATATCCAAGAAATGGCCCAAGCCTGATTTGGGCTTCGGTCTCTCAAGTCTTTGCAGAGAACAGAGGCTTACTCTGCTTTACTGAGGGATTAAATTCTTACTCAATTCTCTCTTTTGAGAGAGAAAGTGACTCAGACAACCAAATCTCAACTCTGCTGTGCTTTTGTGGAGAGCACATGCTTCAATGTCAAATGCTGACCTTCACCAAACAATGTAACGAGATTGAGCGAAAAAGATATTTGGGACAAATGACAGAGACAAAAAAAAAAAAAAAAAAAAAATGAAAAGAGAAGTAGATTGATAGACAAAAGATAACAGGAGAGAAAATGCACCACAAGCCGAAACAGTTATGTAGAAGAAGCCCATGATGTGAAGATAAGATTTCTTCTCTTCATAAAAACAACAATGTAAAAATGGAAATTGGAGAGCTTTGAACAGAACCTGTATCACTGCAACCACCGCTGTGTATGTGGCATAGTTTCTGCAGACTGTACAAGAGAGAACAAAAGTAGGTTGAAGTGCATTGAATGTGTTGTCAGAAATCCTCTTTGAGAACTCCAGATTCAGGACACAAAACAAAAAGAATATGAAGGATTTTGGTTGTGAAAACCCTGATCTGCCTGCACACCTGGGGCAAGAATGAAAAGTAGTGTGTAAATCTCTGCTAATCTCTGCATGATCCTCTCAGTGACACCAGAGTTTTGTAAATATATTCTTAAAATGTCAACGAAAACAGATGTTTTGTTCTGCATTAATAATTGCTTTGATCTTCTGATATTTCTGTTCATTGGAAATTATAGTTTTTTTTTTTTAGTTTAAACATTACACTTTTTTCTGATCTAAAAAAATCATATCTACAACTTATCAGAATATTAAAAACATTTATGTAAAACTGGAGTTTGATTTTTTTTTTTTTCGAAATTATTGATGACTGCTGGACTGCTCAGAAAAAAAAAGAAAGACATTAAGGATTCTACTCTCTGTTATTTGATCATATTAAGGATCACTGGAGCTTTTACTAACCAGGTTCTTTAGAGGGACAAATAACGTTTTTCAGTTGTTTTTCATCATGTGTGTCCAAACTATTATCTAGCAACTTTTAAAGAAATACATCCACATCTAACGCATCTAAATCCTCTAATCAACATGTCACTCAGCTCTGCGGAGGCATTGTAATGAACCACTCGGGTGATTCAGATAAGCAATCACCAGAGTTGCAAGATTGTAGTCGTCAAGGACAGGACAAGGGCAATTATAGAGAACAGCAATATTTGCCTTGAGTTTTTGAAATTAGTAGCAGGTTTGGTTTTGCTTCTCTAGTCCTGAAAACCTGATCAGTTCAATCAACCTGGGTGGAACAGCTGCAGACATGCTGGCGATTTGGACACTGTCTCAAGAAGGAACAATGTTTGGGAGGCCAGAGATAAAGAGCTGATGGACTGAACAGAATAGTTAGAGTGTTATCAACCGACTTGAGGGAACAAATCTACCTCCAGCTCCTTGTTGCAGACATGATTAATCACTTGAAGGTCGTTCTGACAGCCCTTGGTAGAGACAGGAATGACAAACAGGAAAGGGTGAAGCTGGTTCCCTAATTTGGGTAAAGGTACAGAAAGTTGAAATCATTGAATGTCTCCACATCTGAAACAGGAACTTGTGCTCCTTAACCATCTTGTCAATACAAGTACAAGAGGAGAAATATATTTGACGCCCTTATTAGGAGCAAGAAACTGAGAGGGCTCCTTAAGGAACAAATTTGTGCTCAACAGATAGGAGAACAGAAGATGAGAAGCAGGACATGAGGGAGGCTTACCCTCCAGGGACCTCCATAATTTTGGCAGGAGAAGATGAGCGAAGAGCTCATATAATGAGGCTGAGGCTTTGGAGATGTGGGATGAAGCTGAAAAGATCCTTAAATGAAGCCGGGGTTATGGAGGCAGTGGCGGAGTCAAGATGTCTCTGATTGGACCCAAGAAGACAGGTGTGATGTTTCCTGTCTGACAAGCGCAGAGATTGGTCAGACGTTCCCAGACAAAGCTGAGGTCAAACCATCCGAGGCAAAGTCTAAATTACATTCAAACAATTTGAAAAATCTCATTAAGGACTCGACATGAAAAAGTGGATTTTGTTTTTCTCTTTTGGTGTTACTGTTGCTATGTCTTTTAAAAAAATGACCTTGTTAAAAGAGTTTAATGGACAAGATAGCCACAGAATAAAAAGAAACGAGAAATTAAATTCAGCAAAAAAAAAAAAACCAAAAAACCACAAATATAACTATAAGTGAAAGGGAATAATATATTAGCCTCTAGTTACTAAAAACATTGTTGAATTATTGGAAGCTTTCCAGCACTGCAGCAGAGGAAGAAGAAAGAACAGACAACATGATGGGGGGAAAAAAGAGCGAAGTGGAGAAAATTAAATAAAGATTGAGTGTGAAAAGGAAGAGCAGAGTGATGAACAGAAGGTTTGTCTCCTGTGGGATCGTTCACACCTACAAGGTTCAGTATCCTCTGTGACTTCAGCTCTCTGCAGGCTAACACCAACAGAGAGGAGAAATCAACCTCTGCAGGAGTGTCTGCAGAGATGAGACACAGGAAATGCCAACAGGTCCCACACTGTGGAGGTGGGAGTTTGCCACCAAAATTAATTCAACCATGGGTTCAAGTTTCTTTTTAGCTGTTAACTCGCCTAAAATTTGTTCATTCATGTTATGTTTAATAGCCATTTTCTTAACTTAATATCCATAATTTTATATCTCACAGTGCACAGTTCAAGTGCAAATCGCCAACTATTTGGTATCTGCCCTTTAGGACATTTTAACTCACTGGGTCTTAATGAGAATGGCTGACACAAGTGGTATAATGAGTCAACTATATGAAACAATGTATGTTTGTGATCAGTCAAGCCTGATGTCCTGCTTCTGGTCTTTATATTATCATAGTGCTTCTCGACTGGGTCTAGAGACATTGGACCAATTCCAATCCAACCCCTTCACCCTCCTCTAGCCCACTCTCAGTCCATTCACTTTGAGGGTCTGCCACATTAAGCTGCACTCTAAACCAATTAGCCCTAAGTGGGAGGGGGGTGGAAGGCCCTCCAAAGCCAAGTCTGCTTCTGTGCAGGCTCACTAACAACACTCTTCAAAAGTGCACCAATTGCTTTGTGAATGAAAAGGACCTTACTGGACACATTTCTGAATATTAATTCCACTCTGGTCAGGAGACAGATCTGTCTCTTCTGCAGCTTATGTACAAAACGGGCATGTAAAAGGACAGACTAAAGAAGATGGTGAAGGTTTTGAATTGTGTTGTGTGTTGACCTGCAGAGATCATCAACATTCAATAACAGCATGTGAAATGATATAAAAATGCTCAACATGACAGATGCTTTTTTAGTTACACACAAGTGAAAAATATATTGAAGTACAGCAGGAAAAACATTTAAACTCAATTTACTGAAAAGCCAACCCGAGTCTTACATTTTTACTGCCTACTGTGGATTTTTACTGTTTCATTTACTTGAAGCTACAAGAAAGTCCTGAGCTTAATGAACCAATCTAGCCACATACGATTTTTTTTCCTTATGTGAGGAAGGAGACAATAACTGTTTGTATTTTTGTTGTTGTTTGTACCTCTTTCTGCACACAAGGCCAATGATTTCACTCAATATTGACTAATGTTCTAGTGTAGAGTGCAAAAACAAGAAAGGTACAGAGATTGGCTAATGATATTGTTTAATTTTTTCCCCTCCAGGGGTTTTTGTGGGCTCCAGTGTCTCTTATATGAGGGCAGGCTGACCGGAGGAAGGGCAAGCAGAGGAAGACATGCAGCAAATATTGTCGGGTCTGGGAATCAAACCCACGACAGCTGCGTTGAGGACTCAAGGCCTTCAAACGTGGGCAGTGCTATCCGTTACGCCACAGCACGCCCACAGTGCTCAAGATTAAATGGAGATCTGCAGATGAGGCAATGAAAAATGGCTGGTGAAAGAAAAAGAAAAAACCTGCCACACAGCTGTAATACAGGCATCCATTTAAGCGTTACAAGAGGGATCACAGAAGGTTGCTACTGCAAGGCAAAGCAAAGGCCTGGCAATACCAAAGCTTTGTTCAACTCTTTCAACTGATTCCTTTTCAAACATGTTTTCTTTGAGTCTCTCATTCCTTAGTTGACACTGAGCTTTGTCCTGTCTTGATTAGACCACATCACATAGTAGTGTCAGGAAGGATAAGTAATGCTTTGATAAGTTGGATTTACCTTTGCCTTCTTGCTTATTAAATTTTTAGAACCAACCAAGAGATATATATTAAATAAGATGAAGAAAACTAAATTATTTGAAGCAAAATAGTGTGATCTCATGCTGATGTCACACTGAAATTTCTAGAGCTTCCTATTCAAGAGCAATCCATCATATACGAATAGTATAAGCAACGAATAGGTTCAGTATGTATGGTATAGTTATTAGTTTGGTTACTCATAGGCTTAAACCCATAGCAAACTTGCAAAATCCCTTTTTTTGTTGTTTTTTTACTTCTCTCCATTTAATACAGTTAATAGCAATTAATAGCAATTAATGTTGCTGTTAACTGAATGTGTTTTCCTCGTTCAGATAAAATATACTTGGCCCATAATTCTCATCTATAATCATGTTGGTCATATAGTGTTTTAATTGTATTCCAAATTTACTAACTGGATGAAAGCTGAGCGAGTGAACAAAGAGAACTTCCTTTCATTATCTGAAAAAAGCAAAACTGGTCATTTTAAATTTTAAAACTCGGGTCTTGATACATTTTAAACAGTCCTAGACTTTCTGTTTTGGAAAACAGCAGAGGGTTTGTGAAAAGAGACCATCCCTTGTGACTGTAAAACCTGAAATTCTGCTACAAAAACTCAAAGGAGAAGAGTTGTCATATTTTTGATTAATAAAATATATATTTTCTTGGGCTTCAGATTTATCATTGATTCACCGCACTGTTTCAGCTTTTACTCAAGGCTCGCTATGGCACTCGAATGCCAATTGTGTCCAGGCCGGTTCACTAGCTTTCTCATAAATACTGATTTAAGGTCTTTTGAGCAATCATACATTTCATAATAAATAATAAATTAATGTGAGCTTAAATAAGAGACCCCATCAACATACATCATCTTCTCTTTATCTGTCTCAATCTTGCCTCTGTCCCTATCTTTCGTTTTTTACACAAGAAATAAAACAATGATTGACAGCAGGCTTTGTTTTGCCCTCCAATCTGTCTGACCCATTGCAACTTGTCGCCAGCAAGAGGCTAAGAGTCATAAAAAAAGGCCAGCAACTTGGCAAAACGTTAATCAGGCTGTTGCTAAAATTAAAACATGGCTCTCTCCGTTGTCAGTGACAGGATCATTCCTGTCTCTTGGGGAGGTGTTAAATGCTGGTGGGCACCCGGATGGCCAAAACCTTCCCTTTTCTTCTGTCACTGTCACTCTACATCACTGTCTGAGCTCTTGTCTGTCTGCCTGTGAGGTTTGTTTTTTTTAATCTTCTGAATGCCATTTTTATTAACGTGACCAGCTTTGTTTCACCACCTTATTTATTCCTTCTTTTTTGTTTTATGAAAACGTGAGAGCTGCAGGAGGACAATGTTTCAGAGTACAGGAGGTGAATATAGTACAGGATGAACGTATTATGCATACATTGCAACGTCGGCTTGACGATGCATAAGAGCTTCCACTGCATATACTTCACTGTATTGTCTGCGCCTCCTTTGGCACAGTTTTGTTTCCTTGGCAACACATCTTCAAAACTCTGTGGATGTGACTTGTGTCCGACCCGTAGGGATGCAAAAGCCTCCCAGTTTGGCAGTAAATGTTGATTTGTAGCTTAATGTCAGGGACCTTCCAAGGTGAAACGTAAAAGAATTAACCACAGACATCCTACTAAACAATACAGATGATGATGTGGTAGAGGGTATTTGAATGTAAATTAACGTTTTGCTTTTAAAGTTGGTGTTGGAAGCATGAAAAATGTTGCAAAAAAAGTGTGAGAATTTCAGTAGGTTTGTAAGGGCATAACTGGAATGGGAAGAAAGTGGGTCAGAGCATCTCCAAAGCTGCTGCCCTTGTGGGATGTTTCTAGTCTGCAGTGGTCTGTATCTACCAACCGTAAACCAAGGATGGAAAGGCAGTGAACTCTTGAATGCATATATCATGAATGTGGTTCATCTGGTCCACTTTAACAGACAAAGACGTTATCCCAGGTTCTAATAAATTGTCAGAATACAGTGCATTGCAGCTGGTTGCATTTGGGCTACCGCAGACACAAACCAAGGTACCCATGCAAGACATAGTCTTTTCTAATTAGTGTATGTGGATCAGTGTTCTTTATGATGTCATAAGCTCAATACAAAAGAAATGAATGAAACATTTTTTTTCTCTTCAGCTGTTTGAGTATGACAAATTGTTGAACAATTACCCAAAAAGGAAAAGTGTGGTGCTTTTTGAAATCCACCCCACTATAATAAATTTACCTTTTTTAGAGGGGTGTTCATGAAGCTAAAGACCACAATCTGCTGATACCAGCTCTGAACAAATTTTACATGTTTTAACCATGACACCACACCATCTACATTTTTCATAACATCTTTAGTTATTGTGGAGTTGGTTCAGGCTTTCTTGGAACAAAAACACCAGAGAAATCTGTTCCGCAAGCGAAATCTGACATCAGAAAGACCACAAAGAGCAAAAAAATAATAATCTAAATGTAGCATGGTCAAGGAAGAAAACAAAAAAACAGGAAATGCACTCAAGACGACAACAGCCTTACGAAAACTCCATCCATTGATGCGTCTGTACATTCTTTTTCCTCATCAAAGGGATTGTGCCAGTCTCCAGAAGTCAGTAGGGAAACAAATAACCAGTCCAACATAGGGCAAAGGAATTTCTATTGACAGATAACCTAACATGCATGTTTTAAACTGATGGAGTTTCTATTATCCAGGCATCCAGAAACGATAGGTATGTCTTTACACAGGCGGCTGCAGCTCATAAAAATTCTGTACTCTGTGCACTCACTCCCTGTTTGCAATCTTGTAATCAGTCTGTAAGGCACTGAATGTCCCTAGCCTTAAGTCTATTTCAGAGTTACTTGTCAAATTTGAACTACATAAACCCGTCAGGTCATCTGAGCCTTGTTCACTCAGGTCCTAGAACTGAGTGAACAGTTTCTCTTGTTTCTCTCAAACAAGAAAAATGGCATTCAGGTTGTCCTTAGCTCTGGAACAAACGCCTATAAAACCTGAGATGTGCAGAAACTGTTGGCTCCTTGAAACAGGACTGAAAACTTGGATGTTGGCTGCAACATTTCCATAATGGTAAAACATTACTTTTTCAGTTCATGGTCATTATATCAGATTATTATGTTTTTATGTTTTTCATCTAAGATAAAGTTGAAATTTCATCACTATCCTTAATGTACATTTCTTTTCCTCCTTTGCTTTATATAGTATCACATAGAACGACTGGCTCCAGTCATGTTATATACGTCTTATTTTTATTTATATGCCTTTTTCTGGAGTTACATCTTTAATTTCTCTTATTTACTCTTCTTTACAGCACCTTGGTCCTCTGGGGTTGTTTAATGTGCTTCATAATTTAAGCTGGATTTGCATAACAAAGACACAATATGAATACAAATACTGAAATTAAATATACAAGACCATGTGCTGTTCTCTGTCTGTTTTCATTTAAAAGATTTGGTACTTCATCAAACAGTCGAGCATTAATTTATACATTTGTGTTTGGAGGAGTTTGATACATAATATTCCATTCCTTCCCCTTTACAGAAGTCAGATGAACACAAACAGACTCTGGTGTGTCAGATGAAAACATGCAGAGGTTTGCTGAGCAAAGTGAGCTATATGACAATCTGACAACCTTGCATTTTCAAGTTGCTGTAGCATTAAATATTTACAGCCAGAGCTAATTAGAGGAGGTACATAGAGGAAACCGCACACACAAATGCATTCACACATTCTCACAGCAAAAGAAAATCCTGCACTGATACTTGCCCCAGCACTCACACAACAAGCCTTCCACTGAACCTCTGCTTTTTCTAAAAGCACACATCTTCACTTCTTTTGAGTAGATGGAGATGGGAAACCCTCTTAATTAATGACACACACTTCTTCACTGCCCACTCAGACTGTGACTTATTCCTGTTTAATGAGACCTGCAGTCGGCTTCTGAACTTAACCTCTGTTGCTAAAATGGTTGATGAAAGGAGATAATAATGCATTATAATAACCACACACCTAAGTATGTGAAGGATTTGGGTTGGCCTTATTTTTGCTTGGGGAAAATATAAAAGGTTTGCACATTTATTCAGACCTGATTTGTCCTGGGGATATTTAAATCACTCAATATTTGACTTGAGTGCATTGGGATTCATTTGAAAGGCAGCTGGATCATCCCAAGATTTAAGTGGTTTGGAAGGCTACAGCCACCCGAGAATCAGTCTTACCAGGTTTCAAGTTATTTCTGTTTAGCCACTTGAGAACTCTCTTTTGAATAAATCAGCCTTTAAAACATAGCTACAGGTGAGATAGCTTTTTTCTCTAGCGTTCTTTGGAGAATAATATGTAAAAAAAAAAAAAAAGGTGATCAAAAGTGAGCATGTACTGTATAGTTTCTTACTTGTGCCTTACCTACCTACCCCAATGTACCCATGTGAACATGCCTGAATACATTACATACATCACACATGCATTCATTTGAACAGTGGTATTTCCTGATGCTGCATTTATATTGATTTCATTATACTATACACTAGAACAGCTCAAAATATATTGACTTTTTGACCCAGTAAAATAAATTATACATGATTTTGTCATTTTAAGTTTGTGCAAATTTCTGTACATGTCATGTACGATTGGTATGAGGCATCTCCTAATTGACAAAACAAAAAACAACACTTCAAATAAATCTTTTCATCTCATCACAATGTATCTGAAATGTATGATTTCTTTATTTCTTAATTATCTTATCAATTTAGTCTTCATGTCCCATTTCTGTGAGTAAATGTGAGTTTCCATCTTTGTTACTTCAGGCAAATATTTCAAAAATACTTAGAATATAAATGACTATACAGGAAAAATTTGCTTGTGATTCAGTAATGTAGACCGGTTGCAAAAAATGTATCTGCAGAAAATATTTGTAAAATCAAACTTTGCATCAAACAGAACAAAAGTTATGATCCAGTAAAAAGCCAGCACATTTTCAGAGAAAAGAAAATGAGAAGTTTGAGCGAAGGTGTTAGCCCAAAGTAGTGGTGCTAACATTAATGCTGGTAGACAGGGAAGGAGACTGAAAAAAACAGGCATGTCAATGGCGAGACGCTCTTCATTAATCACATATGTCAGTGAGGAGAAGGGCTGCAATTTTACTTGGCTGCATGGCGGTGGGTAAATAGTCACTAGAATCTCCAGTTCTGATGGAGATGTGCTGATTACTGCTCTCTGATTGTCACTTCCAAGTCCAAGTATGCTGGTAATAAAGAGTAGAGGTTTTGTCAGCTAACAACTACTGAATAAGCCTTTACTAACCTGTATTACATAAACCCCAACAGTCACAAACTGTAGAACGTTTTAATCCATGTGTAACAATTGATCAAAGCCAATATTATATTTGGATATCACATCAATTTGGTCAGAGGTTTCCTCCATAGACTGTATAAGTGTCAGCTGGACATGCAGCCTGAGATTATACACCTTTCACTGCCATATTGAGATAACCAGTTGCTCCAGCATGTCCTGGGACTCCTCCCAGCGAGATATGCCTTAAGCTTCTCGCCAGGGCGGCACAGGAGGTGTCCAGCCAGGTGTCCGAACTACCTCAACTGGGTTCTCCCAATGTGGAGAAAAGGGGAATCCACTTTGAGCCCCTTTTCAATGACTGAACTTCTCACTATCTCTAGAGCTCAGCCACCCTGCAGAGGAAGATCATTTCGGCCACTTGTATCTGCAATTTAATTTTTTAGAAGTTCTTCACTAGATTGGCACATCCTCTTAAGTATGCAACTCCACTCACAGTGTAGTCTCCACTCTCATAAAGAGTCAACTATCCTCTTTTTGAGGTTCAGACAGATTTTTTTTTTTTTTGCATAATAAATTTGCTTCTTATCAAAGGTCTCAAAGTATTCTAAATGTTCAAGTGGCCCTGGAAATGCTAAACAGAGTTCCCTATTCAAGATGCAATGCTGACTGATAACTTGAGTGTCACATAAAAGTGAATTGAATGTTCAGGTTTTCAAGCTAATTGAATGGTCAAAACTAACATGGAAGCACAGACAACACAGGAAGGAAAGTTTTTTGGTCTTGTCATTTTTCTGTTTTTTTGTTACTATTCAACACATCAATACAATATAGTAATCAAACATTGTGGATATTTTGTTTTTGTTCTATTGGAACAAATGCAAGTGTGAACAGTTTTTATTATGATCACCTGAATGGAAATCTTAAGTTTTGTGTCATTTCATCGGGGTGGTAATAATTCTGACCTTTGCTTTATGTACTCATCCCACATTAAGATGGCAGTGCTTCAGAGGTAATGGAAGTGCATGACAGAATTTATCTTAATTGATAAATTATTCATACAAACTAAACACCAAGCAAAGAAAACTTGCAATCCTTGTCATGATTCATATTTTCTGATCTCAGGCACTTCAGGAAAGCAGGCAATACTCAGAACACTTATAGGACAGATGGTACTGGTAAAGGCTCTCAGCACCAACCAGCTGGTTAAATGCTTGTAGTATCTGTAAGAACAACAAACCATCCTTCACAGATATTGCTCCAGCCATGCTTTAAACCAACACCATGAGTCTGATCCAAAGACGTGACAATGAGTCTACGTATGCTGAAGTCAAATTACCAGGGCAAATCAAGCACTATTTTCTTTCGAAGTGTACTGCTTATTATAGATGATCTTTTGATGTTACAGCTGCTGCCTAAACCTTTCTAATCAGCAATCACTTTAATAACATTGAGTTATTTATTTTCATCATCAATTACATTTGAATAAAAATATTTTGTACATTAGTCTTGCATATCTCTTTTGAGCTACATCAGTAAACTCGAAAAGAAAAACAAGCTGTACATTTTCAACATAATCCATGTTTATGATAAAAATAAATAGTTATGTTTGCTTGTAGAAAATGCAGGTTAAGCATTTGAGAAGGTAGAAAAACTAAGTAGCACAGAAATGTACAAAAAAAGAAGAGATAAAACCCTATGTTTTGTAGACTATAGAGGTATGTTATTTTAATATGACTGGAAATGAGGAAACAAAATAAATAAATAAATAAATAAATAAATAAATAAATAAATAAAAG
This sequence comes from Poeciliopsis prolifica, assembly GCF_027474105.1. NCBI lineage: Eukaryota > Metazoa > Chordata > Actinopteri > Cyprinodontiformes > Poeciliidae > Poeciliopsis > Poeciliopsis prolifica. The sequence goes on along the minus strand of NW_026562462.1, from coordinate 255,216 downwards.
CATGCAAGATTTTTTTTCACCAGATTCTCACTCACAGTAATGAATTATGAATTGGTCATGTCTTTGTATTCTCAGACCAAGTCAAAAAAGGAAAATAAATTAATTTAAAATGTGCCAAATGTACAATACGTCAACCTAAATTTCCTCTTGAGTTAGAGGATAGCTCTAGCTGAAGCTATCCTCTCATCACTGTGATCATCAGAGACTAAACAGAAAGTAGCACAAGCTAGATCCTGCAAAACATGCTGGGCAAACTCTAAATAAAACCACTAATGTGGTTAAGGAAGAAGTAGTAACCGAACAAAGAAGCAAAAGTAATGCACGCTGGGTAGTGCTTGTATTAAACATAGCAGGAACTAACAATGCTTGTTTCCTTTTTTAAGCAAGAAGCTGCATGAGCTAAAACCAGTCAGGAAAAAAAAATGACGTATTAAAGGAAGACTTCCATGTTAAAAAGAAACTTGCACTGCAAGCTCAGTGGAAAACACAATGGAGGGAAAAAGGGCTGACTGGATATTATGGAGATTCGCTAAAAGTATGAAAGTGCACCACAGCCAACTTTTTTAAAAAAAAATTAAAAAATCTTTGAATCAGTTCTTCTGCTCAGGTTGAATGTTTTCAGGCTGCGGCTCCATTTTCTCTTACCTCATGAGGACATTGCGAGCTGAGCCTCACCTAGGATTGCGCAACCTCTGGCTGCCACTTTATGTGAGGATGCTCCTCCTATCTGTACGTCGCCAACGAAATGACTAAAAAACACTAAATATATGAACTGATTTCCCATGATGTATGTAATGTACAGTGGTTTTTGTCACCAACTGCGTGTGTAACGTGCTTCGTGTGCTGAGAAGCGATCAGAACGGCAGAGAACAGACTGGAGGTGAAGCAGGCAGTTCTCCTGCCTCATGGCAGGGGGCGCTCATGATCCCAGACATCGTGACTCCACAACTGCAGAGTAAGAGACAGAAACAGCGAGCTAGCCATGGAGCTAGCCATACAGTCAAGTGTAGCGACATAGTTGTAGTTTTCTCCTTTTCCCACAGCCATCACTTGTCAATAATCGCTAAATAAACATTGAGCCTAAAGCCATACTACTACAGCAGACTGAATGTTCTGCTTTTTGTGGGGGATGTTTGAGTGTTTTCTTTTTGTTTCGTTGATGTCCTTTGCTACGGCAACGAGCCTACTCGTAGCTGTGCTGACACGGAGAGAAAGAAGTGGTTTTGAGTTGTACTTTCCCTTTGCTGCGGAGCACTGCAAGATATTAATAATATCTACATGTCCAATTTTCATTGTGTTAACGGAATTATTCTAATTCCTTAGAATTATTCTATTCTAAGGAATTATTCTTGTTGCCCTCCGGCGTTGTCCGCATGCGCAAAATTTCCTTACGTAAACAATGACATGCAGGGGGTCTATATTTGTAAATATTTTTTATGAAGTCGTCAGTGGCTCACCAGCTATGAACATCACCGCACGTCACTGATATGCACTTATTATGGGACATAATTGCTTATTGAAATATTGAAAGAGAAACTGAAAAAAACCTTTGACAATTGCCTTTTTGTCAATTTGCTTATTCAACCCCGTTCTCTTGTAATACCTGTCTTACATTCATCTTCCTTTGCTGAAGCTCCAGCATTAATAACTTTGGGATAAAATATTACTGCAGGTGAACTGGCAAATGTTAATGTAGACGCTGGAGGTGGGGGGATTAAAAAGCCCCAAATGCACCCCCTCCTACTTACGCTTCTGAGATCCTAGCTTATGTTTTCTCCTGGTGTAATTATCCAAACCAGTCAGACATCATGCCATTAACTGCCAGCCCCTGTATCTACAACACATGCACATTCATCATTGAGATGTCACCCACCCACCCACACTCACACACACACCCACACTGACACATTTCCCGCATCACAATCAAAACAGCTGCAGGAGCCCAGTTTGGTTATAGTGTAAAAGTAAATTTTATGCTCATCATCTATTTATAAACTCTTTATTTTGCTCCTTCTGCTCCACATCTAGCCGTCATCTAAATGCCACTGCACTGTGGTTTGTTGTTAAAAAAAAACAAAGAATGAAGAGCTTCATACAAAAAAGTTAGGTTGAACTATTCCCCTAAACACACACACAGAGAGCGAAAGAGATACAGAGAGCAAGAAGATGGTTGTGTGCCTTGTCATGCCATTCAAACATGGATCATGAATACCCAGAAGGATCATCATTAATGGAATTATGGGTACAACATGAGGCCAAAAGGTAATTTTGAAAAGACATATTGACAAAACATTTCTATCCCGAGGGCCTTATGACTTCAATGCCATGCCTAATGATGCAATGTGACGAAGGATTTTCAGAACATGAAACCATAATACGGGTATATGTCTTTGCCACATTCACATACAGTAAGCATTCATTGGAAATAGATGGATAGTTTTGTCAGAAACCGTGAAGGACCTAATCTTGAAGTGCACTATAAATCCATTGCTGTTCAAAATAGAATAATAAAACTATAGATTATCATGCAACAAACAACAAATGTGTCAAGCATTACAAAAAAAAGAAGGCTTAGTCTCACCCACTGAATCCATTTCTGCAAATGATTTCTTTTACAGAGTGAAATGATGCTACAGCAATAAAGGATGCATTTTTATTTACATCTTTTATTTTTGGTTTGATTTGTGAAAATAATTTAAGTGTTATCTACCTGTTGAACTGAGCTCTTAATAGCTTTTTATTTACTTGCAACTAAAAGTAATACAATGAGGTAGAGATCTCTGCATGCGTCCTTTCCAATGAATGAACAAAAATGTGAGAATGACTGTAAAAAGAAAAGATTTCACTTTATTTTATTTAATTACTCTATCAATGGGACTTTTTTTTAGAGAAACAACTATCCTTGCTGAAGGAGGTTAAATGACTTATGTAAGAACTAGTAAAATATTTACTCTCCAAACGTTGCTTTTCTTGCATTTGCTGATCTCACTGTCATTTTTGCTGTGCTACATAAAATATAGGTTTATTAAAACATCCTCCCTCCTTTCTCTTTCTTCTTTCGTTGACCTAACAAAAAGACAGGAACTCCTTGAAAGAGCTATGCATAAATTATGTGCTTGCCTCCATGCCGTCTTCCTCTTGCAACCTGCTTTAGCTTACACTGTATGTAATCCTTTTTTGGTTAGCTCTACACGCTAGAGAATAACAAGCCAGGTCCTTCATATGCTGAAGAAGTGATAGGGATCATGGCAGGTGATGAAAGACTGATTTATCAAAAATAAAAGGGTTGCTAGTTCAAGAAAGAGAAAAACAGATGGAGACAGATATCCTCTAGGAGACAATGAAGGATGTGAAGGAGAAAACTTCTATTGCACTAAACAGTTGAAAAAATGAGAAAGAGATTATATAGGGACAAGTGAGAAAGATAGACTTCAAAATGTACATACTGAGTGTGACTGAATTTAATTTTCCTAAAAGTTTGCTTTCCTCTGGTGACATGTTTAACCTTTCTAGAGGGCAGAAGGATATTCTAAATTAAGCAAAACAAAGACACATTTTGAAGCGCAAGTGATTTTGTTTTTTAACATTAAACTATTTTGTGTGAAAATCTTTGTGGTATCTACTGCACACATTTATGCTCAAAACTTAGCATTTCCACTGAAAAAGCCTGCATGGCTCGAGTCTGTGGCACCCCACTCGTAAATTCTGACAAAATACATTTGTTTGTCTATGTGAGACATTTGGAACCAATTTATGATGACATACACTGTCGAATAACTTCCTTGTTCCTTTATCTCTATTATATTCCTACAGTAGCCAGTAATAATCAAAGTGAGCACACTGAATGTCAGCAGTGTATTGCAAGCATCAGGTTAGGGTTCTGACAACTGCATTTGTAGCATTTGTTGGTTTCCTGTGTTATTATGACGGTTTAACAACAAGTATGTTTTGGACAGACTTATTTTTAATGTAGCTTACTTTTTAATGTATGTAATTGTATTTAAGTATATTAAATCTGAGACTCTTTTACATTTCGGTGACATTCACCATGAAGAGAGACGGTGCATCTCATACTCAGTGTGTGTCATTTGAGATGCTCTGCCCGCTGTGCCCACATGCAGACATCCATCTATACTGGAAAGAGCCGTGCAGGGTTCAGCAGAAAGAGTCGTAATTTAATTTCACAATGTTTAAGAATAGTATTACGCTTATAAAGCAAGACGCTTGTAGCGCAAGAAAACTACTTTTTCTTTCTGGTTTGTCCAGACATTATTAACTGGAACAACTCTGAAGTATGCTACAAACCAAATGATCAAAAAGCCAGATAAAATAGAGATTTCTTCTACCGTGACGTTAGAAGAAATAGAAATTGTTCCACAGAGGGGAAATTCAGGTATACCAGCAGAAAGGTTCAGGGTAAATGGAAGCATATCTTTTTACACAGAGGTGACAGAGACCTGTTTAGCTGATGAAAAATTCTGAAAGGGGAATCCCAGATAAACTTGACGTCTTGAGTATTACTTTTTTTACAGCAACCAAAATTTTGCAGTAGCTATTTATTTACTTCTGCTGCAAGCCCATAGTTACAAATGAGTTTAGGAAATTAGTCCGACTTAAAACATCCATTCATTTCCGAATTAAAATAGCAGATCAATATCTGTATATTATTACAATTATTACCCATATAGAATATGTTTGTTTTAAATTAGTTCCTGTTTGGCTCATGACAAAGTAAAGTTGCATCATTTATAACACATGGAGGATGACAGACGTATGTTTGTTCTGAAACAAAGCTGCCACTTCTTAATGTGGTTTACAATGATTACAATAAAGTTTACTTTATTTATGAGAGTTATGTTATGTTTTGTATTGCTGCAAAGTTGTTTTGTCAACCTGCCTCAATCTAGGTTCAAAGGCACCTTTAACATTTTTTGGGAGCCCTGTTAGAAGTATGACATACAGAAAAACACTTTTATGACAAATGGGTTTAAATGAATATTTTACCTCACGGACCAAAATATTGAGAATAAAGAAACCAATATGTGACAGAAGGAAAATTTTAAAAGAAACTGACAGAAAAATAAATGGACAGAATATAATTGAGTTTCCCATCAGAATATGAATTGGAAGAAACATAAAAAAGCGAAGGGAGGAAAAACGAGGAAGACACTAGCATTGAGTTTCGAGTAAAGCCAGTATTGCAGTGGCAAAATGTCCTTCAGCGTGAAACTGAAGATAAGCATAGTTCAAACGAGATTACAGGAGCACAGGAAGCAGATTACAGGTGCAGGGGCAGTGAGGCAGACACAAAGCTGGATTACATGAAGGTCTGAAACCTGAACATAGACAGATGCATGCACAGCAGGGAGAGCACAGAAAACAACTCCTTTTACACCTGTACCATTTCACTTTCTGCTTTCTTTTGCCTCATCGGATACTTTTACCATCTCATTTATATTTTTGTATGCTTTTTCACTCCAAATTGCACTTTTTTCTATGTTTTCTAGACTATCCTGATAAAAAAACAAAACATACTCTTTTACTACATTTTTGTATGTTATCTCTGACCAGGGAAGCACAGCTGCAATTTTAAAATGCCCTTTTAAAATTCACTATTTCACAAAGTTCAAAGCAATAAGCCAGGATTAGGCAGGTCAGACTGGCCTTATAATAATTTCCGGCTGGCCTTATAAAAGATCTTTTATTTGTGCTTGGCTCAGTTGTGCTTTGGAAACCAGCTGGGTTTGTGGATTTAACATGACCAGAAGTTGTCTTCCGATAATACTTTTACAGGTTTGGCAGGTGGTATGTTGCTGTAGGACTGCATTGTTACTTGTCAAATGATTTCAGTCTCTAACTTCACATATATGATTTGAGATAAAAGTGGCCAGAATTGTTCACTTTCTGAAATAACTGTCCTTTTGATTTGTACTGGTGAATGCATTTTCATTAGTACAGACAGAGAGTCTGCATAGCATGGGACTAATTCATGTCATTAATGCTCCAAATAAAGCAGTTTGTTTGTTTTTTTCACTTGTCAAAAATGTTTGTAGAAGTCTGGCTGATCTTGCCATCAAATTATGTATGTTAGTTACAGTGACAGACGCACAAACAAACGGTTCTGGAATATTGTTTACTTAAATCTGTTCATCTTCCTAAGCTACAGTGTAAAAAGGTTCACAAGCTAATGATAAGATGTAGCTGCAATATGAAGTGGTCACATAGAAGGAATATAAGATTTTTTTTTTTTTTGTAATATTTTTTCTGTCATTATTTTTCTTCAAAAATTAAACGTTCTAAATCTGTATATTGGCTGATTTTTTAATTCGATATCCTAAAATGAAACTACAGCATCACAGAGCTACACAGTCTGTCTGACATTAGAAATCTAGTGAGTTTTCTTGAAGTAGCACAGGTGGAGATGAAGGAAACTGCGTTTTCCCCTTAAGGATTAGACAGAAAACATATGTGCTCAGTGCAAAGAACACTTAATGAGGCAAACTGCTATGCTTGACACTTCTTGTACAGGCTTGTTGCCCTCCATGTTTCTAAAGGGTGCATTTGACAACTACTTGAGCTCTTGTTAAGATAAATTATATTAAAATCCTTCAAAACATATACTGTATCACTACTTGCATAATATCACCTAAAGAGAAAAAAAATCAAATTAAAGCATTTAAAAGATTTAAAATCTAACTCAAACACTGCAATTCACAAGAAGAAGTCATTTCAGGACATGCCACATGAAAGGAACCCAGCCCAGTGTCCCTTGAGCAAGCCCTTGGAAATGAACAAAAATCACAGACTCAATCTACATACAATCCATCTAATTTCAGTCTGCTGATGAAGGTGTGGTATTGAATTCCCTTAAATCTACCATTTGTGCAGTTCTACAGAGTTGTCACTGGTTCTGTTGAGATGCACAGAACCTCACCTTTAGCCAAAGCAGCAGATGTTAGCATTTGAGGCACATTGGTATGTGAATATGATGGTAATATATGACTTCCTGGGGGAAAGCTGTGTTTGTGTTAGAGGCCAGCAAGACTTTTCTGTGGCGGGAAGGATCAGCAGATAGATGAGGGCTCAGCTGGTCTGACCGCTGGCACAGATCGGAGGGAGAATAGAAACACAAAGAGCAGATGGAAGGATCACAGAGGATGGGAAGGAGAGAGGAAGAAAAAGGTAGGGGAAGAAATGGGCAAAAAAAAAAAAACGATGATACGGTTAGCAATGAGAAGATTAAAAGAGGACTGAATTGGAGACCAAAACACATAAAATGCACCAAGAATGAAAGAAAGATGGGTTGATTTCACCTTGCATCATTTTGTTAAGGATGTTGGCTGGCCTATGGTAATCTAGAAAAGCAGCAAGCATTGTAAATACAGCAGCAGGTCAAAAGTTTTATCCACCATATCGGCTGGTGGAGTAGCAAGCAATGCTGTGGCGACTGGCGAGCATTGATGAATAGCATTACTCAGTTTTAAAAATGTGATTTATTTGGAATGTGGACACAAAGTGGAACATGTATCCTGTACGGTGTTGAATGGATGACTGTCTTGAGACAGTTTGAAGAAGCAGGAGAAGCTAATGGCGGCTAATGGCCGCTCTCACACAGGACAGACAGGCTGCCTACAGCCGAGCTGCAGAGTAATGTTGCCATAAAAGTTTCCAACAACAATGTAAAGCAGAAAAAAAATAAAGAATAAATCACTGGGTTTATCAGTAGTTTTGAAAAAAAAAGACACAAGAAGAACCTGAAACATTCATAAATATTGTGACAAAGTGGAAAAGTTAACAAGAGTTCGTCCTGATCACAGCTTCATCCCTGTGTCTCTTGGCTCTGCCCACCTTTCTGTATTTTTTCAAAATTCATCAGAATCAAGTTTAGCTTTAAGTAAGGTGCACTGTAAATTTATTTTATAATCATGATAAAATGACCCATAGTTTCCAGAGCCAGTCTGATTTTGAAAGATATTATAAGCTGAAGCTAACCTTGGGGCCCTCCTCCAGTTGAGCCCACGAGGTTTAACATCGCCGATTACCTCATTACTATGTTGCCTAAATTTTGCCTTCTAATTAAATCACATTTCGAGCATAAAGAAGTAATAATAAATTAGATTTAACTCCACACCTTCTTTCTGAACCTCATAAATGCTAATGACAGTGTCCTATAATGTACTCACCCCTGTTTTCAGACACTTTTAAAACATTCCCATGCAGAAAGGTGGACTTTCATCTGTGGTAATGTCAGGCAGTTTTTAACATGGAAACAAATAATGACACGTCTCAGACCAGATGGCTTTTTTCTTTGCTGTAACATATTTTGAGCTACGTAGGTTTTCAGCTGCCTAAAAGTGTCTGTGTGGGTGTTTGTGTTTAAAGATGAGGACTTTAACCTTTCAGCAAGTTGGCTTGTCTTTGAAGTGAACCCGCTTGGTGGAAATGTGTTTTATATCAAAGTGCGAAGGCGAAAGGTTTTGTCTTTCACTGGGAAGAGTGTTCTGAAAACATTAATGTCACCATTTCCCCCAATCTTCTTGTATTCCCTGCCTGGCTTTCTCCTCATCATTGAGCTCTCCTCAGTTTATTATTATTATTTTGTCTAGTTTTTCACATTACTTTTCTTTCATTGGTCCCTCCACATTTTTTCTTATTTTTGTCTTTTTGTCATCCCTCTTCTACCGCTTTCTCCTTGCCCACTTCATTCACTCTCTCCTCCCTGTGTGGTCAATTGACCCTGAGTAACGGAGAAGATGACAAAGTGTGAAAGGTTTCCTCAGGGCTTTAAGTGACAGCAGCAAGCAGAACAGTCATCCAGATGGTGACTGCTCTTTGCTTCGCCTGAAGGTGGCAAACTGCTCAGACTGGACTGAGCAGAAAAGGATAAACAGAATAGAAGTGCTACATGTTTTGCAGTCAATATTTGGAAAATTTCCAAAAAAATACAAACACTAAGACAGGTTTTAAATAGCCATCAAGGTTTTCTCAGTCAGTTAAGAGTAAGCATGCTTGTTTCCATTAGACACACTGGTTAAATCAAGTTACCTTCCCTAAAATAGAAAATATCCAATGACTTGCTTTTTCGCCTCTAGTCAAGATTTTAAGATTTGTCAAATATATTTGTCTCCAAAATATTTGTTTCATGGAGTATTATTTTTTCAGAAGCAATAAGATTGTGGGCTTATCTATGGTAGATTACAGGCAGACGGACAACACAGCACTTCTTATTTTCCGGGTAATGTGCCTGTCTGCTAGGTCTTCAAGTTCTGATGACATGAGTTGTAACCTCAGGAGGTGAGCTGATGCAAAATATCCTAATTTTAATAATGTAGTAGAATAATGAGTTTCACATTTGAAGAAAGAAGGTAATTGTTCGATTTCTGTCCTTTGGTCTTTCATGGAGTTTGCATGTCTTCCTTGTATGTGAGTGGATTTTCCCTGTGTACTCCAGTTTCCTCTCACAGTTCGAAACCATGACTTTTAATTGGTTTATCTATATTGCCCAGAGGTGTGGTTGTGTGTGTGTGGTTGTCTTCCCTGTGTCTCTGTGTTGCACCATGATGAACTAACGATCTTTTAAGGTGTAACTCTTTCACTTGATGATTGCTGATAGGCACCAGCCCCTCTGTCATCCTAAGTGGAAAAACAGGTCTAGACAATGGAAAGATTGTTGCAATGACATTAGACATTGTTTTATTGGAAATCAAAACATTTTCGCTTTCCTTCGTAACATTAATTCTTCACAAGTAAAAAGGTAAAAACAAAATAAAAAACCACAAAACACCAGAGAAAAATTTTAAATGCCTCCTTCCAGTTAGAAGTGCAGAATATCTTAAATCTTCTAATGCAGCATTAAACATGTTTGATAAAATTTATGAATCAAAACTCAATTGAAGAGACTAAAGACCCACAGAATATGCTGGAAATCTTTAAGTTATTTAATACTGAGCAACTTGATCTTGTACACTGCAAATCTAGTTGTATTTAGTATCAGCTTTTCTCATTACAGTGGGACCGTGGAGCTTAGGTGTTTTTATTCTTTGTTTCTGTGTGTCTGATCTTTTTAAAGCCGTTGCTAAAAATGAGGAATCCATCATCTGAAACATGCAGCTCTGCCTCTCAGAAAACAGCCACTGACAGAGACGTGATTCATGGAGGAGCGTTATTCAAGCCATTAGCCTGAGCACGCTCTCTCTCTCCCAGACATGCAGATACAGGCTGAAATATAAATATACACACATACACACGTAGCACTGCTTAACATATACATGTTCAGAGGCATAAAAGAAGGTCACTGTTTAATACAAAAGAGAGGGATTCCTTGTTTAGCAAAATTATAAAGCAAAATTTGTAAAACTTGGAGAATAACTTAATTAGCAAATCCAAATAATCAGGGCAAAATTTAGGGAGATACTCAGAAAAAAATGGTCAATTTAAGTCAGTGCAGGTTCCAAAACTCTAAAATAAACAATAAATAAACAAAAAAGATTAGTAAATATGTCACATTGTTTGTGAAGGTTTGTGAAGGGGAGAGTTTATCACAATCCCAAAAAGGCATAAAAGGAATCTGCCTTCTTAATAGATTTTTGAAAATTTCAAATGAAAAACATGTTGCATTAACAGTGTCAACTAAGAAAGAATCAATAAATGTTATCATAGTGTTTTGAAAAATGCAAGAAAAGCTTCCACATTATGACATTCACAGAATGTAAAATGCAATCAATATTAATGGAACCAGCCGTAACTGGTTTGTCATTTAAAGTGTCGTTGGTATTTTTTAAGAAAAGATTTAAGAAAATCTATTCTTTACAACATTGGTTTATATGTGGCCAAAGCATTTGGATGGAGGTCTGAAGGCAATGCAATAACTGCTTTCACACTGCAGCCCGAAGTGACCCAAATCGGATTTTTGTCAATCGGATTTTCTTGAATGTTTTTTCATCTCCACACTGTCCCAAACCCACCTGTTAGGTCATGCAAGTAGTGACAGTTGTGATGTTCATTGGGTTTTTGTTTCCCCCTGAAAATAGTTTACTTCTGGATCATACTATTTGCTTATCATTTACATCCTGCATTTTTACCACCAATTCATCAAGAAGAAAACCGGGGGTATATTGATGTAAATCGCAAAATATGATTGTGTCAATTTGCTGACGAGTTAATATCACATCAATGTTTTTTTTTTTTCTCTTTTTTGTGAAAATGCTGTTGGGCTACCAAAAAACAGGGTTTAGAGATGGAGCCACAATGAGTACTCAAAAAGGCAATACATTAAATAAAAGTTTAATTTTCTTCTAAGTATTAAGAAGTAAAAGTATCTGATAATGTAGTGAATATCTGGAAGTTCAGAGAAGTGAAGATAAACCAAATGAACCAGATAGAACTGCCTTAAGTCTTTTCCAAAGAAGTCTTCAGGCATAACCCAGTGATGAAATTAATAATTTGAGGAATCATATTCAGGCTTTCTGCTTCACTGATCTTTTTGAAATGATTCCCAAGCCAATGATGTTATAGTCAAGAAATGCCTCTATGCGTAATTAACCAGTGATAAGCAATCCAGTTCTGAAAAGGTTGTCAAAAAAATCACTATTAACTCATATTTTATGAAAATTTATTACACTCCCGTAATGCATGGGATGCACAGACGTTGTCTTGTTTCATATTTAATCCAGGTACTTTTTGTTTGCCTTTAGCCAAATACAAATTTTCCAATCCCGTTATTTTCAAAGCACACAGCAATGTCACTTTCGGTTGTTTAGCCCATCTAGGTGCAAACAAGAATCATCACAGCAGGAGACCCACAAATAGGAGATTTCAGTTTCCAGGACACTCGCATATTACATTTTCAAATAAGTCTTTCAGAAGCTCATACGATTATAAATGCATCCATAGTTCTCTCTTGTTTTCCCTATTTTTCTTTCTCTATCCTTAAAAATAAGGTTAGAGAAATTTTGACAGGAATGTCTGTTTGGTTTTATGAGAAATCAGATCAAGCCAACAGAACACCAACTGCCTGCATCCCTATATTTATCATTAATTTATCATCATGGCTTCTCATCTTCAGTTAAGTCAGATTGAGTCTGGTTTTCCTTTAGGGTCTATTGAATTCAATCTTTGCCAACCTGGGTATCACCCTCATTGTTTTGCCATTCCTTAGCCGTTTATCTTGAAAACAGCGCATCTTCCACCAACCTCCAGACTCAGATAAATAGTGACAACCTTTTTTCACTCCACCCACACAAGAAACATGAAACTAGAGGAGAAAAAAAGAGGCAGAAGATACTTAACGTCAATTCCTTCAAAGAACCCTATAGCCTTATATTCCTCAGTTCAGTTATTGTCAAGTCTTCTTTCTTTGCACTTTTCCCTTTGTAAATATGCATTCTAGCTCAATACGAAAAGTTTAGGGAAACTGCAATTTAACAATTACCCAAAAGTACTACCACAAAGTATTTGTTGTTTATGCCATAGAGCCTAAAGGTTCTGCTCAGCATTGTTATCTCCAAATACAATCCAGCCATCAGTTAATTTTCAGTGAAATGTAACAGAAAAACAAATCAGCTATATAGAGAATGGATCAATCAAAAACTAATGCTGAAAAAAACTCAGCAAGACACACCCTAAGAACTCTAAGCAAATAAGCAACACATTTCCCTTTCAGTCACTCGCCTTCATTTGTAAACCTTCATGAAAGAAATGAGATTTCCCTCACAATGAGATTAAGTAAAGTCCATACACAGACCTCAGCTGCCGAGCTGTTTATTTCATGCCTGAATAATACTTTTAATAAACTGGGAAATGCGAAATTGTTATCTTGCAAAGTTTGGAGTCAAGGATAGGACAAGGCATAAATAAATAAATATTTTTCAAAAAGTGTGACAGGTTATAGTGGAAGTAGGAGAAATTGGTCAGCAGACATGCGACTAATCTAAATGTCACACTACTGGAGTATAAACTTGTTGGAACACCTGTTTTCGTGTGTGGGGATTCAAAAGAGTGTAATTCTGACTGTCATGAAAAGGTCACTTTAACTAAAAATGAACTGGTTTCACACATACAGAGCAGAGTTTTCATCACTGTGGAGATGTATGGCATTATGCAAACACTATACTGTGGTGATTATAAGATTTTGCTTATACCTTATGAAATAACTCCAAGTAAACCTGAACTACACTTTCTAACCCGAAATTACACATTTATTCTAAAATATCTTCTGAGACATTCTTCTGAATTCTTAAAAAGCAGTATGAAATTGATAAAACATGAATTTGGAGTAGTTTTAATAGACAAATGTAAATTGGGACATGTAAAAAAGCACAAATGTGGAAATGTGAAACCTTGTCTTCTAAAGTTAAAACACACTTTAAGATGTGATGTTTGAAACCTTTACATGTGAAAACATACAAAGGTTAACTGCATAGCTTGATTGACAAAAGAATTTGTAGTGACAATATAATCCATCTATATCAAATAACACTGAATTAATATTAGTGATTTTCTAACAGGAACACACTACTTTTTTGTAGCCTCCAGGCCAGACCAACATTTAAAGAACTGAGAACATAAATTCAACTTCCCATAGAGGTAAATAAAGTACTTTGAATTAGAAATAAAAAAATCGCTGGGACCAGCGCGATTATAAATATAATATATATATATATATATATATATATATATATATATATATATATATATATATATATATATTATATATATATATATGAGAAGGGGTGAGAAGCCCCTACATGGATGTACCCACCAGCAAATAACCCAAGTGGCTGATATCAGTAAATCTACCAATGGCTGGAAAAAAGCTGGACTCAAGGACAGCACAGAGGCCCTCATCCTGGCCGCCCAGGAACAGGCCCTAAACACCAGAGCAATAGAGGCCGATCTACCACCCCAGACAAGACCAAGGTGTAGGTTGTGCAAGGAGGCCCTGAGGACAGTCCAGCACATCACAGCAGGGTGCAAGATACTGGCAGGGAAAGCGTACATGGAGCGACATAACCAAGTGGCAGGCATGTGTACAGAAACATCTGTGCAGAATATGGACTGGAACCCAGAGATCAAAGTGGGAAACACCCCCAAAGCTGGTGGAGAACGCCAGAGCTAAGATCCTGTGGGACTTCCAGATCCAGACAGACAAAATGGTAATGGCGAACCAACCAGACATTGTCGTAGTGGATAAAAATCAGAGGAAAGCCGTTGTGGTAGATGTAGCAATACCAAGTGATTGCAACATCAGGAAAAAGGAGCACGAGAAACTGGAGAAATACCAGGGCCTCAGGGAAGAACTTGGAGAGGGCCTGGAAGGTGAAGACCACAGTGGGCCTGTGGTCATCGGGGCCCTCGGGGCAGTAACCCCAAACTGGAACAGTGGCTACAACAGATCCCAGGAACAACATCAGACATCTCAGTCCAGAAATGTGCAGTCCTTGGCACAGCCAAGATACTGCGCAGAACCCTCAAGCTCCCAGGCCTCTGGTAGAGGACCGAGCTCAGAGGATAAGAACCACCCGCGGTGGGTGAGAAGGGAATTTTATATATATATATATATATATATATATATATATATATATATATGCATGAAATACTACATATGTTTATGTGTGAATATAAGTATAGCATGGTATAACAACACAAAAAACTTAATACATAAGGTTAAAAATCCAAACATATAATTCATTTTTAAAACTAAGTGTCAACAAGAACAAAGCCACAAACATACAAGCATCCAACTGCAAACACACTGTCTCACACACACATACAGAGGCGGTAACAAACTAGCCACAGACTAGCTACAGACTAGAGGTAATGACTGCAGGCAAAGGCAATGTTTGCTGACAAAAAATAAAGATAAAAACATAAAAAAGACACCATAAAATAAAAGAAAAATGTGTAGTGCTTCACAGGACCAACGTTAAGCAGGAACATGACTAATGCCAAGATAAATTCAACAAAAACATTAATTCAAGAAGCAAATTAACAAAATCAGATATGCATATCTGATTTAGATGTTGATGCATAACTTCATTGTACCAGATTTAATTGATCTGCCAGCAGGAGGTTTACATACAAACAGATACACACACATGCACCACACATACACAGACAGACGCATATGTGTACGCATATTATAAATAGGAACATACTCAAACTATGTCTATGTGTGTGATGGGTAGCTCAAGTATTTTGGGTTTTGATCTGCTCTCTTTTCTTTAACGTGACCTTCACTTAATTAGCTTTGGCGACAACATTTCCAGAAGACAACGCAGAATGTGACTAAGCTCTCTGTGAATAGAGCGTATAGAGGAAATCTGCAGCATAGCTCCTCCAAAGTGGGGGCTCAAATGAGGAAACAGCCTGGAACATCTTGGGAATCCACTTATGTATGATTCAAACCATGTGTCCTCAGCCCTCTTATCTCAACAAGATTCCTCTCTGTTTTTACAGATCTGCCTCATTTTTTTCATTTTGCCTTTAACCGCCTGTTCTTTCTGGTGCCTGTAAGGCAAAGTTATGAGTTA
Source organism: Poeciliopsis prolifica (assembly GCF_027474105.1). NCBI lineage: Eukaryota > Metazoa > Chordata > Actinopteri > Cyprinodontiformes > Poeciliidae > Poeciliopsis > Poeciliopsis prolifica. The sequence continues at coordinate 239,686 of NW_026562462.1, read as the reverse complement.
AGTAAACGACAAAAATAAAATCAATAAGATCTACTGATTGTGACGCAACCTGGACTAAGAATTGCACTGAGACACATGATTGTTTGCAATCACAAGCCAGTATGATAGAAAATGCTTTTAGAAACCTGCTGCTTCATGAATGTGAAGAGAAATTCCTTTATCCGCTAAGGTAGTAGAACAGAGAAAACAAGTCAATATACTGAGGTAAAAGATTGGTGGCCCTGAAAAGCACAACAATGCATCATTCACTTAATGGATTGCCTGGACATGTTCAAAATAAAGGTTTCAATCAATCAAATTCTACCAAAAAGGATTCTGGTCTTATTCCCACTGGGGCCCACAGTGCTGTTCCCTTATATTTAAAGGGTTATTTTTACTTTTTCATTTTCAGCTCTTGCTTGGCTAACTTTACACAGCCCAAAGAGCTGAAGTCTGGTTCACGCCAAAACCATATTTTTGGGGATTCTTAAACAGTGGCTGTCAAGTGTCTAAATTGAAGTGGTGGTACTGCCGGGTTTGGGCTCCTGACCCAGGAAACCAAATTTTAATGCAATAATTGACTGTGTTGTGTTTTAACATAAATTTGTGTTTTTACTTTCAGAAAACACCACAGTAAGCAGCATAAACTTGAAAAATAAGAAAATAAAAAGGAAGATTACAAACAGAAAACCAAATAAAGAGTAGCATTATGTCACAAACATGATAGTCATGAGGTATTCTAAGAGGTAATCTCTCACTGAGATGCTTTTCTAGTACATTTTAATCAGTTCATCTCCATTTGAACAAATAAAATTACTTCCACAAGGAAGAAAGTCGCAAACAGTTCAATTATTTAGCCATCAATTATTTAAAAATCATACAGCATGTTGAATCTTGTAATGTGTCCCTAAAAACTATTTTCTTGAGAAGTGCAATCCACCGTTGTCCCAAAACGGTCTTCCCCTCCCTGTTCATCATGATACTGTTGAGGTTATTGTGATGTGTGTAAGAGTTGGAGCAGACAAACGTATAAAACATTCAGAACATTGTGCTGTGAGCGCCACTTTAGCTGTGCAAACTCTACAATTAGTCTCAGTTAGCTCACAGTATGTCATCTCTATTTATCAGACACACATTGTACTTGCTAAAACAAAATTCTTTTCAATAATGCATTTTGTGCACAGGTTTTGGCCATGAACATTTCTTTTAACAACAATATCGTAAGTCAGCATTATGCATTTTTAGTAAACACATAAAGTTGCACATAACATTTTGCAAACACCATTTTAAAGCACAAGCAAAGTGAACTCCCAATTGTTTATGTCTATACAAGTAAGTGAAATACAATGTAAGATTTGTTTGGAGTAATGAATCGCAAGTGGACATTTTCAGGCTTCTGGATCAGTGATATGTCTGAAGCATAATATCCTACCAACACCAAAACCATGGTGGCTCTGCGATGCTCTTTTGTAGCTTTGCTTTTCGTAGCAGTGAACAGGCATTTAGTGGAGGGCACAATGTGTTAATAAATATAAAGAAATTCTTGGAGAAATCTTTAACAAAACCTACATTTGGTTGAATGTAATTTTTCAACTGTTTCAGAAAAAGACCCAGAAGATGTTGCTCTTAATCACTTGACTTGAACTTTTTCAAACATTGCTAGTAAGTCAGTATTAGCCAGATAAACTTTTGCCTCTGTGGCTAAGATTCCTCAGAAGCTGCCTGCAGCTGGTTTCTGGACAGGAAGAACATTTACACGAGGAAATCAAAGCAAAAGAATCCTTCACAAAGTTACCGAAGATGGAAAAGTGCAATACTTATGTGATTGCAGCCATTAAAAGTATCATTTTGTGTTTATTTGAAGAAACCACTTTAAATAAGAGTTGTGTTGGACTTTTAAATTGTTTTTGTATGATTTATTGCCAACAGTTGTCATAAATCTAACTTGCAGTGGCGTTCATTAACTTTGGTAACTGATTACATCCAGCATGCACATGCATAGCAAAAGCAAAATGAAGTATCTAGGATGTTAGAAAAAAAATTGACCTAGAACGGAAAATGGGTACAGATTATTACTTACAGCCTAATTTTAGTGAAAATTTGCTGTATGAGTGCTTCGCTTTGTTTGGGTTGAAAAGAAGAGTTTATTGAAAGTTTGGTGGTTAAGCAATGACATTACAAAAGAAAATGTAAACTAAAGATCTATCAGGTTTTAGCTTCATTCAGTGACTTGAGTGGAATTATGCAACTGAGCACAAAGACAAACAAACACAGACTCAGACCCACAATAGTCAATCTGCAGCCTGTTCTGTGTTTCTCACTGCCTCTGGTCCCAGACTCAGATTTCATCTTCACCAATCTTCTCTTTCTCTATTTCTGTCTCTTTCCCTCTCCTCTCTCTGTCACTGTCTCTCTCCTTTTTTCTCCTCCTCACTCACTCCCTTCTGCTCCCATGCTCCCCATTCTCTGTTGCCACGGCAGCAGTGCGAAGAAGAGGGAGGAGGGGGCAGCGCAGGAGCAGGAGGAGGTGGCGGAGGGCAGAAAATGTCATTTCAGTCATGTTGATGAGAAACAGAGAGAATAAAAATGTGACACCCAGTTTGTTTGGGTTCTCATGTAGCTAATACACATTCTTGATTTGAAACTAAAAAAGAAAATCCAGTGATTGGGATAAACCTGAAAATCAAAACACTGATATAACCTGTTGTATGCCCACAAATATGTTTTTTTTTTTTTTTATCATACAGCCTTTACCTAATCTAAACTTGTCAAGGTTTTGTAAGATTTTTGACCTTTATTCTGTTTCTGATCCTACTGAACACCTTAGATGTAAAACATGTTCCATCTTTCCTGATATTTTAATTAGGGTGTTTACTGTTTTCTGGGTGTGAGTTCTAATAACTTCAAACTAGACCTAGACAAACAGACTGCTGTTACAAACATTTGTGAAAGAATTCATTGAGATTCTCTGAGAAGCTGTACTGGTTAAGATGCCAGCTGTGAAGCCAATCCGGTTTGAAAATCTTCTCACTATTGAATATTCCATTGTCAATTGCTACTGGTTTTATGAGAGCTTCAGCGCTTGTAAAACTTAAAAAATGGTGCAGAGGGCACCAATTTTCTGCAGTCTGCAGCTAGAGGCCTCCAAACTTCAGGCTAGCTCAGCATCACAGAGATCTTTGTGAAATTATTTTCCCTTGCTGAGGAGCTAAAGGCAAAGCTTAAATCACCAGATGCAAAGTGTCAACTGTGAAAGAAGTTACCACATTATGAATGAAAATATAAGTCAGCTTTTATATATAACAATAAAAGTTTTGGAATCTGCTATTTCTCAATTTACTGTGTAAAAGTCAGTCATCTTTCAACTGACTTTTACACAGTAAAAAGTCAGTTGAACGAGTCTTGACAACGGTGCCAGAGGCACCGCTGAGGACTTGGGATTATATTTGAAAACCAGTCAAAACTGCAACTGTGGAAATATCACTAAACTTACAGCATACTGTCCAGTTTATTTGTTAACATGTTTGTTTTCACTGGACGCAAAATGCACCGATTGAAATCCAAGCAACAACATAACTTACCAAGTATGTGTTTCTGTTATTGCTCCCCCCAAAACTCCCCACTTTTTACTCGCACGCACCTGAGTGAAGTTGCCCGTCCCACCTTCTTCAAATTAGACAAAATTGGTGTCAAATATTTGTACTAAGTTTGTGCAGCAGAAATTTTCATTTGTGCTGCTTTGGCTTTGAAGATATTAATGAAATGTTAAAGGTCAAAAGGTCAACCAGCCCCTCACTTTTATGAAATCAAACAAAATTGGTGTCAAACATTTGTGCTACGTTTGTGCAGCAAAATTTTTCATTTGTGCCGCTATCATTTTAAAGATATTAAGAAATGATTCTAGAGGTCATTGAAGGTCAACCAGCCCCTCCACCTTCTTCAAATCAGACAAAATAGGTGTCAATTAACTCGACTCCGTTTGTGCAGCAAAATGTTTTGTTTGTGCTGCTTTGACTTAGAAGATATTAATTCAAGTTAAAGGTCAAAAGGTCAACCAACCCCTCCCCCATTCATAAAATCAAACAAAATAGGTGTCAATCAACTCGGCCATGTTTGTGCTGGTTTGTGCAGCAAAAATTTGAGTTCGTGTCGCTATCATTCTAAAGATATTAAGAAAAATGTTTCTAGGAAAACACATTTTATTGTGTTATGTAGTGTGGGATGCTGGTCTTGGGCTTGACTCGGTCTCGATACACTCTGGTCTTGGTCTTGTCTTGGTTTCTTGACTACACCTGCACTGCTGTCTGGCTTCTTTTAGCTTTTACATTAACTATATGACATGTCCTCGAGCGCAATTATCCTTTTACTGGCATAAATGTTTAGCCTGGTAAACCTTATGTTCCCATCAACTCCACGAATATTAGAACCAAAAAATATTGAACTGTGAAATATGCCAAACCATTGATTCTTGTATCATTACACTAATGTAAATTTAACATCAAACAAGAGCTGCAACTGACATGTTCAGAGAACAAAGAAGGTAATGAATGGTTGAAATTTCCTAGGAATTCCAGAGAAAAATGATGAATCCTCCAAAAATAGATTTGTAGATTTACTTATTAAAGGCTGTCAGTATGACAGCATATCTAGGATTCTCCAGAAACATCTGCAGGCTACAAAGTGATAATAAGTTCAAACGTAGGGCAAAAAGAGCCGGAGGAACTCAACACAAGATCAGTGGTGTCAGTCAAATGGCTGTTTCATACTTTACAGACCTCTCATTTGAACCTATAATGTGCCTTCATCTCAGCATGCAGGCAATATTACTGTCATTTTGCATTTGTGCTGATCATCCTGCATGTGCTGAATATCATATTTTCAACTTTACAATGAGTGTTCCAAAAGTACTATTCTTTGAGAGTCTGGTACTGGAGAACCACTACAAGAATTACACACATAAAGAACAGTCACAGAAGAACATCAGAAGGACAGACAGAAAGTCCTTAAGATACATGGTGAGGGATTCACATAAAGTAGATTTAAGGAAGATTAAACCACAATTAACAGAGCTTGTAAAATCCCTGGTACATAGCTGTGAGGTAGGAGATCATTTCTCATATGCAGAATGTTCTTTCAATGTGACCAACTGGAGATGACATTTAATAGACTAGAAGTGAAAAATGTTTGGATTCTCAGATCACTTTCTTTCATAGTGCTGCTAACCAGACTACACAGAGTCCTGCTGAGGCTGATTAAAATTACCCTTTAGAGGTTTAATAAAAGAAGCAAGTAAATATAAGCGGCTTAAAAGGTAGCAGTAATCCATCTTGTCTGTACTATAAAGGTACCCACAGGATTGATGGTGATCCAAAAATTGCATGCAGCCCAGTGGCTGTACATTCTGCTACAGAAAACCCCAACCTTTCTTTTTGATGGTACATGGCCACTTTAAAAAACTCACTAAAGAGCTTATTTCCATTACTGCTTTAGCCCGAGACATCTAATATTCAAACTTTTATTTAGATTCCTTATGTCACATTTACTGCGCCACTCAGGGAGTCCTTTACATGCTATTCATACCTACTACATTTATTTATTAAAAAAAAAAAAAGTAACTCCATGTACAAACTGTATGTGATGTGACATAACAGAGTCTCACTTATTTTGTGTAGATTTGTATTTTATGTGTTTGTGTTCACTTTTAAATATCTGTCAACAAAAACAAATAATTAGGTTTTAAACAGATTATATCTTCTTATGTTGAGTTATCTTTTGCAATGTTCTTGTGTCACTTCAGAAACAAACTTCTGGTTTGAATAAAATATTTAAATCTAAATCTGACAGAGGTATGATTAATATTGAGGACTTAACTTCATAATATAAGAGCACGTCTTTCCTTATGGGACTTTGTCATTGGATGTGCTCTGTACCTCCATATCTGTTGATGTTGTGATTTAAGGTACCCTGGGTATCTGAAGATGGCAATTCTGTGTGTCTGTTTGTCTTTTACTTAGTGAAGTTTTGATGTGGGAGGATTATTTGTTGTGCAAATACCACCATATTTTGAAAAAGACATCTTTCCTGTGACTCAAAGCACAAAATCAGACTTCTGTGCCTTGCCATTGATTTTGGTATTCTGTTGTTTCACAAAGTGAAAGTGAGAAAAATGAACTGAAGAGTGAAACTTCTCAACTCAGAACTGCAAAGCTCCATAACTCCTTGGTCCCATGAGGAAGCTCACGCAGCTGCTTCTCTTGATTTGTTATATAAAACTCACAGCACTTTTCTAAGCTGGTCCTTTGCTTTGTTTGCTATAAAGTTTTTTATTACTAAATATTTTTCTTAAAACATACATAGCTTGTTTTTTGAGTCTATCTTCCTGCTTAAAGGGCTTCTATTTGAAACTCTTTTTCTATTCCTTTTCATATCTCAAATTATCAGTCCCTTTATTTACTTTTATTTTTTCTCACACATTACTCATGTCTTTTGGTGTAATTTCCATCAAAGCCAAAGTGAGTTCAATATTTTTATACCTTGAAGCTTTTCTGTTTGACTAGAAAATCAGGGAAGTTTTTGACATCTCAAAACTTTTCCTTCATTGTTTTACCACAACATTACTTGGTAAAAGGTTTTTCCACTGGTATATACAAAGGAAACAATGAGACTAACAGGGCACTAATACATTGTTATCCTTCCCTCTGGGTCAGAGTTCCCTAGGTTGCTTAAATCTGACCTTGTTTGCAGTTCTTGATGCCTTTGTAAGACGTTTAGGAAGATTGTTTTCAAAATTGTTGGCTGTGGAGTAAATTTGTTTTAAGACCCCATGAGATTTTCTCACTTTTCATTCATTTTTTTAACCAGCAGTCTATTGAGACACATTAGGCAGAGTCCACTTGCGACAGTTTAACGGTAACGCTTCTTTTCACTGTGACTGGTATTCAACCAGTTAGATCCTGCTCAGTGTAATGTTCTGTTCATGAAAATACTAGCTCCATCAGGCTTGATGAAAAATATAAATATATGGTTTGCATGAGCATTCCAAATTATTAAATAAATACTGAAAATATTTATTTTTCAGTATAAATATTGTGTTGAGCAGACTCAACATATGCGTCTGTTCAACGGCTCAAATTTCAGTCTTGAAACACAGTAAACATGTTTGCCCTGATCAAGCCTATGTTGACAAATTTACACTCTTAAATCGATAATACTTGTAATAATATTTTTATCATCATAAACTTTTGATTTTACAAGTTTAAATAACTTTTCAATACCTTTTTAACTCCAAATGGCTATTCCAGCATCTAGTTATTCATCTCAGCTCTGCTCAGTCTACTGGATATTTCAGATGTGCATGTTCTTGGCTTTATGTTTCAGCTCTAAACAGAGGTGCATGACATTTAAAAAGTTGTTTCAAACCTATGGATTCTGTAATATCCAAGGTCTTTTCTTTTTGTGCGTACTCCTTATGACTCATTTCACTTAAAATGCAATTTGTCAATGCTTTTTCAGGAACCATGTTCCCTCCTATGTCTATACCTTGAGAACAAGTGCAGTGTGAAGTGTTGCTGTGCTCAGCTTATCTAGTTTTGGAACTGGTTCAATAATGTCTAAAATAATAATACTTTTCTACTCCCCCTCCCAAAGCAACCCCCCAAAATGACCTGGGACTGGCTGTCCTCCAGGTTTTCCTTTCCTCTGTCGTTTATAGCTGGCTGGACTCTGGCTGAACACACTGTCGTTCCAAGAACCACTTCATTCCAAGACTAACCTTGGTCCAAGGCTCACATTTAATTATGGCTCAGATTCATGGCCTCTTTGTTATTACTGTCAGGTTCACTTTCCACCCTCAGCCCAAACAAATGTTCATTTCCTCTACAGAGTACTTCTTTCTTCTTAACCTTACCATCTTATCCCTTCTACATTGTCGCTCTCTGTTATTTTCATGATGTCTCACCTAAGCATTCAGAGCTAATTTTAGACTTTGAATGCCAAGGTGTCTTTCAGACTCAACAGTAAGGAAGTCATCGGACACCCTGCAGCCTAAACTGATGCTAAAAACAGCCTCACCTGAGAAATTAGCACGATACATGTTCCTAAACTACAAGATCCACAAACAAAAATGCCAAGAAACAAACATTAAGCCAAGAGTTTGAAACTTTCTATATAGGTGAGAAGTTGCAGATGTGACAGAAATACTACAAATAAGCAAATGATACAAACACCCAAAGAAATACCAATTACATTTTCATAAAATTATTCTCAAATAGTTGCAACATTTTGCAGTTAAGTCAAACTGTAAGTCATTCATTAATACACAGTACTGAGATTGCAATTTCAGTACTATTGCTATGTATATCTACATATATGTTTTTCCTTACCAAAGTACAACCAGCTTCTTTTTATTTAAATCAAGCAGTTTTGTTTGTGAGATCCTTCAGAGGAGTAGCTCATAGGGCATTCACATTCAGAGTTAATTTTGTGCTACAATGTTCTTCAAGCCACTTTTAATGCAATTTTTCTTCTGTTTTTTTTTTTTTTTTGGTTCATTTAACTTTTTGGTTATCTCAAGAGGATGGCAAGCGTGCCAAACCTTCATGCGGGCCTTGGAGAGAAGAACTCCATCTCTCTTATTGATTCTTTCCTTGATTTGTTTCTCTATTTTATTACGTGTACTGGCTGAATATTTTATGACAGTTTTTAGTTTTCCCAGGATTATTTAAACCAGATATTTATGATGTTCTGTGCTCTCTAGAAAGTAGCTACTTATTTTTTTTTCTGCTGACATTTATTCTTCCATAAGAAACAACACTGTTGATATCAACATTATTTATTTATGGTGCTATAGGTCATGTGTAAACATTGCGATAAAGTGGTGTACTATTGCACACTGGTATGCCTTTGCAGCTTGTTTTGCTCAGAAAAACCTATTTATAAAACCTACATTTTAAAAACTTCTCTTAATCTCACAGGACTTACTGTTTGTCAGTGTTTAAATCCTAATATTAGTGATGTCAAGGTTTAAAAGAAAATATTTGAACTGACAACAGAAACGTTTCACAGTTTACAAAAAGTTTAAAAAAAGAAGTATAATTCAATTCTAACTTATTTTTAAGGAAGCTGAACATCAAAGAAAACCTTACAACAGAGAAAAACAGGAAAGTTTACACAGCTCGGTAAAAGCATGTATGGTGTGTGTATTCATGCCTTTCATCAGATGAAAGCTTGTCTTAGAGTTGTTAACATGCATAGCATCGTACTTATGGATACTGAGGTTTCTCCCAGGCTCTCTCATTCCTCAGTGTTTCACAATGTTTACTGGTAACAAACCACAGGCCGATGTTTTCCTATTGTCTGTTACAAACAACCTGTCAACATATAAAGATATTAACAGAACTATTATTCATTTGAGCTGCTATATACTCAGTAAATGCATTTAACATTATTCTTAGCTATTTTATTTTTAGCAGTGTATCTTGACTTTCCAAATCAAGAGTTGCAAGGATAAGCGCGACAGGTGCCTATCCCCAAAGAGGTCACTGAGACACTACTGGGGATAGGTAGTAGTTTGTCCATAGCTAGCTGCTATGGACAGTTTGCTAGTTCGTCACAGGTATTTTAAGGAGAATTAATCATTTTGTCTTTGGACTGTGGTAGAAAAACTGAACCACCAGGAGAAAACCAACACATACTTGGAAGAACATGCAGAAAGACCCAAAACCAGAATTTACCTCATTACTACTTAACAGTGCCACTCTGCAACTGTCAATAATATATATCTCAACAATAATTACTAAGTCAAGTGTAAAATATATTTTAGTTAAAATCTGTGTAACTTAACTATTAAGATGAAACTCAGAAAGCAAGTGACTTCTGGCTAAAATGCTACAGAGCCGTTTTTCAAAGCAACCAAAGTGTCAGCACTTTTATTGGTTATTTTTCACTCACTCCTGAAATGCTAGCATACACTCTATAATGTATCTAACTGCTGTATCTAATATGAGGGCCACTAAATCATTTTACTTTCTGCTGCAAAGTTGATTTTATTGTAAAATATGTGCAAAGCCAATGTTTTGAAGCAGTCTGTGTTGTTCTTTTCTTTCCTGTCATTTGCAGTGGATTGTTGAATGACTTCACTCATTAAAGCATCAAACATCATAGAAATATTATGAAGGCATTAGTGGGGATGTCTATTGCATTATGAATAAGATCTAGAAGATGACAATATGATCTAACCAGCCCCAGTGCATGTTCGTCAAAACATTTACTCTATAAAGCAATTAGAGGTTGGAAATCCTGCAAGGTATTAAAAATAATTAATTTGTGTTCTATTAAAGCCATGTATATCTAATTAAAAGACAGACAGAGTTAGCTAAAAACCACATCAAAGGATCAAATATGTAATTAATACCTGAAATAATACACTGTATACTGTCAGATCAAGTTTAGTCATGAAAAAAATAACCTAATTTTAGGAATATATTTGCAAGTTTTGACTTCAATTATGTCAATGATGTCTCAACACTTGTTTTAAAGCCATCAAATTACACAGACATGGTAGATGTCAGCTGAGATTAACTTTTACTCCATGTTCTCGTACATTTGATTTATGGACCGTTTGAATGTTCTGATTGATGTCATCCCCACTGGTGGCCTCAGACCTCTTTGAAAACTCAACCTGTCTGGTTCTGTAAAATAAAATAACTCAAAGTTTAAACACACGATGCCTTAAATGTAGATATCATTTGAGAGCCCAGTTTTTCCCTTATTCTATCATCATCTTTAGCTTCGTATTTTAACTTGTCTTACCAAATATGAATGTTTCGTATGTTAATAAATCCTTCTTGCATTTAGTCAAGAAGGATTTAAAAGAAGTCTTATACTCGTCCGATTTAATTTATTTGTTCGGTTATGAAACCACATATTATTACACTTGTGTAATATTTCAATCATTTTTTTTTAATTTTTATTAACACAAATACTAATACTTCTAAACAGATCCATAAGGCAAACTCAGGAACCATGAGCAGGGCAGAGCTACTGACTGAGAGAGATAAGTTGCGAAAAGGAAAAAGTGACATTAGATGGAAGTCGGCTCTTCTGATTCACGACAAGGTGACGTGCAAGACACACTGCTATCCTAAACTACTTTTTTTTCTTTGAACAAATTCAAAATATTTATATTTATTAAACTGCTTCTTGAAGGACTTGTTGGCAATGTCCTGATGAAGCTCTCAGTGGAAAAGAACACTCTGCCTCCAGCGATAAATACCACGAAGTGTTTGGGAAGGCGGACAAAAATAAGACAAGGCCACAGAGACGCTATAAATTCCAAGACAATGCAGCACTTCTAACAACTAGCAAAGCACTTAGAAATTGTCTGGTGTCCAGAATCTGGCAATTTTTAGGTTGACTGAGTTTGATCTGTGAACAGTCGACTAGAAACAAAAAATTCTGACGCTTTCCCAAGAAGTGAAGTCACCATCAGTACTTGACACAAGATTGATCAAACCACATCACTTTTCAGTGTGGAAGCTGGTAATGAAAGAAAGCTAGAGATTTACAATATCAGTGAAGTGTGTAAAAAAAACCTAGTGGAAGCATGGAGAGTATAAGAAGCTGTTTAAAAAGTATCTATTTTCTATATATATATATATATATATATATATAATATATATATAATATATATATATATATATATATATATATATATATATATATATATATATATATATATATATATATATATATATATATATATATATATATATATATATATATATATATATATATATATATTACAGGCTGCTCTAACAGTAGACTGGATCTGGGATCCCAACCAAAACAAGAACTTTGCTGGGTCCAGGTCAATTGTGATCAACTAAAATGGCTGAATCAGTCCTCTATTTAAGATAGTTTACAAGCCCACAGTATCTGGTGTTGAACCCCAATAAAGGATTTTATTTGTGTTTGAAAAATCTACACATTTTCTTGGTAGCAGGTGCATAACTTCCTTGACGACAGTTTACAGAACTTCTCAATTGGTTCTAATTAAATGCATTATGGGGAAACATACCTAAGGGAAGTGGAAAATGAAATTACTTAACAATATTATTCACAGGCTGTTTCATCATCCCCATATTTTTTTTTTCAAGTTCTAATGCTTTTGTCTAATTCCAGCAAGTCTCTCGCCAGACAACCAGTAAAACTGGGTTCAATTGTTTGTATTATATAAAAAAAAAGCATTTTTCATCAGTGAAAACAGCTCCACTCAAGTACACTTTAGCTTTAACACAGATGGCAAAATCACTCAAATTGACTTGTGTGCAAGTTTTTCTCAAGACAACAGCCTTCAACAAGCAACTTAAAATATTTAGTTTTATCCTCAATACCAGCAGAAAAAACAAAATCCTTTTGGTAAAGTTCCTTCCTGTGTCGAAGAACCATATTTCACTTTGTCCTCAGATCACAAACCATTGACATAATTTTTATGATTTCAGTATTCAGCTGCCAGGATTTTCAGGTCATAAAACATACATGCTTTATTATATTTTAATTTAAGAGCACAGAGCACATGTTGCATAAATAACTGTGACATTAAGATTTTATCAGTTATTAAATGATCCTGTTGGAATATTTGAAACATGTCTGAAGATGATCAATGCCTGCATTATCCAAAACAAGTTTGTAGAGTAAAACCTGCAATTCTGGGGATTTATTTACACACACACCTGTTTTATTTAGAAATTATGAATTGCTGTAGTGCAATATAAAGATAAAAAGTCACATTTATAGAAAAGCACACACTCCAGATACGTGGTGGACAGCAAATTTAGCTCATGAAACATGACTTTTCAAAAGGATGCAGTTACATTGCCGCTTTTCAAGCAAGAAAAACACAGTATGATGCATAGATCAACATCATGTGGTAAATAAAAAACAATCTTGTGGCACAATCCCTAATGGACATTGAGGCTGTCATTGTAATTGTATATAATTTGTTTTAAGATTTAAGAACATTTTACATTTTTAACAGAATCCCACTAAGTCACAGATACTGTGATTCTTTTTTTTCTAAGAAGACAGAGGCAGTGTAAAAAGAAAACATGGAAACAACTTAAATGGTCATACAGGAAAAGCAATACCGGTTATATGAAAGTGAGACTCCAAAGAGTGTCTGAATGTCTACTTCTCTGCAACATAAGCAGACTTTTTAGAAATTTCCACTGACTAAAACTTAGTTTTCATATAAGCAGGTGCTGCAAACACAACAGCATATCTCTGTTTTGCAACATATTCCAGTTAGTTTTGATAGGGCCTCAGACTGTGTCAAGAAGCAGCAAAGCGATTGAAAATAAACTCACATATTCATGATACACAGTCAAGGTGTGCAGCAACGTCCATTTCTGCCACCATGCTTCATTCATGACCCCAGTACATTGCACACCAAGGCAAACATTTTATGGAAGTTTCCTGCATGCTTAAAACCTTCAGCAAATTTCAACCTTCTGTCAGATAATGAGATCTACTGTGTTTTTAATTTGCTCCAGTGTTAAGCAACCATATTAACTGGGATACTTTTTGAACTTTGAACTCAACAATGAGTTCTGAATTATTTCACTTTCTTATAATATTTTCTTCCATTAAGCTCAATATCTGTACTTTTTCCCCCCAGCTCCTACATTTCCTTATTTTGTCTTTTCACCACTTGTAATCAAGCAGGGCATTTTAATGCTTCTTCACTTGATTAAAACTGTTCCTAAGGCAGCCATATAAATGCCAGTGCTTGCTGTCACAGAGCTGCCAGATAACACACACTCTTAAAGATGGTAATTGTAATGTAAAACTCAGACCAACTTATGAGCACATAAAGATAGATTTGAATACAGAGTCATGTTTACATACTTTCTTCTTGAATAAATCATTCCATCATTTTGTAGAATGTCAACTTGTCATTTTTAGTTTTTGTATTTAAGACAAAAGAGTAACCTTTTGTCAGTTCATCACATCAGTCCTATTTGTATTCTTTTATTTTATTCTATTTGTATATTTCAAAGGGAAAAGGCTAGCAGAAGTAATAGAAGGGATAAAAGCTTTTTTTCCTTTTCACTATTCCCTCTCTTTGTCTGCATGAACTTTTTTTTCAGTCACCTTTTCCTCTTTGCTTTTGATTTTTTTTCTCCTCTTGCTATCTATTCGAAGTAACACTTGTCTTCCATTAGCCTCTCCTCACCACAGCACTGGAAATCAAAAGAGTACAGCATCAGTTAGTCCCAGTGTCCAGTTTCATCAAACCATGTGGACTGTTGCTAAGCAATAGAAAACCCTTTGGACAAGTCTTGTTGCAGCAGTGCATTAACAGCCAAACAGCTCAAAAAAGACACCAACTGTCTTAAAGTTTCACTTTTTGTTCAAGAACTCTTACTAACTGAATCTAAAAAAAGATTACTCCAAAAAAGTATTTTATAAAAACAATGATAAAGAATCAAAGCAACACTTAAGGTATGTTTTTGATGAAGGAATCACATGATAACATAATGTAAAGCTCCACAAAGTAGATCTATCAAATTACCTCCCCTTTAAAGATGCTGATAATGATAATTAGAATCCAAATTACTTCTAGTACAATGTCATAAAAATCTAAATACTTTGTTTTACGGAGCTGCTCTTTACCTGCAGTGGAAACTTGAAGATAAAACTGCATTTCAGTACAAGATATTTTTGAAATCTCACTATTCCATATCTGCTTTTTGGTGTCAAAATAAGATACGCAAAAAGGTATTAAGTGGATAACACAGGAGACTACGAGACACCAAATGCACACCTTACATACAGTATTTGCCACTAATAAATACATGTTGATTTGACTGGTCCCAGTAATACCTTTACTATGCAATGCAGACACTCCATATGCATTGAAGAAAACACATTTAACTCTGCATGCTTGGAGAGGCTCACACTAACTGCAACTCACTTTTTAATTAATTGAGCTAATAAATATTTTTAACCACTCTTAGACCATTTTAGTTTCAGTTTGAAATCTTCTGGTCATCTATAAAAGAACTCAATTCAGGAACATTTAAACACTATGCTTCACAGAAAACCGGAAATGGATGTTTAAGTTTTGATGGTTTATTCAATATGCAGCATAAATGTGAAGTTCTTAATGACCTCTCAATGACACTTCAGAAATGAAGTGCTGCATGCCAATGTTCAGAAAAATTAAATGATACATGACATAAAATGGTTATTTTTGGATAATGAGGATGTAAGCCATTTTAACAAAGATATTGCCCAGGAAATAGTTTAATGTATTCACAGAAAAACAAACAGAAAATAAGCTTGTTTATGGAAAAACATAAAAAACATTTCAGGCCAAATTTATTTACCCCTCTAGAATTATTCATCTGCCCATTTGTTCTCTTAAAATTGAAACCATTAAACAGGCGATTATGCACATCACATCTGAATAGAACGACATAGCATATAGAAATTAAAATTATTCTGTGGAGAAATGCATGTATCAGCAACATTTACATGCCTCTGCTTCAGAATGGCTGAATCAAATAATGAGGTCATTAGATGTCTATGACAGATCTAAAAGTTGCATGACACCAGGCCTTGAGGCCAGGATTCAAAGACCTCTGATCTACACAAAGGTTAAGAGAAAGAAAGAAGGCAAAAGCTTCTTCTTGGCTATAAAAACCATGAGATGCTTGCCCTGAACACAATGGTGAGGGGAACTGAGAGCTTCCCTGCCCTCTTGTCCATATATACATGCATATTCCATTTTTTTTAACATATACGACTCTCTACTTAAGAAAACTGGAAATTGTAAAAACAAAGCAAACTTAGAGTCTGAAATTAATTATTTTCAAACTCTGAAAATAATTTTTGTTAATACCTTGACAGTTGCGTTTTGAGGGTTTCCTCATTTAGCTCCTGTGTTGTGAATCACAGGACATTAATAGATACGATTATATTTCTGAACTAAAACATCAAATCCATAAGCTCATGTGAATAAGCTTGAGTGAACCTTTTCTGCAATTTAAACATAGCAAACGTACTACATGCTGGGTTATGTGAAGGCTTGTAAACCATCCCATTTGCCACTTTATTGCTTAATATTACACTGAAGGATCTTTCTGATAATATAATTCAGGAAATACCTTCTGATTCCATTTAGCTGTTGGAGAATATAGATTTATATTAGAATAATTACTTTATCTGTTTGCAACCATTGAGTGTTATGTAAAAATTTATATATGACATTGTAATATAAAGATGACCCGCTGTGGTGGTACAAAGAATTTAGTTAAGTTTGATTATACATTTTGAATAGCTATGAAATTATTCTTCAATTCTCCAAAACTCTTTCCTCTCTTTACCACCCAAGGCAGTGAGAGAGAACACGTAAAGTATGTGGGTCAGTGAAGACAAGCCTTTGAATAAAAGCACACTGTATGTGACATTTGAAGATGTACTGCTTCAGAGTGTATTTATAATCCTGTATCACTCTGTTAGATTTTATTGCGTGAAACTGAGGTCATTTCACAATGTTAGTTACCTGAGGGAACCTGACATTTAAATAGGGCTCCTCGTTATCGCTTGCTCGCCCTTGCCCGCCTTGCGGTCTCTGCCTTGCTCTCTTGTCCTTGTCTGTGCACACTTGATATTCAATCACTTTTCCTCTTCATGTCCTCCATTCATTTTCTGTCCGCTCTGCTTTTTTTCTCTCCAGACTGGACTGTTATTAACTACTCTTGCATTTTTAGGCTTTTTTCCCCCCACCCTGTCCTCTCTTCTACAGCCCATCTAATGTCTTTCATTCTGCTCCTCATTTCTCAACGCTAAGCTTGATGACAATCACATTGTATCAATCCAGTAGACCAAACATCAATCACCTACTATAAGTAAATTAGAAAATGACACAAAAAAATAAGAAAATTGCTAAACATGGCCTACTGGTGTTTCAGGCATTAATGGCTCTTTTTTTAATCAAAAATAATGAAGTGCTTCAATCAGTTCCACGCCAGATATGAAATCATATTTAATTGGATTCAGTAGCAGGCAATGAAATACAAAATAAGCTTTTGGAAGAAACAACAACTTCATGATTAATTGTAATTCATAAAATCAATAGCAAATATTGCGCTGTTGACATTTTGGATCTAAACCTAGTTTCTTACTTCTGTGTATTTCATCAGCAATTCTTAATGTATTCTGGCTGTAAAGTGCTGAGTGAGCTCAGAGGGTTTGAATTTG
The DNA here is from genome assembly GCF_027474105.1 of Poeciliopsis prolifica. Lineage (NCBI taxonomy): Eukaryota > Metazoa > Chordata > Actinopteri > Cyprinodontiformes > Poeciliidae > Poeciliopsis > Poeciliopsis prolifica. Next base: position 222,442 of record NW_026562462.1, on the reverse strand, counting down.
TTGACACGGATCTTTTTTTTTTTTTTACAACATTCACAACAAACAGATCATGAACAGATGGTCACCATAATAACACACTGCCCTACATGCAATCGACGGGTAAAAATACAACGAACGCTTAGAGACGATCAGTAGGAATGTGACAGTTACACTCAGATTTGTTCTATATGTGCCTCATGCTGGATGCCAGAATGAAAGCAATCTCCTGGCTGCCCTTAAATAACCTGCCATCTTTCACAACACTTTTGCATCCTCCTTCAAAATTTGCCATTAAGATTATGTTTAAACCACTTGTAGATTCTATAAAGGCAATAAATTACCAAACTTTACAAAATATGTGAGCAAAAATCCAACCAAAATGTTTTAATAAACAAAGCACATTTTTGTTGACACTGATGTGCACTTCATATTTTAATTTTTATGGAATATTGAGACTGTTGTTGAAGATTGGTCAAAAAACTAAGCAAGGAGCCGTCCTGTTTGTTTCTCTTCAGATGGGACTTTAAAAGGTACAGTTCCAAAAACAACAGGGAATATATTTCTGTTGAATTTGCACTATCAGAAACATAATATTAAAAATAGTGGAATACATTTTTGAAAGCAGATGTTGACATGTGGTCTCCTGTTTAGATTAAGCTGTGAATTAATCTAAATAACAGCACCAGCCGGGGGAAAACTCTCAGATGTTTTCTCATGAATAAACAACCTAATCTTAAAGCACAATATCTATTAAAATGTAGAATTGTTTCATAGGATGTAGAGTTGTACAGATGTTAACTACTTGTGGCATCAGTAGAATAATATCTGTTTGTAGCTACTTTGTAATGAATAAGGGTACTAAGATTAAGGTTGTGTTTTAGGAAGGATTTCTGTGTGAGATAATGCTGTTGCACAAAAATGTTAGTTCCAATATTTTACATATCGTTTCCAAAGGAACAATAAATGTGAATGGCACTGTAACACTCCTATCAACTGCAGTCTTGTACTTTTAGGAAACCACTGACCTTTTAGTCACTACAGCAATGAATCTATCCTGAAGTCGCCACTTCTTCACTGTCATGAGAAGCAGCACCTACGTCAGAGAATATATAGAGCTAATGTCTCGATAAAAGTGCTATATAAAATGTTGAACTTTTGTTAACTGCTGTTAAATTTGGGTGCAGATCACCTCACTGCTGTGGAGCCATCATAAAAGTGTAGACTGAGCTTTTCAGAAAATAGGTTGAGATGTGGCTTCATCCTATTTTTATCATTTTTATGGGGATAAAGTCATAAACATGCATTTAGACTTAAACTGGAGGCAAAGTTCCTTTTATTTACAACATAGGGCTATCAAGGATAAACTGGTAAATTTGACATCACAATCAACACAACACAAACAAGGTAAAAGAATAATAATAGAAAGGTAGACCAGCTGATTACAGGATTGTGGTCAGAACAAACGTTCTTACAAATTTAGTTTTTTTATTTTTTTTAATGTAATTTAGACATAATATCTGGAGTAGAGGCCCTAAGAGCTGATTTTGGCTGTCCAAGAACAACCAAAATACAAGTAGAATAAAGCATCATTTTAATATGTTATATTTTGTCTCAAATGGATGTAGTTTCTCTAAGCTTTGGACATGAGCGAAGAGTTTTTCCACAGTGACAAATGTGAGTAGACAGAGAATCACATGTGGGAGACGAATTAACCATCTCACATCACCTGGCTGTCAATTCAGAAGATGGAAATTAAATTTTAATATGGCAATTTGGGCCATTATAACGAACAAGCCAAGGACTTTTAAAAGCCCTTTTAGCACAAAGAGAAAAGAATGACAGTTTTTTTTTCTTTTCAAAGTGAATAAAGTGTTTCTGCCTGTAACCTGCAGTGTCTAAAGAAGGATTGTTCTTCAGTGGACACCAGGATCTGATGGTGTCTCAAATATATCATCAAACATTATCAAAGTAGCTTCACTGTTAGTTTTTGGTAAGAGAAGTGATCAAAGACAAGCTTTCTTTTTAAGATCAACTTATCTAACAATCCGACCCGTATGAAAAAAAGAAATATGCATTTCTAATTAAAAAGGCCCCCAGGCTTAGTAGACCACAATGTGTTCTGTGAAAAAGCAGGAATGGTTTGAAGAACTGGTTTGGCAAGGACAGCAGAATTACAAATATGGTATCAAAAATTTACTAAAATCCTCAAGTTTACTTGAGGATTAGTGCTAAATTGTAAAAGTGGGATTCATTTTGTAATGTAATTATATCAAGGCCCTAAGAAACTGATTTGTAGTATTTAAATTTAAGATCATTAAATTTTTCAATTTTCAAGGGAAAATTGAAAAATGTACGTATGGCTCGAGACTCTTCAATTAGGAAGCATAGATTAAAGACAAATTAAGACAAAAACTGAACTCTTGACCTTTTGAGCCTCTGCTGAACGAACAGGTCAGTTTGTTCAGTTGAGCTGCTTCAGCTGTGGTCACAATAAGCATGTTTATCCACTGATTGTGATGTAATTACATACTTATTTTGTGCTTTTGACAATTCATATCCAACTTTTTTTTTTCAGGGAAGTATGGATATACAACACACATCGAAAAAACAATTTGCTCCCTCAGCAAGCTATTTCAAAACCACAAGCTAACTATAACCTTTAGCAAGCTTCTGACATGAGTCTAATAGAACATAATCTGACCAAGCACAGGCTTAAGGCTTTTCATAAAGCTTAATATGAACTTGTTTCATCCATTATAAAACCAGTTCTGATCTTGGTTGGGGGTCACTGTCTTGTTGGAACATCCAAACTGCTGATCAGAGATAAAGTTGAAGAATTAAAAATCAGGCACCCTCTATTTATATTTAATGTATTTTTTCCATTCAAATGCCCAACTGAGAGCAAAAGGCTATATGATGCAGCCGTCACCATGTTTGACAGCTGATACGCTATTCTTATGTTTGAAAGCTTCAGTTAATTCCCTCAAGCATACTTATATTCATATTCTTTCTTTTTTCTTTTTTTTTTTGGAAATGGCCGTTTTTGGTCAGACCCTCAGACCAAGACATTGTGGAAATAAATGGCTCAAGCAGTAAAGTAAGATCCCCAAATCAAAATGAAACAACTTCAGGCTCTGTTTAAAACATCTATCCACAACTTGAGCCAGGATCCTTGGATGATACGGATCATGTTGTCATTCACAAGTTTCAAGTTGATCCAGAGAGATCATGGGCTATATGTGCTTTACAATAACACTGAGAATTGAGCAAGCAAAGGTATGTGGCTTACATTTCTCAGGACTTACTTGAACTATAAACATAGGATATGTGTGATTTCTCCTATGACCAACTAGGCTCTGTGTCAGTCCTCATTACGACTGATATAATTTACTACAATTGATACAACAAAACTGGTCATGTGCCATCTTCAACATGTCATTATCTTTAGGTTTAATTACAGAGGTGGAGCGTAATATTGGTGGGCTGACCTTAATCCAGCAATACAGTTGTTTCTTGTGCTCACAAGGCACAAGAAACAACTGAATTCAGAGTAACAGAATAATCTTAAAAGGTGCTTAGCTGTCATGTTCATAAAGATAAAAGTACTGTTAGTGACGGTGTCAGTTTTGTTCGTTTGTCATTTGGATAAATACCTGTCTGGACATACCAGCTCAGTTTCTCCTCTCTACCCACAGTAGAGACATCCTATTTCAGCTTTTCACCCCTCACCAGATCAGTTCAAAGTTTGTAATAACTCCAAAAGTATTGTTCAGTGTATTATCCCCCCTGTCACTTAGATTCTAAGCATCTCTCCTTCCCAATTTGTGCTCCAGGTCCTTGGTTTCCCAATGTCTTGTCAGATGTCAGCCATGCTCAGCTGCACTTCGCCAACCACTTTCCAATAACGCTGGGCCTGGTCCCACACCACCTAATAACAACTCGCTGTCTTCTCTCTTGTCCTGGATTTGGTTTTTAGAAATCTCCCGAGACATCGGCAACTCTTACATGTCTAATCAATGTTGTTCAGCAAAAATGTTCAGGCTAATGTCACAGTTCACTCCACAAAATGACCCACAAAAAGACTTAGCCCAAAACAACTGACACACTATGCAGAATTATGCATTATTAATAATGCCTTCACAATTTCATATTATTTAAAGGCACCTAGTTTATTTATGCTACCCATATGACTAACTGAGCATCAACAAAATATTTAATAGCTGAATGATGATTTAATTCTCAAGATGTACCTACTTAAACGCAGTGATCTTCTAGTATACTTTTAGTCCCACAATTTTTATAACAGCTCCTTCTCGAAGTCATCCTCACTAATAACCATTTTCAGGTTAGCAGCCAGAAGCCACTTTGACAATCACATCTTTTGTAAAGGCCGGAGAAAGGTACAAATTAAACTGTCAAGAGCAAGGGCACATAAAGCTGATAAATCCTCCAAATCCCCAGTTACTGACCAAGGCGAAGACCTTGAACACAACTCAGAGTCCCTAGTGATAGATATGACTTCAGTTTGCATGCATATAACTCCTTATGTGCCACCATTAGACTGTACCATTTAAATGACATTATTTGACTTAATAGTGCGTAAAGAACATCAAATTCCTTCCATGTTCCTTCAATACAAAATTGAATTTAAATTACATTGTGTTAACTAAAGTAAAAGATAAACTATCAAATGTAAAATGAGAACAAACAATATACTGTTGACGTGAAAAAAATTACCTCAATATTAAAAAAACAAGTCAGGAACCTCACAGAAGTTTAGGGATTTCTGCCTGACAATACAGTCAGTACTGATAAAATGGCCTTGATCTCAACCTGATAGAGAAAATGTCTGTGACATAATGCAAACAATATTATCCTAGAAAAAAACAAGAATTTATTCAGAGTAGAAATTAAGTAGATGTTAAGAAACAACATCTACTTAATGCTGTATGTCTGAAGTACGCATATATATGGACTAAGAGCTTATCACCCAGGCTGAGTACTGTTATGAGTTTAAATTATTCACAATAATCATACTCATTAATTTACATTAACAATGACAAGTCAGGAGAAAATAAGAGTTCCGGTTGAAAGCTTAGGAAAAAAGCTGTTCATTGGACTGTGAGTGGAGATTATTTCCCATAGCTCATGTATGCAAATTAAAATAAAATAAAGTGAAAATAAAAAAAAAAAAAAAAAAGACAGTGTTTCAAATCCATTGCCTTTTCAGGAGAAAATCAGACATTAATGAAATGGCAAATGGCCTACACTTGTACAGCGCTTTATCAAGTGCAGAGTACCCCAAAGCGCTTCACTCTACATTCAGTCATTCACCCTCACATTCACACGCTGATGGTGGCAAGCAACCAGTGGTGGAGAAGGCAGGTAAGGTGTCTTGCCCCAGGACGCAATGACAGAAAGAGTGGGGGGGGGGGGGAGGCTGAATGTGCAACCGACCGATTACAGGACAAACTCCTACCACCGTCGGTCAAAAAGATCAAACTCCTGTGGTACTCTTGTTCAATGACTGTTCCTGATGTAAACTGTATTTATCTCTATAACAACCCCAGCTGTTTGGAAAGAGGACATCAGCAGGTGTGTCAAAACTGTTAAGTTTAAATAGATTTGGACAAGTCCACTTTCTTATTCAAGGAAACTGAACTCTTCAACATGTTTCAAGAAAACATTTACATGTGGGATCCGTGACACAATCCATCATTCAAAGACAAGACTTCTGATTTTACTGTTCCACTGAAACTGAAATAAACTCTTGGAACAGCCTTTGGACATGTGTCCTACCATTCAGACTTATATCTTGTTGTATCTAGAAGGAAAGTTATCAGGTTCTGCTGTGATTAACTGGTTTTAAATCCCTTAAAATGCTCAGCATTTTTCTCAAGAGCACCTCAACAAATGCTGAAAGAAGAAATTAGTATTACCCTCAAGATTAGCTCATTGCATTTGAGTGTAACCATTGTAGCCGTCAGAACAATTGACTGGCGTTAGGGTTGTCTGGAAAAGTGGTTATGAACTTTTGGTGAAATTCTCCTTTAAAGTTCCCCTATATATGACCAGTGTGTCTCTGTAGCCTTGTGGTTGACTGACAACCTGCATTATTGAAGCAGAAGGCTGATGATTATTAACCACTTAGTAATGTTTGGTAATTTCATAATCCTGAACCATGTGTTTCCTGCATTGAAAACACATTTCATCCTTTTTACCCAGATCATTTTGTTTGAAAACCATTAAGTTTTATTCAATAATTTCTTACAACTTGTAGATCAACCCAAAGTAAAAATTAATTATATGGCTATATTTTTTATTTATTTTTTTGCTGTGGAAATTATGTCTTTACATTCTAGACAGTGTTTCTGGCTGAAGAAAAATGTTATGAGGAAATTATGCACAGAAACTTCTTTCATTTTCGAAGTCTTAATGCAGGTTTACAACTTTTACTGAAAAAGAGAATACAAAGCAATCCCTCACAGTTCTGCTGTATCGTTTCAGTACAAATGCTAAGAGAAAAAACAAACCACTAAGCATCATTAAATCCTTTTCATCTCCCCTCTCCTTCCCTCTTGGAGTGCTTTGACCTTGAGTTCCACTGAAGAACAAAATGACACCAGCTCAGAGGCCTTTTGTCATGCTGTTACCACAGCAGTAAACCCATCAGCACGCTGCAGGGAGACTACGATTCCAATGGCCTGAATGATTTCATCTTGAAACTGATCTGTAACACATATCGACAGTGGGATTATAGCAAGTGAAGTGGAAGCCCAATATTACCTGCATCACTGCTAGTAGGATAAAAAGCTTTTTTTAAACCACTTATTCCATTTCATTAGGATGTTTACAGAAAAAAAACAACACTAATGCAGCATAGGTGAAGTGTCTGAACCCCTATCTGAAAGGCTCACATAATTTGTAATCATGCAATTAGTCAAACAACCTCTTTCACCTACATCTGATAAAACAAGCTCAATAACATCACAAAGCTTCTGGCTTATTACAGTGCTGAGGAAAAGTTAAAAGTCTAATTTTATTTGAATACAACTTTGTTTTTCTTAACTAAAGGACACAAAGCCATTCTATTTACAGCTGAGATTACTTTGTTTCACTCGCATGAGATCAGGGCTGTCAAGAGAGCACAGTCTTTCACAAATAAAAACCCTTCATCAGAATTACCATGCACAGCTCGCTTTATTGTAATCTCTGTGGAAAATTACACCCACATGTTCAGTAAATCTGTTGTGCAAACATTCTGACATTGAAAAGCCCTTAAAAATGAGAGATTGCAGGATTTGGCTAAAACATTTAACTGGTCTCATTGCCTGGGTGAACTTGACTTTGGCAGAAAAAGCCTGGCCAAATGCTGTTTGGTGATTACATTAAAAACTACTCCAAACATTAGGGGAATAATATTTCTGAAACCTTTATGGTATGGAATAGTTTATTGTGGCGTTATATCCATCTCATTAGCTGACCTGCAAATGAGTCGAGCTTATTGCATAACAAATATTTTAATGGAGTTGTGGATGCTTACATCCAAATTTACAGTAATTCAAATGTTATATATTTATTTATTTTCTTTATTATTATTTCTACCTGTTTTACATCACGAGTCTCAAAATGAAGATAGTTATAGTAAAAATATTTACAATACTAATAATTACATATAAATATTTTTTATTTACCTTCTTATATAAATTAACTGTTTTCACTATACTAAAAATATTTGCTTCAAGCCATAGATTCCCTCTCGGCCCACAATGTTACACTCATGGGCCGTAGACACCAATTATTTTGCAAAGCAAGTTATCAATGTAATGTGGAAACGGTGAATGGATAAGCTAATGAATTATTATAATCCCGAGTTTTATTTTTCCTTTTTCAGCCTTTCTGGATTTTAGAGAGAAGAACTGAAACTGTTTTTCATGCTGAGCTTTGAGGAAATGCAATGTTTACACACTGTGAAATCTTCAAACATAGAATGTTTTTTTTTTTTTTTTTGTGGAGTTGGATCCCTCTGACAAACAGAATAATTTTTGATATCTGTGTGATGCCTTTCCCTAACGTCCGGCTTGGCGGTATCCTGACATGACATCTTTGGATTTCCACTGGAATTTCAAAATGTATTCAAATTATTTCAGAGAAACTTGTTAAACAGCCTGTGGTGGTAAAGAAAGCTTTTTGTCAGCTATGTAGAGGAATGAAAAAAGAAAAAACAGAATCTCATTCACAGAAATTCCTCTCTGAACTGCTAAGAATCAGTTTAAAGAGTTTTCTTTGAAGTGTTTAAGTCAGATGCTGTCATTTCATTTTTTTGAAATTCAGTGAAGGACCTACATTTTTCTCCCTGAAAAAAATTAAAGGACAAATTTCTCAGGTTTTTTTTTTTTTCATTTACACATCCACCTTGCTGTATTGATAGGTTTTAAACAGCAAATGACTTGATTTCCATAACAGAGTCAGATTTAAGATGCAATGACAACAAATACCAAAGTCTACCCAGTTAATGACAACCCATTGGCCTAAGATCTTATTTTATGCAGATAAAATAAGATCTTAGGCTTACATATTGATGGCAGCCACCAGGAGGGCTGCCATCAATATGTAGTAAAAATCTGACCTTATCAGTATATTCCACAAGTTAGTTTCCTTTTCGATTTTAATTTTTTTGAATGAATGGGCTGTTTTCTGTGAGGGAGATCAAGGCTGAAAGCCATAGTGTTGTTGTAGTACAGTGATTGGAGGTGAGGCAGTATGTGATCACAACTAGGCTCCGATTTTTGAGGGTGATCACCACAGCATGACATGCCTACTAAACGGGAATCCCAAGAATTTCTTAGGCGGCTGATACAGAGTTATCTGAGCTGAAATGCATAATTTGCTAGCTGAGATTTTAAATGTACCCCAATGAGTTCCCCTCCATCACATGGCTAAAAATAGAACACAATTGTTCATACATAGGTTGTTTCTGTGTTATATTTAGTACCGATATTATCGTTTTTGTTCTATAATGCATGTAATACAGAAAGCTTTTGTTTCAGTTCATTAAAGATTTGATTGCTTTTGTGTGCCATTCTTCTTGAAGTCACAAGCTATTTTTGCTGTTCATTAGTCATACTTTCCCACGCTGTTACACTCATTTTATTCTCAATCCGACTGTCACAAGTGTCCAGTAATCTTCTTGCACACATTTGTGCAAGCAGCCAGTGCTATAAATATATTGGTGCTGCTAATTTAGCCTTTCAACTCCTCATTTGGGACACTGCTTTCCCATGACACCCAATCAGATTCTAATCGCCAGATTTTTTTCCCTCACTAAATGTTCATAAAGAATTTTACTTCTTTTAAATTGTGTCTTTTTATGGAGATATTTGTCACCATTGTAATCTAGACATTTGTCACGCATTGACGATGCAATAATGCATCAAGTGTACTGCATTTTGCTTTTACTCGGCTACTAACATAATGTTGACTTGACTTTGTTTTATCTCACATACGTTTTGCATTAAATATTCTTATATTTCAGTTCTGTTACTGTACATGCCACTGAACTAGACAAAGGAATCTCATTCCAGATGGTTCCTTTTAATATCATTTTGCTTAGTGTTCAGTTGTCTGTCAAGAACTGAATTATGCTTTTTGTAATCTGCAGACGAACAAAGTTTGAATCCATATGTTACGTGTCATACTCATTGGATGTTCTACGTTTTGATCATTTCTGAGCCATTTTATTGTTTAGGGGGCTTTTCTTGTTAGTTTATTTCTGTATTCATTAACTATATTACTGTTAGTCTTGTAATTCCTTCATATTGTGGTTTATCTCCCTCTGATTACTCGTCTCCTTTCCTCAACAGCTCAGTACTGTTTTCTTGTTCTACCTGATTAACCTCTCCTGTTTGCAATGTTAGAGTTCAATCTTTTCTCTGTATATAATCTTACTGGGTTCAATTGTTCTTTGCTGGTTTCCTTTCGTTACACTACTTTTCCATGTCCTCTTTCCCTTGTGCTCAATCTGCAAGTTTTACTGTTGTTTCACCATTAACCATCTATCATGCCTATTAAATAACCAAGTTACTGTTCGTAATTCGGTTCAGATTTGAACTTACAAAACATGACATTCTGTTGATAGATTACATATACATAAAAATTTTAATATGAACTAAAAAATATGCTGCAACTGCATTTTTTCTCCTGACTTTGTTCACTGGTCTTTCTCATCAGTATGCAGGAAACATGCATTTCAAGTCATTATAGGAGTCATTACAGCCTCTGTTTGTATAACTCTGAGCAGTATGCCTGATCCTGAAATCAAAATAGTTCTGATGCTTTGATTAATTTCAAGGTTTGCTAGTGCTTAATTTTTGAGTATTTGCTTTGATACAGTATATTTTCATGTGAGCTCTACCTTTGATAATAATTAACTGTCTGTAACGTATGAGAACCTGCATGACTAACTTCCATGGAGGCAGCCAACTGACCTCTTGGTGCTTGGTGATGGACGCTGCACCCATGAACAGATTGAAGCTAATCTTCAGGAAAACAAGTATGGCACTGCCTTTTACCATTATTACGCTACAGGACAACAATATAAATTATTTTAAGCTGCAAATAAATGCTCATAATGTCCACCTGCAAGTAAGAAACACTGTTTTGTTGCGGGATTTTTTTTCAGCTGCTCCAACAGCAACACCCCTAGCTCCATGTGAACATACCAGATAGCCAACGTCTTTTGACGGAGATGACAAAGTTGTGGCTCTCCTGTGAAACCTCCATCCTAATGCAGTATTGACTATGAGTTAAAGCCTAAAGCAGTATTGGAAGTATTGAATAGTACCACCACCCGGTGGCCATTGCAGCAATTTGTTACCATGGAGACTTAACACAAGCTGGTGGAAAGACATTTCTCATGGTGACGTTATGAGGATTTCTGTGGAAACTCCCATCTGCTGCTGCTTGGTTTAACATAGTGTACAGATCGAGAAGAGACCATTTCAAGGATATTGTCCATAAAATTGCAAGAGAAACAGTCTTAATTCATTTTATGCTTGGCAATGTATGAAAAGCCAAATAAGTTACTTGCTGCTATGGAAAAACAGTTTTCTGTTTTTTGGGGTTTTCTTTATCAAAAGTTCCCTGATTTTCAGTGACTTTGTCAAATTAAATGCTAACCAGCATCCATATCAATTCATCTATCTCTACTAGATGAAGACTTTAAATATTTACAACCTTTCTCAACAAATGCAGAATGCAGTCCCTAAGACCTTTAGTATTAAAAAACTTTCTGATTTTAAGGGCTTTCTCAACTCATTCTTTGTCCTTAACTCAGGTTGGCATGGAGGTTGATGAAGCTGACTGAAGTCATAACAGGGCAAAGAAAGAGTGCAAGGGGTCAAAATTGATTCAGATTATTTTGGACATCAATGGAGAGCACACTCTTGTGCAGAGTATAAAACATGTCAACCTGTATGAGGCACATTGCAAGTCATGGAGAACTTTAATTTAAATATTGTCAGTTATTGCTGCTTCCCTGCCAAGCCTAATTCGGTTCTTCTTTTGTCAACTCCTCTGTGTCATTTCTTTGGTTACCTTCTCACTTTTTGCTTCAATGGTACCTGTCTTTGCCAGAGAGGCAATTTACAATTAGTTCTGGGATAAAGAGATGCCCTGAGCTTACCATGAGACTCAACTATATCTAATCAATTTGGTGCTGTTTTTAATTTAATTAAATAAATTGAGATCAAAGAGCTGAGATAGTGCACGCTCTTTTTAAATGAAGATGAAACATTCCCTGTCACACATACTATTTGATATACATACTTATAAACTCATCATATTCTCTAGCATGCTCTCACTTACGCATACACACAGAGAGACAGAGAGAGAGAGAGAGAGAGAGAGAGAGAGAGAAGTCTTTCTGCTCTTTAAACATGCAACCTTATGTTTATTTATGATATGCCAATATGGAGCACTTCAAAGAATTGACCAACCCTGAAAAAAAAATAAATAAAAATTATAACCCATCCCCGAGGTCGTCTGTAAAGCATAGCCACAGTTCTTCCGAAGAAACAAGCACTCGAGTTAAAGTTGCTCAAACCAAACTGGACACAGAAATTCAATGACAAGACCATCTTTTTATTACTAATGCAGCAACTGATGCAACTGTGACAGAGGCTGCGTGTAAAGCTTTGATTCTGAAAGCACCCAGAGGGAAAGAAAATATAGACATTCAGAACCACATAAAAGAAAAATAGAAAGAAATTCTGCATTTTTTTTAATCAGCTCTTGCAACCTGTTTCGAAATTCTTAATTCTAATGATGAAGCATAAACAAAGCAACTGTTTTATTTTTAAGATTTGTCCACATGAGATGGATAAACAACAGAATTACATTAAGATATCTTTGATAAATAACTAGCAATTATACTTTATTTTAAATGATGAGCTTGGCATTTGAGAACAGAAAAAGAAAAAGATTTAATGTTAGCCATTTTAAGTTGCTAATGTTTCACTTATATTCTTAGTGTATAATATTAATCATAAGCTGAAAATTAGTGAATTTCTCAAAAGCAAAACTGAAAATAAGTCAATCAAGTTTATTTATATTAGGGGTGTATCAATACAATAATCTCACAATATAATATACGATATTCTGATCACAATACGGTATGTATCACGATATTTGGCAAACGATATGGTTTGATGCACAGTTACAATTTTCTCAAAGATTTTAGAAGGACAGGCTATATCTATATGATTTTGGCTATATCTGACAGTGGAAAAAAACTAATATCGTAGAATCAATATAATTATACAGCCACAATTTAGCCTCAATATAGCACATTTCAGCAACAAGACAGTACAAAGTGCTTTACATAATGGAAAAGATGTAAATGTCTAGATGAAAAGTTGCATTGCCAGTCAAGGTTTATATATATATATATATATATATATATATATATATATATGCCAAGAACTAACTCTTAAGCCGTGTTTTTATGTTTTGATTTCCTTTTCAATTAGCAAAATGTCCACTAAAATTTAGCTTTGCAAGATACTTTTTGGCCTAAAACTACAAAATTTGTTTAGAGCTGCAGCTACCTACTGATGACACTCCGTTCTTCTGTAATACTTCTTTGTTAACCGACAAAGGAAAAACATAGAAAATGTGGCACAAATGAGGGTACTGCATTTCCATCTTTGTCAGGGTTTGTTGCTGCACATCTCAACGGTGTGCAGAAGCAACAGCAGGTTTGTGCTGTTTACTAAAGTCTTTCACCCAGAGCAGAAGAGACATTTAGAGCTTGCTCCATCCTACATGACTCCAGAAGTCGCATTAGCTCCCTATCAGCATGTACGCCTTCCATATGAGCACAACATACAGTATCATCACTGCGGCGGTGCTTCCGCTTCAAATGATAAACTAACACTCTTTGAGTCTGCTTCATTGGTTTCTGGGAAAGAGGGAGGGGGTGAGTTGGACTTCTGTGTTTTTCTGAACAAACAATACTGGATGCTTTGCCCGGCAGACACCTGCATTTGCATTTATTTGCATTTGCTCAGCACACGATGCTATCAGCATGAATCAAATTCCCCCCAACTGAGGGAAACTGGTGAAAATAAGCTGAGGTATAAAGTTTAATCCAGAGCAGTGGAACACAGATTCTTGATGTGATTCACACTGGCACACTGAAATAATTTACATGTACCTATTTTTGCTGCAGCGGAGGTGACTACACTTCATATGTGGTGTTGTAGTTTTAATGATTAGACTTAAAATAAGTGATATGATCTCATTATGTGAGAATGGACTTGGTGCCTGGTGGCATTATCTGTAATCTTACTTAAAATTATAGACAAGAAAATTATCTATTGCTAAGGCCTTTTTCTAAGTAATAGTAATCCTATTCTATAGCCATGTGTGGCTATAGGATTATGTAAGTGATGATATAATCCTATAGCCACACATAGTAAAGTTGTCACCATGTCCTGACATAGTTAACATTACATAGCACCCTTTGTTAAAATACCAGAAGTATGAACACCATAATTTTTGCCACTGAATTTTACTACACAACTGAACTTCTACCTTGTTTCCAGACACAAAGAACACAAGTCCTTGTCTATATAAGTGAGAAGAAAAACTCTGGTGAAACACTAAAGATCAGTGATGTATTTGTCAAATTGACATATTTGGAGCTTTTCCACTGCATTTTAAAGTGTGCATTGTTTGTTTTTTTTTACAAAAAATTGCACAATTGCAAACAATTGTGCATTTTTGACTGCTCGACAGTAACAAAATGACTGTCGAGCAGTTATTTTGCTCGACAGTGAGGACAAAATGTCCTCACTGTGAGGTGTCCTAATTCAAACAGTTATGAGTTGTTCTCAAAAATACAAGTGAGGGTATAAATCCACATAAATGAAAAGGAGGGTCTCCTTCTTTAGGCCAATTTTCTCGCTTGTGAGCATCCTTCATAAGTCTGGTCATCATGACAACAAGCCTGCACCACCAGCTGCCAATGGGTCACCAGCCAATCACACAACATTGATTATATGTCAACATCTTGCCTCTCATAGCCCACGCTCACAACACACACACACCCACACACACACAATTCATGCCACTCTGTATGTGTGTGGATATGTGTGGCAGAGTCAAAGGTTCAGTCACATGATTAAGATCAGTCCTTTACTCAGATACTTATTATTGGAAGCCAGATATAAAGTGTTCGGTTTGCAATGGCCAAATTCTGATATTGATTCAAGAGGAATCATATTTGAGATTGTTTGTCAGTAGGAGTATTGGAACACAATATGTATGAAAATGACTCATTTACACAGATATGTTTCAGTTTTGTCATTGTCTGGTGAATTAATAACAAAATACAATATAACAATAAAAATATTTTTAAACAGATCAACCTGGCCATACTTTTTTTAGTGCATATTTTTATAAAACAAAAACTCAAAACAGTACTTAAAGAAGTCAACTCAGGATGGTTTTACAGTAAAATATCTTTGTTTCTGTTATTGAAAAACCCCAATTTAAGGATTCAAACATATTTTTTTTACAATTCTTTCTGTGCCCACTGTTGAGAAGTGGTCAATTTTAATGCACTTGTTTATGATAGACATTCTTTAATTCAATTATTCTATCAAAAACCATGTATAAAATCTTTAAAATAATTACATCAATGTTCAATGATGGCACAATGTGGTTGCAACCCCTTGGAGAAAAGGCTTTCTGCTGTAAATAGCCTTTATTTTAAATCATGAAATGTACAATTCAAGAGGAAACACAAAACTAGTCTGCATTAACACATGTTCTGTCTCAGCCATTCAATTTGTAATGCGTGGTGTGTCCCTTTACCAAATTTACTGGGTTTCCTGAAACCCAGTAAGCTGCTCTGTAGCTCCATATTGCCTGTTATCCTTCAACCACAGAAAGTGACTCACCAGCTGTGCAAATCGGAACTGTTGCCTGAAGCATTATATGACAGTGCTTACTTTTAAACACAAAACATTCAGTGTGTCAAAAGTTGAAAGGAGTGGAAAGAGGGGTGCAAGTACAATGTTTGAGCTAAGAGTGGAAATACTGCTGGTATTGATTCACTCACTTCTTTTCTTCAATTTATATTACTGCCAGACTTCCTCCATTTTATTACTACATTCTACTGCTTTCCTACTGCAATGTATTTCATCATTTTCACGTACTACATGTATGTATTACAGAGCATTCAAAGCTTAGTCTTACAGCAATTTTGGGATAGATTTTTATTTAGGGAAATCAGGTTAAGGGGGTCTAAATGTCAAACTTAAATATTTCTCTCTTTTTTTGAGAAAATAATACAACATCTTAAATCTTAAAGTGATACAATTGTGATTTTATTGAAAGGCATTTTACAGACTGTGGGCTGATAATCTGCCTCAGCAAGTTTTGAAACCTGGAACATTAAAGTAATTTAATCCAAATCAGCTAACAAGTCACTGTATGCCAAACATATATATAATGTTAGGCTGCTCTGCATTTTTGGGGTATTTTCAGCCTGTTTTAAAATTCTACCAGTATAAACTGAAGATCCAGTATACAAGAAGATCTTTGAAATTCAAAAAGCCCTTAAAAAGCTCCTGCAGCTTTGTCTTTAGCCAACACTGCAGCTCTTTGGGGATCTTGTGAGTTGGACAAGCTGATTAAGTTGCGTTTTTCTTGGCCAATGGAGTGCAGCGGCAGACAATTAGGACGAGGATGTGTCGCTTGCTGTGGTTGTTATTTCCCAGGCCCAGAATGACCTCCGGGAAAGACTTGTAGAGGAAGGAGGGGATGTTTGAAGATATAGCTTTCCCAGCATTGCTGCTCATCACAGCGCGTTTGATCTATTGCCCGCCACCGCTCTTTTTTCCCCCCACCCTTGCTCTGTCATACCTCAGCTGGTTGAGTGCCACCAGCCACCCATATATTAACCAGCAACACCCAGAATGTGATTCACAGAGGTAAAAATAACCATGCCTCTGCACTTCCTTCGACCCTTTTCCATCCTTCCATCTGTGTCGCCACACGTCCCCCTTTCCTCTCTGTCACCCCGCCACCTGCTTCTGGGCAAATCACTCGTATCCATACACCTGCACTTTGAGGCTTACTGCTGCTAAATGAACGCCAAAAGGCACATGGTGTTTCCTAGTACACAACTGTGGGGAAATGTAATGCTCATTAATGTAAAAAGAAAAAATATATATCATTTTACCAGAATTTGAAGGTTTTCCCCACTTGAAGTTGAGCATCCAGCTGCTAAATCTCATTACAAATTATGAAATGCCAGGGCTTATTCTCAAAATGTCACAGAGAGGCAAAATATGCCAATCCTAATTAGCAATTTCTTTATTCCTTCACAAAATGCCTTCGACTAACATGAAATGATTAATCCATCTATTAAATATTGTTAAAATGCTAATTATTTTTATTATGTCGCTGTTTAGCTTAAACATGGGTTCTTACTCATTTGACACAATTTGCAAAAAGACTATAACAAGGAGGCTTGTTTATATAAACTGACTTTCATTTGTAAAATGTTCTTTAGTTAATATTAGAAAATACTTTGGTATTGATGTTTGTGATGCTTTCCTTATCATATGGTTTTATAAATTTGTAAGTTGGCTCTTCAAAAACTGTCCTCTCTAAATCACAGAAAAAACATTTCAGTGAAAAGAATAAAAATTTGATTGACATGTCCGGACCCGACTCGGGTTTGTGGCACATCTTTGTAGATGTTTTTGCAGGAGAAACCAATTTTCTAGCTACTGTATGTTCCTAAGGCAAAAATAGTATAAGCAATAAATAAGTAAACATAAAAAAGGTGCAACTCCACTCAGAACTCTAAGTTGTCAGTCAAGACATCATTTTTCACCTTATTGTGCCTGATGAATCAAAAGGTATGCCTCTGCAGCCGGACACTGTAATATCAAAAAGAGATAGCTACTGGAAAAAAAAATCACAGTTAGCTACACATTTTGTATCTTTTGTTGCTCCTAAACTGCCTGAAAAGCCTAATTTATAGTGCAGGCATTTCTTCCAGGACTCAACAACAAGACTATGAAATATATTTGCATATTGCCTGCCTGGTAGCTAGTTTGGCACACCCTCCAAAGAACAAGAAGCGACTGCATCAAACTCTGACCAATCAGAGAGGATAGGTTAAGGTTTGCTTATTAACAAACAAAAGTTGAAAGTTTTCAATTGTAATCGGCAAAAATGGGCAGACAAAGCAGACTGTTGATCTGTTGTCTAGTTTGCATTTCCGAGGTGTGAAGAGTTTCAGAAAGCGTTATCATATACAATCATGTTCAGTAATTAAGATCATGAGGTTCATCTGTCAGATTAAAATAACATTCAGGCAGGTGAAAACTCCACTTTTTGTAATAAAAACTGATGTCATATTCTGATCTTAAATGTGGTCTTTAAGATTTTTCTGTCAGATTTCTCACTGAAAAATTCTGACAATTACAAGAAATAAAGAATTTCAGACCCCAGCCTTTGTGTAATAATCAATAAATAGTCGGCTTTATTTATTAAATCAAATTACTGACAAAGACATTTTTCAAGTTTATTCCACTTCACTGAATAGGTTCATACTTTCCTGAACATGGCTTATAACAACAAGCAAGGACAGCATGTGTGTATCTTCTATTATGAAAGGCGATCCAACGTTTTAGATTTAAAAAAAAAAAAGTTATTTTGTTCGTTGAGAGAATTTTTTTCTCTCCAC
Organism: Poeciliopsis prolifica; assembly: GCF_027474105.1. Classification (NCBI taxonomy): domain Eukaryota; kingdom Metazoa; phylum Chordata; class Actinopteri; order Cyprinodontiformes; family Poeciliidae; genus Poeciliopsis; species Poeciliopsis prolifica. Next base: position 204,195 of record NW_026562462.1, on the reverse strand, counting down.
CTCCAGACATTCAGTACAGACACCCGATCAGAAATTAGGTTAAAAAATCATGACCTCAAGAAACAGATATGTTAAAAGCAAAACTACCTGTCAAACAGATTCAATGATCATTTAAGAATTAATGTTTATCATGACACCCGCTATTGATAAAAATAATTTATCAAATGTCATGTCAACGGCCTCGCTGACAGAACACAAGTCCACAGGAGTCGTCCGATTTTAAATTACATTTTTGAAACAGACAATCTGTATTTTTCTCCAACCTGAAAAGGTTCTGGAAAAATTCAGACGTGGCAGTCTGCTCACTACTGGCAGCAAACCACAGAATGTACACAGCTCTGCGGGGTCTGAAAAGCAGCAGCCTGCCTGTTCAGGCTCGTAGCTATTTCCACTGACAGGCTACCTGGAATTCTGCGAGGGAATTTACTAAAATAAATAAACTCCTGCCCCTATTCGACCTCACAGCCATGTCCTGGGGTGAGGAAGAGGAGTCATGGTAAACATTCACCTCAGTGGGGACACAGCCATTGATTTCTGAGTGCCTCCGCAGCCTCTTCCCTCATTGAGATGAACGCCTCCACCAAGGCCACCAGTGATAACAGAGGACAGTATGGGAAATCAGGCCACAATTAAAAGGGCAGAGAAGCCCCAAGCAGATGGCAACAAGGAGATGAGAAAGGAGGGAAGGAAGGGGAGGAAGAACACAGAAAAGTAAACCATGAAAATGATGGGAGATAAAGACGAATGATTTAAAGGTGGACTGAGATTGAAGCCTAAAAGAGTAGAAGATGAAAGTAAAAACTAAAAAGAACAAATTTTTACAGGAAAAATAGGGGTGGAAGTGGTCAAAAAGTGGAAAGAGGATTTGTGAAATAAAGAATTGAAGTGAAAAGAGAAAAAAACGAGGAGAAAATCAAAGAACACGGAAAATCGAGAGAGCAAATGGATAATTGGTAAAAAAATGGTGGTGGGTAGATAAGGAAGAAGCAGAAATAACAGAACAAAACAACCGAGGAGAGAGAAGACAGACAGAGAGAAATTAGAGGGAAATGGAGACGAAGAATAGAGATGAGATAAGGAAAGGCAATAGAACAGGGGAGAGAAAATGAGGAGTCGGTGAAAAGCACAGAGAAGTTGGCATTTCAGCTTTTGACATGTAGAACTCAACAGGAATCAACTCTGATGACTCTTAATTTGATGTAATAATAAAGAAATAGAAATGTTCCTTTTCTTTCTTTCTACTAAATAAGAAAAAAAGAGAAAAAAAAACTGAATTTAGAAGCACAGAGTCTCCATGGAGATTCTTTATCTACAGAAAATCCTGTCATTTTGTTGACTGCTCTTGTTCAAAAACATGAAAAACATCATTTAAAAAAGTTAAGATCATTTTAGTAAACTACAATAGTATTTTTAAACTGATTTGGACTATTAGGTCCATTGTCATTGCAAAGTACTAACACATTGGTAGACATTTGAGAAAAACTCAAAATATCAGACTTTCTTTGCTAAAAAGAAAAATCCCTCAAAATCTCAAATATCTTCTTTAAATAAAGTCAAATTTTTCCTTAAATTGTACATTTTTAGGTTTCTAATTCTAATATGCCTACATTGAATCTAAAACCTGCCTGAAAAATTGAAAAAAGCAAACAACTATTCACCTCCAAAATCCAGCCTGTGCATGGTAAATGCACTTCCTGAGTTAAGCTTTGTCCAGCTAGAGCAAATTAGCTAAGCTTACATTAACCTTTAAGTGCATTATTATTACTGAAACAGACAAAAAGAAGAAAGATATCAGAGTACCATCAGTGGTACTTTTATCAATTTCAGAAATATGGCTTAATTTTAAGATTCTTTCAAAGGTATTACTATGATTTAACAATGAAAGTTACAATTTAACAATGAAAGTTACAATTTACAATTTTACAAAGTTTACAAAGTTACAATTTTAAAATTCATTCAATGAATTAAGTGATTACACCATTTAACTCCTTTTTGCGATAAAATAGTATTTGATAACAGGTCAAGAGTGTCATTATCTTTCCATGATGTTATTTTGAAATGACAAGCATGCACCGTCAGGGATTCTAGTAGACAGTCCAAGATGTCACTCCATTCTGACAAGAGGAACAGATGCTGACAGAAAAAAAAATCCTGAAAATATTATTCTTTCACATTCTCCAGTATGCTCAAGTCCACCTCTCCTGGTAAATCTGTGACCCCCCACTGACATGACTGATGTTTTCCACATTATGTCACCTCTAATTGGCCATTACAGCAACTGGTTCCCAAGGTCCAAATACAGTTTAGGCTGAACTTTTAGCCTTACTGATTAGTTAACATTAACCTTGTCACAGGAATTGGAACATGGACCTTTTTCTTTTTCCGTCAGGTTTCTGTGTAATATTGACTTAACATGGGAAGCATGTGATGGAGCGTAAACCTTTCTGTTTGAGCACTGCCGCAAAACCTCTGCAGAATTAGAAAAGGTGAGACAAATGTGGTGAATCCAAATTAGATTTATGTTCACAAGTACTGCAGAGCAGATCATTATTATTTTGACTTCTTGTTACAATAATAGCTTTATTTAAATTTCACTCCCACAGTAGAGTAGGAATACTTTCCAATATAAATCACAGTGATCCAATCAAAGGTCAGCAGCTTCATGTAAAGGCGTAAATGTATGAGCACGAGCATTAAGATGCAGTTGCTTATCATTGTCATCTTCGTAATAAGATCTTTGGCAAAGTTCTGCTAGATTTCAGAGTCTGACGGTTAACAACATCTATTTATTTTGCACTATACTGTCAGTTGTGTTTCTCTAAGTAAAGCATCAGTGGCATCAGTAAGTGGACTTGCAGCCTTACATTTATTTTAATAAAGGTTATGACTTGCATAGGATGCGAGTCAAAAGATTAAATTACTCAGGATGTATTACGTTAGTGTTACAGCCCCTGGCCTCTTAGGGCTGTGCAGGTTTTCTGTGCTATACAGGTTCATCAGGAGATGACATGTCATCTCCTGATTGGCCGCCTGGAAGCCGCAGGAGCTACACCCCCACTGGATCAGCAGAGAACTGCAAGCCAATCAGATGTTAATGAGACTCACCTGTTCCTATAAAAGGCTCCTGAAACATTCCTTCAGTGGGACAGCTTGTAAGAGGAGGTTTTGCTCTGCTGTTCCCCACCTTTGTTTGTAATTGCTTTTGGCAATTGTGGAAACATTTTGTGGTTTGCTCTGCTAAAGCAGTTTGCCTTGTTTGGGTTGTCTTCACAAGCTAGAAGCTAGTGTTTGGGAGGCTTGCTGCTCCCTTTGTGTGTGTTTATTTTTATTTTCCCTTTTATTTGAGTTACTTTAGACTGACTTGTCTGGGCATCTTGTAATTTACTTTACACTTAACCATTCTTAAAGTTGTCAGCCCTTTTCCTTCGTTTTAATTGGGTTAAGTTGTATTGTATCTTGTTTTTGTGAAAACTTTGTTTTTTTTGTAATAAATCACTTTTTTTATTATCCCTTATTTTCTCTGGACATTTTTATGTTACCGCCCTGAACCCTAGACCTTAGGGGTGTAAAGGTTAGGTTCAAACAGGGCACTTATCCATCCACTCATCAGCTCTGGAATATGGAATTAGGCATCAATTTACAGAAAAAGTTTTAAAAAGTAAGAATACATAAATTCAAAATAAAAATGATAAATCACAAATACATGAACACATTTTTACACAATAAAAGAATTATGCAAGAAAAGATTTGATGCTTCAAAATAAATGTCTGCAAATAATTGCCTTTATTAAAGGCAGTTCATTGGGTTTATGTTAAAATAAATACATTATTTTCAGTTTCTTAAAAAAAAAAACTGTTCAAGTGAAAGTGTTCAAACAGATGTGAAGAGGTTACAGCCTTAATTAAATTGCTTCTTGTGTTTGCTCGGTACCCAAACTGCTGTTTGCTGCCTGTTTATTTTCATGTCAATAACACTGAGGGGACTGAACACAAACAGCAACAACCTGTCTCTGAATACACTCTATTAACTTGGAGCAGAGCTGTGACTCAGAGCGGCTGATTTGCAATTTACCAGTTGCTGGGGGCCAGCGGTGGCTACATTCATTAACACCAACACTAACACATGCTGCAGCAAAACACACAAAATAGGCTTCTCCGGCAGCCTAGCAACAATGCACCTGATTGGGATAATTACACGCCATTATATTTTGTGTTAAGACTACAAGTTCTGAATTAATGAACTGAAGTGTTTTCTTTTGCCTTTGAAAATTAACCATCAAAAACTTTGGAGAAACAGACAAAACGTCTTAGCAACCTCTTCTGGCAGGATCTTAGACATGCCAGGGGATTTTACAAAAAGACACTTTCGACCAGCAGGGAAAGAAAGATAAGTTAAATTATGGAATAAAGGTGCAAACCATGTTCTTGATTTCCTTGTAGTCCTCTTAAAACTTTGTTTCCTTCCACTTCCCACTCTGACGTCAGACTGTAAGCCACTCTTGTTTTGCAGCAAGAATATCCATCAAACATCCAGTTTGAACAACAAGATACAAAAGAAGCAAAGTAATTTTACTAAACTATAATTCAGTATGTGTGAGTTTCTTGAATTGACTGCACAGCGAGCTACTCAACTCCTGAAAAGGTTACTTGAAAAGCTCTGCTGATGTACAACTTGATGCGAGATTTGAAAATAGTTTTTTAAATAATCCGTATCTGAGAGTTAATTTATTGGAACCTTTTTAAATCAAGTGTCATCACAGCACCTGCACCCTCTCAACCAAAAAAGCCTCCTTGTGAGTTTAGGTGAATTTAAAGCCTGCCAGAGCTTAATGAGCCATATTGGAAACTTGGCTAAAAAACAAATCCAGCTGTGTTGAAACTACGGATATCTAAAGCAAAGCAGCTTAGATGTGTTGATTAAAAAAAGGAACAGAAAATTAACTTGTCTTTTACAGTACAGGGTATTCTGGTCCTATTAGATTTCTGAAGTTAACCACATAATCATAAAAGTATTTAACTATGAATCTTGCTAGCCTTTGCCTGATGGCTTGGTATTAGCCAGGCTTTGACATCAAGTTTTCTTACCAGACCAAGCTCTCTGGAACAAAGTAGATTTCATGTGGTTTAAATGTTTGTAATGTAAAATATTTAAAACAATTAGCGCACTCAAGATAAAAAAAATAAAACTAATTCTGTATAATGCTGGATCTCACTATTTGAATTTGATGTAAAACATAGATTTCCAAAGGAAGTTGTAAGGATTTCTGTTTGCCTACAATACTGAAATGACTTTCAGAATAATTCTCATATCGGTTATATTGCTGTTAAAAATTACTGGAACCCTTGCATTGCAGTAGCAAAACCTAAACGTTTTAGTTTTAATAAATTTATGCAGCAGTGCAAAATCCCACATATGTACTTTATATTTTAAAGAACTATTGGTACATCACTCTTTTTTTATTTTTGTTGCATTTATTGAATGTTGTCAATTTCAATTTTTAAACTGTTTCATAAAGTAAAAATGTTCATTTGATGCAGATATGTCTCTTAGCCACTCATCAAAGTGGAGTTGGCAAGAGTATTCACTATATGAGGTCTCTGCAGAAAAGTGTCTGCAACTCAGATTATTGTGGTCTTGTTGCCTGAGCATGGGGACAGGCTCAGTAATAGTCCCACTCAGAGTGGGATCACTAAATACAAAGCAGATAAAGAATATTAGGGGCCAGAAAATTAGCAAAAGGACAAAACAACAACAAGCAAATCTAATTTTGAAGAAATTTATTGATTCACCATTCTGGACACTTCATCTCTTAGGGACAACAAAGACACAACATAATATTTGGCTAAAATATATACCTTTTCCTTTTCATTTGGTTTTCTTCTCCTCTGTTGGTCAGAGTATAAAACAGAGCATTTGTTCCCCCTGAAAGCCTGGTCAGAACTGAATATCTCTGAGTGGAGAGGGCTTGTTCTCCTGAGCTGAAAATAGTACAAATATGAGTGTGTACTTATCCGCAAGGTCCAAGAGGCTCACGTACATGGACCAGAGAGGTATGTAAGCCCTTATAGTAGATACATACTGATTCTCACAAGTCAGGAAAAGACTAGAAAAAAGGTGCAAGCCTAAATCTGTCCATATCTTGACTCAGAGCTTTTCAAACTTAAAAGTTTAGATAAACAAGGCTGTGGGAGAATTCAAGTTATCTAACCATGATAAGAAGGAAAAAGGTAAAAGAAACGTCCATAGATTACTGTGCTAGAACAAAACAATGTCCTACTGCAGTAAACAACATATATTAAAAGTTATTTTTTTTTTTTGCACAGCTAATATGTCAAAGCTGCAGTATATCTTTTACTACAGTAAGAAAATAACATTAAAAGCCATCTGCTGGATAAATAAATATCTTCTTGTTTTCTCATGCTCATTGTGATGCTTTTGGAGGAGAGGATAATGTGATGGAGGAAGCAGTCTGCAAGAGCTGCACACAAAGCCATCGGCTTTTTAGACAATGTTTACCAAGTGGACCGAATTGTTTAAAATAATGTAATCAATATACTGTAGTTTGTTTTCATTTTAGCTGAAGATTGAAATCCAATAATATGTAAGACAATAACGTTTTAAATACAATCAAGACAAATAGGATCCAAGTGATTTTAAAGTGAACATTTGCAACTAAATGAGTACATGTTGCCAGTAAGTTGTCAACATGCTCAAAAAAATACAGGATTTATGAAAACTAGAAATTCTTTACTTTAAAGGGCTTCATTTTTATTTATTTCTTGCACGTTTTGTTTCATCTCATGCAGAAGCAACAGTAGAAATCATGAACATGTCAAATGAAACCACACCTACATGCTCCTGCTGAGCAACGGCAGGGACGTCCTTGCTGCACGATTGACAAATTACAAAGAGACTAAGATCTTAAATAATGTTTCGGTGAGGAGCAGCAGTTTTCAGCTTCCAACTGCTCTCATATAGGTTAACATTAAGAAAAACAGAAAGAGGTGTGCTGGACACTGTTTCTTGTCGTTCTCCTGGAAACCACTGATAGTACTAATGTAGTAATGGAGCCTAATGTCATAAGCAATCAATATGTATTAAAATGTCTCTATGAATGTGAGGGAAATGTAATACATGTCTAATGTGCTGAAACAAATTGGCATATCATTTTCATTTCCTAATGATGTTATTACATTAAGAAGCAATTCATTAGTCTAAATAAGCTTTTTATGATTTTTTTAAACCAATCTTTGTGGACAGGTTTTTTCTATTATATTATTCATGATGAGGCCAAGCATAATACATTTTGTTAATATTATGTTTGTGCAATGTAATGTACAATTATATTTAAAAAACAAACAATAAAAAAAACAACTTCTCATAGCATTCTGAAGAAATTGTCCTCACTAGACACAGAAAATATAAAAATGGGCTATGAACAAACAGCACATTAAAATGTTCTATTCATCATTTCAAGTAACCAATCAACTGAGTATGAGCCTCAAAAGACCCATTTACTATCCTGGAGTATTTCAAAAAGTGTTAAAATAATAGTGAGAAAATACTTCAGCTTTAAACTTTGAGGAACAATTGTTGCTAATATTCCTTTCATGCACATTGCATTTCGGCAGCGTGAGGTTTCCAGAACCTCCACGGCCATTCAAACATCCCTGATTAGCAGCAAATATTGAAAACCTCCATTACTAAAATAAATTGTAATCCTACTCCTTCCTTAGTCTTATTAGTTGTTCCTGCTCTTTCACTGGCCATACTGCAATAGTGCTACAAACACTATAGCTGCTCCATCAGAATGCATCTTTCTAGACTTAGACCATTAGGTTGATCTTAAAACCAGTATGTTTATCAACATATCTGCAGCATTCAAGGATGTTTAATCAAGCTTCAGTGGATGATTGAATCCCAAATTCTATATGACAAAAATCCACACAAAGGAATACAAACCCATGTCCAATCACTTATACCAAAGAAAACGTTCAGCTGCTTAGGCCTCACACACATCTAACATTCATATTTCTATGTGCCTGGATGACAACTTGTGGAATTATGACCGTTTGTAGTTGTACAATTGGCAGCTAATCCGTCCAGATTCAGTGGTGAAACAAACCTGCAATGCCCCACTGAACATCAAAAAGGAGATTACTAAATTACATTTTTTGTTTTCCTTGTTTAATTTTTAAGCAGTCTTAATCCCAAGATTTGTTTGGTTGTTTGTATTTTGTTTTTTAGCTATTAATATGTGTACTGTACACTTGTCTGCCTTTGGACCTGGGCTTCCTCAAAATATAGATTTTATCTTAAGGGACTTCCTGGCAATATAATGGTTAAATAAAACAACAAACTAGCAGGTGTATAATGTTTGTGTGGTTGTGCCAAAATGTGTTTGTTTTTCACGTTTAAATATGTTAAATTATCATTAGAGCAAATGCAGAAAGTTTTCCTCTGGGAAAACTTTCATTTTCCCATAGGAAAATGAAAGTTAAATCTCAATAACATAAAGCAACTGTGTCAAAATCACCTAAGCATTAAATCTTGTGATTAAAGTATTAATAGTATTTTGGAAAAAGAAGAGATGTTTTAAAAAGCGCTGATTTGGCGCCATATGTTGTGGATAATTATCTTGTTGACAAAACCAATGCCAAGTATTTTTAGTTAATTTTTGGAGTTCAACAAATTTTCATTTTAAATGTCCTGATGCCATAAATTTTAGCAAAGCTTCCAGGAGCTTTGGAAGAGAAGAGGGCCCACACATTATCTGCATTATTTTAAAAATATTGAGCCACTGTTTCATACCAAACATTAACTGGAGTGTTTGCTCCTCAGTTCAAACCTATTCGCGGCTGACCAAATCACATGGTTCAGGTTGAATTTCACAAATATGGTGTTTCTATCTTTGTGACGGTAGGGCACAGGTGACTTCTTTTTGGCCTCAGTCAAAAACAACTAGTTAGCTGACATGTAGATCATGTTTAGTTATCTGCTTAGACTCAGTACCCACAAAATTATTACCCCAATGTTACAAAAAAATACTCAACATAGCTTTTTTTTACCTAATCTTCCTACTTATTGAGAGTCAGAAGCTGAATTATTTTAACACAAATCACAAACAATGGTGCTGAAATAAAATATAAATGTAATGTTTGAGATTCAGAAATTAGCCCAACACACTAACCCATGTGTGACATTTTTATGGTTTTTCTACTGTGAATAGCTGTAGAAAAAGCTACTGGGACTACTGGGGTTTTGCAGCAGACCTTAACACTTGGTGTGTCACTAAAATTCATAACTAGAAAGTATGCTGTGTTAGTGCTATATTTAAGACCAAAGAACAAAATTTATGACTCTTCATGTCACGCCAACAATGTACACTTTCAGAAAAATTCTAAAGAGGCCCTGAGGAGCGAAATAAAGAACGTAGTTGTGTACATGTGCTCTACTAAAACTCTGTGCCCTGCTCATTAGCCAACTGTGCCCTAGAAAATACCCAAATCCCAGAGGAAAGTGAAAACACCACCTGGTGTTTGTTTTTGTGATGCAACGCTGGAGAGATAGCTGACCCTGTCCAAGTGATTCCTCTTTGTTTCGCTGCTGTTTTGCTATAACTGTGGGTTGCATATTTTAACCTCAAGCAGAGCTGAGTAATTGTCATACAGTTGGGAGCAGAGACATAATGGTTCCCGAGGTCTGATCTGTAGCCTCAACATCTATGGATATTCAGCTATATTCAAATAATTTCAGCCCATTTTTCTAGTTACAACTCACTGTTCCACAAGAAACTGTATCTGAAGCATTAAAAAATAGCTTTCATAGGTTTATATTGTACTGTTCTACTGTGAGAAGAAAGAGAAAAAAGATTTTTTTTATTTAACACATAAGAATCTGAAAAGGTGTATTTGGCCTTCGTACCCTTAAAAGAAAATCAAGAACAATCAACAACCTTCCGAATTTGCCTAATTTATGAACAGATTCAAACTGTGTGAAAAGTCAAACACAGCTGTTATCTGAAGGACCCAGATGGGTTTTGGAGTAGATTAATGAGCAACGAGCTTCATGAAGAACATGGCACAGAGATCGGGAATAAAGTTAGGGGTTAGTGTGAAGCAGATTTAGGTGATAAAATTATAATTTACACAGACTAGAATTTATTCCATCAACTAAATGCAAAGAATATAATCCAATTTTGATCAGGTTGCATTTAATCCCCCTTGATATTTCAAACAAATTTCAATTTAATGGTATAAAAGTTTATTAGTTACTGTCATTCCAAAGTGGGATTTATTTAAATTTGCTTGCAAAGCATTTGTAAGATCATTTTAGTCAACTATATTAATACTGATTAGCTGCACTCCACAAACTTTTAAGTATAATGGCGTAAAAAAAGCAATTCTTGACAGAAAGCCAAAAGTTCTATTTGCAGTTTGCTAAAAGCCATTTGGGGGACACATAAAACATGGCTGACCCAATCTGGCCTTTTTGTCTTAAATCAAAATGCTGTGCATGGTTGAAAACTAACAAACATTAGTGGTGGCAGCACAACAGTTTTCTTTGGTAGTCACAGAGAAGGAGGTGTCAGTGTGGGAGCTCAATACTGGGCAATCCTGGTAAGAAACGTGTAGAGGCTGGAAAACAGTTGAGACATAATAGAACTACTTTGCAAAGGGCAAAAAATAAAATAGTATCGGTGCAAAGCTAAAAGGTTGTGCAGTTTGTTTGTTTTTTTTATGTGACAGCATCATTTTCTCTTTGCTTGCAAGATTAAATCATCATAAAATATACTTATATTTGGGTTTGTAATCTGAAAGAAAAAAAATTAAGAAGTTGTTTTAGCAACACACTGAAACTTACTGTCCAAACATACAGCAGAACTGGTTTTCTGTGTATCAAACTTAAGATTGCCTGAAATGTTAACAAGAACATTGCTGGATTAGTTTTACTTTTGCACCACATTACAAACATATACAGTAAGAAGATGAAAATATTGATGTTTTACTGCAAGCATGAGGACTGACTTTCAAACACGTTTTTGGTGGTCCTCCAAACATAACTCATAACACTTTTCAATCGTTTAAAGTCAGAAGCTGGCTCATTAAATTCTGTAATGTTCATACCTGAGTTGAGTAAGGTCAGATAAAGATTTCTTTCTACCAGATCAACACTGTAATCTGGGCAACTTTCCATATATTGAGCTGTCGTTCTTTCAGCTTACATTTTGAAATCTCTTCTTCTCCATCTTCCTTCACACCTGAGGCAAACTTAAGACGCAGGATCAATAAGATCAGGGCCACTGGGAGTTACCAGCGATTTCATGGTAAGGTTACGGCAGGCATATTTTGTGAAGGAATGCCTCTCCAATACATATAGCATGCATAGGCTGTTGCCTATAGGTTGATAATGCTGATGCACTAATGTTCATAGCAGGCAGTGGCAGAGTTTGATAGATGCTGCTATCATAGAGTGGTGATGGTGTATCTGTAGAAATAGATATGACATACAGAGAAAATACCCCAGAACAGATAAATCAAACAGGCAAACATCTTCCACCAGTCAGAGAGTTGTTCATTAATGTTTCTGCCAGTCGAAGTGAAAAATGTATTGAGTTGAGTTATTATTCATTCCAGAAAGATCACTTCATTGTTTTCAGTAACTGATTCATTGCACATCCTGCACCATGGTATCTCAATGAGCCGGTCCAACACAGAATTGTAGTGTCCAGGAGCTGATGCCATTTTACTGGAATAAATGTGCAGAAGATGGAAAATACAAAAGTGGAATTAAAAGAACTATGGTCCTCTGGGACTTTCAGAGCTATGCTCACAAAGAGGTAAACGCTAACAAGCAGAACAACATGGAAACTCAACAAACTACAGTAAAAGCCAATAAGGATAAAGAGGAAAGCTGAAGTGATAGAAATCTGTTATTTCCTTATAAAAGAAAATGACTGATAAAGCTGGAAGTAGAGAAAAGTGAAGCATGAAACATTTTCTGAAATGCTCTTTATGCGAGTTATTTGATGACAGCCATAACGTTACTGCTAGCATCTTCACATTTTATAGATTTTTTTATAGCTAGTCATATAGTGGAGAAAAAGACAGAAGGAAATCTTTAATCACAAATGTCATAGGTGTTCATTAAAAACTATTATTTAAAGTTTGTATTACATTTTTATATATTCTTTGTATTGATGTCTCACATTGAATCCAAGTTAAGTTAAACACAAATTTTAACAAAGCTGCTTGAGACCTTAACAGAAGGTAGCTTCTGCAGATTACAGAAACAACTTTGCAGAAGTATAACCAAATTAGTGAACCACTATTCACACCATCTATGATGATTTCTTTTATCTTTATTCCAGATAATAATACCATTTTACCACAGTTTTATTTGATCCTTGTTAAAAGAGACTATGGCATTTATAAGCTGACGTCTTCACTTTTTTTCATTTTACTGCATTCTATATTTAGAATATCAGGATCTTTTCTGACACAAAACCTTCAGGCAGACGCATGGCTCGTAAAATGCCCCCCATTCATCAACAAGCACAGAGGGATTTACAGCACCTTCCTGCAGTTCTACTTCTTCAGCCCGACTGAACCGATCACTCAACATACATCTTCCTCCAACACTTGTCAACAAATGGTGTGTGATTAAGATTGCACAGTTCATTGGATGTATAAACTTCAGCTCTCTACAGGACATCTGCCGTAGGCGCATGGAAATAAAAAATAAACTGTGCAAAACAAACTGGCCTAGTTACACTTCAATCATCTGGCAGAGACGAGGAGAGACGAGACAAAAAAAAAAACTACATTTTAAAAAGCCGTCCGATTGTGAATTTTCATCAAACCTATTTACTGATTTGAATATTTATCTGCAAGATAAGCAATACCTATTGTTTGCATGTGAAAGAAAACAAGGTCAAAAGGTTAGAGAGTGGAGAGGTATGTATCTACAGTAATAGTATGTTTATTGTTTGGTCTGGGGATATGTTTTTGGATATTCATAGTGATATGGATGGCTTTTGGTGACAGATGATGGTGGATGGTTTGCTTTGTGTGGTGGATGTGTTGTTGTCTTTTTAGGAGTTTGGGTACAAGGTTCTGTTTTTGACATATTAGAAATTCCAATAAATCATTTGTTATCTGTGATATTACTTCTCTCTCAGTAATTCACAACCATCACCTCACATTCTCTGTATTTAGCATCTGTACTGTGGAAACTGTTCTCCTCAGTTTTATGTTTAATGCAATATATATTAAACATTTATTTCATTTGAAATGCTGTGTCTGTGGAGCAAAGTAGAAATGTTTCAATGCATTTATGACAACAAACTCTGACCTCTTGATTACAGTCAAATCAGATTTTCAGGAGTCTCAATGAATAATTCAACCATGCTTCCACTATAGACACAATTCCTTGTAAGCAAAAAAAATGACCTTTTTTAAGGTTGACTATAAATCAACATCTGCTCTGAATTGGATCTTTTTTTCTGTGTTTTGGCACAGAAGATGACCCTTTGTAATTATCAACGCAGGAGCAATAAATGTAAGGTAATAACTTAATAATAATTTAAATCTTTCCAGGTTGACCTCCATCACTCAGCACAGCAAAAAAGTTTGCTTTTTTAAAATCTTATTATTCACTCTGTCAAGAACCAATCAAAAGCTTTCTGAAGGCTTATAATGTAACCTTGGGATTCACACCCAGACACAATTAAACAGAAACTGAATAAATGTGGAAGAGGAGAACATCAACACAAGTGTTAGGACAAAACACCACCATCCATGGACAAGCCGCAAATGTAACCCTGAAATGGGTAACGGAAATCAATATGTTGCATATTATTTGATGCAATTTTAATGAATCAGTGTAAAATTGGATGAGTATATGCAATATACACAGAATATAGACAAGGAATTAATGAGGAAGAGGTGGATGGACAACTGTGCATGAGCTAATGTTGAGGCGTTCTCGTTATCACATTAATCTTTAGTCTGCGTCTGCAGATTCTCCATCAGATCAGAAGTCAGGACTCCGGCCGCTTCAAATCAGAAATAGTACTTCCAGTCAGAAGAAGCGTATTGGTGAAATTAAGAGTATTTTCAGTCTGCCTGTTTCAGCCAATACTATCAAGAGCTTCAGCAAATATTTGATTTACTTATAATGAGCTTATGCACCCAATGACTGACTGCACACCTCTCTGTGATTCCCACATAGGGTCAGCTAACCTAATTAGTAGAATGATGTTACAGAAAATAGTTTATAGTATTCAAAGTCACCTTTCCTTGGATCAAATGTAGCTCCAAAGACAGAATTAAAAGCACGTTCACAAGTACTATTTGGCAAGAAAATTATTTTCCAACTACAAAGATTAATGCAATTCAAGTATTTTCAAACAGAATATAAAGAAATGTTATTACGTAGGTTACTAACAGAACGTCTTTGCTGAATAGTAACCTAGATAAACAGTAGTAATGATGTAATGAGCGCTTCCTGATGATTAATACCCTCTAAGTAGCAGTTTGATCCTTCTTGTCTTGTTTATCTCAGCTGTTACAGCAGCTCAGCTTCTGCAATGAATATTACTAGGGAAACATGAGGGCAATTTCTTAACAAGAGCACTTTTTGGTTGACTTTTTCAGAGTCTGTAATCCAACACAGCAGAAGTTAATCCTTCCTTACGTCCTTTGATTTAAATCTGTTGTTTCTTCTGATTTCACAGCGAGAACTCTCATCAAAACTACAATTCTGTCTGCTAAAGCCATCCACTTCCATTCTCAGGCATTAACAGTAAATTGGGGTGATTTTCCTTCATTGCAGCAGGGCAGGATATCAATATGGCTTCCTCAATTATCAATGCAATGCAGCACACAGCCCAGACAGAGTCGGTGGGGCTCGACTCCCTTCAGACCTCCATCTACCAAGTTCTCTCCACCGGCAGTATGAGCAGGAACGAAAGTAGAAAATATGATGGAGGATCCATAATCGTTATCTTTCTCCACCATTCCTTACTACAGGTAATACGTCCCCCGAGACAGAGGCTCTTTAGGGCCGCAACTGATTGCAGAGTCTAATCGAGTCAAGATGGATGTGGCTAACTTTGAAAGCAGAGACATTCCAATTCAAAGTGTCTCCGTCATTGTGAGTTTAATAGCTTATGGGTAACATTTAGCCACGACAACACAAATGTCCGCATTTCAAGCAGATTGGGTTTAAATATTTTACTTGTGGAGTTTTGACTGTTTAAAAGACAAAGTGCAAAAATGTCTGCAGCGGTTAGCGAAATAAGATGAGATACCTTCAGGAGAACATTTGAAAATATCAAAGAATTCAAGAAAACACTAAATCAAGAAGTTTTAATTTTTATCTAAGCTAATTTAAACATTTAAAGTAATTTATACTGAAATATGTTAAGTGTAAATGTGTTCATCAAAAAGTTAAGCCAATGGAAATACTGTTCCCTTTCAAATTGTGACCAGTTAGTAAGGAAAATGCATTTGAGGGCGGAGGAGGACAGGTACAAATGAGGATTGTCATCATTGATAACCTTGCGATCATCTGGTTCTGCAAAATGAAGCCATCATAAGTTGGGCATGTGGTCAAAGGACGTCCACTTTTATGTTTTTTTGTGGCCATTTCAGTTTTGCTTTATCTCAGACACTTGCTGATGACACTGAGCAGCCACTAAGCTCTGCGGCCACTTCCATCTCGCAGTGGTCTCGTGATTTTAAAATGTGAACAGCAGGATGATAGGGAATGTTTGATAACCAATTCTGATTGAACCAGAAAATTGATTGGCCAAATCATGGATTAATCACCTGTAGTAATTTTTTTCCACAAAGTTTCTTATTACCAATATTCAAGTTGTGTAAAAGTACTGAACCACTGAAGAACTGGACATCTGCGTTTAAAAGTTTAGAGATCACATCAACCTCATGTACAAATCTTGTGCATTTTAGGAGAATCTGAATGTCCCTAACTTTTTGTGAGTCCTGCATGTAGCTGCATAAGTTTTGCATTTTCAGTAAAAAGCAGAATATTTGCTAAATAATTTAATATGGTCTTCACTCATCTACACAGCTTTTACTGGAACTCATATTATCATTTAGCTCCTTACGATTACTTCAAATCAGAATTCTCAAACAAAAGTAATACTCACATTCCCTATAGCTCTGCAGATACGCTCAGAAATATTTGCTCATCCACAGAAAAAATAGGCCTATGCAGACTTCCAATGGCTGAAGAAAACCTTATTGATTCCATGTACCCACGCAGGAACATTACTTCCGATGCCTTTAGTGTTATCACACAAAGAAATGAAAGACTGAATGCAGTGAGTACAGTGCCTGACCAAACACCCACAATAATGCACCTCGACACACATTTACCGAAGGGAGCAGAGGCAGATTTAGGAAGAGAAGATCCATTTGGATGAAAGAGGCATAATGAAGGACATATTAAAGTTGGACAGAAGGGGAAACAGAGAAGGCAAATCAAATATTGTGCTAATGGAGGACAAATGGATGAATTATCTACTTTTTTTACTCGGAGTCAAATGGTTTAAGATTGTATCTCCACATTTGACAAGTCTCCTCACTTTTAATTAAAACTGATTTTCTCTTAAACTGAGAATTGTGCCTGCAATTTAAATTAAATATAAAGCCACATTGTTGGGTTAAAAAGAAAAGTTTAGGTTTTTGTCTGTAAGTGTGAAAAACTGAAAACTTTTTGGCCACACTGATGGCATTTAAATGAGCACCAAGTACAAATTAATTGGATAAGTTGAAGTCATGACAATACAGTATTAGTAAAGTAACTTTCACAAGAACAGCTGGTAAAAATCACAGATATTTTTATAAGAAGAACACATATTAGTGTAACTGTGAATAAAGTGTAGACTAAAAAAAAAAGCTTAATTTTCAACATAATAGAGATAGAATGTGTATGTTAGGATAACCTGTGCATATCCTACTTCTATTATAAAAGCATACATGTAAAACTATTGTGGGAACATGTTTCAAAAGTTCCAGAAGACATTGGTTCTACTTTAGACATCTTCTTTAAAAAAAATCAACTTTATTTTCCTGAAGAAACCATTAATTTGCTTTAAGCCTTAGTATGCTGACAAAATCTAAACTCTGCAGCTGGAGTTTAGATGCATTATGATTTGAGCTCAGAAAACTGTTTTTGATTAAAGCGTTTTTAGCTCATTACTGTTTTCATCAAGCAGAAGATAATTGTTCTTTGATATTCAACAGCAAAGAAGAAACAAGACTTTATTTATCTGCACTATTAATTAATTTGAATAAATGTAACTGCTTCATTTAAGCTTGTGCCCATTCATGCACTGGTGTGATACCAGTGCATGAATGTCTTAAAGATGTCTTAAAGAAAACTTTAAGACATTTTTCTTTCTTTAACAGCATTTATGCATTAAATGCATTTATGACGATTGTTAGACAAGGTGATGGTCTTCTCAGTTTACCTTGTTTTAAAACAAGCATCGTAACACTGCTCCAATTTGAGAAATTCCTAATGCACTTTACGTTTACAATCACCAGTAGCCACATTCTGAACAATGTTCAACTAAAAATCTTTGAATATAAGTGTTTTAAATCAATCTTATGTTTCATTTGTTATATTGTTAACTGAGTAAAGGCAGAGCTGGAGCCATAAATATTTGTGGTATTAGAAAAACACTTTCAGTGGCTGTTCAACTAATACATCTATGAATAAAGAACACAAAAAAGAAAAAAAAAACATTCAAAGGCTTCCATGAAATTGTAACACAGAAAGGAAACAATTGATTGTGAGACGAAGACGAATCATTCAGAAAATATTAATTGAAACAGAAAATATAAATTCTCAAAAGTCCTGTCAAATTTCAAGCCACAACCAAATCAAAATTACTGAAACAACTTTATATAAGAAGCACACCCACCTGCTAAAGACAAAAGTTTACTCAATTTAGAAAAGCCAGAAAATAAAAAAGGCAGAAAAAAGTTTGTTAATTATTTGGGAAAAAATTAAAAATAGAATGGAACATATAAATGTCAAGCTTAAAATCCATGAACTGCCACCATGTTATGGAGGCCACAAAAATCTGTATTCACTGAGACAGACTATCACCAACAATTGAAATTTTACAGAAATGAACACAAACCAGGAGCTTCCTGAGATGCTGAAAATCAGACTGGTGCAGAGGGCACTTGACTTTGACTCTGATCTAAAACATAATTCATAACATGGTCAGATTATGACAGTCAAGATGAGCAAAATCAAAGCAATGAAAGAGTGCTCTAAAGAAATGTTCTCATCAGTTGGCACACACCAGCAGTCTCCCCATTCACCTCAGGAAGGAATACTGTCCGACAGGTAGCGATCCTGAGCAACACTGTGAGAGAGACATGTCATTCAGAAAAAACACCACCCGTCTTTGTCGTGTCTGGTGATGCTAATGGTTAATACTGCTGCTCCTGGCACCATGTTATTTTCTCTCCCTCTATGCCTCTCAGCACAAATGAAAGAGACGGACTGGATTTTGCCAGCATGGCCTAAACAATGTTTGGTATTTTAAGCTTTCACACAGCAACTTTAGCAAATAAAAATAAAGCTACTACCCAGTTCTCTAAGAGGCATGCCAACAAAAGTCCTCCTCACATAAATAAGATCAGGTAAACGTGGAGTTTGCTAATTCTACTATTTAATGGGATACTCAAAACCTTCCACTTGTTGCCTTTGTTGTTCTCTCCAAATCAATTTTGTTGCATCTTTCTTCAAAGTGGCACATTTAATGTTTTCTATACACTTCAGAACTTATTTTGTCGCTGCTATTGTTTGCTGTATCATCATTAAAGATTGAAGTTTCCTGTCCAAAATGAAAAAGTAATGTAAACCCAATCCTTGTATAAGCAAGAGTAATCTGCAGTTCCACTCTTCTGTACTTTCTATGCTTTCATCCATATCATTTAATCCTGCTTTCCGGATATTACTGCTGTTACTAATAATTGTTTCAGGGATTCTCTCAAATTATCTTAAAACGTTTCCATCTTTAACTTCTGAGGTCTAACTTGGCGAATGTGCCTGTAAATTAATAGCGCATTTGTAACTCAGTAACCCAGGACATTTTAAATGACGTTATTGGCTAATATTCGTTCAATGAGTCTCATTGATGTTTTTACTGTCCACTTCACTTCGTTCTACAATTGCTTGTTTTTTAGCCATAGAAAAACATCTGCTTCTGTGATCTCAGCTGACTATAAAGGGGGATTTTCTGTGTCCCCTCAACTCAAGAAATTATACTCCCTCTTCAGATTATCTTCTGATAATCCCTTTAAAATAAGGGGATGTAATTTTTTTTTCTCATGCTAAGCAAATGTGTTATTAATGTTAAACGTCAGTGCTTTAAATGTTCTTCATTTTAAAATAAATTATAAACTTAATTAAAGCTGCAAGCAGCCGCCCTCGCAGCCAAGCGCCGCTCCGGCCTATTTGCCACCGCGGGGTTTTAGCAACCGCCGCCTGACGCCAGCCACCACAGAAGCTCTCACGCAGTTTTCAGCACCTCCGTCCGCACCGCGGAAGCTGTTGCTCAGTTTCCATCAACGCTGCCCACGTTCTAACACAGAAGTTCAACGCTGCCCACTTTCTAACGCAGAAGTTGTTGCGCAGTTCCTGCGCCCGTCCACCAGGCGGTACGCATCGATGCGTTCGGCGGCGCTCCTTGACGATGCAAAAAAATGTGGTGCAGATTCATTGGTTCTTGCTCACGAGCGTGGTTCGGATTTGCAGCTCCAAAACCCAAGCAAAATGTTGAGCGCAGTCCGGTTCTGTGGCTCCAAAAACCAGGCAAGATGTTCAGTAAAAGTTACCAGCACCAGCTGTCGCCGGCCGACTGCTATTATGTAGCAGCTCCAGGAAAGTTTAGTCCATCACAACCAATCAAATTGCTTAAATTTGATTTTACACTTGACTGACCAGGGACGAGGGGAATTGATGCATTTACTTGCGGTAGTAAATAAGAAAGTTATTGACAAAACGCTACATTTACTGCGTGTTTTAAGCCAACAAAAATTATCTCAGACATTTCTATCCTTTTAGAAATGTCACGGCAACCTCTCACAAAGTTTTCACGCCAATCCGCCCGTTGATTTGTTTGTCATTGGTGGAGTGACACTGACACCTGCTGGCGAAATACTGATATTGTTCTTCATCCTCTTTATCCGCTGTTTCATTGGTGGAGTAATACTGACCCCAAGTGGCGAATTATTGAAATGGTTTCTAAACAGTTACTGCTGATCGATAATTTCTAACTAAAATCAATTAATGTTTGTACTCTAACCACAAAAGAAAATTATATAAAAAGGAAAACTTATAATTATAATTAATGTATAATTACTTATTGCAATTAATCCTGTAATGACAATAATGCTATTCTATATTCTATTCTATTATGTTAACCTGTATAACAAAACCTATATTTAATGGGCTGCTGTTTTCTAGGGGGCGCTAGAGAGAAATTAGGCTACGCCTTACAAATATTGTTATGGATTTCTGTCGGGGAGTGGATGAGGATCCATCCTTGTGAGTTTAGAGCAGCTGGGCCCGAAAATGTGGAATTTTGAGCAAAACATATGGCAATGGCGTTACAGGTCACTTCGCCATGCCGACTGGCGAAATACTAGTATAGTTATTCATCATATGCTTCGGCAGCCACACCCATTGCAGAAGCTTTCATGCCGTTTCTGCACCTACCACCAGGCAATATGCTTCGATGCGTTTCGCAGTGCTTCCCAACAATACATCAAAAATTTCATGCAGATCTGCCGATGTATCCAGGAGATATAGCTGATGGATTAATCTTGGTGGTGCTTTGTATTAAAACACATCCAAAGCCGTCTTAACTTCTTCAAAGAGTTTATTTGTACAATAACAAAAAAACAATAACATTAACTTCAAACATGAATGAAATATTTCCATTGTGCTTATTTCACTGAAATACACTTCTTAACTGTGTGGAACAAATTATATTTTTCTCAGTAGCAAGTCCTGTCAATTTCAAAATAAAATAGAATGAAATTTATATTCGAAGAATCCTTTCAGTGTCCTTTATAGAGAAAAAAGAAAGGTAAAGAAGCTTGGTAGAAAAAAGAAAAAAACAAAAAATTCATATAGGGCTCTATATTTGTGTCTCTAATGCATTCGAAAAAGACGAATGAAAGAGGTTGAATCTTACTAGTATTTTAACCCAGAATGACGATGGCAGGGTCATATCGGCCACAATATTGCAGTAGCAGGTAAACATCATATGTCAGGCATAAAGAGTCAGGTGATATGCAGAAGGTAGGCAGAGACGAGCACATCTCAGTTCTGCAGCAGCTCTGAAATTCAGATGCCCGGGAATGTTGCCGTAAATTAATCTCGTACTTTCATCTTAAATGTACACTACCCATAAAGTAAAAAACAAATACAGAAAAGCAAATAACACAGAATAAGCAAATACATCTTTGTTACGTATGTGATGCTTTATCTGGTGACTTATGCAGATATTAGCTTAATTGTGTTTTCAAGAGCACTCCCAGGTGAAGCAATCAAAATCTGCAGATGTATTTTGTTTTGTTTCTTTTATTTCAGGTCAATGTATAAGAAGTGGTGTGTAATATACATTGTAGTACTTTTGGAATATATATAATTGCTGAATTATGAAGAGTCACCTCCAAAGTGGTAAAATACTTCTTTTTAAAGGTAAGAATTTTTGATTTCCAATCATATATAATTATTGATTAGAAAGTATCAATGTTTCTTTTTTTTGTCAGTAATTTTTAATTTATATGTTTTATAGTTGCGTAAAAATATAACGGTTATAATCATAAGGGTAAAAGCTTAAATGGGCGTTATCAATAAAAGAACTTCTGTCGTCCATCACCACATTTATCCAGTTAAATTTGTGAAGAAGGGTGGGCATTTCTGTTAGTACCGCCCATTTCAGCTTTTTTCTTACTAAGCTACTCAATTGCTTCTTGGACATTTTGTTTTTGTCTACCAGAGTTAAAGAAGTAGGTATTTTTTATGCTATTTGTTGATTGATAAGCTAAGGTTTTTAATTGTGTTTTCTCTTTATAAAGTTGTTATTAACTATATATTTTGTGCTTTCTAGAACATGGCAAATTCTCCTCACAAGCTCCCTCAATTGAGCGACCCTGAGCTCAAAGGCGTGCAAAAGGCGGCCCAGCTTGCTTGTGTAAGTATATTAGTTGGTAACTAATTTTAAAAAGTATTTTGCTTGGAAGTTCCTCTCTGAGGTTGCATAGTTTTAAGTAGTTCAAATTATGGTACAGAATGAAGAAAGTACGCAATGTGGCAGGGAGAGCGAGCGTAAGACCAGGAACGAAGCGGTGGGGTCATGAAAGCTATAAATCATGCTGGTATCCAGAAAGCTAAGTGCGAGGAGAAACACAACCTAAGTGTGTAGTGGATTTGTGTAGGTACTATAAATGTTGCGTTTTAATTTTCAGAGACGTTTGTTTTCGTTAGCGTTACACGATTTGAACTGTATAGCGTTCGATGCTTCGAGCGCCTCCGACACTCCACATATTTTAATGTAAACCTGACAACATCGGCGTGTTCTGTGCATAGGCTACTTTTTGAACTTCAGGCGTCATGCGTTTGATATAACACAGCTTTAAATGTTTTATGTAAGACTGTTTTCATTTGAAGTGAAGCAGTTGCATTCTTTGTGATATTCATTAAAGACACAATTCCAACATTTTGTTTAAGACATTCAAAAGTGCACAATTTCTGCTTTGCTAACATTCAACAATAAAGGGAACATAAATATTGATATCTAATAAATTATTTAAGTTTTGGTAGATTGTGATTAAAAAGAGAAGACCTATCAATTGATAAAGCAATATTAAAAATACATTGTTGTAGAGTGATAAATAATATTTAACTTTCTATTTTTTCATAATTTTATTTAATTAATATTTTGTTCAAGATGTTCAAGTTGTATAGTTTGTTTTGGTGAAGACTTCTTATTCATAGAATTGTTTTTAGTGATTAAATAGAAAATACTATTTTTAATTGTGTATTTTAATGAGGGTAGCTGTTCATGTAATATGCATTTCTTTCTTGGTGTTATTCATGGAATACATATTTTTCACCACATCGTGGTATTATGGTTTTTGTGTTCTTGTTTGATTTAAATGGACTACAATGTTGCTTGACAGCCAGGGTTCTCAATAACGCATTACAAAGTAACGCATTACCAACGTGGAACCACATTTTTCAGTAACGAGTAATGTAACGCATTGGTATTTCAAATCCAGTAATCAGATTACAGTTACTTTTCAAAATCACTTTGCGTTACTATCTTTTGTTATTTAATAGGCCTCTCATGATAACAGATTTTGCTGGGCGATTAATTCTCTAAAAAAATTATTGCGATAAACGATAATATTGTTTGAAGACCTTTTTACATTGATTTAATGGAAATTACGTAATAATACCTGCGATTTCCTTCCAAAGAGATGCATTTTACTTTCAAAAGAACACTTAACACTGGGACTGATACACAAAATAAATAAAACAACCAAAACCAAAAATAAAATAGATTCTCAGTCTCCATTAACAATAAATCTACTTGAATAAAACCTAAACATCATAAGGCCAAAGTGGAAATAAATACTGCATTCAACCAAAAGAGAGCAGATTATGAATTCTGTATAGTATATTGCCCTTCAGTAATCATTAGATTTAAATAGAGAAGAATCCGACTGCCTGATGCAATAGTTCAAACTACAGGATTTTTTACCCCTAATGACAATCTTAGAACGTCATTCATTCTGAGATTTTCACTTGTGTTGTGTATTATGGTAGATCGTTGTCGCTGCTCTGATCTAAATCAAGGATTTATCCAGACTGGGAGCTTTACGCAGCCTGTTTAATATGACTGGTAGCCAATCTTAAAGTGCGGATTCTCCTCCTGCTTTCTGAGAGGAAACAAGGAGGGAATCCTGAACAGCTGACACGGTGCAACCCGAAGTCCAGCAGACATCGGAGATGATATGTGGAAACATGAATGTTTATTCAACATTTCGTGCAAAGAAAATATAAATAACTAGGGGAAGAGTTGGAGCGAAATTTCTACCAGAAAACCCGGTAACTTTTCAACTGTTCTTCGTTAACGTGACATAAATACTTTCTAATGATTTTCATTCAGTCAAGACTGACACTAGCCACATGCATTGCAGGTAGATTGTAGTAAGGAATTGATTAATGCCTGGTTTCAAAACTAGTGAACTGGACTTATTATTTTGTGTCCATTGTAGGACACAACACGGTTTCGATCGAACCGTTATACTGAGGATTTCTGTCGGCTAATGTGTCTCTCGGGTTTGATAATGGGACACAATCCGCGACATAAGATCGTGCAGCGCGCGTTGGGCATTACACTAAGGAAATAAGGAAGGGAGGGTCAGTGGAGAGCACCGGAGTTGAGCCTTTTTTCATTCAGTGTCATCAACAGTAAGAGAAAAAGGCAGGAAGAAACAATAAAGCCGATAATTGAAATAAGGTTGATAGTTTTAATGTATTGTGGGATTAATTGATTTATCGTGACAGGCCTATTATTTAATTGTTTTCCCTCTATGTCTCTTGTTGAGTGACCGACAATATGTGACAATATCGGCGACAGTCAGTTTTCACATATTTAATATGTTACTATCTTCTTAAAGGGTTTATTTTTTTTTCTTTCCCAAGTTTTAAGTTATCTTTAGATGTTTTGTTTGTTTTAAACTTTTGCTTACAAACTAAGCATGTGTGGCATTAAGCATTTACAGTGATTAAGTAGTTTTCATATTAGATTTTTAATAGGTTTTATTATTTGGAGCTGTTCAGTTAAGTATTAGTTTTCATTTTAAAATATTTTTAATAATTAATCTTTTTTTTTTCTTACAGTACCATTGCAGAGATACATCTGTATCTCGGGAAGCCCTGGAACGCAGTGTACATGAGGCCTTCCAGGGAAGTCTGGAGACAATTGAAAAACGAGGAAGACAGCTCAGGGCAGCCGAACAGAAGTTAAAATATATCCAAAAGCAACTGGAGGATGAAAAAATGAAGCAAAATGATCTTCAAAAGGAATTGGAGATTTGCAAAGAACAACTGGCTGCTGCTCTGCAGCGCATAGAAGACCTAGAAGGCTGTGCTGTCTTTTATACTGATGGTAGGCATATTCATAGTACATCATGTTCATTTTAGCTTTTATTTGTCTTTTATATTGTAATCTTAATTAACATATGATACAATGGTATATCATGAGGTGTTTGTAGTGTTTACAGAAAGTATTTTTTGGTTGTTGGATCTTTATTATTTTGGTTCTTCTTAGAAATACATTGTGAATAAAAGGAAAGATCAACTTTTGATTAAAAAAAAGTAAAAAAAATAAAAATAAAATAAAGAGTTTTAGACATTCCAATAATAACATTTTGATTGACTGGTTGTTGGTCATGAGCCTGTCCCCAGATCCTGACAAAAGACATTCTTCCATTAGGCCAGGTAAGAAACGTTGCTTGGGAAGAACCAGTTGATCTGTACCCAAACTGGAGCTTGTGGTGGTGAAGACACAAAAAAACTGCTGCTAAACAAGAACCAGTTTAGCACTGGAGTTGGTTTGATGAAAAAGCCCCTATTGTGTTAGGTAAGCTCTCACTATGGAGCTAAGGCAAAAATAGACAAGAAAAAAAAAATTACAAGAAAAAACAAGCATAGCAACAAACTAAAAAAAACAGAGTATTTATGTCCTGTTTGATTACAACTGCCTTTCCAATGTCTATTCATACTGAAACTAATAAACTCTCAATCTGCTTGCTTTTTTCTCCCAACATTGTAAAACTAAGCAGTCTACATTGCTTGTGTGTTTGTAGGATTTCCAAGTGGTCAAATTTATATATGCAGACTTCCAAACACAACATTTTTGTGACCTTATTTGTTTTTATGGATGATGCTAAACAAGCTGTCTATAGCTCTGCATTTGTCTCACTGGTCATTTACCAAGGCTAACTGTTTGTCCTTCTGTTGAAAATGTACAATCACGTTGTCTACAGTTTCTGGACTGAGAGGTTTTTATATGAAGGGAAATTCAATTTGGTATGTAGTTTGAGATAGACAGGTCAAAAACAGCAACATTAGAAAAATGATTAAAAGGAAAAATTTAAATCACAGATGAACAGTATCTGCAGTATCAAACAACATTAAGACTCAGTAAGCAAACAGCACTAAAAATTAAAAAATTAAGACAACCAATGGTAGACAGTTATGGTGAAGAAGAAGAAGTCATTGAATGAAGCAGGATTAAAATAATAGAATGACCGTCTTTAGTACTCACAGAATTATGATGACAACACTGGGAGCCGATATCAAAGGATTCCCTCGGATAACTGGGGCCACTTTAATCTTGGTGAGGTCCAGGATGGAGCGTATGATCCAGGAGGGGAGCAGGGAAACGGGCTCCAAAGGAGACAAGGAAATTTAAAAAAGAGGAAGTGCAGTTTTGGGGACACTGGGCAGGAGCCTCGGGGTGTCTGAGATTGAGGAAGGAAATAAAGTCTGCTCTGTCCTCCACGGATTCAGTACCTTGCTGCTTCTTTTCCCTTCTATGCCTATCAGTTCCTCTCTTGCTTTTATCTCAAGCTCAATATGGAGATAGAGGAAGCTGCAGGGAAACTTCCAGAAAGGACAAGTCCAAGCTGGGATGATAAATCTTGAGGGAGGGATGGAAAATAGGTTTAAAGAGATAAAGGAGATAGAATACAGTCATTGTATGTCTCCGAAGGAAAACACAAAGTGTTTTTTCTCCCTCTTTTCCTGTTTTCTCTTGAAGAACCTCCACCACTTAAAACTCTTGTTTGGAGATGAGACACTCACAGGGGCAGAAACAAACTCAATTAGAGATGGACGGAGATAATGGTGTGTATCGGTGGCACCTGCTCAGCCTCCTCTTTCTCTGTCTGACTGCTTTTCCACCTGACTGCCAAGATTAAGGCATATAATCAAATTCTCCTAATTGGCCCTGATTGTGGCAGCCAGCCAGGAGTTTCTCCTCTCTCTCTGTGGTGCTATGCTTGACACAGCACAAAGAATGGCAATGAGTCCTTTGCCTGTCAGTCAAGACTCTGGGCTCCTGCAGTCAATCTTTCCCACTGACTCACAACTAGTTATTATCTTAGCGTGTTGGCACCTTAATCTGGCCATATCCTCCACTGCCCTCTGATCCTCCCTTTTATCAAATAGGTTGACCAGCGGGATCTCTTTCACCCTCTCCGTTCTCTTGGTCGCCTTTTACTCTCTTTGTATTTACATCTAATCACTTCAGCTCTTTTTGTGTCTAATGCACAACTAGATCAGTTGTAATTAATTGGTTTCAGGTGTCTCTAGCAGCGGTGAAAAGGGAAAGAGCTGAAGAAGGTGGCAGGGAGGAATTCACGCCTCTGTCGCCATTAATTAAAAAGATAATTACTCAGAAAACAAAGATTAAAGATGTAAATAGGAAGTGCACAGGCTGATAATAACCAGTGGCACTCTTCTCAGCTGATTGACTCAGTGTTGTGCATCAGCTTGTTAAAAATAGCTGAGTGTTTGGAAGAAAAGTTTCTGGGAGGTTTCCTCAAGTTGTTGTGACTACATGATAGGATGAAAAGCATGTCACCTTCTGTGACTCAGCACCGCGGGGAGGCTCGTTGGAAAAAGTGTCCAATATTTTTGTTTTTTTTTCAATTACATTTCACCCACTATGTCAAGGCTTAGGGTTGGTGTCAGTTCAGGTTTTTTCCACTTCACGAAATCAGAATCCGGAAAAAAAAAAAAGGGAATTCATAGAGGAGTAAGATTTTCAAACCCCAGCAATCTTCTTTTTTTTCCACTTTTCCCTTCTCTTTCTGATGTCCTCAAAGAAGCAGCTTGAGACTATTGAGTCTTTGAACAGATAGAGTCAACATGGATCTGCCAAAGATGATGTGTGGGTTGGCTGAATGGCAGCAGGCATTAACTGTGGCTGGAAGCCGATGCAGTGGAGTCCGCCCAAGGATTCAGGCTTCTGGGTAACTATGTATAAGACGCAGTGGCATCTGCAATGACAACAAAGAAGCAAAACCTTGAGGTTAACATTATGGTTCATTTTAAATTAAAATTCCATCTTTTTTTGACCAGGGTAAAAATATACTCCTTCATTCAAATGAGTTCAGGGTTTTTTTGTTTGTTTCGTTTCCTCATGGGAAAACACCCGGTGTTCAGAAATAAGTTTTTCACAAGATCAATTCTTAGACAATTGTGGGCACCTCTGAGGTGTTAAGAACAAAATGCAAATCATCTATAACATTTTAAAAGATTGAAGATTACGGAAAGCCTGACTATTCCTATTTGCACCATTTCATCAGATTGACCAGAACCTCACCATCCATTCCAATGTTTTCTTCTCTTCAGCAGAAGCTACAGATTTTTTTGGTCATGGGAGCAGGTTCATTTTATGTTAAGTAAACCATTTCAACATTGCTGTGGTTGCGTGTTTTAGATCTTTATCTTGCTAAAATTAGTTAGTTTTTTTTTCATTTTCAGTTTTCTGGCAGAGGCCACCAGATATTTATTAAAATGTTTGACTACTTCTGAGAGCTTATTATGCAATTCTCTTCTAAAAAACAGACCATAGATCTATAATTCTAACATTCATTTGTTTACTGAGAAGGATGCTGCCATTAGATGATTTAATAATTTAATCAGAAATTATCTTAAATTGAACATCTCAATTTAGGATTTAGGAAAATTGGCAAGTTTACTTTGTAAAAATGCAAAAAACAATACTCTTCAAGGTTTGAATGTTGTGTTACCATATATGCAATCTGATGCTATGAGTTAAATGTTTGTGTTTGGTTTGTTCACAAATACATCTCAGCAAACTTTATTCCTTGTTCATAAAGAAACGACTGCTTCCATCGTTGTGGTTTTTATACTTGAACAAACAGGAAAATGAAAGTAACTGTAACAAAGAATAACTAAATACAAGGATTAAATAATAAATGCAATCTAACTAAACGCAGACTGAACTTAGTAAAAAAAAAAAAAAAACATGGCTGATCATATCAAAATAAGAATAACGAAGGAAAACACAGAAATCAGAAAAAGAAAAAAACAAAACATAAGAGCCTGACAAATATTTGATGGTAGTGAAGTAAACATTGAAATGACATAATGCTGCTAATTTTTACCTCAAGCTGTTCTTTTCCTCTGTTCTATGACGCCTTCTTGGTAATAGAGCAGACACACAAATGAATCTCTCATGGGATGCAGCACTGCATGCAAAACTGGCTGTCAATGAGCAACCCAGCAAAAGGTTATCGTAACCCGAACCTTTTGATTTTTTTTTTATAGCTATGTCTTAAAGGAGAGATGCATTTAAACAGTAATGGGTCACCACAAAGACAGCAAGAATCCTCCATGTGGGAGTGCATAACCATAAAGTGCACACACAAGAGACAGCAACATTTAACCTACAGAAGAATTAAGCATTTTCATCAGAATTTGTTTGCTGAATAATGGACTTTCTTAAAATGTTGTCTGAAATGAGAGAGTTCTCGTGTTCTGTTAATAATCTTATTTCTTACAATATTTTCCATTTTTTTAGGATTTAGAAGCTCCTGAAAACAGGGATCCACAGTTATGTCAACAATTTGGCCTACAGATGTTGTAGTGTTCCTGTTAGCTAAAAAATAAATAAAATAAAAATAAATAAAAAATACTGTTTGTGATACGAAAAACTCAATTACTTAAATGGTGTAATTTTCACTTGTGGAGGTCGCCATTTTGCACATGCGCAATGCATGCTGGGTTGATAAATGTCGCGTACGTTCCGAACTGGCTAACTTTACCCGGGTTGTTGTTTATCGTGTTGCATTTGACTAATATAAATTTAGACAATGTCACACTGTGTCGCTGTTAGCTGTAATTAAAGAAGAAATTGTGCGGCGAGTCTGAAACATTTCCTACATAAAAAAAATGCATCGTGATAGAGCCAAACACAACTCCTGCCCTCAACACATCATCCAGAAAACGTTCATCAGTTTTTCTCATACACATATGACTCAAACAGGTGGTCGTTACCTTCAAACCCAAATGCTATGCCGACAGTTTCTGTCCACACGCGGGTCTGTGCAGCAAACGCTATCAGAGTCGCACATGCGCAGCGAGCACACATCCCTGCGCATGCGCTTTAAGAGGCCCTCTTCGAGTTCAGCATGCCGACACGATACGACAAAAAATAAGTCAATCAATAATAAAGGTAGTATATGTCATTTACCCAGAATGCAGTGCAGGCGCCAAATCTTTATTAAAGCTAAACAGTAAAGAGTTATTACTGTCTTTACATCTAAAATAAATATTTCTCAAATAAAGTCTTTTGTTGCAACTAATCGTGGATCCCTTTAACTCTGTAGTCAAAATTAAAAGTCCTCACATCCATCTTGACATACAAGCAAGGGATTTGTATGCAACAGTTTGTGCCAAATTTTATTTGTAATTCCTACAGGATTGGAATATTTGAAGTCTCAGAATATAGAAAATGAGAAAATTAATTCAGAATTTGCCAGTTTCTTGAATTTGTACATTGGAATTAAGGTGATATATCTGTTTCATCAGTTTAGCAAAATATGATTGGGAATGATTCAGTATTAAATACGGGCTGTGTAAAGCAGGCAGAAAATTATTTGAATGTTGGTTATAACTCACTCAGAGCCCAAAAGACAAAAAAAGGACAAAAAATAAATAAAATTGAACCATTCAGAACAGTCAGAATTTCTTGAGTTTCATATCTGCAACATCAACCTGACAATAAACACTTTTATAATAAAATTTATATAAACATAATTACTTTTATTTTGTTTTGTTGTCTTTGGAGAGTTATTTGTAAGAAATTGATCATTTGAAGGCCTTCTTGCTTTCTGAAATATTTAATAAATCAAATTAATTTTCTTTTTTACTTTGAAGATTAAGTATTTTAAACTTCTTCCAGTTGTCGGTTCAGCAGTCAGAAGCAAGAGACTTTCGTAGAGGACCAGAAACCCTTTGAAAAAGATTCCAAAATAGGTACTGTACTTAGCTTTTCTCAGTAAATATAGCACAGATAAGAAACAATCAGGGCTTTATCCAAATCTTAATTATTAACATTTTTAGAACCAGCAGAGAAACATTGCACCTTGATGGTTCATTCAGATTTATTATAAATTCAAAATGCCCTGTGTTTTATTTATACATTATGTTACAGGCAGTGCATAGCAGTGAAGTGGAAATCAAAGCATGGAGGGCATTTCAGATCTTGCTTCGGAAAACAAATCTAAAACAGTATGACAATTTGATAGGAAAATCTTTGTGCTATATGGACAGGACACAAGGACAAGACAGCTGATCAGAGTTGATATGAAGTTGGATGGAGCTGCTGGGTAAATCCTTGAAAAAGAATACCCTGAAATTGAAGTCTTGTGCCTGGAGCAAAAGTTTCTTTCCCAGAAGAATGACATTAGCTGTGAAACCAGCTCTGGCTGTTAGATTTGTTCAGTCGAAGTCTGCACCTTCATCTGCTGAAAGACTTTTTTGCACTTCACTTTTGCTCTCCACCTGGATGTCCAAAGCGAGCACAAAACAGACAACAAGAACTGACAAAAGTATTTTGATGTATTAAGCTAAATGTACACTATTAACTTACAGGGGCTTAATGAAACTACATGCAACTAACACACTTTTCAGATTACTGTTTTTTCTTGACTAAAAGTCGCAGTTTTTTTCATAGTTTGGTGTGACTTATACTACTGGGCGATTTATGTTTGGAAATTAACACATTATATCATATCACATGTTATTTTCACACTAAACCGCAAGAGGGCGCTCTAGGCCTGTGTTATTCTCCCTTTGGAGTTAGCAGAGTTGTTTACAAGCGACATCGAGGACGAAGATTTCATTGCGTTTAGTGATTTGAAGAGACACGGAAGGTTTGGTAAACTTGTTAGCATGTTATTTATGCTACAGGTATCTGAATAACTCTTAATATGTTATGTTACATACCAGGCATGTTCTCAGTTCGCTGGTCATGTGTCATGTAACGTTAGCATACCGTACAATTATTCAGCCTGTTGTTGCCTCTATTCTATTTTTATTGCCTTTTAAGATGACATGTCTGTTCTTGGTGTTGGATTTTATCAAATAAATTTCCCTCAAAAATGCGACTTATACTCCGTAAAATACGGTATATGCAAGTTTGATAATGTTGGGTAATTTTTCTTCAACTTTATGAATACAAGCTACTTTTCATCAGTCTGATCTGATCACGTTTGAGTTGTACTCATTGCATTGTACGGTGATGAAAATAATCTCGAACAACAAAAGAGGCTTTCATTGCTGGTTATGAGAGAAGCAAATGGCCCCACTGAAACACATTATCTAACAATCCAAATAGCAAAATTTATTCCAGCTGAAGACATTGGCCAAGAAAAGGGGCTTTTAAAGTGGACTACCTAAGAAGCTGAGCAAAGCACTAAGTGACAGTGGAGGGCTGAATGTGTCAAGCAGTCTGCATTTCAGCCAATGTAAAGGTTCCTAAGATGTCTCTGATGAATAGTTTGGTCTGATTCACATCAACTAAACACTGACCTCCTGTTGTGCTCTATTTCAATTTTATTGCTTTGTCCCATCGCTTGGCTCTAATCATCTGAGACATGAACCATCTGTGACAGAAAACCTTTACTATCCTGACCATTTAATATCCCCACAGTGTCAATTTGTTACACTTTGTGAACTACAGTCAAATCTGCTTTTCCTCTCATTCTTGTTTTTCTTCTTTCTTTTTTTACAAAGTGCACGTGTAGGTGGAAATGTGACCTCTTCAATGGGAGTCTCAATACGACTGACGAGGAATAATGTTTGCAAAAATCTAGAGCTGAATTGAACAGTTTTTAGAAAATTAACGTTCATTATTATATTATTATTATTATTATTATTATTATTATTATTTATTATTATTATTATTATTATTATTATTATTATTAATGTGTATAATCATCAGTTTTTTGTTTTGTTTATAAAATCAAGCATATGCTGGCTGTGTTTTTGTAGTTTTCTCAAAAGTGCAGTTCCATTACATCCATCCAGTCACAACAAGCGAAGATAGGCTCCAATTAAAGGCTAGCCATTTTATCTCCCTCTATGCACAACCTATCATCTCTTCTACATTCACTGTGTAAAAAGGGCTGCCCACACATGCTTTAATTACAACATAAAAGTGCAGGGCTTGACATCTTCCCCTTCGCTGGACATAAACTGTGACGGCTTGTTCTCAGCTGCAGATAGCAGCCCGCTCCTTCGTGTGAATGGCCTTTCAAATGGCGACTATAGAATTTCTAACTGATGTTGTCTGCTGTGTAAGACATGATGAATGTCCCTGCCTGCACAAAATAACTGCAGCACAGATTGAAGGGTGAGGGGTGCTGTATGGATGTTGGCATCAAGTAGGTTAATAATGTGCAAGAAAAACAAAGGTGCAGTGAAACATCAAAATATTGTCAGCTTATAGGATGTTGGCAAATGTCTTCAATTGTTTGTTTTTATCACTTCATTTCCTGTTCAACTACTTCCAATTGAAGTACATTCTTTCACTTTACACTCAGTCATTAGTTCCTTGTTAGAGTAAGTAAATCAGAATAGAAGTGAAAAGCTATGACTTCAAGGAAGAAATATTTAAGATAAAGCTAACAAAAGATTGTTGGCTTGTTGTCTCTTTTAGGTTTGTGCTTGTCCATATATTTGATAAACTATCCTTTACAGGTACAATGCAATAAAAACTCCAACAGATCTCTTCATTTTTGTTGTAATTTAAATCATTCAAATTGTCAAACAAATTTCATTATATGGCAAAAATCGCCTAAATTAGTATTTGGGAATTGTCTAGAAAAAGTCTGGGATTATACCTAATTGGAATAGGCCACTCATGCACAAACACTCTCATTTGGCTTAATGAAAAAATAAATAAATCTGCAAATATTCAGCAAAAGTTCCACCAGAGCTATGTACAAGACTAATTGCCAGTTTGCATAAATACTTGATAAAGTAGTTGCTAGTGCAAAGGGTTGCAAAGGGTTTTGATTTTCCACATATATCAAGATTAGTTTAGACAGCGTCTTGTTCCGTGAAAAAAAAAAAATTAGCAAGCATATTTTTGTCTTTTCTCAGGTTACCTTTGACAACAAATCATTCAATTGATGATCTCAAACAAAACATGTCTGCTATAAGGCAAACAGTGCTGAATACAGGCCCATTCATTAAATTGAAATATTCCTAAAGAGTCCATTTATTTAAGGAATTTTATCACTTTGTACAACAAATTAGGTAGATTAATTGCACAATGGTAGATGTTTTGAAACCTTTATTTCTATTCAATATGATAATTTTCAACTTACAGGTAATGGAAAAAAAAATGCCATTTAAAACTATAATATTAAATTAGCCCATAAAAAAACATATTTAAAGCAGAAATCTGGGCTCAAGTATGTTTAATGCTTAAAGTTTGTTATTTTCAAAAAGTGCTTTTCTCTGACAAACAGCCATCATATGAATGAATATTCTAATATACTGAATAGGACTGTATAACTCAGCTGCAGCTGAAAATTCTGTCATGCATCACTGGCTGGGAATCATCAGTAGTTCTATATGAGCAGGAACAACATTTACAGCTGTAATCAGTCAGCATGCTTTTTTGCCTTTTCTCGTATTTCTTACGGTCTTTCAATGCAGAGTGGCAAGGTTAGCGTGCTAGTTCCCCCAGCATGTGTTGCTTGACAAAACTCATAAAAACCTGAGTTGGCGAAACACATTAAACTCATGATTATACCTGAAAATATATATATATTTTGCCACATTCAAATTGTATAAGCCTCATTTAAATGTTTCAGATGGTGAAACTTTGCAATATTGCAGGGGGTGGTGCCATTGCTAAGGACGAGCCAGCTGCTGAAACACATCACCCACTCTGCTGGGAATATGATTGGCTGCAATCTGCACTCTCTGCAGGACCTGCATGTCTCCTGGACACTGAGGTGGGCAGTAAAGATTGTAGATGATTCTTTTTGCACTGGATATGGTCTTTTAAACCCCCTCTGACAGGAGTCTGAGGTTCATCAAGTTTCTTACTATCTGCAGCTGGCCTCATCAACAATGTGCACTGTACTTATTTTATCTACAGCATTGTGATGTTTTCTTTTTTTATGTCCCTTTCTTTTTTAGATACACAAAGGAGTATTATTAAAGTTCCTTCCACCAAGAAGCTATTTCACAGTAAAACAGACATAGATAGCCACAAATTTTATAAGTTGTTAACATCCTTTCTGTTATCTGCAGAGTTTTTAAAACAGCAACGTCCTCATAGCAGTGGAGATAGGCTCCAGTGCTGGTGCAATCCTACAAGTACAAGGGGATGCAAATCAGTGCTGTCACAAGAATCTGGGCTGCAAATTGATACCTGTGTTGAGTAATGGCAAATCCAAGTCTGCAGGTAAATATAGTCTGAATCCCCATTCTTTACATGACCACTTAACCTTATTCTTACATTTTGGGTGTTCACACTGGGTATCATACATCTATTTATGTAATGTTGAAAAGGTGGGGGTGGATATATTTTAACTTTTACACAATATGAGTATAAATCAAGGCCCTATAGATTAAAGGGCAAAATAAAATTCATCCTTAATCTTTAGTATAACAAATGTTTCTTACTTTTTATTATGTTGAGTATTTTTAAGTGGAGAGAAGAAAAGGTAGCAGGTGATTTTTAATATAATGTGAAAAATTATAAGAAAAATAAACTTACAAAAATATGGGAAGCCAGAGTCGGACAAAAATATACCATAACAAAAGAACCCAAAACAAATAAACAACACACACACAAGGAGAGCCAGGAGTCACAAGGAGAATGCAGGGAAACCAGGGGAATAACAGAAGAAACCAGCAAGGAATAACTGAAAAAAAAGTGCTAAAGTACTGTTGGGTTGAATGCTGAGACAATGGACCTGGGATGATTAGCAAACTGATCGCAGGTATGAGGGAAGAGAGCAAAAGACAGACTGAGGAGAGAGAAAGAGAGAGAGAAAGTAGCACAAGAGCAAGAGAATGTACACAGGGGATTAGGAAATTAATCTAACAGAAAAGAAAACTAGACATAATTAAACCAGAATAACTAAAAATAACAAGACACAAGAAACAAACATATAAAACAAGAATCACTAATAACAGGCTGAACTAAAGAAAAACAAAATCAAGATTTTATTAACCAAAATAAGAAACTAACACAATTTAATAAAGAAACTAGACTCAAATCAAACTACAAAACAACCTAAAACCCTAACACTTTTTAGTGTTTGCACAAATATAACTGATCAAATCAATTTAGTTTTATATGAAGAGAATCCTGATTAAATTTCATTTATAGCTCTTCAGTCCACCATCATAGCTAGGAAAACAACAAATGAACAGAAAACCTGTAAATGTAGAACAACATAGAACAGCAAATCATATAAAACATATAAAAAAAAATTTACAAGCTGTGTATGAACAAAATAAAACGTGACCTTGTCCCAAAAATGATGAAATGAAAAGGATAAAAGTAATAAACTATCACCTGTAAACAGCCTGTGTAACATTTTGTCACGATGGTGACTGAATCCAGGCCAGGGAAGAAGAGCCGCCATGACACCTTAGCAATGTCTCCTTTGGGGTGATGTGATGCAAAATGGCCAGCTCATTTCCAAACAGCTCTTTAATGTGATTACATTAGAACAAAGGCTTCACTAAGATGATATCATCTGGACAAACAATTGCAGAATAAAAAACAAAAAATCGAGTTGATCATTTCCAAAAAATGTTCATCTCTGAACTATGTTCAGAGAATAGTGAATCATTTCACTATTCTGAGCTAATTTAAAACTAGCAGGTTCCTGAAATGTCATATATCGAATCTGAATATTCAAGTACTGCTCTGTAGAAGCCAATATATTCTACATCTTAGTATATGCAAGCCAATTGAATGGATCTAGAGGAATTACAATTTGTCAGTGACGTATTCCCAGACCATATATTTACAAGGTCAATTATTTGTGTGAATGTCTTATTCTTTGAAAGCACTATTTATTATAGATCTAAAAAGAACTCATGGTTCCTGCTGTATGCAATTGGTTGGGAAAAGAATAGACTGAAAAGGACAAGTTCCTATGTCAATGTAAGTTAGAACTGACAGCTGATTGACCACTTTAATCATTATAGTTTCTGTCTAAAAGGGTCCAGTGATTCAAAACAGAATCAATCCTTCAAAATCGCTCGTCTTAAGCTAAGCGTTGGTAACAGCAAAAGATCGATTGCTAAAGTCACGCCTTGATTGTAATACTGAGAAAGCACAGTTGCTGCTTCTGTGTTACAAATTCCCAGTTCGTTGAGCCACAGGGCATTTGGCTGTGAAAAAAAGTGCAGCAGATGTGTGTGTCTGTGTAGGTTGTGGCAAATTCCCACAGGAGCAGTATGAAATGGACTGAATATTTTCCTCTTTGCATTGCCTGAAGTCTGGCACTAAATATATATGCATAAATGCATAAAATAAATACATACAGCTCATAGCGTGTATCTATAAACACAGAAAAGAAAAAAAAATCCCCCACACAGTTTCAAGACTGGAACTGAACACACACCTGCTGCCTCTTGTCACCACTGATGCTCATACAGAACAAAAGTCGACTCCATCAACTGTCACCCGCAGTGACAGCAGCTCGGTAACTCACTCTGGAATAAAGCATGCATGTATTAAACATCAGAAACTAACCCGTGCCACAATATCATTGTCTTTCTATCTGCTATAATAACATCTTACTACTTTGACTATCGCAACGGCAAACTGTTTCTTATAACTCAACTACAAAGACACAGAACAGAAATTATTATAATTTTGATTCTGGCTGAAATATATTGCTTTATTAAAAAGGACTTCAATACACTGATCCATTACCCAACCAAGCCTAAAGGCTAATTGAGAACAGTTAATGAGTTTATTTTTTAGAGCAGGCTATTTAAGTACATTCAAGTGGATTCATTGGTTTTACTCCAAGAAACTTCCCGTAAATGCCTACTTCTGGAGAAATTGAAGAGTGAATTATTCTACTATATACAATGTGGTTTGGTTGTGAAACATCTTTGGCAAGGCCTTTTTCTTAAAGGGTTAGTTAATAATACAAAATACACGTAATCACAGCAAAGAATGTCCTGGCCTGTTCCAGTTTCATACTTCTCTCACAGACACCAGTGTAGTACTGTGTACAAATCTAAACTATCAGTTATTTATACAAAGGAGAAAGAAATGGACAACATCCATGTAGTTCATCCATGTAGATGTAGTTCACTCTAGAAGATAACGGTAAAGTCTCAACCACTTTAAAGCTGATAGGAAAATGAAATTGCTTCACTTTTGCTATTATGTATCTTGCCACTTCTCTGGGATGTTGGCTGTTGTTAAATAAACAATCTTTGAGTAAAAGAAAATAAAACTGCTACCCAAGTTCACGAATAAAAGCAAATCTGCTGAAATTACAAACTAAAATTTGTGAGACATGGGACTTAAGTGGATACCACACTGTATCTAAAAATCTGTTTTTAGAAACATACATTTTGTAGTTTTGAATTGAAGGACATAAATAAAATTTTATGAAACATTAAGTCCTACCAGATCTGTTAAAGCTGCAGTTGATATATGTGGCCGGTAAAAAAACAATCAAGTTTCTCCTCCTCCTCCTCCTCCCAGTGCTTCTTTTGCAATCTGCAGAATGCACTGCTTATGGTCAAAAACAATCAAGTCAGAGCCAGCAGGAGGGTTTCATTGCTGTCAATTAGGACCATGTATGCAATGCTCAATGTGCTAATGGTAGAGAAACAACTTACTGTTGCAGGAAAACTGTTTATCCTTCATCCGTGGCCATGCTAACTTGCTTGAGCATGTGTGGCAGGCTGTACTATCGGAGAGAAGATGTAGCATAGCAGAGACCGGGGGGGGAGCGTGTGAGCAGCGTACACACAAGGATGATTCACAGCACTAAGACTGTCCTTTTGGATCTGCTTGCTTGTTTCTGACCAAGCAGTTTAAGTTTATTCTGCATTCAGCACTGGGAAAAGCTTGATTTTCTTTTTCAGATTATTTGTCTCATACCACTTATGTAATCGCTCATGCTTCAATGACTGTGACAGGTTTGTAAAATATGTTTTTTTTATGCTTACGTATTACATGACCACCTTAAAAGTGAGGAATTTGAAAGACAGTTTATAAGTGTGACCCATATTAAAATAACTTTTAGATTGGTATTTTGAATATGTATTTAAAACTATGATGTATGTTCACTGAATTATTTAAAATACCTCCTGGTGCAAACATTCCTTTCCACAGTGACACTCTTACACTCATTTTGGGGAATACCAAAACATTTACTAACCAGAAGGTTCATTGTCCCTCCAGTTAGTTGTAGATCAATTTCGGACTCCCAGTCAGTCAGACATGTCCATAAAATCCCCAAAGGGAGGTATCCAGATTAGTTGTCCAAATCCCCTCTGTTGACATCCTTTGATGTGGAGTGGCTCTATTGCAAACTCCCTCAGGATGGTGGAGATCCTCACCTTATCATTAAGGCTGAATCAGGGATCTTTTCTTCTCGTCTTGAGTCACATGTTCCAATCATCGCTGAGGCTTTAAACGTAGACACTACATATAAGTAGTTACTTGTAGTTTAAGGGTGAGCTATTTTTTCCCTTCTATTTTAATAACAAATAGAATGGAAATCTAGCTCAAAACCACTACATTGTATAAACTTTGATATTAAATTAAAAACAAATCTATGTGGAACTACTCTCTCTCTCTTGCAGACTTATTTAACCTATGGAGATGAGTAGAGCCAAGCCAGAGACTTTGCTTAGCCATAAAAAGAAAGCTCTTGAAAACAGTTCCAAATAGTATAAAATGAATTTAAGAGCAGTAATTACTGGTCACGTAAATAAAAGGGCAATATAAAAACATCTATGCACTGCTTTGTCTTTGTTTCACAAGGTTTTATGTGAGAAAGACTAGAATGCATTCAGCTGTGGTTGTTTGATGTTCCTACATTTTCTTTATTTTGAAATAATTTTGTAAAAATAATAATAGTGGGCCATTATAAGATAGAACAACATTCAACTTTTATACAGATTTTCAGTTTTTTTTTTTTTTTTTTTCTGCAGCTACATTTGCAATGCTACCACCAGTTCTGCACAACAGCTGTTTTATGTCATTGAGTTTACTATCAAAGATTTAAATAATATTTAAAGAAAGACTATTTGGCTATTTTTAGACTCATCTACAGAACGTGTCATGTACAGGTAATTCACTTTAACTTGACAATTGACCGCTAAGAAATGATGGAAACTATTTTAGCTCACAACAGAATCATTAGCAGTCACTGCATCTGTTTCCTGCTCATCCAAACAATAAACAGTTTGGCAGCAAATTGGACCACATGGGATGGTTTTTAAGGATATGAGCTCTGTTCATGCGTTGAATAATTTATCACGTGAATGAGTCAACTTCCACCCTTGTTTCTGCATCTGAGCAGGGGGCAATAGGATTGACAGTTAATTTTCAGCTCTCTTCATGGGGCTAACTTGTTGCTGTGTGAATACTGTTTTTTCATAACACAGTTAAGTATTTAAACCTTAACATTAAAATGTCTTTAACATCGTATCATGAAGTAAAGTGCGAACTTTGAAAGCTATGACATTAGCTTTATGTCTTGAATATTACAAGATTTGTCAGTTTGTAAGTGGGAACCCCTGGACATAATAAACTGCAAGCAGTGATCAGGCTGAGATCTGTGGCCTTTTGAAACCAAATTATTGCTTTTCCTTTCTTCTATTTAAAATAGAAGAAAGGAAAAGCAATATTTTGTGACTTTGCCAGAAAGTACTGTTTTATTTGGCATGAAGCAGTGCTAGGCTTGCTGATGATAAAGGAATATTTTTTTAATAGCAGGAAAAAAAAATACTTCAATTGAAACATGAATTATTAAAAATCGTTGTCTACCTTTTCCCTCTGTAGTTTTATGTTTTTTTTCTGATTACACACATTAATATCCATGTCTATCAAAGCATTCACTTGAGAGGCGAAGGGGATAATGATGGGTCAGAAGCCTCTGTCCAAAGTTGCGGAGGTGTTGGCGTGTTTCTGAGAGTGTCTTCGAGAAGCTAAGGAGGCTGGACAATGATGGATGGAGAGATGGATTCAAGGATTATCTGGGATAAACCTCTGACTGTTGATTTTATGTCGAGCCCTTTGCCTCTTAGCTACAGGCATCAGAGTATGGAGGATTTTCTGGTTGTGGTGCACAAAAAGCAGGAAAATCTGTATGTGTATCTTTAACCTGATGGTGCAGCTCACTGACAGTTGTAGGGAAGGAAAGAGACGAAGACGAGAAATTTGCAAAGCGGTGAAAGAAACAAAGCGAAAAAGGTGACAGATTGGTAATGAGGGGCACAACATGCCTAATGGATAGTTTGTCTGGAAATGAAGGTTAGATATTGTTTAGGGTAGAAGCAACGATAAATAAGAATGGGCAAATTTCAAGCTCAGCCACAAAGAGAAAGGTAATGAAAATGTGATTTAAAGAGAAAAAAATGAGTAAAATCAGAACACAGCAGGGAGAAGAGCAAATCCCTGTACTATCTCCCCAACACACACCCCCACCACCCATCCAATTAACACACACATTAACAAACTCACCCATATGCTTTTTCTGTCTGTGGGGGAGCCACCAAACCAGACCGCCAATTGTAGTCCCAGAACAGTTACTAAAAAGCCGGTAGAGGGCTGAAGAGAAGCGAGGTAGGAAAGGGGGAAGCAGAGCGCAGCAGCAGTTCCTGATCAAACAGGCAAAGCTTCTTGTACAGACGAATGCACCAAAGGAAAAAGGGGAAGAGGAGGGAAAACGAGAAATGTTCAACTGACACCTGAACGAAACTCTTCCAGCTCACAAATCCCAGATTTACTCCACATCCACCTGATAGATGAACTCTCAGCTCTTGATATTTAAACAGACACACCAGCGCGCTCACACAGCTCCCTCACTGAGCGCTGTCGCAGTGACACCATCAGCAGCAAAGCTCCTCAGGCGGACGGTGCGAGAGGAGAAATAAGCATGGACGGACCTCTGGCACCTCCTCCCTCTCCTCCTTGTTATTCCTGTTGTACCTCCTTGTCAGCTTTATCCAACTATTCAATCAAACAGATGAGAGGGTGATGCTTTTCTCCTGCTTCTTTGCCATTTTAATTCAGTTAATTATTCCTGCACTGCACTGCTGCACAATCTCTCCTCTTTCTGTGTCCTTCACTATCGGACTGACTGGTGCTCCACAGCGCAGAGAAGCTGGACTGCACTTAGATCCCTCCCTTTCCTCGCTCTGCTGCTGAATGTCTCTCCATGCTTCCTCAGCCCCCTCCTACAGTTCAGTCTCACATCTCCCGTGACTTCTCTTTCACAGTCAACGCTGCATTAACAAGTGGAAAATGGTTTTGGACCATCAGATTTCTTTCAGCGAGTAAAATTTTTTAAAAATCAGAGCTGTATAAATAACCATTTCAATAACAACATGCAATTCCTTTTGCTCCACACATTCAAATGTTGTAGAGTGTAAATTGTACAAATAGCAACTTACTGCATGCTATATCTCAAAACATTCTGAAAGTGAAAAAAATGCTGACGTACTAAAG
Source organism: Poeciliopsis prolifica (assembly GCF_027474105.1). Lineage (NCBI taxonomy): Eukaryota > Metazoa > Chordata > Actinopteri > Cyprinodontiformes > Poeciliidae > Poeciliopsis > Poeciliopsis prolifica. The sequence goes on along the minus strand of NW_026562462.1, from coordinate 161,332 downwards.
GAAGTACATTTGTAATAGAAAAATTGGTTTAGTTAGCTTTGGTCCAGAGCAATCTAGTGAAACATGAAAATTCACAAACCACAGTTCAGATTCACCTGAAGGCCACAGCTTTCACATTGTACTGATCTAACATTTGGGGTACCCCGAGGCTCTGTTGTGGTACTCAATAAACGAGACTGCTATTGAAAATTGTATTTATTTGAGTAACTCAGTTCACTACACACTTCACTACTTAGTTATTCACACCAGTCTTAGCACCTGTGGCAACTGTTAGATCACACCACACACTACAGGATACTTCAGACAAACTAAAGCCAAATGAAGTGACAATATGAAGGAACAAACAGACCACTGGGTGGTAGTAATGGAAGACACTGTATTTTCAGAATGCAAACGGTTAGATTTATTTTACCCGTCCCCATAAAATGAAAGAGGAGCAGTTTAGCCTATGTGAATCTTAAAGGACAAGTTAATATAATATGGAAAGTGTCAAAGGTAACGTTAGTATATTTATGTCAAGAGTGTGGAACATGTTATGGACCGAGGCCTTGTGTGGTGGGTAACGTGTATTGCCTGCTCTTTTTGCATCTTTTCTGTGGAGGGTGTGGTGCGGCGGATGGAGAGCAGAGTATAACATCGTCTCTTTCCTACTGGGCCTCATTTCATCTTCATCAGGCACATTCAAGTTTGTCTTTATTTTTGAAAGTCAAGTTTGTTTGCGTAGCACATTTAATCAACAAAGCAATGCTTCACATAATAGAAATGTTATACTGTAATCATTTATGAAACAAGCTATAAAGGTAGAGCATTTTGTCAAATGCTTTATTCCAAATCATCATCAAACGTCCGTCAAAAATATTAATCATTGTTCCAACTCGAAACGTGGAGTTTTAGCTTTGATTAAAAAAACCTCAATGTTTTCACTGTTTTGCAGTTTTCTGGACGTTTGTTGGTGTATAAAAACTGAATGATATTTCTCCGTGCTGGTTCTGATTCAAGGAATGCTGAACAGACTTGAACCAGACCTGTTGTAATGACAACAGGTCTTTAGTGTACTTTGGTCCTAAGTCATTTGGGGGTTTATAAAACTATCAGAATTATTTCAAAGTCTATTCTCTGAGCTACTGGGAGTGTAAGAAGCATAGAACTGGGGGGATGTGCTCTATCTTCCTGGTTTTAGTCAGAACACAAACAGCAGCAATATAGATCAGCTCCTGGTGTGATTAGACTTTGTTGCAGAAATCCATTCTACTAAAAATAAACTCAAGAATGTGTTTCTCTAGATTTTTCTGCCACATTAGAACCTTTTGTCCTGGAAATGTTCTGCATGTTATTGAAGTATGACTTTGTAATTGTTTTGTGTCTTTACAGTTTCAGGTCTGAGTCCCTCACTACACTAACACAAAACATATAAATTTAGAGTGACTTTAAATGGTGGCTATATTCTAAAAATGTAGTAAATTATATTTAAACAAACATCAGTGTCATGTTTCAGTTGTGGACCACTTTGTTTCATTGACAAGCTATATTTGTTTAGGCTTATTACAGAAAATAAACAAAGGCCAATTTATAGTTGATTTCCCTTGGTTGAAGCACTGGCTAAGCCAAATAAGTCATGAAATAGATGTTGATCTATGTTCAGTAATCAAAGGTAAAACAATTATGCTATTGAGTAGTGGATGAGTCGAAAACCAGGAAGCATTGTCTTTGAGGAAGAAATGTGGTCAGAAAAAAGCAAGGGAACATGATTTGAAAGTGGAATAATGAAGGTCATGTGATTTGATGTGTCCGGATTTACCCTGCTCCAGATGGATGGAAATATGAAGCTAATAAAAGAGGCAGAGCTCCAGTAGACGGCTGAGGAGGCAGTGCTGTGATATGGACTTAAGGTTCAGCAAAAGTCGGTGCCCAAGGAATGAGTCAGCTGACACTGGAATATACTGAATGGCAAAGTTATTCCATACATTTTTATTTTTTGTTGTTAGGGGCATTTTCAACGACGACAATGCCAGGAGTCATCAGGTTCAGATTGTGAAAGAGTGGTTCCTAGAGCCTCAGACAACATTTTCACTCCTGGACTGTACCGTCACCCCTCTGAGGACCTTTGGGTTCACCTGGAGAAGGTTGGATGCTCAATACCAATTCTTGGTGAAAAATTAATTCAACACTGGATGAAAATAATTATTTTGACATTGCAGAAACAGTTCCCCAGTGAATGCATGCTGTAAAGGTGATCCAACAAAACATTACTGTGTGTTACCTTTATTTTTATTGGGGACTTTTTTTTGGCCAGCAGAACATTAGATATAAAAAGGAGCCATTTTACAACAGACATGTCTGTGTTGCTTTGAGATAATCTAAAATAAGTCATTTAAAACTCCTTTTTAGACACCTTTAGGGATCTTTTTCTGCTCTATGTTGATGATAAAGGTGAGGAGTGTAAACTTGATCCCATAAACTCAACAGACAAATTTGAGGCAAACATGCCAAGTGAAAATGAAGAGGCTCTTCATTTTGTGTAACAGATGTGTGGATGTCTGTTAGCTGAATATTGTTCCAGCCAGAGTTCTTTCCAACTGCTTTTTCTCTCATTGTTTTCTTCTTGCTTTACCCCTCCTCCTGTGCTTACACTGCATCTGTCTCACTGCATTATCTCGCTCTGTCCTCATCTATCTCTGCTGTGTTCTGCACCTTTTTTTTCTAAACAAAGGGCTCCCTTGGGTCAACAGTGTACTGAACACACCATCCCTACACAGCCTAGCTACACAATCCTTTATGAGCAAAATATCTGAAGAAAATATTTGGGTTTGACATTCCCATGTTTGCTGATTCATTGTTGTTCAGTATTGTACATACATGTAAACTAATTTCCAGTGAGGCGAATAATTAGGAGTGTAAGCATTTAAAGAAACTGAAAGGAGAGAGTTTTTACAAGGAGAAGCGAACAAACAGAGACCTGTACTTCTTTGTCAACTATTCAATGTTTCGAGTGAACAGAGACAGTGGAAACTTTTCTTCCAAAGATCTGCAAAGCTTAATATGGATTATTAAACAAAATTATGACCTACTGTTTATTTAAAGAACATGCCTATCTGCTGAGGTGTGGTATTATGCAAGAACAGATGAAGAGCAGAATCCACTTGAGTGTTATCAAGCAGAAAGCACTAATGAACACTGAATAAACACAAACAACTTCTCCACTTAATAATTTATTCACAAAATGCTTTACAAGAAACTCTTTATCTGAGTTAACATTTGACTGAACTATCAAATAAACATGAAAAGAAGAATAAACTGAAGCCAATAAAAAACTGAAACCAATGCAGTGATATCACATTTTACCGTGAATATGAATGTTTAAGATGCAACGCTTTGGTTTGAAGAATCGGTTATTTGGCCGACAGACGATGCCACATTTGGTGGCTCAGTATAACAACAAGGAAAGTGGTGCTACAGTATCAGTACAGGATGCCTATTGTCAAGGGATTGCTAGGTAGCTACCGTCACAGTTCCTAGCTAGCGAGCAAGGGTTGAAGCTATCTAGGTTTTAACATCCATCGTGGGGAAATGCTGGACGATGTCCATCTTAGCCATTGACTGACTTCTGTTCCTAAACAATATTGTTTATTTTTGATTTGATTTTGTATATTTCTGTCTTGAATAAGGTCTTGTATTCCAGTCAAAATGATTTTAAAAGTATAAAACCTGCAGAAACCCTGTATTATTAAGCATTAATGCTGTTAATGCTAATCAATTAGTTAATTAGGATTAATTAGTTAATGCTGATTAATTAATTAGTCCTAGACCACTGATGGTCTAGGCCAATCTCAGTGTGAATAAACACTTTCTTTCCTTTTTTTCCTGTCCAAAATAAAAATTTGTCAGAACCCTAAGAATTTTGTGCTTAACTGCATGTACTCTTTAATTTTAAAAAATGTGGTGTTTTTTTTAGCTGTCTTCTAAAATCACAGTCATGGCAGATAGATCTTGTCCATAAATTGTTTCCTCCTGGAGGTTAAAAAGGAATTGTTTCCTTCCACTGTTACTCCATGCTTGTTAAGGTGGAGGTATTGCTGCAAAGCCTCAGACTAACTTGATAGAACCCTTTTTTTCATCCAGCTGGATACCCAAGCATTATAATTGGGATACATGACAATGTATGCAGTTGAATTTTTATTTGTCTATATAAATGGCTGGATGGATGCTCATAAATCCATCTTGTTAAGTGCCCTGAAATTAAATCTGTTCTGAATCAGTGCCATACAAACAAACCGAAGTGTTTAATTACTACAATTATGAATTTAAAATATAGCTATTTTTGTTCCAATAAGCCTATCCAAAACTACAGGCCATTTTGGACTTTCCTATGACCACAAATCTAACATTCCACACAATTATTTATCTGCTGATAAATCACAGCCTGGACAAACTGGTGAAGAGCATTGAGGCAACATTTTTTACAGGCTTGGTCCCTGGCACTGCAGCTATGATGACTCTCGAAGGCTTACTTAAAATATATATATATATATATATATATATATATATATATATATATATATATATATATATATATATATATATATATATATATATTATATATATATATATATATATATATATATATATATATATATATATATATATATATATATATATATATATAAAGCAAGTTCCAAAGGGGAAGGCTTGGATCATGGAAGAGCATAATGATTTATTTCAGATGCCAAAATATTTAATCTGTGAAAAAGCAGCCATGAACCAAAGTGTAATTTGTAAATTCTGGCTACCCACACCACCCCCTGGAGTCAACACTACAGGTCAAAGTCACGGAGGCATCTGCTCTCTTCCATCCTTTGGATGTGTGCTGTAACATTTCTATTTCCAAATTTCTTTGACACAGTGGTTCTCAAAGGTCTACACAAAACTCTGATTATTATACCAGAGTTTTTGTATTGGAAAAAAGCTGATCATAGTAAGTCTTTTAAAAAATTAATGTGCCATTTAGCCTGTGCAGTTTAACTGAAGAACAAAAGGTGCAATAATATGGTTTATTATTAACCATATTATTGGTTAATAATATGCAGTTTCTGGATAGTGTTCTGGGACTTGTCTGCAGACAGGTAGACAGAAATCCTACATGACAGTAATGATTTAAAAAAAAATTCTAAACTTAGAAAACAAAGAACAGGCAAAAGAGGAACACAACAGAATTGGAACGAACCAGGGAAGAATCTTAAGTAGAGTCAATGAAACATTTTGTCTTTAGCTGCTGGAAAAGGTAATTGAGTGACATTAGAACCAGTGGAGGGAATGCAGAGCAGCTGGGTGATAAATTAAACTCAGGAACTGATGAAAAGTTACTAATTACAACAGAAATGAACACAGAGAAGAGGATGCACAATGATCTAACAAAACTAATTTAAATATTGACGTTCAATAGTAAATTAAAAATAAAATGGGTAGAAATGAAAAGAAATAAAAAAGAGCAAAAGATTATAAAATACAGAGTGAACTAATTCTTAAAAGATTAATAGTGTTAAAAATAACAGCCCAATAAAGCAACATATTACACCAGAAAGCATTACACCTTATTTCCATTGACTGTGTTGGGATCCTACATTAGCTATATTTGCCCTCTTTACTTTCCAAAGATTCTCAAAATTGATCGCACTGATGAAATACCTTGAGAATAACATCTCAGATCTTTTAAAATATGTCATGTTTGAACCCTGATATTCACACTTTTGCATCCAGATTATTGAGTCTTTCTTCTAAAGCTTCTCATAGCAGATTTGGTCAGTCGGCTTGAATGGAAGATATTTCAAAATAACAATAGAATATTGTTGAAATGATAAATGTGGTCTCATTTTGTACAATGTGAAAACATATTTTTCAACATGGGTACATACACACACAAAATCTCAGTAAAAGCCATGCACCTTACTTTAATTCTTCCAGGTATTAGGAGTTTTACCTTTTCTTTACACTATTAGAGAATGAGTGGAGAGTATTTTCTTGGTTTCGTTTTTGTTTTTTTAAGTAAGTATAATACATTTGTATGGCTTACACCTCTTGTAAATAGAGGACTGAATTAGAGCTGTAGGTTGAACAGATCATGTAAGATGGATGGTTCTTCATTAATGGACGCACTCCTTGAGGCATTAATCAAGGTTCCTTAATGCAATCATGCAGTGTGCTTAACTACAACACAGAAAAATCATGCTTTATATCAAGGTTGCAAAACATATTAGTGTTAATTAACAATAAACAAAAGCAGTGCTAGATATATGGATTGAAAAGCTATTTCTTTATTAAAATGTATTCACCTTCAGTTTGTCTTTGATTCTGTAGACATTGGCCTGATATTCAGTTGTTTTGTTACTAAAAGAGAGTAAATCTTTGCTTTTGTTGTACAATAGTTCCTGTGTGATGCAGACAATGCAGATAGAGGAAATGCATTCAACAAATATGTAGAAAATGCATTACTTTTTATTTTATTTTACCTTATTCCAAATTGTAAACACAGGTAATTGGTTAAATAAGAGGAAAATCAGTGAACAAAATTATTTTTAAAAAATTCTTCAAGTGGTAAAGAATCTTATTTAATCTATATACATTGACTTTACAGGTTCTTTCATACTGAGTGTTGCTGAATATAGAAAAGGACACTTTCCACTTTCACTTTCCAAACCAGTTTTGTCCTGTTAAGTGTCACAAGTGAGGCTGGAGCCCTTCCCAGTTGCCAGAGGGAGAGATGCAGAGCAAAACCTTGATGGGTCACCAATCCATCACAGAGCCAAGACAGAGACACACAAGACAGACGACAAAATGCGCTGCAGTTCAGTTTTGTCACAATTTGTACTTGAAAAACTAAAATGAAAACTTCTAACAGCTTTATCGTTCCCCGTTCAATTAGGGTGACAAAAATAAATGTTGATATTTGCTTAAAAACTCAAGATCCAGTCTTGTAGATATTTTTGTCATTTAATTTCCTACAATATCACATACATGATGCAGGATGTTATATTTCTAAATCTGCCCTCGTATATACTGTAGTTCAAGACTGTCATACTGTGATGGGTTATCAGTGAAATTTGACATGATGTAGTCAGGCAAACAAGATGCATTTACCACCAGAAGCTTTTACTTCAACTTTAGCATTAAATCAATGAAGCAAAGCTATTAACAACTTATTATAAGTTATCAAAATTGTTATTACGTAACTGCACATATTGCAAATAATGAAGTAATTGAAAATTTGAATTGACTAACTCATTTAAATCATCTCTGATTTTACATGAGATAATCTGCATATAAGACAAAGACCAAGAATCCAAAACCAGAGGACCCTGAGCTGAAATACTACTCAGGTATTTCTCTGTGCTGCGCAGAACAAAAATGACCCTTCAACGATTACTAAACTTGACTCCAAACCGGTACACGTCACACTCACTGACGCTGCATTATCTGTGCCATTTTGTTATCTCAGTGGCACTCTAGTGTAGTTTTCATCATCCCTTGCTGTCGTCCTGTTGCCACATGATCCCGCTGCTCACACAAGAGAGAAAGAGAGAGAGAGATGGAGGTGAATTGACACTCCACCCTGACTCCAGCTGCTCGCTGGCAGAATAATGATCAGCCGCTCGGCATGCTGGTCACATCGCCTACACTATCAATGAGTGAGTGTGCCAACCAGCGAGGGAACGGGGGGAGAAGCAGAAGAGAGGAAAGAGGAGGAAGAGAGAGAAAGGCAACAAGGTGAAAAAAAAGACGGGAAAGAGTGGAGGATGGGAGAAAGGGAGGGAAAAGTGGGAAATGAGGAATAAGAAGGGGAATAGAGGACAAGAGGCGGAGAATAAGTGAAGGATGAAAGATGAGTGAGAGAAACAGAGGGCGTGAAAAGGATAGAAGCAACAAGGTGAATAATGGACAAACGATGGAGAAGGATATGAGAGAAGAGTGGAAAATGAATAGGAGGTGGCAAGAGATGGAGGGGGGGTCGAAGGGAAAACAAGATGAGGGTCTGAAGAAATGAAGATTAATGTGATTCTACACATACATGTAATAAGTGCACAAAATAACCTACTATAAGATCAAACTTTTATTTACATTTGTCTTATTGTTTTTATTCGTTCCCACAAGATGAAAAAACAAACACAAAAAATGAATGTTAAGAATATATGTCTATTTCTCACAATATGTATCCTGAAATTGAGCCGTAAGACTTGACCACACAATTTCAATGTGTGTGAAATAGAAAGTCCGACTTTGCCCTCAGCCAAAAGCAAGGCAGCTCTTGCTAATTCAAGCTCACCAATAGACAAGCTAATCAGATTTACTTAAAACTGATGCCTCCCAAATCATTAAATATATAGACTATTGCTGCATGGCACTCGTTCATAACAAATCATAATCAATCACTCCAGTAAAAGTCATCTCTGTAGCAGCCAGGAAAAATCAAAGAGAAGCTTCTTGTACAAGGAGAAAATATTGCAATATTTCTTCTAAAAACAACATATCTGGTTTATTGTGCAAACAAATAAATAAAATACAAATAAAAAAATGTGGATGGTTTACAATAATGTCAGTCATGTTGAAAATGTTTAAGAAAGCAAAAAGGCTTTTGTTTTTAAAATCCTATTGTGAGAAAATGAACTGCAAACACTGGCTGAAGCCTCAGTGCCCTTGCTTTAATGTGTTGGGCTGTGGCTCATTTACTGGTGACTGTTATAATTAGCTTCTTTCACATTTTGACATGTCACAGCAGGAAGACGATGCCTGCAAATTATGAACTTAATTACCTGGACCCTGGAAAAGAACAGGGCTCAGGTTGTCATGAACAAATATTGAATTTCAATAAACAGTTTTAATAAATAACGTAGTTGTACTTTTTTCAGTATGGTTTTGTCTGAGTTGAACTGACTCTTCATTCAGTCAGAAAAAAAAAATAGAGCTAAAAATAGGAGTGTCTCTCCTGACAGGGTTGGGAACAACTTCTGGAGGTCAATTCAGTTAATTTGTGTGAATGACTGAAAGTGAATGCTCCAAGCAAAAATGTGTAAAATATTCTTTAAATTTGTAGAACAGGCAGACACATACTATAAAAGAATTGTAATAGTAATTGCAAAAGAGGCAAATGTTTTTGATTGTAACATGACAAAACTGTTGCAACCTGGTTTTAAAACGTGCAAGCCGCTTTTCCTCACATTTTCTAGTGTTGAGCTTAATAATAGCAGACTTCATGTTACAGTTTTGTAGCTGCAATTGTCCAAACAATTGTTAATCATTTGAATACTATTAAGGATACAATTATTGCAATTATTAAGATAGTGACATCATCTGTAGCTCCTATGCTACTGTCATATTATAAAGGAGAGTAGGACCTAAATTGAGGAATAAGGAATGTTTATTTTCACTTATTCCTTTAATAAGTGAAAATAAACAGTTTCACTGATCAACAACTAAAGTTTTTTTTTCCCCCCCGAAGGAAAAAAAAACTTCCTGGTGTGAGTAAGCTGGAGAAGTAACTCTTGAGTAAAGACTGGGTGGTTCATTAGAAACTGGGTGTAATCTTTCAGGTAAAGCTACAACTGAAGTTGAACTACAGTAATTGGATAGGATAGACAGGGAACATCTCATTGGCTAAAGGTTTATTTCGACAGGATTTCTTCTCTGGTTTTAAATAACTCACCTTGAGCTCCTCAAAAAGCTTTTGCCTGACTCATCACACTTCTTTCTTCTGTACTGTGGAGAGAAAAGGTCATTAATGACAAAGACATACATCACAGTGGGGTGTCATTGCAGCTAAAGCCACCTACCAGTGGTGCTTTGGCTTTTGATCCAGGGATCAATAATCATCATCAATGAGCACATTTCATCAGAACACTTTTGCTTATCTTGAAGTTTTTAAACAAAATACAAAACAGATAGTGTTTCTGCAGAAATCAACACATGTATGGAACAGGTAATGAAGGTATTGTGAGCCGTCAATGCATGCAAACCGGACAGGTTTGTCTAAACAGCAGGCTTTGGGGTTATAAAACTTTGGGATGCATGCTCAGGTGTCTGTTCAGGGGTCACTTTGTGCTGAGCAGAATCAGCTACTTGCTGTGCTGAGCAGTGCTCCAACTGACAGATAAATGAAAATGTATGTGCACCTGAATATCCAGGATACTTTCCTTAAAAATAGTTTAATAGAGCAGGCAAAACAGAGATACAAGTCTGGTGACATATGCTGATGAAGCCAAATATATTTTTCTGTAAAATGTGCACCAAGTGATCTTTGGCTAGCAGCTATCACCTTGTGGCAAGGGCATTACAGTCAAGCACAAGCAGGAAGTCAGTGGTGATAAATACTGTAATTAAGCTTTTAATGTCATTACGCATGTATGAGGCTAATAGATTTGGATCGATAAAGCGTATCATATCCGTTGACCAAACAGATGATTCAGGTTTACCAGAAGATGGCAGATATTTCATCTTATTTTAAGAACACAAAGTCTTTTTAAGTTAGCAATAAAACCAATCCCCCCCAAAAATTATATAATAACATGTTTTACATTTACATTTTCCTGAGATTTTGTGCAACTCCAAGGTATAGCAGTAACCACAACATAACTATGGTTTAAAAGCTGTTTCTTGTGAGAGGGGAGTGCCTCTGCACCCAATAGCTCTCTCCACTCGTTTATGAAAAGCTTTGAGAAAGCATAAAATATTTATTTGATATGTCCCTGCAGTTTTATTTTACGGTTGAAAACATAAATCACAAATTATTAGAGTGTTTGAGATAACACAGTATCCCTTGATAATAGCATCAGTTTACCTGCGACAGCGTAATGCAGATGTGATGAAATGAATGAACAGTTACATTTTGGCCTCAAAATTCAATTTAGATAAAAGAGTGTGGAGAGCCTCTAATGTCAGTCATTTGGCAGCGCTTACCATCATGGCCATTATTTGCAGCTTTTGGCTCACAGTGAGCTGATAACTGCATGTTATGAGTGAGTAGGGACAAGAAACATCAGGATGCACCAGGTTCTTTATTGTAAAGTCATTCAATGATGAATGAAAAAGTGAAAAGTGCCATATTTTTTTTTTTTGCATGAACTTGGAGAAATATGACACTGCTTATTCTCTTTCACAAACAATCAAATGTTGACAGAGTGAGCAAGGAGCAAATTCTGTTCAACAGATGCTTCAGAACAGCAGGTCAAAGGTCACACGTTATACAGAGCCTACAGTCCTTGATGCGTCCTTCCTGGGTTCAATTCCCAGCCTTCATGTCTTTCTCTCTTCTCTCTCTGCCCATTTCCATTTCCTGTCTGATAACTGTGAATAAAGGCCACTGGTGCCAAAAAAAGAACAGAAAGTTAAAATTCTGCATCAAGAGGCAAGTTCTGCAAGACCAAGGTCCTGTCGACCAAGGTCCTCTCTGATAACAGACTCTTTTCAGGAAGCATTTTTCCACCTTTCTTTCACATGCAAGCAGAATCTTTTATAAACACTTTAAACCATGATAATGTTTTTCTCAATTGTTTTTTTTGGGGGGGGGGTGTTTTCTGTTGGCTGTCTCTTTAACAACCACAGGCTACTGTAGTATTTGAAGAAATGTGCAATGAAATTGTGTTAAAGCCTGGAGATTTGGAACAAACTGATTAAAGAGGGGATTGAGGTAGTTTTAAGCCACATTACAGCTTCCTCCAGATCCACACTGTCGCGCTGAAAACTCCTGTTGCAAAACCAGAAACACGTTTTAAAATTTCCTGCTGGTAGAACAGGAACTCAGACAGAATGGAAATTTAAATAATACCTCTTAAAAAATAATAAAACTTATTCTTAAATCTTATTATTGTTATTTTGCAGTTACATAATTTTACCTTGAATGAATATGCATGTGTAATTTACATTTAACTTGCATCTGCTACATGTGGGGTCGGGCAGACTTGGACAGGCCGAGTAACGAGCGACTAAATTAAATAATGACAAACACCAGTTCCATCTTAACATTCAGGTTCACCAATTATTTTGCATTATTGTTTCTTGTTGCATTTTCTGGTCACAGTAATTGTCCAAATGAATTAGTTTCTCCTGCTGTTTTTGGATTCACAAAAAGAACTACCCTCTGTTCAGTAGATACAGACACACACACGCACACACGCACACGCACGCACGCACGCAATCAGCCTGAACACATGAACTCTTCCTATCTTTTTGCTTTAAATACCTTCATTCATCACTCTTCTTCACTCACTGTATTTCCGGCAAGATAGTAATATATGTTTCTCTTTTTCATGGCACCAATTACACCAGCCAGTCGACTGTTTCCTCATGCTACAGCATATCTAATGTTAATTTGTGTGTTCTATTCTCAGTCTGCAAATAATGACTCGTTCTCTCTGTTTTACTGGAGCCGCTTCTTCTATCTTCACGGTTGTATTGTATGGAAATACATACCGTTTCCTTCATCATTTTGCTATGGCTTCACTTTCTTTCAAAATCTCATTTTAATATTAATGTTTTATCCATTGACAGGTGTCAAACTATCTGCTTTCTCATTGCATAGCATCCAGACACAATATAAGCAGTTTTCATTTATTTATTTTGAGGAAGACTGTCTGTTTTCCAGGATAGCACAAAGTTGTCCCATGTTACTTGACAAGTAGAGCAAAAAAAAAGATAATAATAATTAGAAGTCCAGAAGAAATAATCAACTTCTGGACAGATTTAATCAGTAGAAATTATCTAAAGTATTAGTTTTAAAGTCTCTGCTACTATGCAGTAGTCCAAATGAATAGTGAAATACATATTGATTGTGCTTTGAATTGTGCTGTTTTACACCTCGAACTGTTTTCCACTTCTTTAGATCCACAGCTCCTCAGAGGAAATTGTTCCCAGTCTGTTGGTTTACACACAGAGTTTCATGCCTGCATTGAGGTTTGTGGAGGAATTACACATCCGCACCTGGAAGAGGAAAATAAAAACCAAAGATATTAAATGGAATAAAAAGAAACCTCAGCTCTCATAAACTTGTTTTTAATTTTGTGTTGTGAAAATGAATAATTCACATATGACTCAAAATCATTTCAATAAACAAGCATTTTAATGGATATGCCACACACAATATATACAGAAACAAATGTATATATTGTGTATGTGACTTAATAGCCAATTAAGTCACAGATACCTTCTACAAATCTGCAGATTAGTAAAACTGCAAAAGCAAGATATTTTTTTTGTTATGGACAGCATCACCATGGATAATTTCCTCTTTAAATACCCAGCAAACTTCCTTCTGTGAATTCAAGCCCTTGTGTGACACTATTGTGATTAACCTTTCCTTTACTTATAAATATTTTAAACTACCTTGCATTATTATTTTTTAATGTGGAGATATGATGACAGTCCTTGTTGTTTAATGGCCTAGAAGCAACATATGACTTTTGTTATAGCTACAATTTTAGAAAAACATAATCAAGCACAGAAGGATCAGTAATGAAAACTTGAATAGCTAAAAGTCTTTGTTGATTTAAAAAAAAAAATATATTCTTAACCTTGAAAAAAAGTTGCCAGAAATAAATTCTTTAGTCAAATGTTACCCACCCATGACTTAATTTTTCTGTGTAGTGTAATACAAACATGTTGGGAAATCTGAGACATTTTTTAATGGGAATGTGTCTGCCTTAATGAGATGATCATTTATTCATTCAGTTGTTTGATTCAACTTTTTTTTTCCTCTAAACCTTTGTTGTTCATGCCAAGCTGTTCTACCCGTAATGCATGACTCAGACTGCGATAAATTTATATGCAGAGGTGTTTAGTTTTCTGTGGGTGTCTGCCTTTCTCTTTTTCATACTGGACTCTGATTCTGGTACCAGGAGCAGTCTGATACACAGGAGGATTCTTCTTTTCTTTTTATTGATTCAAGCATAAGAGTGAAAGAAAGAGTTAGAGACCTGTTGCAACCAAAGACAAAAAAACAACGCGTGGATAGACAGTAAAAGCAGACACACACATACACATATACACTCTCAGCGAGTTTATGTGAGCTACATTTTTATGAGATGTTTTAGGATTCAGTCAGGAGTACTTAGTGTGTGAGTATTGAACCATTTATGTTGTAGAGATAAAACCACGCTTTACATACAACACTACTGCGGGAAATTATCTGTTATCTGCAGGCAAACTGTTACTGTTGTCAGAATCAATGCATTTTATAGAACTGACTTCATGTCCACAATAAGCTACATGGATCTTATGTAAGTTACACTGTAAAACCACTTGATTTATGTTTACCACCAAAAGAGGTGGAGGCCAAATGTTTGTTTTTTCCGGTTACCTCCTGATTTTGAGTAAAAACAAGAACATTTCCTCTGAAGTCTTCTAGACGTTCTGAAGTTTGTGTGTACAAAACCAGAGTGAGACAAAGCAAATCTGTGTTCCTACAGTTTCCTGAACAACGACCCAGAACGAAGGGCGAAACGGTTTGAGGTGGTTTAAAGTGAAAACTGGTTGGCCAAGCTGTTGTTTCTGTATTTCTTTTCTTTTAAACTTGCCCGCAATGCGTTTGCAAATGTAAGGGTTTGCTAAAGTGAAACAACATGAGCTTGTTCAGACTCTCTTCAACAATTCAGCTCTTCTGGCTTTGCTCTGTTAGAAGAGCATGCAGGCTTTTCCATTTTAGCCTAATTCAGCTCATAAATATCAAATCTTTAAACACCCAACTGAATGGAAACCAACAGTAAATAAATGAAAATAGGCTAAAGTCCCGATAGCAAGCACATAAATGTCTTCTGCTTTTTTTGTACTATACTTGCTGTCCTTCTAGCCCTCTGTCATCCTTCACATAATGGATTCATCTGAGTCTCTGTGAGACTGCATGTGATTGGTTGCATGGTGGGCTCATCAAAGTAATATCTTGTCCCCACCTGCAGATATTCTTAGCAGGAACTGAGCAGAAGTGTCAGAAGATTTGGCTTTCTTCAGTGGGAGTCCACCCTTCCCATTTACAACAAAGAGCTGGCTCTTAGACCCAGCTTGTTCACTACTCACTATTTCACATAAAATTCAAGAGCAGCTTTCTGTAGATCCGGTCTTTGGTTGGAGCTTAGACGTTGTCTTTTTTTATTTAATCATATTCACATTAAGGATTTCACATTAGCCTTGTCACATTAACCTTCCAAACATGTTTTCTATCAACAACCACCAGAGACAGGAAATGATTTTAAAGCCAGTCATTATGCAAAACCTTAATCCTTAACCTACGTAAAGCTGGAGAAAGAGCAGAATATTTTACACATTTCGTGGATTCAAAAATATGTCCTCACTGAACCCCTCAGTTGAGGCTTTAAATCTGTTTTTGTATGTTTAGGTCACTGACTTCATTCTGAAATGTCTGTGTTCACTGGCGACCTAGATACACAGTCAAGCTGAAAATGTGAATAGTGCACTAATTTCAAACTTTACAGAAAATGTTTGCATTTCTTGTGGACAATTAAAGACTCACAAACGGCTGACTTTCACATGTTACAGTTGAGAAAACTCTCTGCCATGAGTGTTTGATAGACATAAACATGAACCACCACTCAAGTCCTTTTAAAAAATGCTTTGCTATTATGATTACATTCAGTTCATAAACATACTGCAGTGTCTTACACAGGTGGGATTCGATGATAGAATTTGAAATTAAAAAGCTTAAATTTTATTTGTTTTGGGGTTTTTTGCAACCCCCAAAAAACATAATCTATCATGTTTTTCTTAAGAGACAGATAAACTGCATGACTGAAGCAAGTTACATTTTTGCTTGTTGAAGATACTTTGACCTTATCTCAGGTCCTAATAATGTTACATACATTCACTAAGGGGCATTTTCAAACTTCTGCACTTAAACTAAGTAAACTAAGACTTTCTTTTCCTAGGATAATAATTTTCTTCATTAATGATTTAACATATAAATTATATAAATCAGCTGGGTCTGATTTATAATAAAACTACAGAGCAAGTTGCATGAAGTGTTATATTATGGGGACAATAGAAAGTAATTAAATGTGGAAAGGATGCTGTGCATTGGCTTTACATTGCATTAAAAATTAAAAACACATTAGCAAAATAGATATTTATGTCATGTCTTTGTTACACCAACATTAACACTGAATAAGGATTTTTATTGCTATCAAATTTTCTGTAACTTGATGTAATAAAAGCAGTAATGGACAAATGTATGTTATTCGTGTAAATACATGGCCATTTATGGAACACCACCAAAAAGGAGTTTCAAAACACATTTTCTCAACTTTTGATTTAGTGGTTGGTTCCACAAAACAACCAGTTAATTTATATGCACAATTAACTCAAAAAACAATTTGAAATGTGAAATCAAAAGCTTAACTGAGTAAAATTTGCATTTTAGTGTTTTAAGAAGGCAACATAAGGACTCTAAAGTGTCTTTATGAAGGAGGAAAATGGTCCTGCAGATTCAAATTTGACACTGAAAGTTTACAATGATTCACGTTTTGTGCAAAGTACAGAATTTCATGAACATCATTTGGAAAACCCAAATATTCAGAAAAACACAACAAAACACATTTCTTCTGTAAATGAGAATTTCTCCTTGTAGAATTTCCCCCTATTTATTCAATAATCACCCTCCTGCTAATGTTAAACTCTCTGTTTCAAAAAGCTGTGTGAAAAGCATCTGTATTCTTTTGTCTGATATAAATATCATAGAAATTCTCTGTTTGACTTCAGCTGTCAGGTGGAGTGTCATATCTGCAGATATGGAGGTTTATGAGTTTCTCTGAAATGGGTGATAATCCACCAATGTGTGCCTCAAATTCACCAGATAAAAATGACAAAGTGATTCAACAAAGGTTGTTTTTCACATTTCCTGAAATTTTGACATGTGTCAGATGAAATCTGAAATGTGACATTTTGTTAAGCTCTTCACAGGCTTTGTGAACAATTCAAAACTACAAAGTTACGTATCCCCCCAAAAAGTGACAAACGAACCATTGCAGTAGAGCTACAGTTGAAGAGGAAAAAGTGTGTTATGTAGAAGAAAACATATTTTGTTTTTATGTATTTCTGTGAAATTTTTGAAAAGAACATCAGACTTGTAGGAAAACAGAGATGACTTGAAGGGGGAAGGTCCAAAGCTACACAGATTTTCTGCCGATAGGTAGGAGATAATAAGCTGACACAGTTTTAACAAAACAAATTTAAAACAAAATAGCTCCTATTGAAGGTTAAATAGTTTTAGGAAGTGAAGCTGAGGATAATAGTGTGATTCTTGGCCCATTTTGAGGATCAAGCCAAGTTTTGGTTTAATTAGTACTTCTCATTCCAGGGTTTTCTTCTTCTGCGTCTTTGCAGTTCCAGATTCAAGAGTGAAACATGTCTCATATGCAGTCATGTTACATCCAAGCTTCATGTTTTTCAGTGTGAGGACATGAAACACGAACTGCTAATTCTTGAACCCTTCAACTTTATCATACAGTTCAAGCTGGAGGAGAATAAAATAAATCAAAATATAGTGCAGTATATGCCCAACTCAACTTCAACACAGAAATAAGTCTATTATAATATGTCCATATCTTTTTTTGACACATTGCTTGTATGTGTTTGACGAAATTATATTTTTAGATCTAATCCATTCAATTACTGATTTCTCTGTGAAAAGATACAAAACATCTGGCAGTGTGTTCATTTATACCAGTTTGAAACCCGACACATGTTGAGTTGCCTGATTGTGTCTCGCTGGGTGAGAGAAGGGTCACCACTCTTCTAACTGCTGTTAATTAAAGCAGCATTGTGCTAAAAATATATTTTACATTCAGATGTAGCAGTTATCCTCTTTCTCTGGGATAATCTGAACTGTACTTCTACTTTTGTGAAACTGTTTCTCATGGACAAACTTGCAAAGTGGCAGCTGTTTGTCAACCATGTTTTCATAAAACATCATTATTTTTTCACATGGATGCACTAGGCTGACTCATGCCTTGAATCATCACAAAATAAAAAAAAGTAAAAACTTTTAGAAACAATGGAAAATATAACAAAGATATAAAAATATCCAGGCTCGTTTCTAGTTTACTCATCAGTCAGCATCTGAGATGGAACATCATTTAGGCCCTTTTACCTTAATTAAATCAAATGCTGTGTTTGTCTTCACACATGTGATGTGAAATTCATTTAAGATGAAATGTTTAAAAGTCACACCTCCTAATATTGCATTTTTAATAATTCTTCTGTCTTTTATTTCAGTGACATATTAACTAATTTCTTGTGTCAAATAACAACCAGACATTTTTTCTTTGACTTCAGTATTTTGGAAATGTGAGCCAGTAACTTTGAAGTTGTTAGTTACGCAAACAGAAGGCAGCAATTTGTTTTCCTGAAGTTGACAGTCAGCAGGACAAAAATTGCAAGACTGTAAAAGCTTGTTTTTGTTTTACAAATCATCCAAATTGCAGTCAAAGCGTGAGGTCAAAGGGCATTTATTCCATACTTGACTCCACTTGTCAGAAAAGCCCTGTAAAATTTGATTGACTTTCATGCAAAAACTTTATAGAGGTTTTAACAATTTTATCAAAAATGAACATACAGTATGTGGGGTCAAATAGGTAGTCAAGAAGCATTGTATATTTTATAACAGAGCAACTCATGGGAATTTAAGACTCCCTGTGATGAATCAGATCTATCTCGATGCTCAAAGCAGCAGAAAATGACACTACGAGTCACTGTTGTGTTCTGAGCAACAACAAGAGAAACTATGGTTATATTTAACCATGTAAACAAGCTGAAATTAGTTTCATATATTGGAGATATACTGATTCATCTAAGTCTCAGTCAAAGTTGTCTGAAAGTTTTTCTTCATTCTCAGCTGCCTTAGTGCTTCAAAACTAACTGTTCAGCAAAACCAGTCCATATAAAGATGAAGCAGCTGTTGATTTATTGTGTTCTTCTTCTTCATATTTATCCTTCAACGTCTTTCGTATATTTAAAAAAAACTGTTTTTATCAAAGACAAAATTAACTTCTCATCATCACTTTGCTGAGTATTAACACTCACTCTGAAAATTAGCACAACTGATTTTTCAAATTTGGGGGTTAAATGAAAACAAACAGAAAGTAACCACAAGATTAGCCAGGGATGTAAAAATTGTTTGGTGAAGATAAACAGGGATAACAATGACAAGCCAGGCAAGTCAAACTTATAAAAATGTCAGGATTCACTTAGCATGTTTTATTTAAGTAATAATCTCACTTAAAATATCAGACTCTTTCCCTTTCAGTGACTATTTAAAGATGATAATTTTTTTTTAAAGGAAGTGTTACTTTTTAAAAATCCTAAGAAATAACATGCTGCACTTTTCAGTTATTACAGGGATTGTTTATTGTGTAAGAAATTCCCACCTGGGTTATTGCTGCCTGCCAGTCTCTCGAAAAGAACTGAGAATGTTAATGACATGTTTATTGCACTGTTTTTTTCAGAATTGGATAGATTTTCTTTTGGCAGTAAATAAGTCAATATTAACTAACAAGGATTCCAATGACCTTTATGCAGAATGTCACTGTCAATTTAATTTAATGTAGTGTAATTTAACCTTTACAATATTAACAACTACCCGTTAAAAATGCCAGCCCTTCCAAATATGCAAATTTGATCATCTTTCTTTCCACAATTTAACATTATACACTGCTTTTCAGAAGTAATACTGTGTGTAGCTCTGTTGATTCTTTTTTTTTTCAAACCAGTGTTACTGTAGCATCTGTGGCTCAGTGAGGATGAGCACTGACAGGAATCTGCTGGGGGTTAAATAGTTTCTCTTCCAAGTGTCGCCTCCTCTCAGCCTCAGCTTTTTGCAGCAGAGCGACCAGCGACGGCCTTGTCTGCCTTCCTGCCTCCGCTGTCACAGGAACGGCTGCGTGCTCAGTGCATGTTTTAACCACCGGCCTCATCTCCTCAACCGCCCATCCTGCCGTGATTCACTCGCTTCAATTGGCACGGGAATTATAAAAGTAGTTTCATTACTGATATATGTCTGGTTCTGATCTCCTCCTATTACAAAGATGTGCATTGTTATGAAGAAACAAGCAGGATTTAGGCAACACATGAACAGAATTAGACTGTATTTTTTGGGTAATTTGAACATCATAAAATCAAACAATAAGTCATTGATGGGTGAGGAGCTGGATGTCTGACCTCCTGTTTGACTCAGGACTCTCTGATTAATCTAATTATTCACTGTGAAAAAGGTTGATTGGATTTGCTGTATTCTGGTTCAGGGCCCTCAGAGGTTTCGCATAGTTCATGTTTAAAAGGGAAATTTTCAGTCACTTTGATTGAATTCACTTTAATTGTCTCATATTCAGAGTATGTAATGACCTTTTTAATCACAGGAGTCAGTCAGACTGAGAAACACTGAAAGCAATTCTCGGATTTGCTTCCCATGCAGTTGCATCCTATCTTTAGAGCGTGGTGTGAGGCAGGTTGGTTGCATGCTTACTGAGACTGGTTTCATGGGTCATTTTTAGTTTCAAAAAAATGTGGCACTGTGATACAGTTATTATGGAAAAGCAGCTAATCATTTGCCCTCCAATCTGTTATGTACAAATAAATTATATTCTTTTATCGCAGATTAAAGAACATCTGAGCAATTTTCTTAAATTAGATTCCTTTTTTTTTCTTCAATGTACTCAGCAAATAACTGCTAATAAGAAATAAAAGGAGTAATGCTGCTTTTAGTAGCTCCAAATCACTTGCCCCTGGGTTGTTATGTGGTTTGCATTGTTAGTGATCAAACTTAATTTGTGAATTAACTTTGTGGCTGTTAAATGTTGGCTAAATTACATAAAGTGTTGTATATTGTGTTTTTTGTTTGGTTTAAAAACATGGAAGTTTAGCTGGAAGGATGCACAATAATTTCTTCTCTTTGCAAGCTTGGTAAAATATATATATTTTCCTTTGCCTTGTGCATAGATTTCTCTAAATCAGATTGTATATTTATTCACCAAGTCTTTTTGTATTCATTTATTTTGTCTAAAATAATTTGTCTGCTTTCTCTGTTCTTTCAAGATGATTTTGTCACTCAGCGATGCAGACAGTATTCCCTCTGGATTGTCTAAGAGCGTCTCAACCATATCATCCATCCGATAACTCTGCTCCACCCCCAGCAATGTAAACACTCTGTGGGTGATTCTCCCCCTCTCTCCTTTCATCTGGAACTGCATTATTTTTACAACATGATGTCAGTTTGCATCCAACTTGCCAAAGTTGCGATATTTTCTGACATTTCATGTCACATATTTGTTTTGCATTTCAATACTCTGGCATTGCCTTTTAGAATATGAAACTGTATTGTACATAATTTGATACATAAGCCTGCATTGTACCCAAGTTTCGGCATTTAATGACTGAACTTATCCACTGATGAACTGTCCATAGCATCACAACAAAGATTGTTTTGTTGTGATGTCACAACAAAACAATTTTACAGTTGCTATGCAGTGGCAAACTGCATATTTTATCTCCTCCATCCAGTACACACTCTGTACAACTTGTGGTTAATCATGGGGAACACATACATGACAGGATTTGAATGTACTAAATGCTTTCTGTTTTTTTATGCCTTAAAATAATATAAAACCAACATGCAGGGGAAGATAAGCAACACTGTAGCAGCAGCTTAGTAATCTTCTCCTGTCAGACTAAATTTGTTGTTGCGCCTGTTTCATCAATGTGACCCCAATGTTTACACTTCTTATTTCTTTTGTTTTACCATAAATAAATTACAGACACCAGCAACAAAATTTATTAAAAAAACTTAAGGTTTGGTGGAAGACAAAAGTTCTTGTCTTCTACATGTCTTGGGCCTTCAGTATTGTTTATGATGGACAAAACAAGTAGACTACAAGTTGTCAGTGCTTTTTCAAATGTCTCTAATAACTGTGCCTCTGTAAGCCTGGGAGGCTTTTATTTCTCTTGACAGAAATTACATTTATCATTTTGGAATAGTGTTTCCCGTGTTGCCTGAAAAACTTTGGATGCTGACATAATTTATGTACAAGGTCCAGCATCCCTCCATCTTTTGTGTTGGCTTAAACGTATGTAGGATTGTTGGGTGAGAATGGAGGTGATCCCAGTTAAAACACCAAGTAGAACAACTAAGCACACAAACACCAAAAGACAATTTGGCATTTAATTAACTGAACATTCATTTTTTTGAGCTACGAAACTAATTTTGAATACCAAAGAAAAGCCAACATTTTCATGGGGAGATTAAATAGAAATGCCCAAGATTTGAATCTGAAATGTCCTTGTGCTCCTGGGATGGTACAAAGCCTAACAACAAGATATATTTGATAATTGTTCCCACATGTATACAACAATGATAAAGTCATGAGCAGAAGCTTAGGTTAAACGTTAATTGTAGCAAACAGTGATGCTGAACATTTTTGATGGAAAGGCTCCACCTGAGGGAATAAGGTAGGAGGGCTGCAGTCTTTCTTAAAGCAGATCTGTAAACAGGCTTCATGATGATCTACCAAACAGTGACCATTAATGAGGGCTGGCTCAACCTTATATGCCCCAAGTGGCAATCAGGTGGAATAGAAGCCACCTGGGGACATTAAGACCCCAATCTTTCCCTCAGGAATCCTCACTGATGCAGCGTCTTGAATCAGGGAATGTCCGCCTGTTGGAGTACAGATAGAGAAAAGTCTATGGGAAGTAAAAAGAAAGATTTAAAAACTACATTTGCAAAATACTTTAGAAAGAAATAATCAGGTTTTTTCTCAATGTGTTCTCATAATACTGCCAAACACATAACCAGTGTAGCACTTTTCCTTTCAAGGACATACAAAACCAAGGCTGTGATGAACTTGCTGTGATGAAATCTGATTCAGAGTGATCAAAGAAGGATCTGATGTGATCCGACTGACAAAACATAGAGAGGTAATGTTATTCTCCACTTCAACACATACATATTAATGGATTTGAGACAAAAGCAATATTTCTGAAACCCAGTTCTACAATCATGCTGACATCAGACCAGATCCAATCAAACTAAATAATTATAATTTAGACTAACATTACATGGAATGTTAATAATATCATTTTCTATCATTTAAATTTATATTTAGTATTTCAATAATTTATTTAAATGCAATCCTTGATTGCAAAACATATGTATGAAATGGATAAAATATATGATATATGTTGATATTCAAAACCAAAATAAAATGGTATTGGTATTAGGAAGTTATTCTATTGATGTGCATGAACCCAAATGTGAACTGTGGGGGTTTCTTTTGGTGGGACCTACTGGTTTAAAAAAATAAACCAGTACAACAAAAAGACCACAATAGCTGATATATGTGCTTTTATGTTAAAATTCTTCTTCAGGTGAATGTGAGGCTAGGCTCATCGCTGTTACATATTAATTGACTGTCTGAAAATTGACCCCAAAAAGATGTCAAAGACATATCCGGCTGTACTGTAGAGTACTTCTGCTTGTTATCATCCTTATTGCAGCACAAATATAAGTGCAGAAAGCTCAAGAGGCCCTCTGTCACTGCCTTTCAAGTGTTTTACAATAGTCATCTGGCACAATGGGATCAGTGCAACACCATTTGGCCTTGGCAGCATGTCCCCCACAGTAAAACCAAATGCCTACACATATTAAAAGAAGACACTGACTCAACACTTTAGATGACAGTGTTGTATTACAAATCTTCCTGGGTGTTGGACAGATATCAAATGTACTATGTCACTCATTTCAGTTGATAAACTGTCCATAGTATAGATTGCACCAAGAATAATTTTTGCATAATGTTTTCCTTCACTACTCTCTTTTAAAGATATTTTTCAAATTTTTTCTGATTCTCTTGAGACAATCACTTTTTCACAAAGGACCATTTTTGACCCCAGGATTTTTTTTTTCTCTCTTAATAAACACCTTTTCAAAACTGCATTTTGTGCTTACTCATGCTGCCTTTGACTCACATTTAAATTGGTTTCATGTTCTGAAATTCTGAAGTGTGACAAGCAGGCAAAACAATAGGAACTCCAGAAGCAGGCAAACACTAATTTCACTTGTCTGGGAGTTACGGAGAAAAACCTTTGGATTTATATCTTGAAAATGCTACCTATGACCAAAGCCTCGCCCTATGGATTCCTGCTTTCCTGATTCATATTATTTTGTAGATCATTGCCTGGGGAGAACAGAATGATAGAGTAGCTCATTATAGGTGGTTAATGTGCAGCATAAAATAGATGGCTTTAATGACAACAGAGACTTCACAAACAACTGGCTTTGAGTTTTCTTGTATAATAAACAAAGGTCAGTTGTTTGTGATCAAAATGTCAGAAAGAAGAGTTAACTGGTTTCTCTTTTTGGTTTAAAAAAGCTAAAAAGAACTTCTACATAAGTTTTACTTTAACATAAAACTGCTTTTTTAAGATAAGTATTGCCTAGTTTTCAGATCTGGGATTTTGTAACAGTTTTCATTTCCAGCGATGTCCAGGCTTTCCACATAAGTATCATAAACAGGGTAAACTCCACTTGTCAGCTGAATATGGCTGTTTTTCACCAACTTCTACTTGAAGACAAGACAGTTGCGCCTGTGCAGCTTTAAAGTATATTCTAGAGGATTTAAAGCAAAGCTGTATCATTGTTTAAACAGAGACAGTTCTGGAGCTAGTTTTTTACTGAGTCCACGTTCCCACTGCTGTGATCCACAATGCTTTGCATGAATTTTCTGCACAACTTCATGCCACTGGAACAGAAATAGCTGTCTCATATGTAACCAAAAGCTTATTAACAGATTAAATATGCATAAAAAATTAAAACTTTAATCTATACCTTGAACGAAATGAACAATGTTTGATAACAACATGCAGAGTCCAAAAAAAAAACAACATATATTAAGTATTTTAATTAATTTAGACGCATAACTAAGACAGAAACCAGCAAGTTGACATTTCATTGCACTTACAGACATACAGACACAAACATGCACTCACAACGTTTTTCAACAGGGAGAATGGAATAAGAAGGTTATCATCTCAGCTGTATGTAGCCATAAAATTGGATGAATCTTTACGGCTGTGTTATCCCATCAAATAGTCCTTTTGTTCTATTTTCATCCTATAATCAGCACTGCATATTAGTTTTTGGCAGTTCAGTCATTCAATGCCCCTCTTCAAATTGTTTCACGGATGGAAGCCAGTGAGGAAACACCTCTGAACTTTTATAGGGTTCTTTTTATGTTGCAATTGAGACCAAGGGATGCATGTGACAGTAACCTTTAAAAGTGGATAGTGAAAATTTTTTCTCAGTATCTTGAATAATTTCACAGAATTTTGCAAGGCTCAATTTTGTCCTAAATTAGAGTTTTTATCAGACAACGTGGAAGTACACATTTGTCAAAAGATGCACAAGTAAAAGAACAGTTGTTTATCATGAATGCAAAAACAACAAACAAATCAATGTGTGCATGAATGCTGAATCCCAAGCAGAGGGCCTTGATGGGTCTGCAGAACAGCTTTTTAACAAATGCTATTCCTACTCACTCTGCTAACTCAGCATTTTTTACATCTTTTTGTGTATTCACAGGAAGGTTTTATCATTGTTCATCAGCATAGAATTATGCTATTTAATTTTTGTGGTTGAAATAAGGCTCTTTTTAAAATTTTAAATGTTTTGGTTTTAGATTTAATATGCTAACTCAATACAATATTAAGATTATGTCATCTATACTGTTTTCCATTACAGACTAATTTGGGATTGAAAAAACAGAAAATAATGTTAACACTGTGAGATGCAGATTTTAGGAGGTATTGTAGTATTTAGCTGTGGAAATGTGTGCAAAAATAATTACTAAGTAGTTTACTGTCACTTTTAATCATACAACTGGATACAATCATGTGAGATACCAACAAATGAAGTTACTCAATCCACGCATGTAGTCAGTGATATCACAACATATAGAGTTTGTGTTCTGCATGTCGCTCTACACTATGCAGGCTGTTGTTTGAGTGATTCAGCTGCGCTGATGACCAGCTGCCTGCTGAGAGCTTCTCTAAGAAGATGCTACAAGCTGGTCTCTGGCTTGACTGCCCTCTGCCTACTCCAATCATTTTGTTTTTCTAATTCTCCATCTACTGGCTCTGGGTGCATCTGTGATTTAATCTGAGCCATTTTGTCTGGGTGGTTGTTTAAATTAAATGACCTTGCTTGCTATTTGCTGCTTAATAGTGTTAAGATGAAGCAGAGTCCATTTTCCTCTAATGTTTTGAGCTAACTAAATGCCAGTCATGTCTTGTAAAAGTAATAGCAATGCTTATTTTGTTACTAAGTATGGACTCTGACTCTGACCATATATATGAATGAATGAATGAATGAATGAATGAATGAATGAATGAATGAATGAATTAGAGCTGGTGAACCCCTGGTCTTACCACTTGCAAGCTTTATTGCATTATTATTGCAATAATAATCGAACAATAAAGTCAAAAGACTTGACATTCTTGTCAAGTTTAAATATAAACTTAGACAATGTCTCCCCAATAAGCTTTATTGTGTATATTTTCCACAACTCAGTGTTAAAGTAACAAAAAGAGGTAAAATGCATTTAATAAATATGTTTCGTTAAAATGAACTAGCCACCATTTCACTTCAACATAGACCTGCATGTATAGACCAGGAAGGAGGATGGGGCTGGTACTCTATTTTGTAATGTATTCAGGAGAGCATTTCCACTGCAAGCTGAACTTTCGGTGTGCAGGCGAAGTTGACACAAACAATACCACAGCTGGATACATCCCCAGCTCTTGGAGATGTGTCTGATCTACTGTGTCCTCGCGTCCCTGGAGTTTCTCACCGAATGGGACCGCATGGTGCCCTTCCTCCTTTGGTCCTGAGTTTCTGGTTGCTGTGGGGAGCTGATGCCTTTAGGGTGTTTCTCCTACACAAAGCAGGGATATTTTGCTGCTTGGGACTTGCCTGTCTGCCTAAGGCTGCTGCAACCTTCAGGGTGTTGCAAGGTTTCTACTCTTCTTACTGACCTAAAAACTTTGCACCTCCAGGTGACAAATTCACACACACACATAATAAATACACATGCTATATCTTTCCATCTTCACAGAGACTTTGCATTGACTTCAATTAATTTTTCATTTATTTTTATTGCTTGACCCTGACCTTTACACTAAATCTAACCATTAGACTCGTTCAATTCAGATAAATAAAATTTCAAATAAATTTTCCCCTTTTGCTTCAAATTTTAAATGAAGATTGTCATTGAGAATTTCATGCAATCCTGAAATCAGTTACACTCTTCACTTAGTGAGACATCACATTGATAGCAATCTGTTAGGCTGTCTGGTCTCAAGTCAGCTGCCCTCCATTGCCATCCGTGTTTCCGCTGCAGGAAGACAGTCAGTCCTGGCTCATTTAGAAAACCTCAACCTAACAAGGCAGAGTAATGATCCACCGTTACAAGGGTGTGCGGGGATTTCATTTTCAGATACTTTGAATTTCTGCGCAGCATTGAGCATTGACAAAGGACCAACATTAACAGAGATTAATAGAATGATAATTTGCCATTAACAGCTTGAACCCGTGCACCAGCTGGCCTGGAGGAGCACCAAATAGCCGCCTCCGGCTGGGCAATGCACAACAAACTGTTGCGGACTGAAAAGAAAGCAGCCAAGCGATGCTTGATCATTTGGCATGGGGCTTAATTTATTCCACCACAAACACAAACACTTAGTATGTTGTCATTCAGAACAGCTTTCATTTTCAGCCCACCTCCCACCTCGTCTGAATTACAGGCAGAATTACAGCTCATTATTAACGTGCTGCCAACTTTGCATGTTAATGTTAAGTGAAGTGCCAGTGTTCAACAGTTTGAAATGCTTATGCTTTTATCTTACCCTATGTTTTGCTTCAACTTCTTAAAACTTGGTCAAAGATTACAACTATATGTCTACTGTCTAATTACGTTTACATTTATTTCACCTATGTTAAAAGTAATAATTCATTCATTCATTCAGTAATCCAGCTGACTGAAATCAGACTTGCAGATGTAGTTATGATAATCTGAATTATTTACATTCGCAAAACCAATGTTTCTTGTTGAAATGGAGAAAATAACATTGCAGATAAGTGTTAAACACATTGCAGCTTCATCCATAGCATTGGATAATTCAATCTGACACAGTGACTGTTATTCCGACAATAATACTGCATGCCGGGAATGTGGATTTTGACAAAAAATAAAATGGAACAACTTGAGCCTTTTCAAAATAAATCTTTTGTTATTTGTTCATTTTAGATTAATTACATGGGGCTCACTGCCCTCTAAAGGGATCATTTCTTCTTGTTCTCATGTATAGCAGGACGCAGGATGCATGGATTTTGAGGAGACATCCAGTTACGTGCTGGTTAGACGCAAACATGGTAGAGAGCTAGCAGTGGGTAGAAGCACACAGTTTGCAGTAGAAAACCTGGATTTGGAAAGAAATAAGTGTTTTATAGGGGCTGGAGAAGTAGGAGGGCAAAGAGAAAAGAAAAGCAGCAATTATTAGCACTTGACGAGGGGGAAGTTTGGCAACCTTAGAAAATCAGAGGTCTTGACATGGACTGAACAGAATACCTGAGCACAGAAGAGGTGGCTTTTAAAGTCAAACCTGTTGTAACCTGACTACTACCTGACAACATGTTGCATTAAGGGAGACTCATGAGCTTTATTCTATGTATGAATCATTGTGTTAGAATTGTGGCCTGAAATTAGCCACTTTTCTATTTAGTGGATCGGCACATTGTTATCTCATAACCTAATATGGCCTGTGAAGCTTGAGTAACTTGTTGCAGCTCATAAAAATATATTATGAAGCAGTATTAGTGGTTATGGAGTTATTTTTTGGATAAGTTTAGGATTTTGAATATTGTGATGCAGGTTAAGTTTGGGATTTGCAGCAATAAGAAGCAGGTTCAGGTCTTAACCAGGACTATATATGGCAATTCATGTTAAAAACACAAACATCACCTGAGCAGATGAAATTTCATGACTGAGCCATAAACCCAAACAGAACGGGTGAGGACTGCCATGACCCTTTGAACTACACAGAAGTTGGTTAAAATGGAGACTCTGGGAGCAGGCTGGTGGAGAAACACTGCTTCAGACAAAGAGTTGCACTCATTTAATTTTTAGTCCTTGTACTAATTGCACATCAACAGAAGCTGATCATCTGACATCAGAAGGGAGGTACTGCTTTACAGCAAAATTGTAGGTATGAGAAATGCAATTTTGCATTTTTTTAATTCAATTTGATATAATTTAGAAAACAATTTGCTTGTTACTTTAATTATTTGATTACTGTGTTTTATAAAAACTTAATTAAACTAAACTAACTGCAGAATAGCAAATTTCAACTCCACTGGGGGTATGACATCTAAATCAAATCACACTGAGGCTTGCATACTTGAGATTTTTGTGCAATACATACGGTTTTAAGGAGCTTTCTCCACTATCCCACTCACACAGTTACTTATGTTTATCCATCCATCCACTCCATAAGTTTTCTCTTAAAATAACATTTTAATGCCTTCTATTTTGCAGATAAAGGAAATACAAAAATCAATGGACTGAAAAGAGACAGCCAGGTGGATCTGAGAGGAGCCTGAGTGAGCCTCTCAGCTGCTTTGTGCAACAACAAAAGCCACAACGAGCCCTCTTTACTGGTCCTTGGCCAGCTGTGATCAAATAACTGGAAGTCTGGAGCTCCCATCAATCCACAGCTAATGGTCTGTGGAATGGCCTACAACGACTCTTATCACACGGGAGATGGAACTTGAGGATCTTTGGGTCATGCCCAGGCAGGAAAAGGTTATTTGGCTCCTATTTGCATCGCAGTGCTCCCACAATCATATGATGGTTATTGAGGGCATAATTTTTCTCCACAACAGGTTCAGAGAGGGAAAAGGAAGATGAGATTGACAGTGAGTCATTCTGCCTGGGGTCTGAATTTATCTTGACTCTGTCTGTTTTATGAAACTTTCAACTTTTTCAAGCTTTGAATGGCCTAGAGATAACATTTACTCTAATGCATTTTAGGTCTGAATTCAACCACAGAAAGTCACCTTAGTGCTGAGACAAATTACGTTTTATAAATGAATCTGGAGCTAAATGATACTGAGTGACAAAGCTTAAATAAAAGCAAAAAGAGATCTTACAAGCTGAAAAACATGTCCCAGTGGGACATGAACACCTCACCAGGGAGGCGTCCAGGAGGCATCCTGACCAGATGCCTGAACTGGCTCCTCTCCACTTGAAGGAGCAGTGGCTCTACTCTGAGTCCCTCCCGGTTGACTGAGCTTCTCACCCTATCTCTAAGGGAGAGCCCAGCCACCCTATTTTTGCAGTGTATGTTAATTTTCAAAACTTCCAGTGTTGCTGATTTTCTAAGGGTCTGGATTCTGTTAAAACATACAAAAAAAAAAAAAAAAACAACAAATTTGTTATGGAGCAAAAACTAAAGAAAGACTGCATGTCCATCCCTCTGACTAAATGGAGAAACGCAAAGGTAGCAATTCTGCAGAGCTGCAACTTCATCAAGTTGTAGCTGTTTCTTCTTAATTATTATTTTTTCTTTCTTGCTACTTTGCAAATGAAAATTTACAATTATATAAGGTGTGTTTCATTATGTTGTCCCTGTCAGTATATTGTTTATAGTGATAACCAAAGGGCAAATAAAAAGTCTTAACTTATCAATCTGAAAAGAAAGTTATATCGATTGAAAGACAAACTTTGTAGCATTCATCCCCTCAAAGCTGTTTATATTTGGAGTTTCTGATGTGTTTTTATTTGTGTAAAGACAAAAACATCCTTGCAAGCATACAAAGCGAGGATCACACTGAGTGACAAAGAATAAGCAGTGTGTGGCTAACGTGTTTTAAATTGCTTTTAAAAATAAAAAGTGGAGAGCTTTTCTCAACATTTTCAGAAGTAGTCTTCCACAATATTGCATTTTATATTTAAAGTAAGCTTGAGACATATAAAAGTTTCTTTATACTAGTCCAAGTGTTTGTATCACACATTTTTGTGTTTAGATTAGAGATGTGCATAAAATTCGTGTCCAGATAAGTAATATGAGGGGTTGGTAGTAGCACTATATATCATGCTATATTTTTGGCATGAAACTTACAGTAGAAATGAAGAAATAAAATACTAATTTATTGCAACAGTTTGGACTGCGAGAGGAAGCCGGAGAACCCGGAAAGAACCCACAAATAAAGCTATTTTTAGGCACCGTAGTCTATTTTTGTAATGTTCGTAAATGTTTTATTGCCAGATGTTACTGCTATTGTTAAAATGAGATTCTTAATTTCGGGTATGACTACCTGGTCAAATCAAGGTTAAATCAATAAAAACAGGGCTACGTCAAATCTTTCTCTCTGCACAAGAACTGTCACCCGACACACTTTGCAAATTATATTTTCTGTTCCTGGTTTGACTGTTTAACCCTCCAATGGTCTGAGGAGATGGGGCCCATTGGAGCCCGAAAGCTTTAACCCTCATGTGCTTCCCAGCGGGGTCTCACTGACTTTTACAAGGTTTTTTCTGTGTGGCTTCTGGAACTGACAGGCTGGTGGGACATCCCTCTGGCTCTCCGCCACTCCTCCGCTGTCTGACTCACATCTGCTCCTCCTGTGTGTCGCGCTAAGACTACAGCAGGGTACTTTATACCCGAACCAGGTCCAGATAATTGCCGTTTTTGCACATGCCTTTTTAAGAAGCTCTTCCTCTGCACTCTCTGTTGCTTCCTGCTTGCTTTATATTTTGATGCCAACTGATTATGTCATCAACAAGCATTGCTGCGGTTTGCCGCAGTAGATACTGTGATAGAGATAGAAATCTGTATCACAGACCAAATGTCTACTGCTTCTAACTACCTATTTGGGATATGCTATTTGTGTAAACTAACATTAAATTATGAAAAAAAAATTCCCTCAATGTCACAGTTAATATGCATTGCGGTTCCTGCAACAGTCACAGCGGTAAAGGTCAACCGGACCATAAGGCTCTCAGTGATAAAACATGAATTCTGCTCTTTTGTCTGGGTCCTTACTAATTTCTCTACCTTTTATCTACTAATAAAGGCCTGGAAGAGGTTTGCAAATTGAAAAGTTTATTTACACAATTATGCTTAGTTAAGCAGCACCCTGCAGGGTGTAGATGTGGTTGGGCAGAGGCTGAGCAGGGGACATTACTAGGCACTGTGCAACAACATTATTTTTAATTCTGTATGTGTGTCGAAACATATGCCGGACAAAGGCTTTCTGCCAGCAATCACAATAAGAATATGAGCAGAAAACAGAAGATCCAAGACACTGTAAGTTTAAAAGACATGGATACATGTTGTGCACCGTACACAACATGTCTCTTTGATATTCAAGAAGATCAAAGAGAGATGCATATCACAATGACAAGTGGTTAACTGATTAGAAACTAAAGAAGTTCACATTTTTATATGTAGTGGTACCTGGTTGCACATTGCTGAAAAAGATTTAACACAACCTATTTTCATATTTAATAGGGGCTTCTGCCTTACAGAGAAGCCCTCCCCATAACTTTCTCACTCAGCTCCTTCAGACTAGCCAGCAACAATTAGCAAACACCCAGAGGAACTGTACAACTGCTGAAATCATACAAGCTACTTCTTAGTGCTATGCTGATTGAAATGCAGTTAAAGGGTTAATAGAGGAGAGATGTTGATGACTTTCTGAAGGCAAAGTTTCAGAATGAGCAGGAGTTTTTAAAGAGGCCCAATTTCAAGCCGTTAAATTACTTAGTTACATTTATTTAAATCATATTTGACTTAAAATATATAGCATTTGTATAACAACTTTAGATAACATAGTTTCTTGACTGAGCTACAAAAGGAACCACATAATACTGCCCCTTCAAAAATCAAATGCCAAGCAAATTGTTGGATCTGCTGCTCCTGCAACACGGCTAGTCCGCAACCAGACGGCATCTGGAGCGTTGTCGGTGTAGCATACTACACAAGTGTGTTTTTTGCGCACCTTCGGGTCACCAGCTTCAATAGGGGCAAAAGAGGAGTCGGCTGACAGCACTTCGACACCACAGCACCTGGTACTATAGGCTTCTGAGATCACTGTTTTCTCATGTTCTTGTCTCAAGTATTTACCTGTTCTGTGCTCTCTTGCTGAAGGTGATCTAGATCAGAGTTTGAACCCGGTTCCAGGTCTTTCACCTGAACAGTTTTGTATACCTTCAAGAGTTCTCAGGATAATCTCACCCATTTGACTGAACGGGATTAACTCGTCATCCTCACCGAACCTGCTCTGTCCTCCACTGTGCTCCGTGCAAATATTGAAATGCTGCATATTTTTAATTTCTTATTTTTTTAAGAAAGGCCTTTGCCAAAATCAAATAAACATCATATATCTGTCTCATTCATGCCATCTAATCAAGTTAACACCTTGCAAACATTGTTGCCATATCAGAAACACGTTTTTCTTTTTCTTTCTTTCAATATGTCAGGAAAGCAAAGGTAACAATCCCATTTCCCTGGTGAAAATTAAAACTTTAAGCTATTCATGAGATTAAATAAAATCTAAATTTGAACTAATAGATGAGGTTAAAAGACAGAAATGTTGAGCTTCATAACTTATCTATTTATTGCTGCTATAACTCACCCATTCGACCTCCATTTGTCTCTGCAAAGTGAGGTTTTAATAGAAATTAGAGGGATGCAGTGGATTCATAAAGCACAGTGTGAATGGCGTTTACACTTCAGCTGTTGGTCAGTGCATGCAATAAATAACTGTGGCTGCAAAGCAGAGGAGAGGCACATGGCCATATAAAAAAACATACGCAGCAGTAACACTCTTAATCCGCCATTGACATGACAAATAACACAAATTCACTGAATCTATAAAACTGTAAGTTTCTAAGCCTGGTGGAAAAACATGAACTCATATAAAGATACTAAGCATCCAAGCAATTAGTTTTTGGACAATAATGGTGGACGAAAATAAATTTGCAGAAATTAGAGGAAAAACTAAAGCCCAAATTTATATTTTATCTAACAAAACTCTATAAAAAGTGTAACTAAACTCCAAGTCAAGGATTTTTTGTATTTTTTTATGACCATTTTTCCAACTCTCTTCTTCTTTTGCTCCTACTGACAGTCTCTCAATTCTGCTCTCAGCTCCTCAAAGAGCCACTCCAAGTAGAAGAGCGTTTTATGATCATTTCAAGCATGCCAGATGAAATCAGTAAGTCTGTGGCTGTTCTTGGAGTGGGTGACCATATGCTTTAAGTGGCCATAAATTTTAGGACACAATGAGTGTCTGAGTCTGGGGGGAGCATCTGGGAAAAAATCTGATTTTCCTTTTTTGCACAGACAAGAAGACAGATGTTAAAACATTTCCTCTACAAACAAACACAAAATACTTTTCAGTTGTGTTACAATGTAATGTGTGACCATCTGTTAAGTCATGTGTTGAAGAAGAGGTCTTTTTTTATTTTATTTGGAGGTCTGGTTTTTAGACAAGGTTGAGGTCATCGTAATGTTTTAAAACTGACATGTCCTTTCAAGAGATAAACAGTAAACAGAGATAAATGAATAAACAGACATCTAAATACCATGGACATGTTTGCATATTGAATAATGCTTCCATAAATACAATTCACAAAAGCAAATGTAATGTTTGATTTAAAGAAACAAGACACATAACTGCAGTTTGTAGACCTCAGATAAATTTAAAAAACAGTTAATAAACTTCTCTAAAGACAAAGAGCTGGGCACCCACTGCAGGTTTTATCATTTTAACTTTTAACTGATCTAATTGTTTGTTAATGTAGATTTTCAGTCATTCAGATTATGCTAATGCTTGATGCTTGAACATAAATGAGCTTCTTATACTTTTATCTGATGTAGCTTATCTCAGTTCTAGCTGACAGAAGACAACACACCTTAGCAGTCCCTGCTAGTTTCAAGTATAATAAAGACATTACTGCCCAGAAAAGAACTGTATTATGAACTCAAAAACATTTGTTAAAAAAGGTAAAGTGAGTGAACTCTTTTGCTAAAGTGAAGCTTTTTGAACCTTACTTTTTCTTATGAAATGACCTCTTTATAGTGGTAGTATGTTATCAGTGTTCCTCCTGAGGTTTGTCTAATTTGCAGGTTTGTATTAGTGAGCGTGTTAATGTGACTGTGTGTCCCTGTCTGGGAGGAAGGGGCTAATAACAATGATTCGACTCATTACCTTTCATTGAGGAATCTCTGATTGTATTACCCTCTGCAGAATATGCACACAGCTGTTAATAGTGCTCAGGCTGCTTGATGGACAGCCAGGCATTATCAGACTTTAAAGAGGAGTTAACCATCACCACCATGCTAATGGATGAGCCAGGAGGGAGCCCAGCACAATGATGCATGAGTAACAAAGGCCAAACATGAGAAAGAAATTAAAAAAAAAAAAACACACAGATATCTGATAATAACTACACTCACACATATAGTATATATTTTAAGGCTCCTAAAAGAGCTGCTTTTGACAGCAAACTGTATCCATAGCACAACAGTTTTTATGAAGTCCATTTTCACTGAAGTGCAAGTAAAAATATCAAATAGAAAAATAACACTTCTAAAATATTTAAGGATGCAAGGTGTCACCCTCCTTTAGACTTTTTCAGTTTTGTCATTGTGGATTCACAACTCTTAATATACTTTATTGAGGCAATGGACTACCAAGAAGTAGTCCATATTTGGGATGTGGAAGGAAAAGGAAATATCTTTCCCAAATTAGTTTGACTTTTATCATTTCAAATGAATTAAAGAAGAAAACCACGAGTCAATGGATTGAAGGACAATTTTAAAGCTGAAACAATCCAAAATACTAAAGCTGTGCATCCTTGCTATACAGCTGAAATTTGTTTGACTTGGTTGGAAATCATCTACAACCAGAAATTTACAAGTCTTGCAGCTGATCCTTAAGCTTGAACTTTGACTGGACCATTCTAACATATGTTTGGCTTTAGGTTTTTACTATTGTCTTGTTGGAAGATGAAACTCCACACCACCTCAAATCTATTGCACTATCCAACACATTTATTTCCCCACAGAATGATTAGCCACAATCATCTTTCACTTTAAACATGATATATTTTGATTGTTAGCGTTACTATTATTTCTCATGGATTTATTTCCACAGTTGCTTTCTTTCTGACATTCTCTGATGGACTCAGAAGTTACATCTTTAAATTCATGATTTACAATTGTCCTGTCGACAGATTCTCCCACCAGAGCTGCAGCAGCTTTCAGTGAGGTACCAAGGGTCTCTTGGTCTCTTTTTTAGGGGTTTCGGGATAAAATTGGTCTGAATTCATATGCACCACACTTCTTGGGTTTTTATTTTTTGTAGGAGTGATTTCCCATTTTGTGTTGGGATATCAAATAAAATCACAATGAAATATGTTGTTTGTTGTTGCAACATTACAAAACATGAAAAAGATTAAGTAGAACTGCAGTGTAGATCCCAGTGTTATCTTGATCATCTATTTTGCAATAAATGTGAAGTTGTTTTCTCTTTACTTATCAAAATTAAATCCAACTTTTATTCCAAATGCTTGTATTAGACAGATAGAAGCTGTAGTTGAGATTTAAAGATACTCTGCTCTAATTATTTTTGATGCATATTACTCATTGCATATTTTTGCTTCAAAATGCCGGAGCTTTTTCTGAACCTTTTTAATCCTTAAAAATATTAGTGTGTTTCTAAAAGTGGCACCTTTATTATCATGTGGAACAAATGCAGCATGATTAAACTCCTTGCACATCTTTTATCAGCGCTGTGTAATGATTGTCACCCTTGCACCTCCTTAGTGTAATGAAAGCCTGATCTTCAAAGGAAACATTGTCAGGGCTGTGCAGGTTGTGAGAAATCTGCAGCTGGTCGACATGATTTGCCCCCCGTCTATTTTGCAAGTTAAAAAAAAAAAAGCTGGATGAGAGCTGATTTTTTCCTAACATCAAAGAAGCTAATTTAACTGGAAGGTTAACACTGAAGACAGAGTTAAAACCAAGCAGCTGTTCAAGGTCAACAGCTGGAGATCAGTCTGTCTTTCATGTAGAAGTTCAAGCTCATTTCAGAATGAAAATACATTATTGTAGGTAGTTTTTACTTCGAATCCTGCACATTTGTTGTCATGCATCCTTTTATGTTGCCTTTGATAGACTGATTCACCTGCTTTGTCCTGAACATAGGTTTTTACAGATCCCTGGTGACAGCTAGTAATAGTGCCACATTAAAATTTCATAGTATAAAAAATTTGAGGGAAGTTAAAGTATTTTAATGGCATCATTTGTACTAAAATGTACTTCATCTAACTGTAATTAGATAAACCGGAAAAGGAACTATTTATACAGAAAAAAAACTAATTAATGCTGACAAAATAACACAACATTAATGTATTGTTTTCTTTTTTACATAGACTTTTGTCAGAAGTGCACAATTAGCACCGTTGCTGTTGTTTCATTCTTTACAGAGAAACAAGAGTACAAACTGGTCCAACCTGTTCAATAAGCTTGCCTGCTGCAATAGCTAGCCTGCAGCAGTAATTTAGACATACAAGTCTGAGCATGTCATGTGGTTTGTGAACAGCTTTAACCTTAGTACGACTGGTGGGTGGATGAATGGATGAATTTATCCACCAAGGTTTTTTTTTTTGTGAATGTGAACATTTCTGGAAACATTTTATTATGACTCTTAATCTCTTGTTTCATTTTCTATTCCTAACTGCTTAGGATTAATTTGACTTAATATTATTTAAGTTAAATTTTTGTTTGAGCCACATATGTACATATGATTTGTGGCTTAAATGAGCCATTGTCTCATTAAGCTTTCAAGTGCAGACATACAACATGCAGAAAATAATAAGTTAAGCAACTCTCCTCCCATTTAGAGAGCCTAATATGAAATTGCAATGCTGTTCTTAAAATTGGCATTAAAAATAAATAAATAAATAAAAATTGAGACAAGATGAAACTTCAATTTTTATAAAGTCCTCCATTAATCGCTTGACTAACAGTGCTACAGGCCTCCATGGTGGAGCCAATAAATAAAGTTCAATCAACCCTTTAAATACTTTGCCTAAAGCTCTGAATGGAGCGGCTTTAAATAATACTACAATGTTGAAGGTGATTGATGGCAATGTTGGGCTAGAGGAATTCTTAATGGAGCTGATGTTGTGTCTATAATGAGCTTTTTCTGCTTAAAAAATAAAACTAACTTACAGAGCAGAGAAGAGGATGAGGAGACCTCAGTATGCCTTCTTCCTGTTTATCATTTGACTTTCCTCAGTTGCCTCGTTTCCACTGCTTTAATCTTCCTATTTAACTATCTGTGAAGATCTGTGAAGTTTGTGTTTCATAGCATTTTACACTGAACACAAGCTGCTCAGAATGACAATTTGCTCCATTCAACCACAATCGTGTGAGTGAAGTATTCTACTCATGCATTTTCTGTGTTCAAACAGAGAAGAGCAGCAGTTTTAGAGTTTTAACAGGAGAGCCTATGCAATATGTGCTGGAAGTATAAATCATTTATTTGCCAAGGACTGAAAACAAGATGTCAGTAGGTGGCGATGTTGTACAAACAAAATGTGCAAACAGACCCGATGGAGCAAAAGAATAGTCAAGTTGCTCTGAAAAATCCTGTTTATAGTTTTCCAGACAATAGAAACACTTCTGTGTTTCTATTGTGTTTCTAAAACACGCACAAGTTTTTTTGTACTGTTGTAATCATGAAATAATCTCCCCTTCAACTGGAGACACATTAATGATAAAATAACTTGCACTTAAGTTTTGGTAAAGATCAATGTCATTTTCAATGCCATAAAATGGTCCTCTACCAGAGCTAGGGTCCTCTGGTAGAGGATCAGAACCACCCGCGGTGGGTCAGAAGGGAATTATATATATATATATATATATATATATATATATATATATATATATATATATATATATATATATATATATATATATATATATATATATATATATATATATATATATATATATATATATATATTTTATATATATATATATATATATATATAAGTAAATATATAAGTATATATAAGTAAATCCTACCAATGGCTGGAAAAAGCTGGACTCAAGGACAGCACAGAGGCCCTCATCCTGGCCGCCCAGGAACAGGCCCTAAACACCAGAGCAATAGAGGCCCAGATCTACCACACCAGACAAGACCCAAGGTGTAGGTTGTGCAAGGAGGCCCCTGAGACAGTCCAGCACATCACAGCAGGGTGCAAGATACTGGCAGGGAAAGCGTACATGGAGCGACATAACCAAGTGGCAGGCATAGTGTACAGAAACATCTGTGCAGAATATGGACTGGAAACCCCGAGATCAAAGGGGGAAACACCCCCAAAGGTGGTGGAGACGCCAGAGCTAAGATCCTGTGGGACTTCCAGATCCAGACAGACAAAATGGTAATGGCGAACCAACCAGACATTGTCGTAGTGGATAAACATCAGAGGAAAGCCGTTGTGGTAGATGTAGCAATACCAAGTGATTGCAACATCAGGAAAAAGGAGCACGAGAAACTGGAGAAATACCAGGGCCTCAGGGAAGAACTGGAGAGGGCCTGGAAGGTGAAGACCACAGTGGTGCCTGTGGTCATCGGGGCCCTCGGGGCAGTAACCCCCAAACTGGAGCAGTGGCTACAACAGATCCCAGGAACAACATCAGACATCTCAGTCCAGAAATGTGCAGTCCTTGGCACAGCCAAGATACTGCGCAGAACCCTCAAGCTCCCAGGCCTCTGGTAGAGGACCCGAGCTCAGAGGATAAGAACCACCCGCGGTGGGTGAGAAGGGAATTTTTTTTTTATATATATATATATATATATATATATATATATAATTCCCTTCTGACCCACCGCGGGTGGTTCTTATCCTCTGAGCTCGGGTCCTCTACCAGAGGCCTGGGAGCTTGAGGGTCCTGCAGTATCTTGGCTGTGCCAAGGACTGCACATTTCTGTACTGAGATGTCTGATGTTGTTCCTGGGATCTGTTGTAGCCACTGCTCCAGTTTGGGGGTTACTGCCCCGAGGGCCCCGATGACCACAGGCACCACTGTGGTCTTCACCTTCCAGGCCCTCTCCAGTTCTTCCCTGAGGCCCTGGTATTTCTCCAGTTTCTCGTGCTCCTTTTTCCTGATGTTGCAATCACTTGGTATTGCTACATCAACCACAACGGCTTTCCTCTGATGTTTATCCACTACGACAATGTCTGGTTGGTTCGCCATTACCATTTTGTCTGTCTGGATCTGGAAGTCCCACAGGATCTTAGCTCTGGCGTTCTCCACCACCTTTGGGGGTGTTTCCCACTTTGATCTCGGGGTTTCCAGTCCATATTCTGCACAGATGTTTCTGTACACTATGCCTGCCACTTGGTTATGTCGCTCCATGTACGCTTTCCCTGCCAGTATTTTGCACCCTGCTGTGATGTGCTGGACTGTCTCAGGGGCCTCCTTGCACAACCTACACCTTGGGTCTTGTCTGGTGTGGTAGATCTAGGCCTCTATTGCTCTG
This sequence comes from Poeciliopsis prolifica, assembly GCF_027474105.1. NCBI lineage: Eukaryota > Metazoa > Chordata > Actinopteri > Cyprinodontiformes > Poeciliidae > Poeciliopsis > Poeciliopsis prolifica. The sequence continues at coordinate 120,681 of NW_026562462.1, read as the reverse complement.
GTGTTTAGGGCCTGTTCCTGGGCGGCCAGGATGAGGGCCTCTGTGCTGTCCTTGAGTCCAGCTTTTTCCAGCCATTGGTAGGATTTACTGATATCAGCCACTTGGGTTATTTGCTGGTGGTACATCCCATGTAGGGGCTTGTCCTCCCATGATGGTATCTCTGGCACCTCAACCTCCGTTCCCTGTTGTCTGAGACATTCACTGAGCACATTGTCTGTTGAGGCTTTGTCCCTGATGTATTTATGGATCTTAGTTGTTTCATCCTGGACAGTGGTTCTCACACTCACTAGTCCTCTGCCTCCTATATATATATATATATATATATATATATATATATATATATATATATATATATATATACAATCTTAGAAAGCTTTTTTAAATATATACTACTATATTTTTAAAATATATATATTATGTTTTATAAGTGGGCAGGGTGAAAATAGCAAAATAAATTATTTTATTATGAGCCTCACCTGCGTCACCTGACTACACATCACTGGTAACTATAGCAACCAGTGACAGTTTAAAAGCCTACTGACACTTTCTGAAACTATGACATCACAACGTGAGTCCAAAGGCAGAATTCTGACATCACCAGCGATTATAAAAGCTCCTCACATCGATCTACTGTCGTCACAACCTGTTAGCAGCCGTTGGTGATACGTTTGTCTTGAGAGTTTGGTTCGCAGATCGCAGTGAGATTTTCAACGTGAAATCTTCACCGAATTTCTAGAGAAGTGATTTTAGTTTACAAACCTGAATCAAGCAAAGGATACAATGGAGTCCAACCAGCCTAGAGTTGAAGAGGTCGCATCCGGAAACATTGCTGAAAGGGAATTACAGCCACCCAAGCCACTGAAGCGCAAGAAGAAGAAGGTGTCATTTGCAGTCTGGTGGGAGCTGCACAAAGCCGAGGAGCTGAAGAAGTCTGCTGAGAATATCGAACAGCAGGACTCTTCAGTGGTGGTTGAAAATGAATCGGTCACCAACGCACTGGAGACAGTGGATCAAAAAGGGACATGCAGCCACCTCAGAGTGAGTCCAACGAGAAGAACCAGGGACCATTTAAAACCTGGTCGGAAGAACACGTCCCCGCTTCCTTGAAAGAGGAAAGTTATTCTGATAAGATGCTCATTTCTACTACACAGCTAGTCACCAAAGACCAAACCATCTTCAAACTGCAGAAGACTCTGGAACAAAAAGCTGACGAATGTCCAGCTACTGGTGTTCCCAAGGAAAACGTCAAAACAACAAATTTAACTGAGATTCCTGGTAATCTAACTGCAAAAAATATTCATGGAGAAAAGAAAACAAGTCCACCAAAGTGTGCGTGTCTGGCCACATATGTGCAGTCTGTATTGGAACATATTGAAGTACAGACGAATCTCATGAAACAGCTTGATGAGATGTTTGAAATCAATCAGGAATTAAATGCTGAACTTAAACAACAGAAGGAACTGACGAGCAAATTACTCTCAGAAAGAAAGCAAAGAAGGAATTCAATGATTTCAGTTCAAACCCAGACAGACTCACAAGACCACCCAAAAACAGACCATCACCAGTCTGCTGCGGTACAAACCGAGATAAATGAGTTTGAAACCACGTCACCTTGTACCAGTCCATCAGACGATTTCTATGCAGACTGAGATTGTTGATAAAACAACGGAAGTGATCGAAGGAGAAATGGTCGCCACCACTCAACAAAATGGGCACCTGGAAGATAGAAAAAAGCCTTCAAAGAACACTAGACGGAAAAACAGGAAAAAAGCAGCAAGTAAAGCTTCGTCTGAGCTGGAGATGCTGAACAAAAATCAAGTTTCTGTTGAAATAAACAAACATGAAAATGTTTCTACATTAGAAACAGTTTGTGATCATACAGCCTCCAATACAAATGAGACTCAAACAAAAGCAAAAGTGATCACTAATATTGAACAGATCATTGAAAATCAGTCTTTGAGACCCAACGACCTGAGGACCGGCAAGAAGACAAAAAAACATCCAAGAACTCCAAACGGAAGAAGAAGAGGATGGCAGCAAAAAAAGCTGCCTCTCAATTGAAAGTGATTAGTGATGAAAATAGTTCTGGAGTAGAAGGTGAACAAGTGGTTTCTACAGTTGGGGATCAGGCAGCCTCTGTTACAACCGAGACTCAAACAAAAGAAGTGATCACTAATATTGAACAGATCATTGAAAAAGAATCAGTCTTTGAGATCCAACGACTGGAGGACAAGCAAGAAGACAAAAAAATATCCAAGAACTCCAAACGGAAGAAGAAGAGGATGGCAGCAAAAAAAGCTGCCTCTCAATTGAAAGTGATTAGTGATGAAAATAGTTTTGGAGTAGAAGGTGAACAAGTGGTTTCTACAGTTGGGGATCAGGCAGCCTCTGTTACAAACCGAGACTCAAACAAAGAAGAAGCGACGACTACAGTACAGCAGATGATTGAAAAAGAATTGACTAAATCTAAATGTAAGAAAAAGAGGAAAATGGCAAGTAGAGCTGAACTGGGATTTGCTGTAATTCCAATGGAAACTGCTAAAAACTTGATTGAAAAGACTAAAATACCAAAAACTTATTTAGATATAGAACCAGAGATCCCCCAGACAGTTCCTGAGGACATGGAGCCAAAACCTGGTACAGACACAGAAAAACGTCACAGGTTTTGTTCCTGTAGTTAACACAGAAGGGGAGAGTGGTGTAGTGGAAAACAGAGACCAGCCGCGCTGCAGCCAAAGGTCACAATAAATGATGAGGTCGTCCAAACGTCAAACTCAGGAATTCAAGACTCAAGCAGGAGAAGAGTTGACTGAGAATACGATACATGTGAAGAAGAAGAAAGACCAATGAAAAAGGTTTTCTCTGTGGAAGAGGATCAAAAAAAGCTTTATCTCCAACACTCTTCGCAGGTTTAAAAACCGATGTAAAGTCCATCCCTTGTAGACATCGAGTTATGTCTATACGGGATTGGCAGTGATTGGAAAAGGAGATTGTGTTGTTAATTGGACATTTTAATATTAAAAAGCCAGGACTACATGGGGGGAAATGTCTCCCCGTGTAGGTGTGGGTTCACTCCGGGTGCTCCGGCTTCCCCCACATTTAACATCAGTGCTCAAGTTCATCTATTTCAACATTTTTATTTCTAAATCTAATCTGAGCTTTAGATCTTAATCAAGATACCGTGAAAAAAATAAAAAATAAAAATATATATATATATATATATATAAACAGAAGCTACTGAATGCAATGTTACTGAATTTTCATAGTGAGATTGATTGATAATCCTTTATTTCCTTTTCTATCTCCTTCTCAGTCCATAGTCAATGTTTTTATCCAGTTTGTTTTCGTTTTTGCTATTAATCCCTTCCTGAATTTCGTCTTGCCTTTAAAGGGTATAGTTTTTAAATCAATGAGGTGAATCATCCTTTTTTCATACACAGCTTCTTGCTTTATCACATCAAAGGACATTACACAGACATCCATTCATCATCTCCACTTCCATTAACCTTAATTCAAGTCGTCGTGATAGAAATTAATGATTTACATTAAGGAACTAGCTTCTTGCTCACACTGAGAAGCAGATAGTCTTTGCACAGTTAACTTTGTTCAGAGTGTCCAAAGCATAAGTGCACACCACATTGAACCATGTGCTGTGTTCATGCATGCACATGAATACACACTGTGTGATGGATCACTCATTTAGTTACTGAATCATTTGTATTTTCAGGTGCTTATCTACATGCTCAAAGCGTGCACACAGGCTCTCTGGCCAATTTTTGACTCTGTCAGCGGATCATATCCTGCAGCATTCACTAACCTTCACATGACCACATTTGTCCTGCAGCTATTCTGTGGCATCTAAGCAGGACATGGATATGTACCACATTAGCAGCAGCATTACAACCCAGAATGTGAGAACTATGTCAGAATCTTGCTTTTGAAGAAAAGGAACATGGCAAAATCAAATCGGATAGCTACTGTTGCTCTTAAATCAGAGAAAAGTAGCTGTTTTACAGTGGTCAATAAATCTGCCAGTTTTGGGAGGATGAAAAACAGACAAATTTACTTTGAAATAATAATATTTTATAAAGTCTTAACTACAAAAGTTTAACTGGGTAATATAGACTAAACCTTTTAATTTTTACTTTAGGAAGCCTAATTATATTGAAAGATTTACATACAAAGTATAAATTTGTTGTGTTTAAATACATAAGAGAAAAAGGTGGAGCATAATTGAAAAACATGAGTAGATTATTTTATTCTTAATCAAGTACAAGTTTCTATGCTATCAAACATGTTGGTCAGTGATACTTCAGATGACAACCTAATTCCCCAGAAGTAATTTTTAGATTATAAATGCAGTCTCTCTTTTTGCAAGAATCAGAAAGTGAGAATGACAGTCTCTTTTTCGAAAATCCCACATCTTGGTTGATTTGAATAAAGTCTTGCCTCTAAAATGCTTCCTATCTTCTTCAGAGCTTTTCTTTAAAACAGAAGCCTGTCTACCAGAAACATCAAAGCACTCAGTCTGATGATTCTTCCCTTTTCTCCTACCAGCGACAGAAGCTAAAGCAAAGGACCTCAAAGGAACGCAGGCCCGAAGCTGTTGGCTGAGTAACCAATGGGTGAAGCAAACTGAAAGGAAAACAGAGGTAAAGATATTATACGGGAAAAAACCATTTGAAAGCTGCAGGTTTAGCTGATCTTCTCAAACAGAATGTAAATATAAGGAAAGAAGGAAAAAGAATTCAAGGCTTTCACAGAGATAAGCAAGGATCAATGGCGGAGTGCAAAGGTGAAAAAAAGATCAAACTTGCTGATGCACATAAAAACACACAGTATCACTTTTAAGGCTCCTTAGAAGGAAACAACTCTGTGTTTAAAGAAATTAAAATGCTAAAACAAATTGGGAAAAAAAACCCCAAAAAAACAAACAAACTGGTGGGTGAATAAGGAGGCCAGAGTCACAACCAGTGAGATTGTAACCTTATAATATGAACAAAGGTTGTTCATTGCTGTTATGTAGAGAAAATTAAAGAAAATGTTCTCTATTATACAATAATTAGTCATGTTTTTTTTGGCAAGTGATGACTTTGGATCCAGAAAAATGGATTGCAAAGAAATTATTATTTCCTTTTACTTACTACTTTATCAGTGAGATTCCTGCAAAACTTAGACTGTCTGGCACAAAGTATCTCAAACTCATAGAAAATCCTACGAAAGGGTCCAAAAAGAAAAATTCTCCCTGTGGGGCTTTATGAGACTTTCTTAGGTGACATATGAAGTGACCGGATTGCCCAAGATTTCAAGCCCTGACATATCTTACAAATTTCTTTTTGTTAGCATTGTTCATGTCTGTCATGATCCCACTTGATTTATGGGCTTGTCTTACATTACCAGATCATTTAAAAACCAGTTTGAACACAATACAAAAACAGTGTCACCTGCCAACCAACAGCAGGTTTTGGCAGATGTTTTTAGATTCATTCTGAAAGATATAGTAATTCTATCAGGCAAATTATCAAAAGAAATGCCTCTTTTGCACAGCTGACCGAAAACAAATCTAAATTCTATTCATAATTTGTAATTTTCTTGCTTTATGGACAATTGTTAAATAAAAAAATATCCACTTGATATTAAGATAAAAATGTTTTAAATAGAAATATGCATTCAGAATATTCAATAGAAAATGGTTCTAATCCAACCCAATGGAGCTTTGTTGAAACATTCTGTCATCATGTGTAGGACCTGATCCAAGTCACTCATTTCAACGCTCTTCAAACTCTGGTTTTCATTTTCAATAAATATTTTCCAGCACAAGTAGTTTTTATAAAATTGAGAAAATTCAAAGAGCAATGAAGGAGCAAAAAAAAAGGTATTTTGGTTATAAAGGAAAGCTTTCATTATTACACTTTTTTTTTTTTGTCTTAAGGAGAAATACATTTATACATCAAAAAACATTTGACTTAGTAAATCTTCTAGCTGTGCTTAAATTCTCCAGTATAAGCATAATGAATGTTAAAGAAAAAACATATTTAAAATGTATCATTTTGATTGTTTTAGTGACTGGTGCATTGATAATAACAGCCAAATAGCAAATAGTATGTTGCTGCAGATTATATATATAAATATATATATATATATATATAATAATATATATATATATATATATATATATATATATATATATATATATATATATTATATATATATATATATATCTTGTTCTCACTGAAGACTCTTGGTTTCTTAATTAGGAAATACTGCGGAGTTCTGACATCCTGGAAGCTTGCTGCCCTCTACTGACAGTGCCAGGATATCTACAAATGTCATGTGCTAAAGCAAATCCTAAAGAGTTACTAATCTGTGCTGATATTACTGACTGTTGAAAGTAACTTCAGTCTTACAGCTTCAAATAATAACCATAAAACATCCTGTGCACGTTATATTCTGACAGAAAGTTGGTGACATGAATGATAAGTGAAAAATCTGAAGAATGTGAACTGATGGCTTACAAAAAAAAGGTGTTACCATCAACATACTTTTCAGGTTACAGATGGTGCCACCTTCATAAATATTATTTATTTGTCCTTTATCATTTCGCAACATAAAAACAGAAACTAATTATGCTAACACAGAGTGATGCAGATGTTTGATGTCATAGTGCAAAAAAACAAACCAAAAAATAGCAATCCTTTTACAACAGTTTTTGCTTATGATGTCTTAGATTAAAAGGAGAAAAAAAAAAGAAAAAGAATTAAACCACAACTAACCAACCATCTCAAACCACTATGCTTTAGGCTGTTCAAATATATTATCTTAATTAAAAAAGGGTAAACATGAGAGTATCTAAACATTTTAGTGGTCAGCAAGGAGGTTCAGAAGGATCTCCATGTGCTAAATTTTATGTGGTCTGGTTCCTCATTTATTTATTTTTCCAGTTTTCTCACTGGTAAATAAGCATCACTGAACAGTGACTGAATCATGATTATAAAAGCAGAAAGTTTGTTACTATAATCTAGAATTTTTCAATGTCAAGGCTTATACTGAATAAGAAACGTATTTTATTTAGTTATGTGAAGAAAAATATAGATATCAAATCATTTACCAACTTTGTCTTACTCTAAATCTATAAAGAGCAATTTCTCCCTTCTGTCATAGCTGATCTACCAATATAAATATTTAGAAGTAATCAGCAGTCCATTGTTTCAAGAATGAGTCATTTAAATCATAAAACACACCCCCTGATTCCATGATTCAGAAAGTTTTTGAGAACAGTTCAACTGGTCCATTTTTTAAAAATCTAATCTGAGGGCGTCTTCCTTCAACTGTTTTTGCATTCCTATTTGTTGACACTGAGTATCCTGCCTGGCTCAAAAATGTCACGCCCAGATAACAAAAAGCACTAATAACAAGATCTGGGGCAACAAGGTGATGGGAACTACAGATACTCTCTACTTGAGTTTAGGATTCTTATAGGAAGTGCACACAACTAAACACAGCAGTAACTCTTATGGTGAAGAGTCATGTTTTGTTGGACCCAAATTCAGGCAAACAAAAAGCAACAGATTAAAAATTATTTAGAAATAAAAAACAGATTTACTGAGCAAAAAGGTGGGAAGTGGCATTGAAACCAAGTAAAATGAAATCAGAAGGACACAGAGCAGTTGTGGAAAAGCGTAAAATCCACCATAAAGCAAACATCTCTAATTTGTAGTAAAATACCAGCAGGACTGAGGCCTCCAAACATGCTAACCCCCTGCGCCACCACAGCACACCCCCTGATGAACTTTTTAAAGCTTAGAAGTCACTTCATACGATAGATGAACAAAAACAATTGGTGGAGCAAATCTAAACATGGACTGGGATGGCTCACCTAAGCAGGAGTCAGTGACAGGATTTAGGTGAGCAATCAGAATGCCTCCTGTTTTCTTTGTGAACATTGATGTGGAGTGTTGACATGTGACCTGCACAAAGCAGCCAACAGTAGCTGAATGTTTTGTAAAGCTCACCAACACTGAAGCCTTTGCCCTTTTTTAATCACCGTTTAGTGTTGATTCAAACTAAAGTCGTTGGACAAAGGTGTCACAGCGACTTTTACATGACCATAATCGAACACACCTAGTTCAAACAATGTGAATTGGATTTCACAGAAACCTGTAAATGACCAATTTATTTCTTTCATATATTGTTTTAGAGAGGAAAAAAAGTGAAAACTTTAGGATGTCAACCTGCAAGGACCAGATATGAGGACGGTTAATTTAACATGCATGTTTTTTGTAAGTAAGAAGATGGATAGATAAAACCAAGGAAGAGAGATAACAACTAAATTTCTCAAAGAAAGGCCAAGCTAAAATATAAACTCAGGATCAGGTTATCTCTGACAGAAACCCAAAACTGTGACACAGTACACATTTAAACCATCTCAAAGCTTTACTTCTATTACTACTGAGTGCAGGCTTTGCTATCTATCACTCTATCCTCCTCAGGAGATTTTCTTCCATTAGTGCTATTACAACAACCCCAGCCCATTTTAACTCGTATCTCTCAGGGTTCAACCAACTCAAGTTGATAGGATCACAACATTCCCTTGACATAATTTTCCATAAATTTAACATCCATTTTCATTCTGTTGTCAAAGACGCTCAGTTTACCTCTACAGAAAACCTAACTTCACCCTCCCACCCTCATCTCTTACCAATTGCTTATCAGAATTAAAATTCTGGTTCATCTCAAACTTCCTTATATTGAATGATGAAAAAAAAATAAAATAAAATTCTCCTTATCGGCACAAAACCTGGGTTTGATATCTACGGTTACTGTTGCTACTAAAGACAGAGCAGTTGTTACTGAATCAAATGTTATTTCATTTAAATTTATGAGAGAGAAATACATTTTTTCAGCTGAAATAATTGAAATGAATATGCTTTTTTTTAAACTTTATTTCCATTGATTGATGATTTCAAGCAATTAAATGAACTTTACAAACCACATGTTTATGCATCCGCAATAATTTATTACTTAAATGTAACGTAAAGGCTCATATTCCTCACATAAGCTATTTGACCATTTTTATACACAGAAATCAATAAATAACTTGATTATACAGTTTAAAATCTCAGGATAAATTCAGCAATATTCTCTAAATAAGATTATGATGTGAGGAGTGAGAATCACATTAAACGTATGAATAAGAAAATTGAATCAACAAAACCATTATGACCGACATGAGACTGACTTTGTTCAGAAAGGCAGAGGAGGCAGAACTAGATACTGTTGTTCTGGTAGTTGGAGCGACTGTGGTAGTTGAAGTGGTAGTTGGAGCGACTGTGGTAGTTGAAGTGGTAGTTGGAGCGGCTGTGGTAGTTGAAGTGGTAGTTGGAGTGGCTGTGGTAGTTGAAGTGGTAGTTGGAGCGGCTGTGGTAGTTGAAGTGGTAGTTGGAGTGGCTGTGGTAGTTGAAGTGGTAGTTGGAGCGGCTGTGGTAGTTGAAGTGGTAGTTGGAGTGGTAGTTGGAGTGGCTGTGGTAGTTGAAGTGGTAGTTGGAGTGGCTGTGGTAGTTGAAGTGGTAGTTGGAGTGGCTGTGGTAGTTGAAGTGGTAGTTGGAGTGGCTGTGGTAGTTGAAGTGGTAGTTGGAGTGGCTGTGGTAGTTGAAGTGGTAGTTGGAGCAGTTGTGGTAGTTGAAGTGGTAGTTGGAGCGGCTGTGGTAGTTGAAGTGGTAGTTGGAGTGGCTGTGGTAGTTGAAGTGGTAGTTGGAGCAGTTGTGGTAGTTGAAGTGGTAGTTGGAGTGGCTGTGGTAGTTGAAGTGGTAGTTGGAGTGGTAGTTGGAGCGGCTGTGGTAGTTGAAGTGGTAGTTGGAGTGGCTGTGGTAGTTGAAGTGGTAGTTGGAGTGGCTGTGGTAGTTGAAGTGGTAGTTGGAGTGGCTGTGGTAGTTGAAGTGGTAGTTGGAGTGGCTGTGGTAGTTGAAGTGGTAGTTGGAGCAGTTGTGGTAGTTGAAGTGGTAGTTGGAGCGGCTGTGGTAGTTGAAGTGGTAGTTGGAGTGGCTGTGGTAGTTGAAGTGGTAGTTGGAGCAGTTGTGGTAGTTGAAGTGGTAGTTGGAGTGGCTGTGGTAGTTGAAGTGGTAGTTGGAGTGGCTGTGGTAGTTGAAGTGGTAGTTGGAGCGACTGTGGTAGTTGAAGTGGTAGTTGGAGCGGCTGTGGTAGTTGAAGTGGTAGTTGGAGGGGCTGTGGTAGTTGAAGTGGTAGTTGGAGCGGCTGTGGTAGTTGAAGTGGTAGTTGGAGTGGCTGTGGTAGTTGAAGTGGTAGTTGGAGCGCTGTGGTAGTTGAAGTGGTAGTTGGAGTGGCTGTGGTAGTTGAAGTGGTAGTTGGAGTGGCTGTGGTAGTTGAAGTGGTAGTTGGAGTGGCTGTGGTAGTTGAAGTGGTAGTTGGAGTGGCTGTGGTAGTTGAAGTGGTAGTTGGAGTGGCTGTGGTAGTTGAAGTGGTAGTTGGAGCAGTTGTGGTAGTTGAAGTGGTAGTTGGAGCGGCTGTGGTAGTTGAAGTGGTAGTTGGAGCGGCTGTGGTAGTTGAAGTGGTAGTTGGTGCGGTTGCCGGTTCTACGGTGGTTGTGCTCTGTGCTGCAGCTAAGGCTAAGCAATTTTGAAAATGTATATATATTTTCTTATTTCTCTCATTTAAAATACTTTAATTGGGTGAAAAGTAGTTTTTCTTACCAGAAAACAGGAGCAGAATCATGCAAGTCCTTGGAATCATTGTGGTATTTATGATTTTCTCTGGTATCTAGGGGAAATAAAAGTAATGAGCATCAAAATATAATTTTTATTTCCACTGTGAATAACAAAGTTAGTCTAATTGCAAATTTATGTATTTTAAAGGTGTTGAAAGCTATCAAAATCAAGCCTTCGTTGTGATTAATATCAAAACTAATCGAAAGAAAAACTTTAATATCAAGTAAAATTTTTTCTTTGTTTCTATTGGAAATCATTTTCACAGATTAACTGTTAAAAAAGTTAACAATTAATCTGTTAACTTCTTTGCTTGAAATTTAATTGCAATGAAATAGAAGATAACCAAGAGACATGTTAAGTACATAAAAAAAACTACATACTACTATGAATAAAAAACAGGACATTTTCAGAGATATTAGTTGGTTTACGATACTCACAAGCGATCTCTTCTTCTGAACTTGTTCTTCACCAATGACTGGTTTTCTAATATTTTAACTCTTCTTTTATAGTCAGAAAAAAAAAACAAGATTACATGAGGATACTCCCAAGGTGTAGCTCTGATCTACTGATGGTCAAGGTGTGGCAACACGTTTTTTTAGGCTTCCATACATCATTATACCCATGTGAGAGTATAATGACGTGTAAAAAATGCCAACCTGAAACTACAAATCTAAACCCACTGAAACCATTCATAGACATGGAAAAACATCATTTGAATGTCATTGTAAGATCTTGAAGAGCATTTTTAAAGCCAGCTATTCAGATGAGAAAAGCTATTTGTGAAGATGTTCTGTTGATATGTGAATAATCTCTTATACTTTTACCCAATGCGGGTAAAAGTATGAAGTGGTGTGTAAATTCGAGCAAGTTTAGGTTCCACCTGATTGTATTGTAGTCATTTGTTCTGCATTTACAATGAGTAAAAAGACAAAGGCCAAATGTAAATGTTGCTGGCTCTATTATTTACTTATTTGACAATCCGGAACAATCCTTTAAAAAAAAAAGAAAGATGTTTTATTTTATATATATTTTTGTGTAGTTCACTGTAAGAAGGATTTTAAAGCCCCCATCCTGCCCTGGCCTACAGGTTGTGCGTTATGGCCCTGCGTTTTGGGGTCAGAGTGCACAGAGCTCCTCCTGCGGTTCCACAATTCAGATGTTTGTCTGTTTGTGACACTTAGCTGAATATTGATAATCATAATGGCGTTTAGTTGCACAACTTTACGGACTCGTTCATTCGCGGCTGTTTTGACGTTTATTGCGCTGTTCATATTAGATGTTCGCAATTTTCCGCGTAGGGCGATGTAATTCCCAGGTAATAAATTAACTTGACATTAACACAGGCGCAGCGGGAAATGAGGACAGGGAGAGTCTGACTGAAACTACTTTAAAGACGGACAAATTCTGGGATTTATGACGAGTTTCTGCTTATTTCCAAGCCCAAATGCGCAACACCACAGTCTAAATACGAGCCCCAAAACACGCAATTTTGCAAGCGACTTAAAAAAGAAGAAGCCCAAAGCCGCTTATAATAAATGAACTTTGCAACAGAAACTCTAAATGGTTCCTGTTTTTCCACCAACAAAATGTGCATCTCCCTCCATTGTTTGCATTTCTGTCGCTGATGATGCTGCCGCGATGACGCGACAAGACGCGCACATGAAATACAATTAAATTGCAAAAGCAGATAGTAACGCACAGTAACGCAAAGTGATTTCGATAAGTAACTGTAGTCTGACTAATGGATTTGAAATAGCAATGCGTTATATTACTCTTAAATGTGGTCCGACGTCAGTAGCGCTTTACTGACATCACTGGAAATGACAGCAGGGTGTCAAGAGTATTAAGGATGTTGTAATGTGTTGTCATTAGGACTTGACATTCAACACATCAAGTCCAACTGTGTTAAACAATCGGCAAACCTGAGCTATGTCAGAATTGTAATCTGTGCAATTTGAACAATGGCAGTGCTTCCAAATATTTGATTAAGATTTACAGTCGCTTTGTTCAGCTAAACACTTCTCTCTTTGCAGTGGAGGTTGTTTCAACTTCCATCAAGATTCTTAGCATGGAACTGGATCAATACACCACAAACACTAGTGATTTGGTAAAATTTAATATCTCAACACAGTCCAGGCCTCCAGGAAGCAACATTTCTCAACAGCAGAGAGTCCAGACCCTCTATGACGCAAAGTGTAGTACAAGAGACTGGTTTATACTGTACAGATAAGATGACACAACAAGTACTCTTGAGATATAATTTTACTTATTAAAAATATTGTTGCAATGTGTCTCATTTGTACATGCTTAGAATTTCTGGAACTTGGATGGATGGATGGATGGATGGATGGATGGATGGATGGATGGATGGATGGATGGATGGATGGATGGATGGATGGATGGATGGATGGATGGATGGATGGATGGATGGATGGATGGATGGATGGATGGATGGATGGATGGATGGATGGATGGATGGATACCTTCTAGACTGCCATTTTGTCTGAGGTTTTGTGTTCAGTAACCATGATCAACATCAAGACTTTACCATAGAAGATAAACCTGTGACTAATTTGTCCTTGACGTCAGCGTTCTTTTAATTTTAGGTTTACCTTTTTCGATAGTATGGATACAATACAAGGTGTGTTATTATCACACCTTGTCGAGAATAATGTTAGCTACATGGGTGTGTCTGCAGGAACTCTGTCAACATTATGCGAGACTTTCTTTTAGTTAAATTTAGATGCTGCAAAGAGATTTATGCTTCACACTGGGAAACATTTACGACACTATGCCATGATAATTGACAACATGAATTTCAAACCTTAAAAAATCCCTCAACAAACTTATTATATTGTGTATGTAATGTTCTGATTGTCCCAAAAGGGTAAAAAACGAACAATTGTAGCCAGCTACTATTCCTGACAAACATTTTAACAAAGTTAAAAGGATGTAATTACAGCCAAATTGAAGCATGTCCACAATTTATGATATAATTCTTGAAGCAAATTAAAATCATTACAGAACTCAAAGCCTTATTATAATCGCTGACTAGGCTTTATTTCTTTTGGCACTTGGACAATTTATTGTTGGCGATGAGCTCTAAGTCATTGATGGAGTGCTTTACTCCTATAACTCTAATATTTACTCAAAATGAGTCTGCTGTGTTTGTTTGATGTATGTGTAGAATACAGAACTAATTCAGCATTTGTTAGAAAAGCATCAGGTGTATGTTCTTCAAAGTACACCCTTGAAATATTTAATATTTATTTATGACAATTTGGTCTAACTACTATAGCAAAGTCATTTTATACTGAAATATATTTTGATGAAATTTATTTGCATTTAACTTCTGTGTCTGTGGCTTAAATAAATTGGCTGTGTTGAGGCAGGAAATGTGTGAGTTTTAACATCTGAGGACAGACAATTTTACTGGTCTTAATAAAAGGTCATTAACTTCTTTAATACTTTTAAATGTCCAATTTTCTGACTTCCAGGAGCATTCATGATGTGTTATAAAATAATCTTTTGGGGAACTGAATTGTGATAAATGTAGTAGTACATCAATGTTGAAAATGTTTTTAAGAAAATAATATATGATTGGTAAACTTTGAAACTGTTGTCTACAACCGCAACCATAAATATGTGGCCTAAGCCTCTTTTTTATTTCTATATCTACCATGTTTTTTACTTCAAATTCAACAATTTTAAACAACGATCTTGTTCTGAATTACTTCAGTAGTTTTTGGCTTGTTGCACAGGGTTTCCATTATGTGTTTTCATAATGGAAAACACACAATCATCCGGCTGAAATTTTTCATTTAGGTCATTGGTTTTTCCTGTTTCACCGTCACTGCTGTGACATAAACTATCACATGTCTCAAGGAGTCTTAAGGACAGGGTGTTCACAATCTATCCTAAAGCAAGATAAAAAGAAAACCATTCATGTATGGAGAAATCATTAATTACATGATCAATTAAACATTCAGTCAATCCATTTTCTAGACTTAATTGTGATTTGATCAAATGAAAAACAAAATTTTGCAACAAACAGACCTGCAAAAAATTTCTAACTGTCTTGTGCTCTTTTCCTGTGAGACATTACATTTCCCAAGTTGAACATAATATCAAAACAGTAAAACAGGGATAGAAAGTGTTGTATCATGCTTATTTGCTGTGATAATATGCAAATAATATTGTTTTTATAAATAGTAGTTTTAAAAAATATTTAAGGAGTGGTACTATGCTACTGTGCATAGGATTAAAAACAAGCATACTCAAACAGACTGTTAAATTTACTTTAATTCTTTATTGTTATGAAACCTTTATCTGAAACAATCAACTGTGAATTTACAAACCAGTCACCTCTGTACAACTCACAATTAGTGCAAAATCTCATGTTGCAATAACATTATTAAAAATAAATACTTAAAATAACACTTTTTCCAAAAATATAGACAAACACTGGAATCAACTGACCTTCTTGATGCCACATTTTCCTAAAATAAATACTAACTTTGCCTTCTATGAGGATTAATTGGTATGATTAATTTTGATCTTTATTAGAGTTTCGAGCAAAGTTTTAAATCGTAACTTACTCTTCTAAATTAACAAAGCAGAAGGTTAATGTCAAACATGGTGGGCAAATGAAAAAAAATATTCTGGAATTGTTCGATATATATTAGGACGACATTCAAACTAGAATAAAGTGCAACATAGAAAATTCAAAAATTTAATAAATACAAATAAATATGAATAAATAAAGAGTAATTGTTTTGTGCAAACTGAAGTCTCATTTCAAAAGCAAAAGTGTAATCACTGAAGTGAGCAAAAGAAAACTTGCTTCATGACTACAAGCTGTGGAGGCTGTTGTTGGGGCAATAGTGGTTGTTGTTGAGGCAGCAGTGTTTGCTGCAGCAGCTGTGGTTGTTGTTGTGGCTGTGGTAGTTGTTGCAGCAGCAGTGACTGTTGTAGCAGCAGTAGTGGTTGTTGTTGCAGCTGTGGTTGTTGCGGCTGTGGTTGTTGTTGCGGGTGTGGTAGTTGTTGCGGGTGTGGTAGTTGTTGCGGGTGTGGTAGTTGTTGCGGGTGTGGTAGTTGTTGCGGGTGTGGTAGTTGTTGCGGGTGTGGTAGTTGTTGCGGGTGTGGTAGTTGTTGCGGGTGTGGTAGTTGTTGCGGCTGTGGTTGTTGTTGCGGGTGTGGTAGTTGTTGCGGGTGTGGTAGTTGTTGAGGCAGCAGTGGTTGTTGCAGCAGCTGTGGTTGTTGCAGCAGCTGTGATTGTTATTGGGGCAGCAGTGCTGGTTGCAGCAGCAGTGGTTGTTGTTGCGGCTGTGGTAGTTGTTGCAGGAGCAGTGGTTGTTGTAGCAGCTGTGGTTGTTGCAGCAGCTGTGGTTGTTGCAGCAGCTGTGGTTGTTGCAGCAGTGGTTGATGCAGCACCAGTGGTTGTTGCAGCAGCAGTGGTTGTTGTTGGGGCAGCAGTGGTTGTTGCAGCAGCTGTGGTTGTTGTTGGGGCAGCTGTGGTTGTTGTAGCAGCTGTGGTTGTTGCAGCAGCAGTAGTTGTTGTGGGGGCAGCAGTGGTTGTTGCAGCTGTAGATGTTGTTGGGTTAGCAGTGGTTATTGCAGCTGTGGTTGTTGGGGCAGCAGTGGTTGTTGCAGCAGCTGTGGTTGTTGCAGCAGCTGTGGTTGTTGTGGCAGCAGAGGTTGTTGTAGCAGCTGTGGTTGTTTGCAGCAGCAGTAGTTGTTGTTGGGGCAGCAGTGGTTGTTGCAGCAGCTGTGGTTGTTGCAGCAGCTGTGGTTGTTGGGGCAGCAGAGGTTGTCGCAGCAGCTGTGATTGTTGTTGGGGCAGCAGTGGTTGTTGCAGCTGTGGTTGTTGTTTGGGCAGCTGTAGTTGTTGAAGCAGCTGTGGTTGTTGTTGGAGCAACAGTGGTTGTTGCAGCTGTGGTTGTTGTTGGGGCAGCAGTGGTTGTTGCAGCAGCTGTGGTTGTTGTTGGGGCAACAGTGGTTGTTGTTGGGGCAGCAGAGGTTGTTGTAGCAGCTGTGGTCGTTGCAGCTGTGGTTGTTGGGGCAGCAGAGGTTGTTGTAGCAGCTGTGGTTGTTGTTGGGGCAGCAGTGGTTGTTGTTGGGGCAGCAGTGGTTGTTGTTGGGGCAGCAGTGGTTGTTGCAGCTGTAGATGTTGTTGGGGTAGCAGTGGTTATTGCAGCTGTGGTTGTTGTTGGGGCAGCAGTGGTTGTTGCAGCTGTGGTTGTTGTAGCAGCTGTGGTTGTTGTTGGGGCAGCAGTGGTTGTTGTTGGGGCAGCAGTGGTTGTTGCAGCTGTGGTTGTTGTTGGGGCAGCAGTGGTTGTTGCAGCTGGTTGTTGTTGGGGCAACAGTGGTTGTTGCAGCTGTGGTTGTTGTTGGGGCAGCAGAGGTTGTTGCAGCAGCTGTGGTTGTTGCAGCAGCTGTGGTTGTTGGGGCAGCAGAGGTTGTTGTTGGGGCAGCTGTGGTTGTTGTTGGGGCAGCAGAGGTTGTTGCAGCAGCTGTGGTTGTTGCAGCAGCTGTGGTTGTTGTTGGAGCAATAGTGGTTGTTGCAGCTGTGGTTGTTGTTGGGGCAGAAGTGGTTGTTGCAGCTGTGGTTGTTGTTGGGGCTGTGGTTGTTGTAGCAGCTGTGGTTGTTGTTGGGGCAGCAGTGGTTGTTGCAGCAGCTGTGGTTGTTGCAGCAGCTGTGGTTGTTGGGGCAGCAGAGGTTGTTGTAGCAGCTGTGGTTGTTGCAGCTGTGGTTGTTGGGGCAGCAGTGGTTGTTGCAGCAGCTGTGGTTGTTGCAGCAGCTGTGGTTGTTGGGGCAGCAGAGGTTGTTGTTGCGGCTGTGGTAGTTGTTGCAGGAGCAGTGGTTGTTGTAGCAGCTGTGGTTGTTGCAGCAGCTGTGGTTGTTGCAGCAGCTGTGGTTGTTGCAGCAGTGGTTGATGCAGCACCAGTGGTTGTTGCAGCAGCAGTGGTTGTTGTTGGGGCAGCAGTGGTTGTTGCAGCAGCTGTGGTTGTTGTTGGGGCAGCTGTGGTTGTTGTAGCAGCTGTGGTTGTTGCAGCAGCAGTAGTTGTTGTTGGGGCAGCAGTGGTTGTTGCAGCTGTAGATGTTGTTGGGTTAGCAGTGGTTATTGCAGCTGTGGTTGTTGGGGCAGCTGTGGTTGTTGGGGCAGCAGTGGTTGTTGTAGCAGCTGTGGTTGTTGCAGCAGCTGTGGTTGTTGTTGGGGCAGCAGTGGTTGTTGTAGCAGCTGTGGTTGTTGCAGCTGTGGTTGTTGGGGCAGCAGAGGTTGTCGCAGCAGCTGTGATTGTTGTTGGGGCAGCAGTGGTTGTTGCAGCTGTGGTTGTTGTTGGGGCAGCTGTAGTTGTTGAAGCAGCTGTGGTTGTTGTTGGAGCAACAGTGGTTGTTGCAGCTGTGGTTGTTGTTGGGGCAGCAGAGGTTGTTGCAGCAGCTGTGGTTGTTGTTGGGGAAACAGTGGTTGTTGTTGGGGCAGCAGTGGTTGTTGTTGGGGCAGCAGTGGTTGTTGCAGCTGTGGTTGTTGTTGGGGCAGCTGTGGTTGTTGTAGCAGCTGTGGTTGTTGTTGGGGCAGCAGTGGTTGTTGTTGGGGCAGCAGTGGTTGTTGTTGGGGCAGCAGTGGTTGTTGCAGCTGTAGATGTTGTTGGGGTAGCAGTGGTTATTGCAGCTGTGGTTGTTGTTGGGGCAACAGTGGTTGTTGCAGCTGTGGTTGTTGTTGGGGCAGCTGTGGTTGTTGTAGCAGCTGTGGTTGTTGTTGGGGCAGCAGTGGTTGTTGTTGGGGCAGCAGTGGTTGTTGCAGCTGTAGATGTTGTTGGGGTAGCAGTGGTTGTTGCAGCTGTGGTTGTTGTTGGGGCAACAGTGGTTGTTGCAGCTGTGGTTGTTGTTGGGGCAGCAGAGGTTGTTGCAGCAGCTGTGGTTGTTGCAGCAGCTGTGGTTGTTGGGGCAGCAGAGGTTGTTGTTGGGGCAGCTGTGGTTGTTGTTGGGGCAGCAGAGGTTGTTGCAGCAGCTGTGGTTGTTGCAGCAGCTGTGGTTGTTGTTGGAGCAATAGTGGTTGTTGCAGCTGTGGTTGTTGTTGGGGCAGAAGTGGTTGTTGCAGCTGTGGTTGTTGTTGGGGCAGCTGTGGTTGTTGTAGCAGCTGTGGTTGTTGTTGGGGCAGCAGTGGTTGTTGTAGCAGCTGTGGTTGTTGTTGGGGCAGCAGTGGTTGTTGCAGCAGCTGTGGTTGTTGCAGCAGCTGTGGTTGTTGGGGCAGCAGAGGTTGTTGTAGCAGCTGTGGTTGTTGCAGCTGTGGTTGTTGGGGCAGCAGTGGTTGTTGCAGCAGCTGTGGTTGTTGTTGGGGCAGCAGAGGTTGTTGTAGCAGCTGTGGTTGTTGCAGCTGTGGTTGTTGTTGGGGCAACAGAGGTAGTTGCAGCAGCTGTGGTTGTTGCAGCAGCTGTGGTTGTTGCAGCAGCTGTGGTTGTTGGGGCAGCAGAGGTTGTTGTAGCAGCTGTGGTTGTTGTTGGGGCAACAGTGGTTGTTGGAGCTGTGGTTGTTGTTTGGGCAGCTGTAGTTGTTGAAGCAGCTGTGGTTGTTGTTGGAGCAACAGTGGTTGTTGCAGCTGTGGTTGTTGTTGGGGCAGCAGAGGTTGTTGCAGCAGCTGTGGTTGTTGTTGGGGAAACAGTGGTTGTTGTTGGGGCAGCAGTGGTTGTTGCAGCTGTGGTTGTTGTTGGGGCAGCTGTGGTTGTTGTAGCAGCTGTGGTTGTTGTTGGGGCAGCAGTGGTTGTTGTTGGGGCAGCAGTGGTTGTTGTTGGGGCAGCAGTGGTTGTTGCAGCTGTGGTTGTTGTTGGGGCAGCAGTGGTTGTTGCAGCTGTGGTTGTTGTAGCATCTGTGGTTGTTGTTGGGGCAGCAGTGGTTGTTGTAGCATCTGTGGTTGTTGTTGGGGCAGCAGTGGTTGTTGTTGGGGCAGCAGTGGTTGTTGCAGCTGTGGTTGTTGTTGGGGCAGCTGTGGTTGTTGTAGCAGCTGTGGTTGTTGTTGGGGCAGCAGTGGTTGTTGTTGGGGCAGCAGTGGTTGTTGTTGGGGCAGCAGTGGTTGTTGCAGCTGTAGATGTTGTTGGGGTAGCAGTGGTTATTGCAGCTGTGGTTGTTGTTGGGGCAACAGTGGTTGTTGCAGCTGTGGTTGTTGTTGGGGCAGCTGTGGTTGTTGTAGCAGCTGTGGTTGTTGTTGGGGCAGCAGTGGTTGTTGTTGGGGCAGCAGTGGTTGTTGCAGCTGTAGATGTTGTTGGGGTAGCAGTGGTTGTTGCAGCTGTGGTTGTTGTTGGGGCAACAGTGGTTGTTGCAGCTGTGGTTGTTGTTGGGGCAGCAGAGGTTGTTGCAGCAGCTGTGGTTGTTGCAGCAGCTGTGGTTGTTGGGGCAGCAGAGGTTGTTGTTGGGGCAGCTGTGGTTGTTGTTGGGGCAGCAGAGGTTGTTGCAGCAGCTGTGGTTGTTGCAGCAGCTGTGGTTGTTGTTGGAGCAGTAGTGGTTGTTGCAGCTGTGGTTGTTGTTGGGGCAGAGGTGGTTGTTGCAGCTGTGGTTGTTGTTGGGGCAGCAGTGGTTGTTGTAGCAGCTGTGGTTGTTGTTGGGGCAGCAGTGGTTGTTGCAGCTGTGGTTGTTGTTGGGGCAGCTGTGGTTGTTGGGGCAGCAGAGGTTGTTGTAGCAGCTGTGGTTGTTGTTGGGGCAGCAGTGGTTGTTGCAGCAGCTGTGGTTGTTGCAGCAGCTGTGGTTGTTGGGGCAGCAGAGGTTGTTGTAGCAGCTGTGGTTGTTGCAGCTGTGGTTGTTGGGGCAGCAGTGGTTGTTGCAGCAGCTGTGGTTGTTGCAGCAGCTGTGGTTGTTGGGGCAGCAGAGGTTGTTGTAGCAGCTGTGGTTGTTGGGGCAGCAGTGGTTGTTGCAGCTGTGGTTGTTGGGGCAGCAGTGGTTGTTGCAGCAGCTGTGGTTGTTGCAGCAGCTGTGGTTGTTGGAGCTGTGGTTGTTGGGCAGCAGTGGTTGTTGCAGCAGCAGTGGTTGTTGCAGCTGTGGTTGTTGGGGCAGCAGTGGTTGTTGCAGCAGCTGTGGTTGTTGCAGCAGCTGTGGTTGTTGGGGCATCAGTGGTTGTTGCAGCAGCTGTGGTTGTTGCAGCAGCTGTGGTTGTTGGGGCAGCAGAGGTTGTTGTAGCAGATGTGGTTGTTGTTGGGGCAACAGTGGTTGTTGGAGCTGTGGTTGTTGTTTGGGCAGCTGTAGTTGTTGAAGCAGCTGTGGTTGTTGTTGGAGCAACAGTGGTTGTTGCAGCTGTGGTTGTTGTTGGGGCAGCAGTGGTTGTTGCAGCTGTGGTTGTTGTTGGGGAAACAGTGGTTGTTGTTGGGGCAGCAGAGGTTGTTGCAGCTGTGGTTGTTGTTGGGGCAGCAGTGGTTGTTGTAGCAGCTGTGGTTGTTGTTGGGGCAGCAGTGGTTGTTGTTGGGGCAGCAGTGGTTGTTGTTGGGGCAGCAGTGGTTGTTGCAGCTGTAGATGTTGTTGGGGTAGCAGTGGTTGTTGCAGCTGTGGTTGTTGTAGCAGCTGTGGTTGTTGTTGGGGCAGCAGAGGTTGTTGTAGCAGCTGTGGTTGTTGTTGGGGCAACAGTGGTTGTTGTTGGGGAAACAGTGGTTGTTGCAGCTGTGGTTGTTGTTGGGGCAGCAGTGGTTGTTGCAGCTGTGGTTGTTGTTGGGGCAGCAGAGGTTGTTGCAGCAGCTGTGGTTGTTGCAGCAGCTGTGGTTGTTGCAGCAGTGGTTGTTGTTGGGGCAGCTGTGGTTGTTGTTGGGGCAGCAGAGGTTGTTGCAGCAGCTGTGGTTGTTGCAGCAGCTGTGGTTGTTGTTGGAGCAACAGTGGTTGTTGCAGCTGTGGTTGTTGTTGGGGCAGCAGTGGTTGTTGCAGCTGTGGTTGTTGTTGGGGCAGCAGTGGTTGTTGCAGCAGCTGTGGTTGTTGCAGCAGCAGTGGTTGTTGTAGCAGCTGTGGTTGTTGCAGCTGTGGTTGTTGTTGGGGCAACAGTGGTTGTTGCAGCTGTGGTTGTTGTTGGGGAAACAGTGGTTGTTGCAGCTGTGGTTGTTGGGGCAGCAGAGGTTGTTGTAGCAGCTGTGGTTGTTGTTGGGGCAACAGTGGTTGTTGGAGCTGTGGTTGTTGTTGGGGCAGCTGTAGTTGTTGAAGCAGCTGTGGTTGTTGTTGGGGCAGCAGAGGTGGTTGTTGCAGCTGTGGTTGTTGTTGGGGCAGCAGTGGTTGTTGCAGCTGTGGTTGTTGTTGGGGCAGCAGAGGTTGTTGCAGCTGTGGTTGTTGTTGGGGCAACAGTGGTTGTTGCAGCTGTGGTTGTTGTTGGGGCAGCAGAGGTTTGCAGCAGCTGTGGTTGTTGCAGCAGCTGTGGTTGTTGGGGCAGCAGAGGTTGTTGTTGGGGCAGCTGTGGTTGTTGTTGGGGCAGCAGAGGTTGTTGCAGCAGCTGTGGTTGTTGTTGGAGCAACAGTGGTTGTTGCAGCTGTGGTTGTTGTTGGGGCAGCAGTGGTTGTTGCAGCTGTGGTTGTTGTTGGGGCAGCTGTGGTTGTTGTAGCAGCTTTGGTTGTTGTTGGGGCAGCAGTGGTTGTTGCAGCTGTAGATGTTGTTGGGGTAGCAGTGGTTATTGCAGCTGTGGTTGTTGTTGGGGCAGCAGTGGTTGTTGCAGCTGTGGTTGTTGCAGCAGCTGTGGTTGTTGCAGCAGCTGTGGTTGTTGGGGCAGCAGAGGTTGTTGTAGCAGCTGTGGTTGTTGTTGGGGCAACAGTGGTTGTTGGAGCTGTGGTTGTTGTTGGGGCAACAGTGGTTGTTGCAGCTGTGGTTGTTGTTGGGGCAACAGTGGTTGTTGCAGCTGTGGTTGTTGTTGGGGCAGCAGTGGTTGTTGCAGCTGTGGTTGTTGTTGGGGCAACAGTGGTTGTTGCAGCTGTGGTTGTTGTTGGGCAGCTGTGGTTGTTGTTGGGGCAGCAGTGGTTATTGCAGCTGTGGTTGTTGTTGGGGCAGCAGTGGTTGTTGCAGCTGTGGTTGTTGGGGCAGCAGTGGTTGTTGCAGCAGCTGTGGTTGTTGCAGCAGCTGTGGTTGTTGGGGCAGCAGAGGTTGTTGTAGGAGCTGTGGTTGTTGTTGGGGCAACAGTGGTTGTTGGAGCTGTGGTTGTTGTTGGGGCAGCTGTAGTTGTTGAAGCAGCTGTGGTTGTTGTTGGAGCAACAGTGGTTGTTGCAGCTGTGGTTGTTGTTGGGGCAGCAGTGGTTGTTGCAGCTGTGGTTGTTGTTGGGGAAACAGTGGTTGTTGCAGCTGTGGTTGTTGGGGCAGCAGTGGTTGTTGCAGCAGCTGTGGTTGTTGCAGCAGTTGTGGTTGTTGGGGCAGCAGAGGTTGTTGTAGCAGCTGTGGTTGTTGTTGGGGCAACAGTGGTTGTTGGAGCTGTGGTTGTTGTTGGGGCAGCTGTAGTTGTTGAAGCAGCTGTGGTTGTTGTTGGAGCAACAGTGGTTGTTGCAGCTGTGGTTGTTGTTGGGGCAGCAGTGGTTGTTGTTGGGGCAGCAGTGGTGGTTGCAGCTGTAGATGTTGGGGCATCTGTGGTTGTTGTTGGGGCAACAGAGGTAGTTGCAGCAGCTGTGGTTGTTGCAGCAGCTGTGGTTGTTGTTGGGGCAACAGTGGTTGTTGCATCTGTGGTTGTTGTTGGGGAAACAGTGGTTGTTGTTAGGGCAACAGAGGTTGTTGCAGCAGCTGTGGTAGTTGTTGCAGCAGCTGTGGTAGTTGTTGGGGCAGCAGTTGTTGTTATTGCAGCACCAGTTGTTCCTACTTTTCCACAAAGAAAAACAAAACCCTGCTTAGTTGGCTGTTCCTTTAGAATTTGTTGTCATTCATTAGAAATTCATGTTTTATGTCCTTACCAGCAACCAGAAGTAGAATGGATAAAATCTTCATCATTGTTGCAGAAGAAGTCATTTCTGTTTCAAAATAAGACATTTTCAGGTGTTATTTGTAGCTATGAATTAGTTTAATCCTTTAACTCTCATCCTCAATACTGACTTGTAAGCTGAGTTCATGACAGCTAAGGGATTAAACTGAAATCTGTTAAATAGCATCTCTTCTACTTGTGTTTCTGCATTTATTATGATAAATGTTAAAAAAACTAATGAAAAATTATATTTAAAATTACATTTCACATTTCTTTTATTGTTTTTGATATTTTGTCATTTTTTTTTAAAAATCTAAACTCATTCCTTATAGCTTTAGTTTATGTTTTTTTTTTTTTTGGTGTCCAAAAAATGCAGTGATTGGAGCATTACTTTCTCAGATAAATACTTACTGAATTCAAATTAATTTTACTTAAATACCTGAAGTGAGGTTTTGCCTTGTCACAACATGTATAAAAATAAATGTCAAATAACCAAATTTTTCTTGAGAAATATATAATCAAATCAGTCCAGGTATAATGATTCTAATTCAGATTTGAATCTGTTAATCAAACTGATTTATTTCAGTCTGATCAACTCTAGGTTATAATGAAGTGAAATTCTTTTTTATAATGTCAGTCAGTAAAATGCTTTACATATATGGAAACCCAAGAGATTGTACAGAGTCATAGACTTTACATTAGTCGTTTCTCCTAACTACACCAAAGTAGCTTGGTCATTAATCACTAGTTATTTTTTGTGCTGAACACAATTCATTTAAGGCCTCACCATTACAATTTGTTGCAAAATACATTTAAATTCCCATCACATTAATAGTACTATAATCATTATAAGACCCTAAAATGATCCAAGAAATCAAAATTGTAGGCACTTACAAGTTGCGTCCAATTCGGTCACTGAAGTTGTGATGTTCTCTGTTCCTTTCAACTTGCTGGTTGATTGGTACTATTGACTGGTTGAACACAGAAGCTTTATATCCACCCAGAGCAGGTGCTATGACATCAAAGGATACGAAGATGGAAATTAGTTTGCAATCATGTCAACAATGTTTTATTTTAGGTGTGGCTACCTGGCGGTAAATTGTTTTGTTCTTTTGTTCTGTTTTGTTTTTCTGAACCTTCCAAAGAAAACTGGTTGAACATCATTTCCTTTCCTGTTAGAAATGAGAAAATGGTAGGAAGTTTACAATTCTGTTATTTGGCCCTTTTCTGATCAATTAATTTCAACAATCACTCAGTGCATTACTAAAGCATATAAAACAGAACTAAACATTTCTGTTTATGTTTTGATTTGGCACTTATAGCTGTAAAGACAGCTAATTAAACTTTGTTCGGCTTTGTCGTATTTTAGTTCTATACACATACCAACACCACAGCAATGTTTTTTGTAAAAATAATATGACACTTTGCTTTTGGTTTTAATAAATTTATTGTACTGATGCAAGGAATGTATCTAGCTAGCTCAACATCTGAAGAGAGACACATTTATTGGATTCTTGCTTTTTTTTTTTAAATAGTCATTTTAAAAGGCCACACATTAACTCTCACATTCTGCTTTCCACAACACTTTTCACACATTTGAATTATTTAAATAGCTGTTTGAACATTTAATGGTGCTCAATCAGTTCAATTGACAATTTAAATCAAGCACAGTAGAACAAATATCTAAGGCTCGGACTTTGATGGCCATGGTATTTGTAAGATACTGCATAACTGTATTATAACTTATCGCAGGTGAAGCAATGCTTGCAGATGTTTACAACAATTACAAATCTTGCTTTTTAAATTTTGTTTCAAGGTTATGCTGTTTAGGGGTTATGCTGTATGTAGAACACAATTTCTAACAAAATCCTAAAGACCTGCCCTGAATGTACAGTTCATTGCAAGGTTTGGGCATAGAACTGTCTTTTTCTGGATTTCTATTAGTAAACTTTTAGAGAATTACATTTGGCAAAGTTTGGAAATAATTTTTAACATTTGTGTATGTACCCTCTTTATTAAGCACAATTTGAAAGCAATTAAGTACTGTTTAGACAATATATTAAGAGGTCAATCATATGCTTTCTAGCCTAAATATTGTTTTGTCCAACAGTTAAGTCACATCTTTAAATAGTATCTGTTTTGACAACAAAGTTTTGTGCTTGAAATAATAGCAACTTATTGAGTTTTTTTATATGACTCAACTGGAAGAAAAAGGTTTTCTGAGGTCACACCCTTTGAGTAAAACTTGCAGAATGCAGACAGGTTTGTTGCTATTGCCACCCAAGTAGTGTCCTCCCTTTTTATTATGCTTCTATCACTTGACCAGTTTTCACGTCAGAGAGAATAATATGCATTGTTTCCTCAATTTGTATTCTAATTTTGCAGACAAGGACACCTTTTGAAACACCTTGCTTTTGAGTTGAGTTTTTAGTTCAAACAGATTTTTGCTACATCTTCCTGAATAAATTTTAATCTTTAGAGTATGGTAACTTGTAGAAATAGTTTGAAAAACATATTTACACCATGGCAATTTTACTTACATCACATTTCACTACTAAAATCCACCTGGAGCAAAATAGTGGAATAAAACGGTTGCACATTCAAACACAATAATAAATGTATAGTGTAAAGAAACAAATTTATGCACTTAGATTTCTGACAGAGTTTTGATGACATAACACTGAAGTTAATATTCTGTTCTGAATTGTAACTGAACTTTTGAGATTGTCCAAACTGCAATTTTTACATTGATGTTTAAAATATTTTGTCAATTTTAAGCGAAGAATATTTCAGTGCTCTCCTGTTAACATCTCCTTCCAGTGATTTCTTATTGTTTACTTTGGAATTCAATGTTTGTACAAAAGTTTACCGAAAGTGTTTCGAAAAAAAATTGTATATTCTATTCCTGACGAATCCCTAGTTTTGACACATAAATAAAAACCCTTCTCTGACCGCTAAGTCAGTGGTGGAAAAAAATAAAAATAAAACAGGAGACAATGATAAACAAATGAAAACAAACAGAAACAAGAAGTTTTACCTAATTAGATCAACCAAGCCTGAAAGAACTTTCTTAAAATTCTGTTGAGTGATTTCTTACTATCCCAAACATTTTTAAAATCTGTCAATGAGATCATTTTTAATTTTATTTTTGTAAATGCCTGATTTCAACTTTGAATTCCAAAAGAGTTTAGCTGCCAAATATCATCCAACCTTCAGCCTCAGCGGAAATTATCCTAACTAATACTTAGGTAGGATAACTAATTATCCCAGCGTAGTTTATTAACTATGTGGCCCATAGTTAATGAACTTTCCAGCAAAGAAAACCTTTATTTGCTTGTTAATTGACTGATAATTATATTAGCATGAAACCTAATTGCTTAATAGCTCATTCTTTTTGACAAATATCATGATAATTTAGCTTACAACTTACATGTTAATTTTGTAATACTCAAATTTCTCTCATGACACGGAAATTAATCTAATTAACAAACTGAATTTATCTTCCAAACAGACATTTTTGAGTGGCTTAAGACAGGTGAAATGAATAGATATTGTTTAATGAGACTTGTATTTGTCATGATATGCAGTGAAGAGGTGGTGAGGAAGATGCTGAGGACCCAGGTTGGAATGAAGAAGTGATGATTTAATGATAAAAAAAATAATCTGGGCAGCTCAGATGAACAGAAGGCTAATGCTCACAACTGGTACTAATTAATAACTGACAGCAGACTAGACAGCTTGACAAGACAGATAAGACAAGGACCCAAGTGGGTTAAATACACAGAGGGCAATGAGGGAAATGAGACACAGCTGGGAACAATCAAGGGGTAAACAGAGACTAAATCAACTGAAAACGACACAGAAACCTAAATTAATACAGAGAAAACCCAAATCCTCACAGTATTAAATTTAAGAGGTGCGTATAAATTAAAAATGCATATATGTTCTTTACAAATGTGAATAAATGTGTAAGTTGCTTCTGTTTTTGTTTTTTTCTTTGTCACAATACGAGACTACAAAGCAGGACAATAACTCACTGTACTGGAATGCAAAGCATCTGACACAAAGCATGTGACGCAAAGCACCGGACTCTGACATCAAGGCGACTACTGTTCAGGTCATAAGCACACACACTCAACATTCAACTATTTCACATCTGAACCTAGAATAAGCCAATAAAAATTGAGTTAATTAAATAGAAATATAATTAGAAGAATGTGTTGTAAATTAACTTGTCATTGTATTTTATGATCTCTTGCTCAAAGTTATTTTTATTCTGTCCTCTACATTCTCTGTGCATCTTAACACAGTTTCTCTTGTTACATTTTTTTTATTGACACCTACTGCACTTGTAATTGTGTAACCAGGAAGATCTGACCAAAGTTCCCAATTGATTAAATGTTTTCTTTCAAAGCAGCTGACAAAAGAAGGCGTTAACAAAAATCTCTCAAAAGATTAGGTAGATCTTTTCTTTAAAAAGATTTCTAATTTTGTTTCATATGCCAGTAAGTGCGCTGTTAGAGAAGGTTATTGAAACACGTCCTTTTATTCAACATGTAGGATTTTGATTTCAAATCCTTGGCTTGACCTCATTTTGACAGACAAGGATAATTGATACTCTGTAAATATCAGCATTCTAGTTGGTTTTTACATTTAAAATGTTGTGAAATTTTAAAATAGGTCATTATCAAAATTACATTAATAAATGATTAAAATATATCCCTCTTTGTGTACTAAATCTATGTAGCATTCAATAAATCTTTGTGACACAAAAGTGTCACTTTCTGAACAGAATTACTGTATAAACTACATTTTTTCATGATTTCTAAATTTTTGAGGTGCAGCTGCAATTTACTGCCGTCCAAATCTGTGGCTCCACCCGCTATTCAACATTCATATGGAAAAACTTTATTTTCACAAGCATGCCACACTCAGCTGTTTGCAGATACACTCCTGCGGTTGACACTGAATTCATCTAATATTAATTAGTACTGTGTTTTTCAGTGACATTTTTGTTGTTATACATGTTTTTGCACATGTTATTTTGCTTTCTAAAATATATATTCTATTTCTTGGTTATTTTCTTTAATGTTCTTGCTCTCCTCTATTTGTATTTCTTTTCTTTTTACACATACAAATACCTTGGGTTCTTGCTTTTGACTTTAACATCTTTAAGCTCCATTTTGAAAATATTTTGAAGAAACTTAAACTCAAATTGAGCTTTTCCTTTTGAAGCAAATTAAATTTTCTTCTAAACTGAAAATGTGGCTTCTAACAGCAACATTACTGTATATTTTAAATCATTTGCATTTTATATGCAAATGTCAACACAATATCTTTAAAAAAAATACTGTCTATCATTCTTCTCTGAGGTTTGTTACTAATTACCTTGACTCATTATTATTCTCCAGTGGGATGCCTTCCTACTCCACTAGGAGGTTGAGACATGGGGACACCAATTTATTTATGAGGCTACTCTTGGGTTGTTGCCTTCCTACATCTGTGATCTAATCAGAAGGAGAAATGGTGATTCTTTGCACACGTTCAGATGGTCATTTCTTGCTCTCTGTCCCATTTCCCTCCACAAAACTGAGAAAAGGGCTTTTGTTTATTTTGCTTGGTTTGTAACATATAGTAAAAGACTGAAAATTAATTACGATACACATTTAATTGAGCAAGTTCACACGGAGAGCACAAGAGATAACTTCTTTAAAGTATAACTATAACCCCCTTCTGAAAGCAAAACCTGTCAGCTAAACGAACGGAGCCACAAGACACTGCTGAGTGTGGGGAAGAGCGGACGGGTCCAGAACAGCGGAGGCCCATTCCACTCTGTGTTCACATTGCAAATAAATCACACATTTTTAAAGTTGAGCAACGCTATTGACCAAACCTCTGACTCAGGTGGTGTGAGATCTGTGGTTTTATACTGACACTGAAGAAGTTAGTGTACTCAAGTAAGATTAGCACTACTGCAACATCAACTGAAGTGAAAGTGAAAAGAAGCCTTTCAAGAAATTACTCAAGTAAGAATAGCAAAACAATATTTGGCAAAAATCTACTGAAGTATTAACTGATCAAATTATCATTCAACTAATATTTAAAAACAGCATCAGATTGATCAAAATAAAGATATGTGAAAATCTTGGTATTAAGGACCAAAATGACAATAATTCATACAGAATAGAACCATAAATGACCGATTTAGGATTTTTTTTATCAGCACAAAATGTTAATTTGGGGGTGAGCTTCACTTTAAAATGTTATAATAATTATTTGGGTGACTTTTTAATTGGGTAATTATTTGTAATTGTTGTATAACAGGTGATGTGTATAAGTGGACAGTCTGATATAATCTAAACTAAATCAACTATTTTAAATCTTCAACTGGATTAATTAAAAGAAACAAATTAGCACACTGCTAAAAATGCAGAATATTATGCATAACACACTTTTTGGTTTTTGGGACAAATTTTAAAAACAGCGTTTTGTTTACTTTTCACATCACATATTGGTCCATGAAAAAAACAATATATGAGGGTGTACTTTTAATTCTACTGTTAATAGAAAATGTTTTCTTAAAAATTCGTTGATCATATTTTTATAATAAAGTTAATATCCCTTGTTTTGAATTAGCAGTGTTCAAATATTTCATGTGTAGCAGTGTGTGTTTGCTGCCCTCTGCTGGTGAGAAGATAGCACAAGTAATTCCACACAAAAAAAAATATCTACTGGGACACGTGCACTACATTAAATCCACTCAGAGAGTTTATAATTAAGGGATACTAAAACAATTGAAGCATCAAGATCTCCAGTAACAGTTGAACTTATGGCAAGCTCTAAATAAAACAATAGTTTCTATTTAATACAAAAGAAAACAGTTTGAGAGTCAAAATACAAGAGTCAAAGTTCTAATAAAAATTTGTTGAGTGATTCAAGTTGTCCAACTGCAGGATATCCTTTATAGTTTTAATAATACACATGTTTTTTTCTTCACATATAAAATAAAGCACCATATTTTTGGAGTACACTATCAACAGATCTTGCAGCAGAAGAATTATAGTATAGTTACCTACCATCATTTCCTTGCTCTTGAAATTGTAGAGGTGATAACACTGATCAACAGCCAAGAAATTGTCAAAAACTGTTTTGGGGTCATTTTCATGTGCTGAATCCAAAGATCACATTGGTTTTGCTCAATCAGGTCAACTTTCTGAACTGCGGATGCCACATGAGCATCAAAATGCATTACTTGTTCTAACATATGAAAGTTTCCTGAGATACTGGGATCAAGGAGTGATGAGCAGAGGGAGAGTTTCCATCTGGACATAAAGAGATGGAGAATTTTGCACAATGAAGATGTGATGTTCAATTACACATAGTTACACTTGTAAGTGTTTGTCATTGAATTTACAGAAATCCAAGTTTGTAACATTTAATTACACACTCTGTTAAAAGAATTTTTTTTCTTCTCAATCCTTTTTTGGATGAGATTTATTAATGGAAATGAACTGACAAGTCAAAATATTGGATTTCTCTAATAACATTATTGTATTCAGTTGTGCAAAATAGTCCTAATTTAGTTGAAAAAAACAAATTCCCAAAAATATTTTTTGTAACCTAGTGTAATCAACCCTTCACCTGTTTTTTGAACAGGAATTACTGCATGTTAAGAACCAAAACATGTTGCACTGAACAATAACACCACCTATAGTCAAATGCTGGGTACTGCACATGAACCATAGTTATGTTAGCATAAAATGAAGAAGCTTTTCTGTCTGACTGCCTATTGAGTCTTACAATTTGGAAATGTTTTCTATATTATTTTATTGTATTTGAATACGGCTGTTTCACTTTTTATTTTAATATATTTCCATCTTGGAAAATGCTGTACCACCAAGCTGTATTAAGAATGCCTGCACAATTCACAAATGCACCACAAATTAACAGTAACTGAATATAGTTATTAGTCTGTCTATTAATGATAGACTTGAAAATGTTGCATCATGTAAAAAGATAAACCACCATATTGTCATATAACTATAAAAACAACACATAGTTAATCAGACATTTTTTTTTATTCAGGAAGTCCATAAGTTCATGATATCATTTGTAGAAATAACTAAAGGAAAGGAAGAAAAAAACCAGAGCATACATGCTGCACAATCAATAACTTATATTATGCTCCCATTCAGAAAAATAAATATTAAATTAAACATTATGGCATTTTAAAAGATATAATAAAATTAGAGTCTCCCATCTGGTAGTGCAATTTTAAAATGTTTCAACAGACAAAATCATGTCTATGTTTTTAATTTAAGAGTATAACGTACAACTGTCATGATGGATTTAAAGATTACATTCAAAATAATAATTTAAAGAAATGAACACAGTGTATACAAAATATTTTTGAAATATTTTCAAGACTAAAATATTTCATTTAAACACAAGATATGTGCAGGTTTAATTCAACATAACTATTGAGAAAAGAGCTATCAGCAGGAAGACACTTGATTTGTTGTGAACAGCATTGGAGGTAGTTGTAGTCGTAGGTGAAACTGTGCTTGTAGGAGATCCAGCAGATGTAGTTGTAGGAATATTAGTGGGGGCGGCGGTTGTTGGAGATACAGTGGTTGTTGGTGCATTCGTGATTGTAGTTGGAGCTGCTGTGGTTGTTGTTAGAGCCACTGAGGTTGTTGTTGGAGCTGCAGTGGTTGTTCTGCCTGTGGTGGTTGTTGGGGCAGCTGTGGTAGTTGGAGTAAATGTGGTTGTTGTTGGTGTAGTTGTGGTTGTAGTTGGAGCTGCTGTCGTTGTTGCTGAAGGTGTGGTTGTTGGTGCAGGAGTGGCTGTTTTTGTAGCAGCTGTGGTTGTTGGTGCAGTCATGATTTGTAGTTGGAGCATGTGTGGTTGTAGTTGGAGTGGCTGTAGTTGTAGGTGCAGCTGTTGTTGGTGCAGCTGTGCCTGTAGTGGGAGCTGCTGTAGTTGTTGGAGCAGCTGTGGTTGTTGTCGGTGCAGTAGCTGGAGCCAGTGTGGTTGGAGTTGGAGCTGCTGTGGTGGTTGGTGCAGTTGTTTTTGTTGTAGCTGCAGTTGTTGTTGGTGTATCTGTGGTTTTATTTGGAGCTGCTGTAGTTGTTGGTGTTATAGCTGTGGTTGTTGTTGGTGGAGTTTGTGGTTTTAGATGTAGGTGCTGTTGTTTGTGCAGGAGTGGTTGTTGTTGTAGCTGTAGTTGTTGGTGAATTTGATGTTGGTGCAGTCGTGATTGTAGTTGGAGCGAGTGTGGTTGTAGTTGGAGCTGCTGTAGTTGTTCGTGCAGTTGATGTTGGTGTGGTTATTGTTGGTGCCACTGTGGATGTTGTTGGAGCCACTGTGGTTGTAGTTGGTGCTGGGGTAGTTGTTGTTGGAGATGCTGTGGTTGTTCTCAGTGCCACTGTGGTTGTAGTTGGAGATTTTGTGGTTGTAGTTGGAGCCACTGTGGTTGATGTTGGAGCCGCTGTAGTTGTTGGTGGTGCAGCTGTTGTTGTTGGTGCATTGGTTGTTGGTGGTGCAGCTGTGGATGTTGTTGGTGAAGTCGTGGTTGTAGTTGGAGCTATTGTGGTTGTAGTTGGAGCCACTGTGGCTGTTATGTGAGCTGCAGTAGTTGTTGCTGCTGTTGTTGTAGTTGGAGCTATTGTGGTTGTAGTTGGAGCTGCTGTAGTTGTTGGTGCAGCGGTAGTTGTTGGAGCCACTGTGGTTGTAGTAGGAGCTGCTGTAGTTGTTGGTGCAGATGTGGTCGTTGTTGGTACAGCTGTAGTTGTTTTTGGAGCCATAGTGGTTGTAGTTAGAGACACAGTGGTTGTGGTTGGAGCCACTGTGGTTGTAGTTGGAGATGCTGTGCTTGTTGTTGGAGCCACTGTGGTTGTAGTGGGAGCTGCTGTAGTTGTTGTTGGAGCCACAGTGGTTGTGGTTGGAGCTGCTGTAGTTGTCGTTGGTGCAGGGTTAGTTATTGGAGATGTTGTGGTTGTTGTTGGTGCAGGTGTAGTTGTTGGAGATGCTGTGGTTGTTGTTGGAGCAACTGTAGTTGTTGTTGGAGCCACAGTGGTTGTGGTTGGAGCCACTGTAGTTGTTGTTGGTGCAGTTGTGGTTGTTGTTGGAGTAGCTGTAGTTGTTTGTGCAGGAGTGGTTGTTGTTGGTGCAGCTGTGTTTGTTGTTGGTGCAGTTGTTGTTGTTGTTGGAGCCACAGTGGCTGTGGTTGGAGCTGCTGTGGTTGTCGTTGGTACAGTTGTGGTTGTAGTTGGAGCTACTGTCGTGGATACACTGGTTGTGGTTGGAGCCACTATAGTTGTTGTTGGTGCAGTTGTGGTTGTTGTTGGAGTAGCTGTGGTTGTTTGTCCAGGAGTGGTTGTTGTTGGTGCAGCTGTGTTTGTTGTTGGTGCAGTTGTTGTTGTTGTTGGAGCCACAGTGGCTGTGGTTGGAGCTGCTGTGGTTGTCGTTGGTACAGTTGTGGTTGTAGTTGGTACAGTTGTGGTTGTAGTTGGAGCTACTGTCGTGGATACACTGGTTGTGGTTGGAGCCACTATAGTTGTTGTTGGTGCAGTTGTGGTTGTTGTTGGAGTAGCTGTGGTTGTTTGTCCAGGAGTGGTTGTTGTTGGTGCAGCTGTGTTTGTTGTTGGTGCAATTGTTGTTGTTGTAGCCACAGTGGCTGTGGTGGGAGCTGCTGTGGTTGTCGTTGGTACAGTTGTGGTTGTAGTTGGAGCTACTGTCGTGGATACACTGGTTGTGGTTGGAGCCACTATAGTTGTTGTTGGTGCAGTTGTGGTTGTTGTTGGAGTAGCTGTGGTTGTTTGTCCAGGAGTGGATGTTGTTGGTGCAGCTGTGTTTGTTGTTGGTGCAGTTGTTGTTGTTGTTGGAGCCACAGTGGCTGTGGTTGGAGCTGCTGTGGTTGTCGTTGGTACAGTTGTGGTTGTAGTTGGAGCTGCTGTCGTGGATACACTGGTTGTGGTTGGAGCCGCTGTAGTTGTTGTTGGTGCAGTTGTGGTTGTTGTTGGAGTAGCTGTGGTTGTTTGTCCAGGAGTGGTTGTTGTTGGTGCAGCTGTAGTTGTTGGTGCAGCTGTGTTTGTTGTTGGTGCAGTTGTTGTTGTTGGAGCCACAGTGGCTGTGGTTGGAGCTGCTGTGGTTGTCGTTGGTACAGTTGTGGTTGTAGTTGGAGCTGCTGTAGTTGTTGTTGGTGCAGGCGTAGTTGTTGATGCTGTGGTTGTTGTTGGAGATTGTGTGGTTGTTGTTGGAGCCACTGTGGTTGTAGTGGGAGCTGCTGTAGTTGTTGGTGCAGATGTGGTTATTGTTGGTGCAACTGTAGTTGTTGGTGCAGTTGTTGTTGGAGCTGCTGTTGTGGATACTGTGTTTGTTGTTGGTGCCAACATGGATGTTGTTGGAGCCATTGTGATTGTAGTTGGAGTTGCTGTAGTTGTTGTTGGTGTAGTTGTGATTGTTGTTGGAGTTGCTGTTGTTGTTTGTCCAGGAGTGGTTGTTGTTGTTGGTGAAGCTATAGTTGTTTGTGCAGCTGTGATTATTATTGGTGTAGTTGTTATAGTTGGAGCAACAGTGGTTGTGGTTGGAGACACAGTGGTTGTGGTTGGAGACACTGTGGTTGTAGTTGGAGATGTTGTGGTTGTTGTTGGAGCCACAGTGGTTATTGTTGGAGCCACAATGGTTGTGGTTGGAGCCACTGTAGTTGTTGTTGGTGCAGCTGTAGTTGTTGGTGCAGCTGTGTTTGTTGTTGGAGCAGTTGTTGTTGTTGGAGCTGCTGTGGTTGTCATTGGTACAGTTATGGTTGTAGTTGGTGATGCTGCGGTTGTTGTTGCAGCCACTGTGGTTGTAGTGGGACCTGCTGTAGTTGTTGGTGCAAATGTGGTTGTTGTTGGTACAGCTGTAGTTGTTGTTGGAGCAAAAGTGGTTGTGGTTGGAGACACAGTTGTGGTTGGAGCCACTGTGGTTGTAGTTGGAGATATTGTAGTTGTTGTTGGTGCTGGGGTAGTTGTTGGAGATGCTGTGATTGTTGTTGGAGCCACTGTGGTTGCAGTGGTAGCTGCTGTAGTTGTTGGTGCAGTAGTAGTCGTTGTTAGTACACCTGTAGTGGTTGTTGGAGCCACAGTGGTTGTGGTTGGAGCTACTGTGGTTGTGGTTGGAGCTGCTGTGGTTGTTGGTGCAGTAGTAGTTGTTGGTACACCTGTAGTGGTTGTTGGAGCCACAGTGGTTGTGGTTGGAGCTGCTGTTATTGTTGGTACTGTTGTTGTTGGTGCAGTTGTTTTTGGTGCAGCTGTGGTTGATGTTTGTGCAGTTGTGGTTGTAGTTTGAGCTGCTGCAGATGTTGTCGGTGCAGGTGTAGTTGTTGGAGATGCTGTGGTTGTTGTTGGAGATGCTGTGGTTGTAGTTGGAGATGCTGTAGTTGTTGACGATGATTTGGTTGTTGTTGGTACAGCTGTAGTTGTTGTTTGAGCCACTGTGGTTGTAGTTGGAGATGCTGTGGTTCTTGTTGGAGCCACTGTGGTTGTAGTAGGAGCTGCTGTAGTTGTTGTTGGAGCTGATGTGTTTGTGGTTGGAGCCGCTGTAGTTGTTGTTGGAGCCACAGTGGTTGTGGTTGGAGCCGCTGTAGTTATTGTTGGTGCAATTGTGGTTGTTGTTGGAGCAGCTGTGGTTGTTTGTCCAGGAGTGGTTGTTGTTGGTGCAGCTGTAGTTGTTGGTGCAGCTGTGTTTGTTGTTGGTGCAGTTGTTGTTGTTGTAGCCACAGTGGCTGTGGTGGGAGCTGCTGTGGTTGTCATTGGTACACTTGTGGTTGTAGTTGGAACTGCTGTAGTTGTTGTTGGTGCATGCGTAGTTGTTGATGCTGTGGTTGTTGTTGGAGATTCTGTGGTTGTTGTTGGAGCCACTGTGGTTGTAGTGGGAGCTGCTGTAGTTGTTGTTGGTGCAACTGTAGTTGTTGGTGCAGTTCTATTTGTTGTTGGTGCAGTTGTTGTTGTTGGAGCTGCTGTCGTGTATACTGTGTTTGTTGTTGGTGCCAACATGGATGTTGTTGGAGCCATTGTGATTGTAGTTGGAGTTGCTGTAGTTGTTGTTGGTGTAGTTGTGGTTGTTGTTGGAGTGGCTGTTGTTGTTTGTCCAGGAGTGGTTGTTGTTGGTGGTGAAGCTATAGTTGTTTGTGCAGCTGTGATTATTATTGGTGTAGTTTTTATAGTTGGAGCAACAGTGGTTGTGGTTGGAGACACAGTGGTTGTGGTTGGAGCCACTGAGGTTGTAGTTGGAGATGTTGTGGTTGTTGTTGGAGCCACTGTGGTTATTGTTGGAGCCACAATGGTTGTGGTTGGAGACGCTGTAGTTGTTGTTGGTGCAGCTGTGTTTGTTGTTGGAGCAGTTGTTGTTGGAGCTACTCTGGTTGTCATTGGTACAGTTGTGGTTGTAGTTGGTGATGCTGTGGTTGTTGTTGCAGCCACTGTGGTTGTAGTGGGAGCTGCTGTAGTTGTTGGTGCAGTTGTGGTTGTTGTTGGTACAGCTGTAGTGGTTGTTGGAGCCACAGTGGTTGTGGTTGGAGCCACAGTGGTTGTGGTTGGAGCCAATGTTGTTGTGGTTGGAGATGCTGTGGTTGTTGTTGGAGCCACTGTGGTTGTAGTAGGAGCTGCTGTAGTTGTTGTTGGAGCTGCTGTGGTTGTTGGTGCAGGGGTAGTTGTTGGAGATGCTGTGGTTGTTGTTGGAGCCAGTGTACTTGTGGTTGGAGACACAGTGGTTGTGGATGGAGCCACTGTGGTTGTAGTTGGAGATGCTGTGGTTGTTGTTGGAGCAACAGTGGTTGTGGTTGGAGCTGCTATGGTTGTTGTTGGAGCCACTGTGGTTGTAGTGGGAGCTGCTGTAGTTGTTGTTGAAGTCACAGTGGTTGTGGTTGGAGCTGCTGTGGTTGTCGTTGGTACAGTTGTGGTTGTAGTTGGAGCTGCTGTAGTTGTTGTTGGTAAATTTGTGGTTGTAGTTGGAGCCACTGTGGTTGTAGTGGGAGCTGCTGTAGGTGTTGTTGGTGCAGGGGTAGTTGTTGGAGATGAGGTGGTTGTTGTTGGAGCCACTGTGGTTGTAGTGGGAGCTTCTGTGGTTGTTGTTGGAGCCACTGTGGTTGTAGTGGGAGCTGCTGTTGTTGGTGGTGCAGATGTGGTTGTTGTTGGTACAGCTGTAGTTGTTGTTGGAGCCACTGTGGTTGTGGTTGGAGCTGCTGTGGTTGTTGTTGGTGCAGCTGTGGTTGTTGTTGGAGCCACAGTGGTTGTGGTTGGAGACTCAGTGGTTGTGGTTGGAGCCACTGTGGTTGTGGTTGGAGCCACTGTGGTTGTGGTTGGAGCTGCTGTGGTTGTAGTGGGAGCTGCTGTTGTTGTTGTAGTTTGGGCTGCTGTAGTTGTTATTGATGCAGGCGCAGTTGTTGGAGATGCAGTGGTTGTCGTTGCAGTCACTGTGGTTGTAGTGGGAACTGCTGTTGTTGTTGGTGCAGATGTGGTTGTTGTTTGTACAGCTGTAGTTGTTGTTGGAGCCACTGTGGTTGTGGTTGGAGCCACTGTGGTTGTGGTTGGAGCTGCTGTGGTTGTTGTTGGTGCAGTTGTTGTTGTAGATGGAGCTGCTGTAGTTGTTACTGGTGCAGTCGTAGTTGTTGGAGATGCTGTGGTTGTCGTTGGAGTCACTGTGGTGGTAGTGGGAGCTTCTGTAGTTGTTGTTGTAGCCACAGTGGTTGTGGTTGGAGACTCAGTGGTTGTGGTTGGAGCCAATGTGGTTGTAGTTGGAGATGCTGTGGTTGTTGTTGGAGCCACTGTGGTTGTAGTTGGAGCTGCTGTAGTTGTTGTTGGAGCTGCTGTGGTTGTTGTTGGTGCAGTTGTGGTTGTAGTTGGAGTTGCTGTAGTTGTTGGTGAAGGGGTAGTTGTTGGAGATGCTGTGGTTGTGGTTGGAGTTACTGTGGTTGTAGTTGGAGCTGCTGTGGTTGTTGGTGTAGATGTGGTTGTTGTTGGTACAGCTGTAGTTGTTGTTGGAGCCACAGTGGTTGTGGTTGGAGACACAGTGGTTGTGATTTGATCCAATGTGGTTGTAGTTGGAGATGCTGTGGTTGTTGTTGGAGCCACTGTGGTTGTAGTAGGAGCTGCTGTAGTTGTTGTTGGAGCTGCTGTAGTTGTTGTTGGTGCAGTTGTGGTTGTAGTTGGAGTTTCTGTAGTTGTTGGTGCAGGTGTAGTTGTTGGAGATGCTGTGGTTGTTGTTGGAGCCACTGTGCTTGTGGTTGGAGACACAGTGGTTGTGGTTGGAGCCACTGTGGTTGTAGTTGGAGATGCTGTGGTTGTTGTTGGAGCCACTGTGGTGGTAGTGGGAGGTGCTGTAATTGTTGTTGGAGCCACAGTGGTTGTGGTTGGAGCTGCTGTGGTTGTCGTTGGTACAGTTGTGGTTGTTGTTGGAGCCACTGTGGTTGTAGTGGGAGCTGCTGTAGTTGTTGTTGGTGCAGGGGTAGTTGTTGGAGATGCTGTGGTTGTTGTTGGAGCCACTGTGGTTGTAGTGGGAGCTGCTGTGGTTGTTGTTGGAGCCACTGTGGTTGTAGTGGGAGCTGCTGTAGTTGTTGGTGCAGATGTGGTTGTTGTTGGTACAGCTGTAGTTGTTGTTGGAGCCACTGTGGTTGTGGTTGGAGACTCAGTGCTTGTGGTTGGAGCCACTGTGGTTGTGGTTGTAGCTGCTGTGGTTGTTGTTGGCAGTTGTGGTTGTAGTTGGAGCCACAGTCGTGGTTGGAGACTCAGTGGTTGTGGTTGGAGACTCAGTGGTTGTGGTTTGAGCCACTGTGGTTGTGGTTGGAGCTGCTGCGGTTGTAGTGGGAGATGCTGTTGTTCTTGTAGGTGTGGTTGTTGTAGGTACTGCTGTAGTTGTTGGAGCCACAGTGGTTGTGGTTGGAGACTCAGTGGTTGTGGTTGGAGCCACTGTGGTTGTGGTTGGAGCTGCTGTGGTTGTTGTTGGTACAGTTGTCGTTGTAGCTGGAGGAGCTGTAATTATTATTGGTGCAGGCGTAGTTGTTGGAGATGCTGAGCTTGTCGTTGGAGTCACTGTGGTGGTAATGGGAGCTTCTGTAGTTGTTGTTAGAGCCACTGTGGTTGTGTTTAGAGACTCAGTGGTTGTGGTTGGAGCCACTGTGGTTGTAGTTGGAGATGCTGTGGTTGTTGTTGGAGCCACTGTGGTTGTGGTTGGAGCTGCTGTAGTTGTTGTTGGAGCTGCTGTGGTTGTTGTTGGTGCAGTTGTGGTTGTAGTTGGAGCTGCTGTAGTTGTTGGTGCAGGGGTAGTTGTTGGAGATGTTGTGGTTGTCGTTGGAGTCACTGTGGTTGTAGTGGGAGCTGCTGTAGTTGTTGGTACATATGTGGTTGTTGTTGGTACAGCTGTTGTTGGAGCCACAGTGGTTGTGGTTGGAGACACAGTGGTTGTGATTTGATCCAATGTGGTTGTAGTTTGAGATGCTGTGGTTGTTGTTGGAGCCACTGTGGTTGTAGTAGGAGCTGCTGTAGTTGTTGTTGGTGCAGTTGTGGTTGTAGTTGGAGTTTCTCCAGTTGTTGGTGCAGGGGTAGTTGTTGGAGATGCTGTGGTTGTTGTTGGAGCCACTGTGCTTGTGGTTGGAGACACAGTGGTTGTGGGTGGGGCCACTGTGGTTGTAGTTGGAGATGCTGTGGTTGTTGTTGGAGCCACTGTGGTTGTAGTGGGAGGTGCTGTAATTGTTGTTGGAGCCACTGTGGTTGTGGTTGGAGCTGCTGTGGTTGTTGTTGGTGATGTTGTGGTTGTAGTGGGAGCTGCTGGAGTTGATGTTGGTGCAGGGGTAGTTGTTGGAGATGATGTGGTTGTTGTTGGAGCCACTGTGGTTGTAGTGGGAGCTTCTGTGGTTGTTGTTGGAGCCACTGTGGTGGTAGTGGGAGCTGCTGTTGTTGGTGGTGCAGATGTGGTTGTTGTTGGTACAGCTGTAGTTGTTGTTGGAGCAGGTGTTGTTGTTGGAGCTGCTGTGGTTGTTGTTGGTGCAGGTGTAGTTGTAGTTGGAGCCACAGTCGTTGTGGTTGGAGACTCAGTGGTTGTGGTTGGAGACTCAGTGGTTGTGGTTTGAGCCACTGTGGTTGTGTTGGAGCTGCTGTGGTTGTAGTGGAGCTGCTGTTGTTGTTGTAGTTTGAGCTGCTGTAGTTGTTATTGATGCAGGCGCAGTTGTTGGAGATGCGTGGTTGTTGTTGGAGCCACTGTGGTTGTAGTGGGAGCTGCTGTTATTGTTGGTGCAGATGTGGTTGTTGTTGGAGCCACTGTGGTTGTGGTTGGAGCCACTGTGGTTGTGGTTGGAGCTGCTGTGGTTGTTGTTGGTGCAGTTGTTGTTGTAGATGGAGCTGCTGTATTTGTTACTGTGCAGGCGTAGTTGTTGGAGATGCTGTGGTTGTCGTTGGAGTCACTGTGGTGGTAGTGGAGCTTCTGTAGTTGTGTTGTAGCCACAGTGGTTGTGGTTGGAGACTCAGTGGTTGTTGTTGGAGCCAATGTTGTAGTTGGAGATGCTGTGGTTGTTGTTGGAGCCACTGTGGTTGTAGTTGGAGCTGCTGTAGTTGTTGTTGGAGCTGCTGTGGTTGTTGTTGGTGCAGTTGTTGTTATAGATGGAGCTGCGGTAGTTGTTGTTGGAGATGCTGTGGTTGTTGTTGGAGCCACTGTGGTTGTTGTTGGAGCTGCTGTGGTTGTTGTTGGGGCAGTTGTTGTTGTTGGAGATGCTGTGGTTGTTGTTGGAGCCACTGTGGTTGTGGTTGGAGCTGCTGTGGTTGTTGTTGGAGCTGCTGTGGTTGTAGTTGGAGCTGCTGTTGTTGGTAGTGTAGATGTGGTTGTTGTTGGTACAGCTGTAGTTGTTGTTGGAGCCACTGTGGTTGTAGTTGGAGGTGCTGTGGTTGTTGTTGGTGCAGTTGTAGTTGTAGTTGGAGCCACAGTCGTTGTGGTTGGAGACTCAGTGGTTGGTTGGAGACTCAGTGGTTTGGTTTGAGCCACTGTGGTTGTGGTTGGAGCTGCTGTGTGTAGTGGAGCTGCTGTTGTTGTTGTAGTTTGAGCTGCTGTAGTTGTTATGCAGCGCAGTTGTGGAGATGCAGTGGTTGTCGTTGGAGTCACTGTGGTTGTAGTGGGAACTGCTGTTGTTGTTGGTGCAGATGTGTTGTTGTTTGTACAGCTGTAGTTGTTGTTGGAGCCACTGTGGTTGTGGTTGGAGCCACTGTGGTTGTGGTTGGAGCTCTGTGGTTGTTGTTGGTGCAGTTGTTGTTGTAGATGGAGCTGCTGTAGTTGTTACTGGTGCAGTCGTAGTTGTTGGAGATGCTGTGGTTGTCGTTGGAGTCACTGTGTGGTAGTGGGAGCTTCTGTAGTTGTTGTTGGAGCCACAGTGGTTGTTGTTGGAGACTCAGTGGTTGTTGTTGGAGCCACTGTGGTTGTAGTTGGAGATGCTGTGGTTGTTGTTGGAGCCACTGTGGTTGTAGAGGAGCTGCTCTAGTGTTGTTGGAGCTGCTGTGGTTGTTGTTGGAGTTGTGGTTGTAGTTGGAGCTGGTGTAGTTGTTGTTGGTGCAAGGGTAGTTGTTAGAGATGCTGTGGTTGTTGTTGGAGCCACTGTGGTTGTAGTGGGAGCTGCTGGAGTTGATGTTGGTGCAGGGGTAGTTGTTGGAGATGCTGTGGTTGTTGTTGGAGCCACTGTGGTTGTGGTTGGAGCTGCTGTGGTTGTTGTTGGAGCCACTGTGGTTGTAGTGGGAGCTGCTGTTGTTGTTGGTGCAGATGTGGTTGTTGTTGGTACAGCTGTAGTTGTTGTTGGAGCCACTGTGGTTGTGGTTGGAGCTGCTGTGGTTGTTGTTGGTGCAGTTGTTGTTGTAGTTGGAGCCACAGTCGTGTGGTTGGAGACTCAGTGGTTGTGGTTGGAGACTCAGTGGTTGTGGTTTGAGCCACTGTGGTTGTGGTTGGAGCTGCTGTGGTTGTAGTGGGAGCTGCTGTTGTTGTTGTAGTTTGAGCTGCTGTAGTTGTTATTGATGCAGGCGCAGTGTTGGAGATGCAGTGGTTGTCGTTGGAGTCACTGTGGTTGTAGTGGGAACTGCTGTTGTTGTTGGTGCAGATGTGTTGTTGTTTGTACAGCTGTCGTTGTTGTTGGAGCCACAGTGGTTGTGGTTGGAGCCACTGTGGTTGTGGTTGGAGCTGCTGTGGTTGTTGTTGGTGCAGTTGTTGTTGTAGATCGATCTGCAGTAGTTGTTACTGGTGCAGGCGTAGTTGTTGGAGATGCTGTGGTTGTCGTTGGAGTCACTGTGGTGGTAGTGGGAGCTTCTGTAGTTGTTGTTGTAGCCACAGTGGTTGTGGTTGGAGACTCAGTGGTTGTGGTTGGAGCAATGTGGTTGTAGTTGGAGATGCTGTGGTGTGTTGGAGCCACTGTGGTTGTAGTAGGAGCTGCTCTAGTTGTTGTTGGAGCTGCTGTGGTTGTTGTTGGTGCAGTTGTTGTTGTAGGTGGAGTTGCTGTAGTTGTTGGTGAAGGGTAGTTGTTGGAGATGCTGTGGTTGTCGTTGGAGTCACTGTGTTGCAGTGGGAGCTGCTGTGGTTGTGGTTGTGGTTGGAGCTGCTGTGGTTGTCGTTGGTGCAGTTGTGGTTGTAGTTGGAGCTGCTGTGGTTGTCGTTGGTAAAGTTGTGGTTGTAGTTGGAGCCACTGTGGTTGTAGTGGGAGCTGCTGTAGGTGTTGTTGGTGCAGGGGTAGTTGTTGGAGATGATGTGGTTGTTGTTGGAGCCACTGTGGTTGTAGTGAGCTGGTGTGGTTGTTGTGTGTTGTTGAGCCACTGTGGTTGTGGTTGGAGCTGCTGTGGTTGGTGGTGTAGATGTGGTTGTTGTTGGTACAGCTGTAGTTGT
Organism: Poeciliopsis prolifica; assembly: GCF_027474105.1. Lineage (NCBI taxonomy): Eukaryota > Metazoa > Chordata > Actinopteri > Cyprinodontiformes > Poeciliidae > Poeciliopsis > Poeciliopsis prolifica. The sequence goes on along the minus strand of NW_026562462.1, from coordinate 77,183 downwards.
TGGAGCCACTGTGGTTGTGGTTGGAGCTGCTGTGGTTGTTGTTGGTGCAGTTGTAGTTGTAGTTGGAGCCACAGTCGTTGTGGTTGGAGACTCAGTGGTTGTGGTTGGAGACTCAGTGGTTGTGGTTTGAGCCACTGTGGTTGTGGTTGGAGCTGCTGTGGTTGTAGTGGGAGCTGCTGTTGTTGTTGTAGTTTGAGCTGCTGTAGTTGTTATTGATGCAGGCGCAGTTGTTGGAGATGCAGTGGTTGTTGTTGGAGTCACTGTGGTTGTAGTGGGAACTGCTGTTGTTGTTGGTGCAGATGTGGTTGTTGTTTGTACAGCTGTAGTTGTTGTTGGAGCCTCTGTGGTTGTGGTTGGAGCCACTGTGGTTGTGGTTGGAGCTGCTGTGGTTGTGTTGGTGCAGTTGTTGTTGTAGATGGAGCTGCTGTAGTTGTTACTGGTGCAGTCGTAGTTGTTGGAGATGCTGTGGTTGTCGTTGGAGTCACTGTGGTGGTAGTGGGAGCTTCTGTAGTTGTTGTTGTAGCCACAGTGGTTGTGGTTGGAGACTCAGTGGTTGTGGTTGGAGCCAATGTGGTTGTAGTTGGAGATGCTGTGTGTTGTTGTTGGAGCCACTGTGGTTGTAGTTGGAGCTGCTGTAGTTGTTGTTGGAGCTGCTGTGGTTGTTGTTGGTGCAGTTGTGGTTGTAGTTGGAGCTGCTGTAGTTGTTGGTGCAGGTGTAGTTGTTGGAGATGCTGTGGTTGTTGTTGGAGTAACTGTGGTTGCAGGGAGCTGCTGTAGTTGTTGTGGTTGTGGTTGGAGCTGCTGTGGTTGTAGTTGGTGCAGTTGTGGTTGTAGTTGGAGCTGCTGTGGTTGTCGTTGGTAAAGTTGTGGTTGTAGTTGGAGCCACTGTGCTTGTAGTGGGAGCTGCTGTAGTTGTTGTTGGTGCAGGTGTAGTTGTTGGAGATGATGTGGTTGTTGTTGGGGCAGTTGTTGTTGTAGATGGAGTTTCTGTGGTTGTTGTTGGAGCCACTGTGGTTGTAGTGGGAGCTGCTGTTGTTGGTGGTGTAGATGTGGTTGTTGTTGGTACAGCTGTAGTTGTTGTTGGAGCCACTGTGGTTGTGGTTGGAGCTGCTGTGGTTGTTGTTGGTGCAGTTGTAGTTGTTGTTGGAGCCACAGTGGTTGTGGTTGGAGACTCAGTGGTTGTTGGAGACTCAGTGGTTGTGGTTGGAGCCACTGTGGTTGTGGTTGGAGCTGCTGTGGTGGTAGTGGGAGCTGCTGTTGTTGTTGTAGTTTGAGCTGCTGTAGTTGTTATTGATGCAGGCGCAGTTGTTGGAGATGCAGTGGTTGTTGTTGGAGCCACTGTGGTTGTAGTGGGAGCTGCTGTTGTTGTTGGTGCAGATGTGGTTGTTGTTGGTGCAGCTGTAGTTGTTGGAGCCACTGTGGTTGTGGTTGGAGCCACTGTGGTTGTGGTTGGAGCTGCTGTGGTTGTTGTTGGTGCAGTTGTTGTAGATGGAGTTTCTGTAGTTGTTGTTGGTGCAGGTGTAGTTGTTGGAGATGCTGTGGTTGTTGTTGGAGCCACTGTGGTTGTAGTGGGAGCTTCTGTAGTTGTTGTTGGAGCCACAGTGGTTGTGGTTGGAGACTCAGTGGTTGTGGTTGGAGCCACTGTGGTTGTAGTTGGAGATGCTGTGGTTGTTGTTGGAGCCACTGTGGTTGTAGTTGGAGCTGCTGTAGTTGTTGTTGGAGCTGCTGTGGTTGTGTTGGTGCAGTTGTGGTTGTAGTTGGAGTTGCTGTAGTTGTTGGTGAAGGGGTAGTTGTTGGAGATGCTGTGGTTGTCGTTGGAGTCACTGTGGTTGCAGTGGAGCTGCTGTAGTTGTTGTTGAAGTCACAGTGGTTGTGGTTGGAGCTGCTGTGGTTGTCGTTGGTGCAGTTGTGGTTGTAGTTGGAGCTGCTGTGGTTGTCGTTGGTAAAGTTGTGGTTGTAGTTGGAGCCACTGTGGTTGTAGTGGGAGCTGCTGTAGGTGTTGTTGGTGCAGGATAGTTGTTGGAGATGATGTGGTTGTTGTTGGAGCCACTGTGGTTGTAGTTGGAGCTGCTGTGGTTGTTGTTGGAGCCACTGTGGTGGTAGTGGGAGCTGCTGTTGTTGGTGGTGTAGATGTGGTTGTTGTTGGTACAGCTGTAGTTGTTGTTGGAGCCACTGTGGTTGTGGTTGGAGCTGCTGTGGTTGTTGTTGGTGCAGTTGTTGTTGTAGATGGAGCCACAGTGGTTGTGGTTGGAGACTCAGTGGTTGTGGTTGGAGCCTCAGTGGTTGTGGTTTGAGCCACTGTGGCTGTGGTTGGAGTTGCTGTGGTTGTAGTGGGAGCTGCTGTTGTTGTTGTAGTTTGAGCTGCTGTAGTTGTTATTGATGCAGACGCAGTTGTTGGAGATGCAGTGGTTGTTGTTGGAGCCACTGTGGTTGTAGTGGGAGCTGCTGTTGTTGTTGGTGCAGCTGTAGTTGTTGTTGGAGCCACTGTGGTTGTGGTTGGAGCCACTGTGGTTGTGGTTGGAGCTGCTGTGGTTGTTGTTGGTGCAGTTGTTGTTGTAGATGGAGCTGCGGTAGTTGTTACTGGTGCAGGCGTAGTTGTTGGAGATGCTGTGGTTGTCGTTGGAGTCACTGTGGTGGTAGTGGGAGCTTCTGTAGTTGTTGTTGGAGCCACAGTGGTTGTGGTTGGAGACTCAGTGGTTGTGGTTGGAGCCAATGTGGTTGTAGTTGGAGATGCTGTGGTTGTTGTTGGAGCCACTGTGGTTGTGGTTGGAGCTGCTGTAGTTGTTGTTGGAGCTGCTGTGGTTGTTGTTGGTGCAGTTGTGGTTGTAGTTGTAGTTGCTGTAGTTGTTGGTGAAGGGGTAGTTGTTGGAGATGCTGTGGTTGTTGTTGGAGTCACTGTGGTTGTAGTGGGAGCTGCTGTAGTTGTTGGTGCAGATGTGGTTGTTGTTGGTACAGCTGTAGTTGTTGTTGGAGCCACAGTGGTTGTGGTTGGAGACACAGTGGTTGTGATTTGATCCAATGTGGTTGTAGTTGGAGATGCTGTGGTTGTTGTTTGAGCCACTGTGGTTGTAGTAGGAGCTGCTGTAGTTGTTGTTGGAGCTGCTGTATTTGTTGTTGGTGCAGTTGTGGTTGTAGTTGGAGTTTCTCCAGTTGTTGGTGCAGGTGTAGTTGTTGGAGATGCTGTGGTTGTTGTTGGAGCCACTGTGCTTGTGGTTGGAGACACAGTGGTTGTTGTTGGAGCCACTGTGGTTGTAGTTGGAGATGCTGTGGTTGTTGTTGGAGCCACTGTGGTGGTAGTGGGAGGTGCTGTAATTGTTGTTGGAGCCACTGTGGTTGTGGTTGGAGCTGCTGTGGTTGTTGTTGGTGCAGTTGTGGTTGTTGTTGGAGCCACTGTGGTTGTAGTGGGAGCTGCTGTTGTTGTTGGTGCAGGTGTAGTTGTTGGAGATGCTGTGGTTGTTGTTGGAGCCACTGTGGTTGTAGTTGGAGCTGCTGTGGTTGTTGTTGGAGCCACTGTGGTTGTAATGGGAGCTGCTGTTGTTGGTGCAGATGTGGTTGTTGTTGGTACAGCTGTAGTTGTTGTTGGAGCCACTGTGGTTGTGGTTGGAGACTCAGTGCTTGTGGTTGGAGCCACTGTGGTTGTGGTTGGAGCTGCTGTGGTTGTTGTTGGGGCAGTTGTTGTTGTTGGAGCCACAGTGGTTGTGGTTGGAGACTCAGTGGTTGTGGTTGGATACTCAGTGGTTGTGGTTTGAGCCACTGTGGTTGTGGTTGGAGCTGTGGTTGTAGTGGGAAATGCTGTTGTTCTTGTAGGTGTGGTTGTTGTGGTACTGCTGTAGTTGTTGGAGCCACAGTGGTTGTGGTTGGAGACTCAGTGGTTGTGGTTGGAGCCACTGTGGTTGTGGTTGGAGCTGCTGTGGTTGTTGTTGGTACAGTTGTCGTTGTAGCTGGAGGAGCTGTAGTTATTATTGGTGCAGGCGTAGTTGTTGAGATGCTGAGCTTGTCGTTGGAGTCACTGTGGTGGTAATGGGAGATTCTGTAGTTGTTGTTGGAGCCACTGTGGTTGTGGTTGGAGACTCAGTGGTTGTGGTTGGGGCCACTGTGGTTGTAGTTGGAGATGCTGTGGTTGTTGTTGGAGCCACTGTGGTTGTGGTTGGAGTTGCTGTGGTTGTGGTTGGAGCTGCTGTGGTTGTTGTTGGTGCAGTTGTGGTTGTAGTTGTAGTTGCTGTAGTTGTTGGTGAAGGGGTAGTTGTTGGAGATGCTGTGGTTGTTGTTGGAGTCACTGTGGTTGTAGTGGGAGCTGCTGTAGTTGTTGGTGCAGATGTGGTTGTTGTTGGAGCCACTGTGGTTGTAGTTGGAGCTGCTGTGGTTGTTGTTGGTGCAGTTGTTGTTGTAGATGGAGTTTCTGTAGTTGTTGGTGCAGGTGTAGTTGTTGGAGATGCTGTGGTTGTTGTTGGAGCCACTGTGGTTGTAGTGGGAGGTGCTGTAATTGTTGTTGGAGCCACTGTGGTTGTGGTTGGAGCTGCTGTGGTTGTCGTTGGTGCAGTTGTGGTTGTAGTTGGAGCCACTGTGGTTGTAGTGGGAGCTTCTGTAGGTGTAGTTGGTGCAGGGGTAGTTGTTGGAGATGATGTGGTTGTTGTTGGAGCCACTGTGGTTGTGGTTGGAGCTGCTGTGGTTGTTGTTGGAGCCACTGTGGTTGTAGTGGGAGCTGCTGTTGTTGGTGGTGCAGATGTGGTTGTTGTTGGTACAGCTGTAGTTGTTGTTGGAGCCACTGTGGTTGTGGTTGGAGCCACTGTGGTTGTGGTTGGAGCTGCTGTGGTTGTTGTTGGTGCAGTTGTTGTTGTTGTTGGAGCCGCAGTGGTTGTTGTTGGAGACTCAGTGGTTGTGGTTGGAGACTCAGTGGTTGTGGTTGGAGCCACTGTGGTTGTGGTTGGAGCTGCTGTGGTTGTAGTGGAGCTGCTGTTGTTGTTGTAGTTTGAGCTGCTGTAGTTGTTATTGATGCAGGCGTAGTTGTTGGAGATGCAGTGGTTGTCGTTGGAGTCACTGTGGTGGTAGTGGGAGCTTCTGTAGTTGTTTTTGGAGTCACAGTGGTTGTGGTTGGAGCCAATGTGGTTGTAGTTGGAGATGCTGTGGTTGTTGTTGGAGCCACTGTTGTTGTAGTAGGAGCTGCTGTGGTTGTTTTGGAGATGCTGTGGTTGTTGTTGGGGCAGTTGTTGTTGTAGATGGAGTTTCTGTAGTTGTTGTTGGTGCAGGTGTAGTTGTTGGAGATGCTGTGGTTGTTGTTGGAGCCACTGTGCTTGTGGTTGGAGACACAGTGGTTGTGGTTGGGGCCACTGTGGTTGTAGTTGGAGATGCTGTGGTTGTTGTTGGAGCCACTGTGGTTGTTGTTGGAGCCACTGTGGTTGTACTGGGAGCTGCTGTTGTTGTTGGTGCAGATGTGGTTGTTGTTGGAGCCACTGTTGTGGTAGTGGGAGCTGCTGTTGTTGGTGGTGTAGATGTGGTTGTTGTTGGTACAGCTGTAGTTGTTGTTGGAGCCACAGTGGTTGTGGTTGGAGACTCAGTGCTTGTGGTTGGAGCCACTGTGGTTGTGGTTGGAGCTGCTGTGGTTGTTGTTGGTGCAGTTGTTGTTGTAGATGGAGCTGCTGTCGTTGTTACTGGTGCAGGCGTAGTTGTTGGAGATGCTGTGGTTGTCGTTGGAGTCACTGTGGTGGTAGTGGGAGCTTCTGTAGTTGTTGTTGGAGCCACAGTGGTTGTGGTTGGAGCCAATGTGGTTGTAGTTGGAGATGCTGTGGTTGTTGTTGGAGCCACTGTGGTTGTAGTAGGAGCTGCTGTAGTTGTTGTTGGAGCTGCTGTGGTTGTTGTTGGGGCAGTTGTTGTTGTAGATGGAGTTTCTGTAGTTGTTGTTGGTGCAGGTGTAGTTGTTGGAGATGCTGTGGTTGTTGTTGGAGCCACTGTGGTTGTGGTTGGAGCCACTGTGGTTGTAGTTGGAGATGCTGTGGTTGTTGTTGGAGCCACTGTGGTTGTGGTTGGAGCCACTGTGGTTGTAGTGGGAGCTGCTGTTGTTGTTGGTGCAGATGTGGTTGTTGTTGGTACAGCTGTAGTTGTTGTTGGAGCCACAGTGGTTGTGGTTGTAGACTCAGTGCTTGTGGTTGGAGCCACTGTGGTTGTGGTTGGAGCTGCTGTGGTTGTTGTTGGTGCAGTTGTTGTTGTAGATGGAGCTGCTGTCATTGTTACTGGTGCAGGCGTAGTTGTTGGAGATTCTGTGGTTGTCGTTGGAGTCACTGTGGTGGTAGTGGGAGCTTCTGTAGTTGTTGTTGGAGCCACAGTGGTTGTGGTTGGAGCCAATGTGGTTGTAGTTGGAGATGCTGTGGTTGTTGTTGGGGCAGTTGTTGTTGTAGGTGGAGTTTAGATGTTGTTGGTGCAGGTGTAGTTGTTGGAGATGCTGTGGTTGTTGTTGGAGCCACTGTGCTTGTGGTTGGAGCCACTGTGGTTGTAGTGGGAGCTGCTGTTGTTGTTGGTGCAGATGTGGTTGTTGTTGGTACAGCTGTAGTTGTTGTTGGAGCCACAGTGGTTGTGGTTGGAGACTCAGTGGTTGTGGTTGGAGCCACTGTGGTTGTGGTTGGAGCTGCTGTGGTTGTTGTTGGTGCAGTTGTGTTGTAGATGGAGCTGCTGTTGTTGTTACAGGTGCAGGCGTAGTTGTTGGAGATGCTGTGGTTGTCGTTGGAGTCACTGTGGTGGTAGTGGGAGCTTCTGTAGTTGTTGTTGGAGCCACTGTGGTTGTAGTGGGAGCTGCTGTTGTTGGTGGTGCAGATGTGGTTGTTGTTGGTACAGCTGTAGTTGTTGGAGCCACTGTTGTGGTTGGAGACTCAGTGGTTGTGGTTGGAGCCACTGTGGTTGTGGTTGGAGCTGCTGTGGTTGTGGTTGGAGCTGCTGTTGTTGTAGATGGAGCTGCTGTTGTTGTTACAGGTGCAGGCGTAGTTGTTGGAGATGCAGTGGTTGTCGTTGGAGTTACTGTGGTTGTAGTGGGAACTGCTGTTGTTGTTGGTGCAGATGTGGTTGTTTTTTGTACAGCTGTAGTTGTTGTTGGAGCCACAGTGGTTGTGGTTGGAGACTCAGTGGTTGTTGTTGGAGCCACTGTGGTTGTGGTTGGAGCTGCTGTGGTTGTTGTTGGTGCAGTTGTTGTTGTAGATGGAGCTGCTGTAGTTGTTACTGGTGCAGGCGTAGTTGTTGGAGATGCTGTGGTTGTCGTTGGAGTCACTGTGGTGGTAGTGGAGCTTCTGTAGTTGTTGTTGGAGCCACAGTGGTTGTAGTTGGAGACACAGTGGTTGTGGTTGGGGCCACTGTGGTTGTAGTTGGAGATGCTGTGGTTGTTGTTGGAGCCACTGTGGTTGTGGTTGGAGCTGCTGTGGTTGTTGGAGATGTTGCGGTTGTTGTTGGAGACTCAGTGGTTGTTGTTGGAGATGCTGTGGTTGTTGTTGGAGCCACTGTGGTTGTACTGGGAGCTGCTGTTGTTGTTGGTGCAGTGGTTGTTGTTGGAGCCACTGTGCTGGTAGTGGGAGCTTCTGTAGTTGTTGTTGGAGCCACAGTGGTTGTGGTTGGAGACTCAGTGGTTGTGGTTGGAGCCAATGTGGTTGTAGTTGGAGATGCTGTGGTTGTTGTTGGAGCCACTGTGGTTGTAGTTGGAGCTGTGGTAGTTGTTGTTGGAGCTGCTGTGGTTGTTGTTGGGGCAGTTGTTGTAGATGGAGTTTCTGTAGTTGTTGTTGGTGCAGGTGTAGTTGTTGGAGATGCTGTGGTTGTTGTTGGAGCCACTGTGCTTGTGGTTGGAGATGCTGTGGTTGTTGTTGGAGCCACTGTGGTTGTTGTTGGAGCTGCTGTAATTGTTATTGGAGCCACAGTGGTTGTGTTGGAGCTGCTGTGGTTGTCGTTGGTTCAGTTGTGGTTGTAGTTGGAGCCACTGTGGTTGTAGTTGGAGCTGGTGTAGTTGTTGTTGGTGCAGGGGTAGTTGTTGGAGATGTTGTGGTTGTTGGAGCCACTGTGGTTGTAGTGGGAGCTTCTGTAGTTGTTGTTGGAGCCACACTGGTTGTGGTTGGAGACACAGTGGTTGTGGCCACTGTGGTTGTAGTGGGAGGTGCTGTAATTGTTGTTGGAGCCACTGTGGTTGTGGTTGGAGCTGCTGTGGTTGTTGGAGATGTTGCGGTTGTTGTTGGAGACTCAGTGGTTGTTGTTGGAGATGCTGTGGTTGTTGTTGGAGCCACTGTGGTTGTACTGGGAGCTGCTGTTGTTGTTGGTGCAGATGTGGTTGTTGTTGGAGCCACTGTGCTGGTAGTGGGAGCTTCTGTAGTTGTTGTTGGAGCCACAGTGGTTGTGGTTGGAGACTCAGTGGTTGTGGTTGGAGCCAATGTGGTTGTAGTTGGAGATGTTGTGGTTGTTGTTGGAGCCACTGTGGTTGTAGTAGGAGCTGCTTTAGTTGTTGTTGGAGCTGCTGTGGTTGTTGTTGGGGCAGTTGTTGTTGTAGATGGAGTTTCTGTAGTTGTTGTTGGTGCAGGGGTAGTTGTTGGAGATGCTGTGGTTGTTGTTGGAGCCACTGTGCTTGTGGTTGGAGATGCTGTGGTTGTTGTTGGAGCCACTGTGGTTGTAGTGGGAGATGCTGTAGTTGTTGTTGGAGCCACAGTGGTTGTGGTTGGAGCTGCTGTGGTTGTCGTTGGTTCAGTTGTGGTTGTAGTTGGAGCCACTGTGGTTGTAGTTGGAGCTGGTGTAGTTGTTGTTGGTGCAGGGGTAGTTGTTAGAGATGCTGTGGTTGTTGTTGGAGCCACTGTGGTTGTGGTTGGAGCTGCTGTGGTTGTTGTTGGAGACTCAGTGGTTGTTGTTGGAGCCACTGTGGTTGTAGTATGAGCTGCTGTTGTTGTTGGTGCAGATGTGGTTGTTGTTGGAGCCACTGTGGTGGTAGTGGGAGCTGCTGTTGTTGGTGGTGTAGATGTGGTTGTTGTTGGTACAGCTGTAGTTGTTGTTGGAACCACAGTGGTTGTGGTTGGAGACACTGTGGTTGTGGTTGGAGCTGCTGTGGTTGTTGGAGCCACTGTGGTTGTTGTTGGAAATGCTGTGGTTGTTGTTGGAGCCACTGTGGTTGTAGTGGGAGCTGCTGTTGTTGTTGGTGCAGATGTGGTTGTTGTTGGTACAGCTTTAGTTGTTGTTGGAGCCACAGTGGTTGTGGTTGGAGACTCAGTGGTTGTGGGTGGAGCCAGTATGGTTGTAGTGGGAGCTGCGCTTGTTGTAGTGGGAGCTGCTGTAGTTGTTGGTGCAGATGTGGTTGTTGTTGGTACAGCTGTAGTTGTCGTTGGAGCCACAGTGGTTGTGGTTGGAGACTCAGTGGTTGTGGTTGGAGCCAATGTGGTTGTGGTTGGAGCCTCTGTGGTTGTAGTAGGAGCTGCTGTAGTTGTTGTTGGTGCAGTTGTGGTTGTAGTTGGAGTTGCTGTAGTTGTTGTTGGTGCAGGGGTAGTTGTTGGAGATGCTGTGGTTGTTGTTAGAGCCACTGTGCTTGTGGTTGCAGACACAGTGGTTGTGGTTGGAGCTGCTGTAGTTGTTGGTGCAGATGTGGTCGTTGTTGGTACAGCTGTAGTTGTTGCTGATGCAGTGGTAGTTGCTGTTGGAGATGCTGTGGTTGTTGTTGGTCCATCTGTGGTTGTTGGAGCCACTGTGGTTGTAGTTGGAGCTGCTGTGGTTGTTGGATTCCTTGTGGTAGTTGTCGTAGCAGCTGTGATTGTTGTCTCAGCCACTGTTGTTGTAATTAGAGTCGCTGTGGTTGTCATCGGTGAAGCTGTGGTTGACAGTTCTTCAGCTTTTGCAGCTATGCTTAGAACTTAACCAATATTGCACCATTTTAGTGTCACAGAAAAATTTAATGGAGGTTGAAAAATCTTGACCCATTCCCTGTTTTCACTTACCTGCAAGCAACACCGTGAAGGTATCTAACTTCATCATAATTTCTGTTTCCTTTCCCTTAGACAGAAATGAATGTTTTGGTTATGTGCATTTCTACAAATATTTCATTTTCCTACCTTATGTGATATTAAAATAAATCTTGATTTATTTTCTCACATACCTTTTTCCTGGTCTTTTATGCAGTTTTAAAATCTTATTGTTGTTGGTGCAAAAGCACCTTATTCAGGTGCTTTTGGAATGACGTTTTGCATTACTAATTGAAAGTTATCATGTTCTGTACAGGGATGCTATAGTGGTGTAGGGGATGGCGCAACCCACTTTTGGAGGAGACTTTCGGGGGTTCAACTTCCAGACCCGACAATATTTGCTGCATGTCTTTCCCCCTCTCTTTAGCCCTTTCCTCTCAACCTACTGTTACATAAGGAACACTAGAGCTTGCAAAAAGCCCCCTAGAGGAAAAAAAATGTTCATGATAACCTTTTAATATCAATCAAAGAAAATTTGGCTTTATGTTATCTCAGCATTACATGGCCTGAGGAATCGTTCTTCCTGCAGATTAATCAAATTCAGGAACCTGATTTTTAATCTTTTCTAAATTGCCTGTTTTATTAAGGTCATTGCTGATTTCATTTATTCTTCTTGTTAAATATATCTATGTGTTCTGAAATGGTGAACGGTGAACTTTTTTTAATTTAAAATAATGATCAATAATAAAATACCAAATTTTTTTAAACTTTGTAAAGCACAATCTTGATATCACTTTTTGATATAGGAAATAGGAAATAATGTATGATTAGATGCTATACCTACACTCTGTGGCCTTCCTTTCAAATATGTAATTATCCTTAATTTGAAACTTCAACTATTCTCTCATACATAATAACACACTTTAATTCGAAATAAAATCAGAGCAAATCTTGTTCTAGATAATTGTTACTGCTCCCGTTTGAGATAAGATTTAAATACCTTTTAAAATCAATACATAGCAAAGGCTTTTAGCGTAGCTGTACCTGTACATTAATTCAGAAACCATATCTTGATTTAGATCTTAATCAAGATACTGTGAACATATATATATATATATATATATATATATATATATATATATATATATATATATATATATGAGCAAGCCCCGGTAACCATCACTGCGACAGATGTTCAAGAAAGAGTCTCAGGTATGAAAAACTGGACAGCACCAGGGCCTGACATGATCCATGCCTACGGCTAAAGAAACTCACTGCTCTCCATGAGCGACTGGCAGGCCAAATGAACCAGCTGCTACAAAGTGGGACTCACCCTGAATGGTTAACTGAAGGGCGGACAATCCTAATCCAGAAGGATCCATCAAAGGGTCCAGTCCCACCCAACTAGCGACCAATAACCTGCCTCTCCACAACCTGGAAGCTCATGTCAGGCATCATAGCGGCCAAGATAAGCAAACACATGGATAAACACATGAGCACGGCACAGAAGGGTATCGGTGTAAATACCAGAGGAGCCAAACACCAACTCCACATAGACCGCACAGTTGCCCGAGACTGCAAAACCCAACACACCAACCTGTGCATGGCTTGGATCGATTACAAGAAAGCCTATGACTCAATGCCGCATACTTGGATCATTGAATGCCTAGAGATGTATAATATCAACAGGATTCTGAGAGCCTTCATTGCAAACTTGATGAGGCTGTGGAAAACTACCCTTGAAGCCAACTGCAAACCACTTGCACAAGTGTCCATCAAATGTGGCATATACCAAGGAGATGCTCTGTCCCCGCTACTGTTCTGCATAGGCCTGAACCCCCTCAGCCAAATTATCAACAAGACTGGCTACGGATACCGACTCAAAAATGGGGCCAACATCAGTCACCTCCTCTACATGGATGACATCAAGCTGTATGCCAAGAGTGAGCGAGACATCGACTCACTGATCCACACCACCAGGATCTACAGCACTGACATTGGGATGTCATTCGGACTAGAGAAGTGTGGTCGGCTGATCACAAAAGGGGGAAGGTGATCCGTACAGAAGGAGTCTCACTCCCACAAGGAACAATAGCAGACATAGAGGACAGTTACAAGTACCTAGGTATACCACAAGCAAATGGCAACCTCGATGAGGCCACAAGGAAAGGAGCCACAGCTAAATACCTTCAACGAATAAGGCAAGTCCTGAAAAGCCAGCTCAATGGCAAGAACAAAATCCGTGCGATAAACAGCTATGCCCTGCCAGTAATCAGATACCCTGCTGGAATAATTAGCTGGCCAAAGGAGGAGATAAAAGCCACAGATATTAAGACTAGAAAGCTACTAACCATGCATGGAGGGTTCCATCCCAAATCCAGCACCCTGAGACTGTACACGAGCCGCAAGGACGGAGGCAGAGGACTAGTGAGTGTGAGAACCACTGTCCAGGACGAAACAACTAAGATCCATAAATACATCAGGGACAAAGCCTCACAGACAATGTGCTCAGTGAATGTCTCAGACAACAGGGAACGGAGGTTGAGGTGCCAGAGATACCATCATGGAGGACAAGCCCCTACATGGGATGTACCACCAGCAAATAACCCAAGTGGCTGATATCAGTAAATCCTACCAATGGCTGGAAAAAGCTGACTCAAGGACAACACAGAGGCCCTCATCCTGGCCGCCCAGGAACAGGCCCTAAACACCAGAGCAATAGAGGCCCAGATCTACCACACCAGACAAGACCCAAGGTGTAGGTTGTGCAAGGAGGCCCCTGAGACAGTCCAGCACATAACAGCAGGGTGTACTAGCAGGGAAAGCGTACATGGAACGACATAACCAAGTGGCAGGCATAGTGTACAGAAACATCTGTGCAGAATATGGACTGGAAACCCCGAGATCAAAGTGGGAAACACCCCCAAAGGTGGTGGAGAACGCCAGAGCTAAGATCCTGTGGGACTTCCAGATCCAGATAGACAAAATGGTAATGGCGAACCAACCAGACATTGTCGTAGTGGATAAACATCAGAAGAAAGCCGTTGTGGTAGATGTAGCAATACCAAGTGATTGCAACATCAGGAAAAAGGAGCACGAGAAACTGGAGAAATACCAGGGCCTCAGGGAAGAACTGGAGAGGGCCTGGAAGGTGAAGACCACAGTGGTGCCTGTGATCATCGGGGCCCTCGGGGCAGTAACCCCCAAACTGGAGCAGTGGCTACAACAGATCCCAGGAACAACATCAGACATCTCAGTCCAGAAATGTGCAGTCCTTGGCACAGCCAAGATACTGCGCAGAACCCTCAAGCTCCCAGGCCTCTGGTAGAGGACCCGAGCTCAGAGGATCAGAACCACCCGCGGTGGGTGAGAAGGGAATTTATATATATATAATATATATATATATATATATAATATATATATATTGGTGATGTACAAGCAGAGGAGCATGCTCCCATAGAATAGCGGCCAGTGCACTTGGCTCAGCTCGCTGCTGCCTCTCCAGCTTATATTCCAAGCGTTTGAATGGGAAATTGCAAAAATTCAGCGATTTTGATGAAAAAATAATCAAAACTGGTTAAACTAAATGAAAAATAAATACTTCTTAGTACAAACCACGGGGTGAAAGTAGTAATATTAATACATTTCTCATTATTTATTATTTTTCTATGATGACATAGAAAAATGTCATCTGCTACACTCTGCTACACTTTCATTTTGCAAAGTCACTTTCAAATGAGCTATTTTTTAGCTCCATTTTTATTGCTGGTCTTCATTCAATATCCTTATATTCAAATTAGGGGGCGGGATTTTGACTGTGGGGCAGTTCTGGCTGGAAGCCGCCCCACAAACCGCTAAAATCAACACAAAACCAGTGGAAGCAATGGCAGCCCTCTGAGCTGGTCAGAGTGAAGTAAGCTGGTTGACAGTGAGCGTCAGTGCATCTTCATAAAAGAGTAGCATGCGAAGCTGCTCATTATAGATTATTTTTCTTGAACTGACTTGAACTGACATACAGGTCTTGTGCCACCATAGTTATCACTGAGATTATTTGTTAGGCAAGAAAGCTTTTCCTTGTTGAGTTTATGCTCAAGTGTTCTTGTTTGGAAAGATTGGCTCTTCTGGTGTAGTCTTCATTGTCTGCACTCTGACCAGACCTGCCCTACAGTCATAATCCCGCTCCCTGTGGATGTTTTTATTTGAATATAAGAACATGAAATAAAAATATCCTAAAAAAATGGAGTTAAAAAAATACATTAAATATTTAAGGTAGCTTTACAAAATAACAGTGTCATAGTATGAATTATGAATCTTCATATAAATAAGTCTTAAAATAAATAAATAGAATGCATAATGATAAAAAAAGGTAAAAATGTTGTTTTTTTGGTGACATTCATTTATTTTACAGTATATTTATGAATTATTTATTAAGCGTTAATCAAAATGTAAGGTTTGTTCAATTGTTGACTGCATGGTGTTTTCTTCATATCTTTGTCCGGTACTTGTATTATGTAAAGCACCTTGAACTGTCTCGTTCATAGGTGGAGAGAGCTACCCTTGCTTTTCTGAAAAGCTCAGAGCTCAGAGTTAGAGTGATTAAGGTTATCCTGCTATCAATCTGTTGAAGACATGTAGATTGTTGTTCACATTGAGCCATGTTCTGTTAGGGCAGTATTATTTATTTTTGGGTCACAGATTGACTTTTTATCGCTTAACAAGGTGACTTTTTTTCCCTTCTGTTATCATAAAATGCTGTACAAACCAATTTCACTTAAAATAAATTAGACTTTGTAATTTAATGCTTTGAATTGAACCTTTGTCTCTTCAAAACTCCTGCTCTTTCTTAAACACTGCCTTAAGGAAGTCATCACAATGTCACTCGTCCTTGGCAGAAGTGAATGCATCGAGTCATTACTTTGCAACATTCACTCCTCCTGGAAGAGCATACAGCAATACTGAACGTTCACTTTCATTGTGTCATTGACTTCTCAGCAGTCTCTGATACCATGCATGGATAGCATGAGCGATGCTCAGGAGGAGCGCAGCAGATGTGACTGTCTGACATCAGGGAGACAGTAGGGTCATCCTGTCAGACCATTATTTCCCAAAATCACACATACAAATGCATGCACACACACATACGCTTGAACAGTGCAACTCTGTCGGAGAAAAAAATCTCCCAGGGTCTAATGATGGACTGTTGGAGATTACCACATTTAGGATATAGTATTAACTGTTGATTAACAAAATATTCTGCTCATACATCTTACAAATTGTTTAAGATCTAGAAATTTGTAACTCCATAATTATTTTATGTTCAGTTTAATACATCTAACTGCCCTTTGAACTTGCTATAACTTAAATCATTCACTCTCATATATTTTCTAAAATCCTTCCTTTCATTTCCAAAAATATATCATTCTGAGTACTATTTAACTTTAATACATATTAAACATCATATTTTTAAAATATAAATTGTGTAATATAAGACAAATAGTTGTATTTTCTAAACAGAAAAAAATCAATGGTCCACTGTTGCAATTACCAGTAGTACATACCTGGTAATATGACGCAAAAAACGGCATAATTATCGATTATGCCGTATTAACTAGTAGTTAAAAGTAGCTTTTAACTACTAATTAATTAGCTAACTATGAAACAGCTGTAATTACATTGATTTATAATGTAAATAATAATGTGTCCCACTTTACTGTGCAATCCATTTGTTAATAGCGGGTGATTTGGGGATTACTTTTTAAAAATAAATAATACATTTGCAACCCAGGTAAATTATTTGTTTTTATGGGTTGCAAATAAATAAATTTCTATGAACCACAAATCTCAAACAACCTGTAACGCAGCTGTTTTGGGTTCGAGTCCCGGTAGTTGAGCTTTGCCGTATGTTTCTCCCCTCCCTCACAACCCGCTTTCCTGTTGCTCAAATGCCATTATTTCAGATAAAATAAAAAAAAATAATTAAAAATTACAAAATAAATAAATGACATAAAAATAACACTACAAATTATATACAGTACTAATAATAATTTTAAGTTTGAAATTTGTTTTCTTAAAATATTACTCAATATCTTACTACTTATTAACAAACTCTACTATATTTGTGAATTACAAAAAAGTAACCAAGATATTTTGTACTTACAGATTCCAGCTGGATATTTTTTCACTGCAGTAACAGAAGTTGCGATGCTCAGCTATCCTTCCTGTCTGTTGTGTGAAAACTTCTTCCAGCAGAAGCTTTTAAATCCCAACGATCAGGTCATGTGGCATTGGTTTGAAGCAAACAAAAAACTATGAGCATAGTTTCATAAGGAACGTCATAAAGCAATATTTTAGGTGTGGTTTCTTCTGATATTTCTAATTTCTTTTGTACACAAACAGGCTGAACTACATTTCTTACCTTGCTAATTGAAGAATAAGTCTTTATATTTGGAGTATAAATACTATACCAAGCAATTGTCCACTAATCTTTTTAAAATTTTCTAAATTAAACCTATTTTGCCTTACCAATAGTCTTTTAAGTTAAAAACGTAATGTAAAAATTTCTTCATCTGTCTTTTTTTTTTTTAAAAAAAAGGTAATGAATCAATATTAAAATTGTTAAGCATATATGTTTTAATAGTAATAATTCAGATGTTCTTTTTTCAAGAAGCTACTTGGCTGCATTGTTTGTTTAGATTTAGAAATATCTTCACTCCTCGAAAAGAAAAGCATGTAGCGGTGACCCACAAAAGCTCTTTAGTCATGGCTTAAAAAAAAAGTTTTTTATATGACTCTGTCCAGTGGCAACAAAAAGAAACTTTGATTTCACACCCTTAGCGTCACACCTCGAGAACCAAGTACACACACATCAAGGCATGAGTCATAATTTTCATTACTTCTGAGTCCTAAGCAGAGCTATACTAATTTAATGTATTATCATTTTTATTTATCCTATGACATATTTTTACTTCCTATTTCATTCCTATTGCTCAGTTTCATCTGATCAGAGCTGAGTATGATCGTATTGATTTTTTTGAACAAGTTATCAATGGGGGCTGCACAGTGGCGCAGTTGGTAGCACTGTTGCCTTGCAGCAAGAAGGTCCTGGGTTCGATTCCCGGCCGGGGGTCTTTCTGCACAGAGTTTGCATGTTCTCCCTGTGCATGCGTGGGTTCTCTCCGGGTTCTCCGGCTTCCTCTCACAGTCCAAAAACATGACTGTCAGGTTAATTGGTCTTTTCAAATTCTCCTTAGGTGTGAGTGTGTGTGTCTATGGTTGTTTGTCCTGTTTGTGTTGCCCTGCGATAGACTGGCGACCTGTCCAGGGTGAACCCCGCCTCTTGCCTGGAGCGCAGCTGGAGAGGCACCAGCACCTCCCAACCCTGTTAGGGAGAAGGGTGACCGGAAGATGGATGGATGTTATCAATGGTAAGGTTTATCTTTAAATTTGTTACTGTTGTTCAGTAGTGCTGTTTTGCTGTTTTTTTCCTTCTTTTTTTTGTTTAGTTGCTAGCATCAGAAAAACTGTCCCTGTGTTATATTTAATGTCACACACCAACACACCCAGAGTTTGGAATTGTTCCTCCTGTGTGATAATTGCTTCCACCAAACTTGTATTGTTGTATGGTATTTGAATATGCATGACAATAAACAATTAGATGTGGGTGCCTCCCATGCTTACAAAAGATTATGCCACATCTTGATCTGTTGCTCTTCCTGTTTTTCCACTTTATTCAAGTTCAAACTCACTGGTTGTCTCAAAACTAATGAGTTACGTAACTATATTCTGGTAAAACATAAATGATAGCAGGAAATATAAATAACTGAAGCATAACTACACAAATAAATGATCTGTTAAAATGAATGCTGAATTTTCAATTATTATAGATGTAGTTATGTTCTCTATCAAGTTAGCAGATTATTTAAATAAAGCAATTTTACCAATATTTTCTCATTCACATTGTCTTTGAAATAACCAGATATCCTATTTAAAATAATAGTTACAGATTATCTAAATTTACCTGCCTGTCTGCCTTATGACTTGAAAGGCATGTTTCAATATAACTCTTTGGATATTGCCATGTGATTGGATCATTTATTTTTTATTTAGAAACCAGTTGAACAATTTTACCAGTTAAAGTGTCTCATTCTATCTTATAATTCTGACAAGAAAAGTGGTATTCACAATGCGGTTTACAATAATATTCAGAACCAATCACTCTTCATTATTCTGAGGCCCAATTTTAATGTCAGCAAGTCTTCTTTGTGTGCCTAAATATGTGATTTAACAAACTAAATATGTGACTGGCAGATTTGAGTATTTAATAGTTGTATTGGTAACCAACTGAACAAGTGTACCTGCTAAAGTTGCTGGTGAGTGATGGTGATCTGACTAAAATGTAATAATAATAATAATAATAATAATGACAATAATAATAAAAATGATGATAATAATAATAATAAAAACAGGCCTTGAGACCCACATTAAACCTAGCATTGAAAGAAAATCTGGCATAGGAAATTCTCCAGTGATTATGCAGTTTCTTTAAAAATTGTCATCTCATCGGTTTCTTCCCTTTTAACTCTTCTCAAAGCATGCATCATATTGACTGGATAAATAAATCTCAGAGCACACATATGTTGCTGCAACAGCAACAATTTTATGCAGTCGCAAAGCACACAGGAATGTCAATGAACAATATGATTTATGTGTTTAATGTTCAGTTTGCCTCCCGGTATTGTGGTAAGATTCCTTTATTCTGTCACCATGGCACAAGATTTTGTTTGACAAAATAGGAACACCACTATTATGACTCAGATGGAGGATAAAGTGGCAATGTCTGGGGTGTGTCCTAGAGGTGGAATAATCACTACGTACATCCCTACCTTCCTGACTTAAACGGATATTTAAACGAGTGATATAAAAAAATATTTTTACAGTTTTCTCAGTTGTTTTGTCAATGGAAGACATATGATGAATAGGAGGAGACAACAATTATACCTAAATTATACCTCTACTCACTGAGTGTCCTTAGCCTCCTTCTCACATCAGGAAAGATTACAGAGCCACCTTGTGGGTAGAAGAGCTCATGCCAGGAAGTGAATGGCCCAGTGACAGGCCAAATGGGAAGGGACAGAGATAACCTTCTCTTTGCTGAACAAAATGTATAAGTTGGACTTCAGGATTTAGGTGTTGTTTCTCTGCTCAATTTATGAGGTTTATTCTGTTCCGGCCAGGGAAACCCCTAAAAACCCAAGTGCACAGAAAAAAGAACTATAGAATTGATGCCCACAGTGATAATCTCAGATCAGCGGTCTAGTGTTTTTC
Source organism: Poeciliopsis prolifica (assembly GCF_027474105.1). Lineage (NCBI taxonomy): Eukaryota > Metazoa > Chordata > Actinopteri > Cyprinodontiformes > Poeciliidae > Poeciliopsis > Poeciliopsis prolifica. The sequence continues at coordinate 57,960 of NW_026562462.1, read as the reverse complement.
TTCTAACCGCAATTTATCTTTTCTTCTTGCCAATGTAAACAATTATTTCTTTTTTTTTTTTATCTTTTTTTTTCTCTGAAGAGTTTTTGTGGCGCTAGTGACTCGTATTTTCGACAGAAGGCAGACAAGAAAGAGGGCGAGAAGAGGGGGGAAGACATGCGGCAAAGGTTGCCGGAACCAGGAGTCGAACTCGCGACGCCCGCGTCAAGGACTATGGCCTCCAAACGTGGGGTATTAAATTATTGTGTAATTTTTTTATTTTGTATTTGTTGCTACCTGTTATCAGGAACTTCCTTGGAGAAGAGGTTTTTATTACTAATGGGTTTTTAATCCTAGTCTAATAAATGTTATGGACACCCTGATAGGTGCGATAGGTCACGCTTCACCGGTAATATAAGCTGCAGAGTGAAGTGCAGAACGCATCCAAACCTTCAAAGCACCAGTGAAAAATAACAAGCAAAACAATGTTGTAAAAAATGACTTATTCTACAGGGACAGAGAAAAGAAAGAGGGAGAATAAAAAAGCCAAGTAAGGGAATGTTTACATCTCTTGGTAATGTAATGTTTATTAAAAATAAAAGATTTTGTGCATCAACAATCAAGCTCATTTTAGGTTGAACTGGTCCAGTTCAACAGCCAAACATTTATGCCAATGTCTTTTGTTTTTTTTTGTGTATGTTTATGCTTCCAAACAGCACGTTTGAAACTTTTGATAACAATATTAAATCTTCTCAATGTTTGACTTTGTCTAGAAAAAATATTTTAACATCTGGCTGCATGGCTTGTGCATGCAGGCTTGGGCAGGCCCTGTCAACATGCATAAGGTGTTCTCACCTTCAGGCCTCTTGCTTGTGACTGCAGCTTTCAGCCAGTCGATGTCACCAGTCAATTTTCTTTGAAGAGTCCCGAATTCAATTACATTCTCAGTCGTCACAAGTCACACCCCAGCATATAGTAGGCTACATTATCACTATTTAAAGGAAGTATATTAATCAGAGAAAGCCTATAATTATAATCTAAATATATATGCAGTTTATGCAGCAAAATAAAAATATACATTTTTGAGATAGACTTTAAACATTAACACAGTCACTGAATTAGCTGCCGCAATTAATTTGAAAACAGTATATTTCAAAACAAATAGTTGATTCCAGTTAATTTTAAAATCACAATTGCTTTGAGTGAAAGATTCTGGATTTTTTCTCTTGTTACCTTTAATGACATATTGTACCTCAAGAAAATAGTAATATGGGCTCTGTCATGGTCAACTTTATTCCTAAATTTAAAATTAATTAGGTTGTCAATGGGATATTCACGGAGGTGGTTGGCATACTTTACAAAGCATGACACCCTTTTTCGTCAGCCATATTGAAATTGTGTAAATTGTTTCAAGTGAAATTTGGAAATCATTTTATTGGGCCAGATGGGCTGATCCCAGTATTTACGAAAGGGATTGAACATTTCGGTCCACAACAATCTTCAAGGTTTAAAGGTTTAAAATTATATTAAAAAAATATTTATATTTAAGATTTACATGATTACGATGTTATTTTCTCAAAAAATCATACCTGGAGTTTGCTTTGATTATTTCATACATGTTTTAGAAGCCCTTTACTTCCTTCTGACAGAGAATCCATCCCCTACTGTCCCCATTCTCTGCTTCTTCAGACTAGCCATCAGCAATTAGCAAAAACCTGTGGAACTTTGCATTGCTGAGCTCAATACAAACTACTTCAGTGTAATGCTAGTAAAAGAAAATTGTGAAAGGGTAAATAGAGGAGCAAGGTTAAATGCGAGATTTAAGCATCTTTAAAGAGATAAAGACCCAAGGCAATAAATTACAAGTGAAATTTCTTTTATGCCATGTTTGATATTCACCACTTTCATAACAACTGAAAGAAATTTAGTTACTTGATTGTGCTACAAAATTATTATATGTAGCTGGAAAACACATAATACTGCCATGTTAAAGAGCACGGTTTGAAAAACAGAAATATTACGTGACCTATTAATCTGTTGGTAGGACAATGCCTTGTGCTTATAAGTGGTCTAATGATAATGAGAATGCGGTCAGTTTCAGTATGTACAGTAAGAATTATGTGTAAAAACAAGAGCATTGTTGCTGAAGTCATCCTTTTCTGGCAGATGTGGAGCCTGTCTTTTGCATTGGTTTCGGTCTTGGAACTTGAATGTGCATGATGCCACACAAATTTAATGGGTTAGCGATTGTAAATAAAATCAAGTTAGTCTGAATAATTTCCTCCCATTCTTTATTGATAAACCTTTATGTTAAATACATGAGTATTACCAGTTACAAATTGGTCAACTATGAAAAGCACATCCATTTCTGGAACAGGCGTAATAAATAAAATGCTTACAATACATATTTGTTAAAAAATAAATAAATAAAAACTGTACATTAGGTTATATTTTTTAAGAAATAAAATGTAATTTTTGCCTAAATCTATATACAGCTCATTAGATCCTGCAAGAAAGACTTAAGCAAAAAAAAAAAATCTTCTGTAAGAAAAATGTGAAAAATTACTGGTATGAATAAATTCTTTTTCTGGGATAATAGTATTACTCTTAAATAAGCGTACAAAGAAAAAAAGGGATGAATTTGAAGACCATAATAAAAGAAGAAAATAAACTTTACATTGCAATTTAAAGTTAAAAAAAAGCTACTGTAATAACTGCTGTGACCAAAAGAAAACTTATTTTATGACTCCCTGCTGCAGAAGCAGTTGTGGTTGTTGTTTGAGCAGCAGTTGCTGTGGTTGGAGCAGTTGTGGTTGTTGGGGCAGTGGCAGTTGTTGGAGCAGGTGTAGTTGTGGTTGGAGCAGCTGTTGTTGTGGTTGCAGCAGCTGTAGTTGTGGCAGGTGCAGCAGTGGTTGTGGCAGTTGTGGTTGGGGCAGCTGTGTTTGTTGTGGCAGGTGCAGTAGTAGTTGTGGTTGAAGAAGCTGTTGTTGTAGTTGGGGCAGCTGTAGTTGTGGTGTGGCAGCTGTAGTTGTTGTGGTTGGTGCAGCAGTGGTTGTGGTTGAGGCAGTTGTTGTTGTGGTTGAGGCAGCTGTAGTTGTGGTTGAAGCAGTTGTTGTGGTTGGGGCAGCTGTAGTTGTGGTTGAAGCAGTTGTGGTTGGGGCAGCTGTAGTTGTGGTTGGGGCAGCTAGTTGTGGTTGGGGCAGCTGTAGTTGTGGTTGAGGCAGTTGTTGTTGTGGTTGGGGCAGCTGTAGTTGTGGTTGCGGCAGCTGTGGTTGTTGTGGTTGGGGCAGCTGTAGTTGTGGTTGGGGCAGCTGTAGTTGTGGTTGAAGCAGTTGTTGTGGTTGGGGCAGCTGTAGTTGTGGTTGCGGCAGCTGTGGTTGTTGTGGTTGGGGCAGGTGTGGTGGTGGTCGGGGCAGCTGTGGTTGTTGTGGTTGGTGCAGCAGTGGTTGTGGTCGGGGCAGCTGTAGTTGTGGTTGGGGCAGTTGTGGTTGTTGTGGCAGGTGCAGCAGTAGTTGTGGTTGAAGCAGCAGTTGTTGTAGTTGGGGCAGCTGTAGTTGTTGTAGTTGGTGCAGCAGTGGTTGTGGTTGGGGCAGTTGTTGTTGTGGTTGGGTCAGCTGAGGTTGTTGTGGTTTGTGCAGCAGTGGTTGTGGTTGGAGCAGCTGTTGTTGTGGTTGGGACAGCTGTAGTTGTGGTTGAAGCAGTTGTTGTTGTGGTTGGGGCAGCTGTGGTTGTTGTGGTTGGTGCAGGAGTGGTTGTGGTTGGGGCAGCTGTGGTTGGTGCAGCAGTGGTTGTGATCGGGGCAGCTGTAGTTGTGGTTAGGGCAGCTGTGGTTGCTGTGGTTGGTGCAGCAGTGGTTGTGGTTGAAGCAGCTGTAGTGTTGTTGGGGCAGCTGTAGTTGTTGTGGTTGGTGCAGGAGTGGTTGTGGTTGGAGCAGCTGTTGTTGTGGTTGGGGCAGCTGTAGTTGTGGTTGAGGCAGTTGTTGTGGTTGGGGCAGTAGTAGTTGTGGTTGGGGAAGCTGTAGTTGTAGTTGGGGCAGCTGTGGTTGTGGTTGGGGCAGTAGTAGTTGTGGTCGGGGCAGCTGTAGTTGTAGTTGGGGCAGCTGTGGTTGTGGTTGGTGCAGCAGTGGTTGTGGTTGGGGCAGATGTGTTGTGTGGTTGTTGCAGCAGTGGTGTGGTCGGGGCAGCTGTAGTTGTGGTTGGGGCAGTTGTGGTTGTTGTGGCAGGTGCAGCAGTAGTTGTGGTTGAAGCAGCAGTTGTTGTGGTTGGGGTAGCTGTAGTTGTGGTTGGGGCAGCTGTAGTTGTTGTGGTTGGTGCAGCTGAGGTTGTTGTGGTTTGTGCAGCTGTTGTTGTGGTTGGAGCAGCTGTAGTTGTGGTTGGGGCAGCTGTAGTTGTTGTGGTTGGTGCAGCAGTGTTGTGGTTGAAGCAACTGTTGTTGTGGTTGGGGCAGCTGTGGTTGTTGTGGGCAGGTGCAGCAGTGGTTGGGGCAGTTGTTGTGGTTGGAGCAGCTGTTGTTGTGGTTGCAGCAGCTGTAGTTGTGGCAGGTGCAGCAGTGGTTGTGGCAGTTGTGGTTGGGGCAGCTGTGTTGTTGTGGCAGGTGCAGTAGTAGTTGTGGTTGAAGAAGCTGTTGTTGTAGTTGGGGCAGCTGTAGTTGTGGTTGGGGCAGCTGTAGTTGTTGTGGTTGGTGCAGCAGTGGTTGTGGTTGGGGCAGTTGTTGTTGTGGTTGAGGCAGCTGTAGTTGTGGTTGAAGCAGTTGTTGTGGTTGGGGCAGCTGTAGTTGTGGTTGAAGCAGTTGTGGTTGGGGCAGCTGTAGTTGTGGTTGGGGCAGCTGTAGTTGTGGTTGGGGCAGCTGTAGTTGTGGTTGGGGCAGTTGTTGTTGTGGTTGGGGCAGCTGTAAATGTGGTTGCGGCAGCTTTGGTTGTTGTGGTTGGGGCAGCTGTAGTTGTGGTTGGGGCAGCTGTAGTTGTGGTTGAAGCAGTTGTTGTGGTTGGGGCAGCTGTAGTTGTGGTTGCGGCAGCTGTGGTTGTTGTGGTTGGGGCAGGTGTGGTGGTGGTCGGGGCAGCTGTGGTTGTTGTGGTTGGTGCAGCAGTGGTTGTGGTCAGTTGTGGTGGTGTGTGTGTGGGGCAGTTGTGGTTGTTGTGGCAGGTGCAGCAGTAGTTGTGGTTGAAGCAGCAGTTGTTGTAGTTGGGGCAGCTGTAGTTGTTGTAGTTGGTGCAGCAGTGGTTGTGGTTGGGGCAGTTGTTGTTGTGGTTGGGTCAGCTGAGGTTGTTGTGGTTTGTGCAGCAGTGGTTGTGGTTGGAGCAGTGTTGTTGTGGTTGGGACAGCTGTAGTTGTGGTTGAAGCAGTTGTTGTTGTGGTTGGGGCAGCTGTGGTTGTTGTGGTTGGTGCAGGAGTGGTTGTGGTTGGAGCAGCTGTTGTTGTGGTTGGGGCAGCTGTGGTTGGTGCAGCAGTGGTTGATCGCAGCTGTAGTTGTGGTTAGGGCAGCTGTGGTTGCTGTGGTTGGTGCAGCAGTGGTTGTGGTTGAAGCAGCTGTAGTTGTTGTTGGGGCAGCTGTAGTTGTTGTGGTTGGTGCAGGAGTGGTTGTGGTTGGAGCAGCTTGTTGTGGTTGGGGCAGCTGTAGTTGTGGTTGAGGCAGTTGTTGTGGTTGGGGCAGTAGTAGTTGTGGTTGGGGAAGCTGTAGTTGTAGTTGGGGCAGCTGTGGTTGTTGTGGTTGGGGCAGTAGTAGTTGTGGTCGGGGCAGCTGTAGTTGTAGTTGGGGCAGCTGTGGTTGTGGTTGGTGCAGCAGTGGTTGTGGTTGGGGCAGCTGTGGTTGTTGTGGTTGTTGCAGCAGTGGTTGTGGTCGGGGCAGCTGTAGTTGTGGTTGGGGCAGTTGTGGTTGTTGTGGCAGGTGCAGCAGTAGTTGTGGTTGAAGCAGCAGTTGTTGTGGTTGGGGTAGCTGTAGTTGTGGTTGGGGCAGCTGTAGTTGTTGTGGTTGGGTCAGCTGAGGTTGTTGTGGTTTGTGCAGCTGTTGTTGTGGTTGGAGCAGCTGTAGTTGTGGTTGGGGCAGCTGTAGTTGTTTGTGGTGCAGCAGTGGTTGTGGTTGAAGCAACTGTTGTTGTGGTTGGGGCAGCTGTGGTTGTTGTGGCAGGTGCAGCAGTGGTTGTGGCAGTTGTTGTGGTTGGAGCAGCTGTTGTTGTGGTTGGGGCAGCTGTAGTTGTGGCAGGTGCAGCAGTGGTTGTGGCAGTTGTGGTTGGGGCAGCTGTGTTTGTTGTGGCAGGTGCAGTAGTAGTTGTGGTTGAAGCAGCTGTTGTTGTAGTTGGGCAGCTGTAGTTGTGGTTGGGGCAGTTGTTGTGGTTGGGTCAGCTGAGGTTGTTGTGGTTGGGGCAGCTGTAGTTGTGGTTGAAGCAGTTGTGGTTGGGGCAGCTGTAGTTGTGGTTGAAGCAGCTGTGGTTGTTGTGGCTGGGGAGCTGTAGTTGTTGTGGTTTGTGCAGCAGTGGTTGTGGTTGGAGCAGCTGTTGTTGTGGTTGGGGCAGCTGTTGTTGTGGTTGGGGCAGCTGTAGTTGTTTTTGGGGCAGCTGTGGTTGTGGTTGAAGCAGTTGTTGTTGTGGTTGAAGCAGTGTTGTTGTGGTTGGGCAGCTGTAGTTGTGGTTTCGGCAGCTGTTGTTGTAGTTGGGGCAGCTGTGGTTGTTGTGGTTGGGGCAGCTGTAATTGTTGTGGTTTGTGCAGCAGTGGTTGTGGTTGGGGCAGCTGTAGTTGTGGTTGAAGCAGTGTTGTGGTTGGGGCAGCTGTAGTTGTGGTTGGGGCAGCTGTGGTTGTGGTTGGGGCAGGTGTGGTTGTTGTGGTTGGGGCAGCTGTAGTTGTGGTCGGGGCAGCTGTAATTGTGGTTGGGGCAGCTGTGGTTGTTGTGGTTGGTGCAGCAGTGGTTGTGGTTGAAGCAGCTGTAGTTGTTGGGGCAGCTGTAGTTGTGGTTGGTGCAGGAGTGGTTGTGGTTGGAGCAGCTGTTGTTGTGGTTGGGGCAGCTGTAGTTGTGGTTGGGCAGCTGTAGTTGTTGTGGTTGGTGCAGCAGTGGTTGTGGTTGGGGCAGTTGTTGTTGTGGTTGGGTCAGCTGAGGTTGTTGTGGTTGGGGCAGCTGTAGTTGTGGTTGGGACAGCTGTAGTTGTGGTTGAAGCAGTTGTTGTGTGGTTGGGGCAGCTGTAGTTGTGGTCGGGGCAGCTGTAGTTGTAGTTGGGGCAGTTGTGTTGTGGTTGGTGCAGCAGTGGTTGTGGTTGAAGCAGCTGTAGTTGTTGGGGCAGCTGTAGTTGTTGTTGGGGCAGCTGTAGTTGTTGTGGTTGGTGCAGGAGTGTTGTGGTTGGAGCAGCTTGTTGTGGTTGGTGCAGCAGTGGTTGTGGTCGGGGCAGCTGTAGTTGTGGTTGGGGCAGCTGTGGTTGCTATGGTTGGTGCAGGAGTGGTTGTGGTTGAAGCAGCTGTAGTTGTTGTTGGGGCAGCTGAGGTTGTTGTTGTTGGTGCAGCAGTGGTTGTGGTTGAAGCAGCTGTAGTTGTTGTTGGGGCAGCTGAGGTTGTTGTTGTTGGGGCAGCTGAGGTTGTTGTGGTTGGTGCAGCAGTAGTTGTGGTTGGGGCAGTTGTTGTTGTGGTTGGGGCAGCTGTGGTTTGGTGCAGCTGTGGTTGTGGTTGAAGCAGCCTGTAGTTGTTGTTGGGGCAGCTGAGGTTGTTGTGGTTGGGGCAGCTGTGGTTGTTGTGGTTGGTGCAGTAGTAGTTGTGGTTGGGTTAGTTGTTGTGGTTGGGGCAGCTGAGGTTGTTGTGGTTGGGGCAGCTGAGGTTGTTGTGGTTGGTGCAGCAGTAGTTGTGGTTGGGGCAGTTGTTGTTGTGGTTGGGGCAGTTGTGGTTGTGGTTGGGGCAGCTGAGGTTGTTGTGGTTGGGGCAGCTGTAGTTGTGGTTGGGGCAGCTGAGGTTGTTGTGGTTGGGGCAGCTGTAGTTGTGGTCGGGGCAGCTGTAATTGTGGTTGGTGCAGCAGTGGTTGTGGTTGGAATTGTAGTTGTTGTGGCAGCAGCTTGTTGTGGTTGGGGGAAATGTTGTGGTAGGAGAAGCAGTTGGTAGTCGGAGCTGTGTTGTGGTTGGCACAGCAGTGGTTGTAGTGGTTGGTGCAGCAATGGTTGTAGTTGGTGCAGCAGTAGTTGTGGTTCGGGCAGTTGTTGTTGTGGTTGGGCAGCTGTGGTTGGTGCAGCTGTGGTTGTGGTTGAAGCAGCTGTAGTTGTTGTTGGGGCAGCTGAGGTTGTTGTGGTTGGGGCAGCTGTGGTTGTTGTGGTTGGTGCAGTAGTAGTTGTGGTTGGGTTAGTTGTTGTGGTTGGGGCAGCTGAGGTTGTTGTGGTTGGGGCAGCTGAGGTTGTTGTGGTTGGTGCAGCAGTAGTTGTGGTTGGGGCAGTTGTTGTTGTGGTTGGGGCAGCTGAGGTTGTTGTGGTTGGGGCAGCTGTAGTTGTGGTTGGGGCAGCTGAGGTTGTTGTTGTGGTTGGGGCAGCTGTAGTTGTGGTCGGGGCAGCTGTAATTGTGGTTGGTGCAGCAGCGGTTGTGGTTGGAATTGTTGTAGTTGTTGTGGCAGCAGCTCTTGTGGTTGGGGGAAATGTTGTGGTAGGAGAAGCAGTTGTCGTAGTTGGAGCTGCTGTTGTGGTTGGCACAGCAGTGGTTGTAGTGGTTGTTGCAGCAATGGTTGTAGTTGGTGCAGCAGTTGTTGTGGCTGGGCCAGCGGTAGTTGTTGGAGCCACAGTGGTTGTGGTTGAAGCAACTGTTGTTGTTGTTGACACAGCAGTGGTTGTTGTTGGAGCAATGGTTGTTGTGGTTGTAGAAACAGTGGTTGTTGTTGGGGCAGGTGTTGTTGGAGCAGCTGTTGTGGTTACAGCAGCTGTTGTCGTTGGCACAGCTGTGGTTGTTGTTGGGGGTAGGTGTTGTTGTAGGAGCAACAGATGTTGTGGTCGGCACAACATTGATCGTTATGCTTGTTTGCCCCTTTGTCTTCATTGCTATAGCTATGACAAAAAATTATTTGTGCATGTTATTTTTCTTTTTGTTAGCTTCTCACATTGTTGTGACATGTTTTCACTTACCAGCAACCAGAATGAATATCCAAATACTCTTCATTATGATCCTGTATTATAAGTTCTGTTTAAGAAATAACACATTTGTTAGCTTTGCATTTTAAAACCTTCAATTCTCCTTTTTTAGACATTTTTTCTTATATATTTTCTTTCCTTTATCTGGTATCAGACCATTTAACCCTTTAACTGTCACCCTGAAATCTCTTAAATGTAATCCAAAGGTTTAATGAGGATTCCATTCTCATAACAGTTAAGGATTCAAAGATTACAAATTAGTTTTTTTCCCCTTTGTTTAATGTGCCTTTTCGGATTGCATTCTTTATCCCTTTTTCCTTCAATGTTTTTGAAAGTAAAAAAAGAGTATTTCCAATACTCAATAATAAACTGTAACAGAATAGCATTTTGATGTTACATAAGTCTTCTGTCAACTCAGCATAATTCTTATCAATTCACTTGTGTGGTAGTTTCAGAACTTATGTCATCATGATACATTTTCAATAAAAACAGACCTAGTTCTTATGAAGACACCCAGTATATAATCAAATAAATCCAAGACCATTTGAAATTCAATTACCCTATCTTTATTTTAAGGTTGTCAAATTTAAATTGTTATGCTACCTGAGCGTCACCATTTGTTTTAAAAGACATTAATCTATACAATATAGTCTCCAGTGCTTTATTTTTATAATAACAGAATTACAGTAAAAACATATAAATGTGACTGAAATTATTTAGTAAAGCAACACTTACAGGTTCTGTCGAATGAGTTCTCTTCACTTTGACACTGTTCGCTGAATGACTGGTACTGCTTACTGGTGTAGTGGAGAGCTTTATATTCATCAAGCGCACGTAGCATGGATTCAGGTGCACGCAAAGATGAAAATTAGTAATTCTGTGAACAATACTTTATTGTAGGTGTGGCTACCTGTGACATATTTCTGTCTTTAATTTGGATATGTGCGTGTGTGTGTGAAAGGTGCCTGAGGTAAGCTTGTTGAACAGGATTTATTTTCCTGTTACATATGTGAACATGTTTAAATTTAGGATTGTGTTCCTGCTTTCTAATAAAAGTCCTTTCCACATATAGCTATATAATTTTATTTTTCTAGAAAATAGATATTAAGCCTAACTAAATTTTCTTAATATTTTTGCCTAAATACTTAACTGAATCAAAGAACATTGAATATTTTTTATTGTTTTTAATTAGAAATTCAATATAAAAAATATAACAAATATGTTAGGTAATATTTTTGATATTGCATTTGAAGGTGGAGGAAGACATTATATTTTGTTGTCAAAACTAAAGAAGTTTAAATAATTTTATTTATTATTGTTAGAATAACAATAATAGCTTAAAAAAGTAAATGTGTTTTACTCCACTAGTTATAAGTCTGCCAGTTGTACTTTTTTGGAGACTGATGTCTTACAGTGTGATGATGCCTCATTGTCCTGGAATGTAAAATGTCTGACGCAAATCACCAAACTCTGACATCAAGAAATATCCTCTTATGACCAAGTCATGTTTGTCTATGTAAATTTAGACCTCTGACCTGATCTTATTGTTATTAATTTGAACATTCATATGTTATGAAAACAAAAGATGTTTTAACCCCTTAACTGTCACCCTAAGAACACTTACAAGTAAGACAATGGGTACATGAGGACCCATTGTCCTGAGATGCCCATTTCCTCTTGTCCATTGTTTGCAGAGGCTATGATTTGTCCTTTTCTTACTCTGAACCAGACTTTTTTCTAGATTTCTTCCGCTAGTGAGTCACGCTTGAGAAAATGTGAAAAAAAAACAGCATTTTGTGCTTTGTTGTAGCTGTTGTCGTGGCAGCAGCTGTTGTTAATACATAAAACATAATTAAAAATATTTAATTATGTTTAGATAATTAAAAGTTCATATTGCTTTTAATTAAATTTAGATAACACCACTGGAGAACTCAGTAAAGTGCTCTTTGAACTACTTGTTTTGTCTTTGCATCTAGTAATACAACAAATAGAGTCTAAAATTATAATTACAGTCAAAGGAGAGCATTAGAAATGTTTATTTCATGACTCAGAAAGTTTCTCAGGAACACCCTTGGAGTGACACGTCCAGTATGTGGACTTCTTTGTTTTTGTATTGGTACAAATAGAGTTCACCCTATAACTGAACTTCATCACTTGTCCAGTTTTTACATCAGAGTCAATAAAACTGTCATGCCAGCTCGAAATAGCCTGTTTCTTGATTTTAAAATGAATCTGTGCAAGGGTCCAGCATTACAAAACAAATTTTCTATTGTATTTAATAATCAAATACGTTGTTAAGGCTGTTTGTTAAATATAGTATATTTATATATATTTTTGTAGTATTTTATCTAAGTAGTTTGAAAAAAAAATTGGTTTATTATTATGATACTAAAATTATGATAAATTATTATTACATTCATTATTAAGGCAGTAATTTTACCATTTTACTGAAATGGTAAAATTACATACTGCCCCCCATTTTATAACAGACAATTTTTTTTTTTAATTTTCTAAAATTTTAAAAAGATTTTAAAATATTAGAAAATGATAACTATAAATAGAGAGAAACACTTAATTATATCACAGACAATGTGATATTTAATGTGAACATTTGACAAGTAAACCTAGAAATAGTAAATAGATTAAATGTAGTTTAATGACTTGAAGGACATAATTAAGTGTTGAAAGAATATTATCAGTGTTTTTTACGTCTTTTTTCTTGAGGCTTACATAAGTTTTCTTCCATTCTATTATGCCACAAATAACTTTACTTTTATTGATACTTGCTAAAACTCCCATTGTGTCTGCACTAACAAAAGCTTGGTTTAATAACAGCACCTGACATAGGAGATGTCTGAGAAAAGTACAAGAACATCTCAAATAGTTGGGTGTGTCTTTTACTTTGAAATGTTTATCCTGCCTTTCTTAAATGTCACTAACTATTGTTAAGAAAGGTTATTAAAAAAGTTCCTTTATTCAGAAAGGAAATAGTCTGATTATAATTACTTGTTTAGACGTCATTATGACTCGGCAATCTGCAAAATAACCCTTTAAAGTTAGATAATTGTAATTACTTAAAGTTGTTATTTGCATTTAAAAGTGTATACATAAATTGATAGAGGATTACAATTAGAATCAGTAGAATCATAGTTAATTAATTTCAGTTACAGGCCTTTCTGTACAGCTGCATAGTGATGCATATCAACTGCAGGATACATTCAACTTGCGCCTTCATTCTTAAATCCTCTTGATAAAACACAGTGCTCCAGCAGCAGCAATCATTAGGTTACGACAAGTTCTGACAAAATGGGAATATATGGTGTCATCTATATATAAATAAAAGCTTAAAACTAAATCACATGAAATACATGAAATATAATTTGCTTGACGTGAGTTTTAAATTTTTTTTTTTTTGCTTTTCGTTTGTCCAAAAAGGAAGGACTGACATAGCGATTGTACAACTATACAAAATAGATCAAAGCACAGGTGTGAGTAATGTGTGAGGATGTGTCCTCTTTTAATGTGTTTCTCCCAACCTCTGTAAAAATGACAGGAAACCTGTTGTGAGACAAGGTTATTTAAATATTTTCCTTTCATTTTGAAGACCTCTGTTTTTTGTGCCTGACAGTGTGATAGTTAAGAGCCAAAACACATTGCACATAACATTAATAACCTCTATAGTCAAATGCTGGGTACTTCACTTAAACTTATTTTTCCTAGATAATATCACTTGGAAACCCCCAATTCACAAAGATTCTCATGCTTCACTCCCATCTTAGCCTAAAAATCCCTGCCAAGGAGTCCCTGTAGGGCTGAAACAATTCCTCGAGTGATTTGAGTACCTTGATTATTAAAATTCCTTGAGGAAATTCTATGTGCCTCGAAGCTTCGTTAAATTATATATAATTTAGCGCAGTGTTCTGGCCGAGTTATTACTTGCGGTGCGCGAAGCTTTCACTTCTGTCCGAGTTGTTGACGAAGGCTAAGTGTTGGCAGCATAAAGTCCAGTTTTCAAGTTCGGCCTGAGAGGATTTTAGTGATATTTTTTGTTTTTCGGGGAACCAATAAACATCCTTAAAATAACTGGCACTATGCCTGAAGTATGCCTGTGGTGGATAGGAGGGTCACCCTGTAACCTTAATGGTGAACCTAAGGGTTCACAGCTAGAAAGGAAGAGACCAGTATATTATGATCAGTTTCTAAAACTACGTATATTATGATCATCCCACTCAGTTCAAGTTTGTCCAACTCAGTTTATTGTGTTCTTCCAGCTCATTTTAATTGTGATCATTCAACTAAATTCAATAAGTTCATTCAATTCAATTTGCTAAATTTATCCAACTCAATTTATTATGATCATCCAACTCGATTCATAAAGTTTATCCAGCTCAATTTATAAAGTTTTCTTAACTAAATTTATTAAGTGAGTTCAAAATGTAAGTCAGTCTTACTCAAATCATTCAGCTCAAATAAAGAAATAACTAATAAAGAATCTTTTTTGTGGCTCATTCAGCTTTTATTTGGGAGTTGTTACACAGGAAAGTGGGAGATAGCATGCAGCAAAGGTCATCAGGATGGGAATCAAACTTTCAATAGCAGTGCCGAAGACTATGGCCTCATTATGTGAGTTGTGCTTTACCTCCGCGCCACCACAACACCAAGATCAGTGCAGAATCGATGATGATGTATAAGGTGCTGTGGACGTTCAGATCTTCAGGGGAATAAGGCTGTTGCCCATGTCCCCCAAATCAGTAATAATGTTGATGTCAAGGCTGAACAAATATTTGCTATCCACTATTTTGCATTTTTTCTTCACTGTAGTATTTGTGGGTTGCATAATTGTAAAGTCACAGTGGTTGATTAAATCGGTGAATACCCACTGAAGGGCCAGGGATCAAATGCACGGCCAGCCACTGGAAAAGATTAACCACTGTTTTGTCACTTAATTCTGAAATCAAACAAATCAATTTTTTTATTAATAAATGCTAAATTATATGATAATTTATTGAAATATTTAAAGAAGAGGGAAAAAACCAGAGTATACATGCTGGATATCTATCACATATATTCTGCACCCACTGAAAAAATAAATATTAAATTAAAAAATAACATTTTTTACAAAAAATATATAATCTCCCATATTGTAGTGTATTTGAAAAATTTTAAGTCTTAAGACCAAAGAAATATAATATTTATGTTGCATTTGAAGTTCACAATTAAATTAATAAATTACAAAATATTAGTTCACAGAAATAAACATGTTTCATGTAATTTAGAAAATATATTCAAGAGTAAGAGGTTTATATGAAGACAAGCATAAGTCCAGTTTTAATTCATCATAACTACTGAAAAAAAAGCTATGACCAAGAAGATACTGGATTTGTTGTGAACTGCATTGGAGGTTGTTGTAGTTGTTGAAACCGTGTTGTAGTAGTTGTGGTTGTGGCAGCTGTGGTTGTTGGTGCAGGCGACGTTGTAGTTGGGTGTTGTGGTTGTTGTTGGTGCAGTCATCGTAGTTGGCGTAGCTGTGATTGTAGTTGGTGCAGTTGTGGTTGTTGTTGCAGCTGTGGTTGTTGTTGGAGCAACTGTGGTTGTTGGTGGTGCAGTCGTCGTAGTTGGTGCAGCTGTTGTAGTTGGTGCAGTTGTGGTTGTTGTAGGTATGGCGATGGTTGTTGTTGCAGCTGTGGTTGTGGTTGTTGCAGCTGTGGTTGTTGTTGGAGATGCTGTCGTTGGTACAGCAGTGGTCGTTGTTGGAGCTGTGGTGGTTGTTGGAGCAGCTGTGGTTGTTGTTGGTGCAAGAGTGGTTGTGGTTGGTGCAGTGGTGGTTGTTGTTGGTACAGCGGTGGTTGTTGTTGGTGTAGCTGTCGTTGGCGTAGCTGTGGTTGTAGTTGGTGCAGTTGTGGTTGTTGTTGGTGCAGGAGTGGTTGTTGTCAGAGCAGTTGTGGTTGTTGTTGGTACAACGGTGGTTGTTGTTAGTGCAGCTGTGGTTGTTGGTGCAGTCGTTGTTATGATTGGCAAAGCTTTGGTTGTTGTTGGTGCATTTGTTGTTGTAGTTGGTGCCGCTGTGGTTATTGGTGCAGTTGTTGTTGTTGGTGCAGTTGTGCTTGTTGTTGGAACAGCTGTAATTGTTGTTGGAACAGCTGTGGTTGTTGTTGTTGAAGTTATTGTTGTAGTTAGCACAGCTGTGGTTGTTGGAGAAGTTGTGGTTGTTGTTGGTGCAGCTGTGGTTGTTGTAGGAACAGCTGTGGTTGTTGTTGGTGCAGTTGTTGTTGTAGATTGCGCAGCTGTGGTTGTTGGTGCAGCTGTGGTTGTTGTTGGTGCGGTTGTAGTTGGCGCAGCTGTGGTTGTTGTTGGTTCAGCTGTGGTTGTTGTTGGAGCAGGGTGGTTGTTGTTGGTGCAGGAGTGGTTGTTGTTGGTACAGCGGTGGTTGTTGTTGGTGAAACTGTGGTTGTTATTGGTGCACTTGTGGTTGTCGTTGGTGCAGCTGTGGTTGTTGGTACAGGGGGTTGTTGTTGGTGCAGCTGTAAATGTTGGTGCAGCTGTAGTTGTTGGTACAGCTGTGGTTGTTGTTGGTGCAACTGTGGTTATAGTTGGTGCAGTCATTGTTGTAGTTGGTGCAGCTATGGTTGTTGTTGGTGCAGGAGTGTTTTTTGTTGGTGCAGGTGTTGTTGTTGCTGCATTTGTGGTTGTTGTTGGAACAGCTGTGGTTGTTGTTGGTGCAGTTGTTGTTGTAGTTGATGCCACTGTGGTTGTTGTTAGTGCAGCTGTGGTTGTTGGTGCAGCTGTGGATGTTGTTGGTGCACCTGTTGATGTTGTTGGTGCAGTTGTGGTTGTTGTTGAAACAGCTGTTGTTGTTGGTGCAGTTGTTGTAGTTGGTGCAGCTGTGGTTGCTGGTGTAGTTGTTGTTGTAGGTGGCGATGCTGTGGTTGTTGTTGGTGCAGCTGTGGTTGTTGGCACAGCTGTGGTTGTTGGTACAGTGGTGGTTGTTGCTGCAACTGTCATTGTTGTTGCAGTCGTTGTTGTAGTAGGCGCAGCTGTGGATGTTGTTGGTGCACCTGTTGATGTTGTTGGTGCAGTTGTGGTTGTTGTTGGTGCAGCCATGGTTGTTGTTGGTGCAGTTGTGGTTGTTGGTACAGCGCTGGTTGTTGTTGGTGCAACTGTGGTTGTTGTTGGTGCAGTCATTGTTGTAGTTGGCGCAGCTGTGGTTGTTGTTGGAACAGCTGGTTGTTGTTGTTGCAGCTGTTGTTGGGACAGCTGTGGTTGTTGTTGGTGCAGTCGTTGTAGTTGGTGCAGCAGTGGTTGTTGTTGGTGCAACTGTGGTTGTTGGTGGTGCAGTTGTTTTAGTTGGCACAGCTGTGGTTGTTATTGGTAGAGCAGTGGTTGTTGTTGGTGCAACTGTGGTTGTTGTTGGTGCAGTCGTTGTAGTTGGTGCAGCTGTGGTTGTTATTGGTTCAGCTGTTGTTGTTGTTGGTACAGCGCTGGTTGTTGTTGACACTGTGGTTGTTGTTGGTGCAGTCATTGTAGATGGTGCAACTGTAGTTGTTGTTGGTGCTGACGTTGTAGTTGGTGCAGCTGTGGTGTTGTTGTTGCAGCTGTTGTTGTTGTTGGGACAGCTGGTTGTTGTTGGTTCAGCTGTGGTTGTTGTTGGTGCAGTGTTGTAGTTGGCGCAGCTGTGGTTGTTGTTGGAGCAACTGTGGTTGTGGTTGGTTCAACTGTGGTTGTTGGAGCAACTGTGGTTGTTGTTGGTGCAGGAGTTGTTGTTGGTTCAGCTGTGGTTGTTGTTGGTGCAGTCGTTGTAGTTGGTGCAGCTGTGGTTGTTGTTGGTTCAGCTATGGTTGATGTTGGTACAACTGTGGTTGTTGCAGCAGTGGTTGTTGTTGGTGCAGCTGTGGTTGTTGTAGGAACAGCTGTGGTTGTAGTTGGCTCAGCTGTGGTTGTTGGTGCAGCTGTGGTTGTTGTTGGTGCAGCTGTGGTTGTTGTTTGTACAGCAGTGGTTGTTGTTGGTGCAGCTGTGGTTGTTGTTGGAGCTGTTGTTGTTGTTGGTGCTGGAGTGGTTGTTGTTGGTGCAGCTGTGGTTGTTGTTGTAGCAGCTGTGGTTGTTGTTGGTGCAGTTGTGGTTGTTGTTGGTACAGCAGTGGTTGTTGTTGGTGCAGCTGTGGTTGTTGGTGCAGCAGTTGTAGTCACCGCAGCTGTGGTTGTTGTTGGTGCAGTCGTTGTAGTTGGTGCAGCTGTGGTTGTTGTTGGTTCAGCTGTGGTTGTTGTTGGAGCTACTGTGGTTGTTGTTGGTGCAGGAGTGGTTGTTGTTGGTGCAGCTGTGGTTGTTGTTGGTACAGCAGTGGTTGTTGTTGGTGCAGCTGTGGTTGTTGTTGGTGCAGCAGTTGTAGTGCAGCTGTGGTTGTTGTTGGTGCAGTCGTTGTAGTTGGTGCAGCTGTGGTTGTTGTTGGTTCAGCTGTGGTTGTTGTTGGAGCAACTGTGGTTGTTGGTGCAGGAGTGGTTGTTGTTGGTGCAGCTGTGGTTGTTGTTGGTGCAGCTGTTGTTGTTGTTGGTGCAGCTGTGGTTGTTGTTGGAACAGCTGTGGTTGTTGTAGGAACAGCTGTGGTTGTTGTTGGTGCAGTTGTGGTTGTTGTTGGAACAGCTGTGGTTGTTGTTGGTGCAGCAGTTGTAGTTAGCGCAGCTGTGGTTGTTGTTGGTGCAGTCGTTGTAGTTGGTGCAGCTGTGGTTGTTGGTGCAGCTGTGGTGTTGTTGGTGCAGCTGTGGTTGTTGTTGGTGCTGGAGTGGTTGTTGTTGGTGCAGCTGTGGTTATGTTGCTGCATTGTGGTTGTTGTTGGTACAGCAGTGGTTATTGTTGGTGCAGCTGTGGTTGTTTTGTGCAGCAGTTGTAGTTGTTGCAGCTGTGGTTGTTGTTGCAGCAACTGTGGTTGTTGTTGTGCAGGAGTGGTTGTTGTTAGTGCATCTGTGGTTGTTGTTGGTACAGCAGTGGTTGTTGTTGGTGCAGCTGTGGTTGTTGTTGCTACAGTTGTGGTTGTTGTTGGAACAGCTATGGTTGTTGTAGGAACAGCTGTGGTTGTTGTTGGTGCAGCTGTGGTTGTTGTTGGAGAGCTGTGGTTTTTGTTGGTGCAGCAGATGTAGTTAGCGCAGCTGTGGTTGTTGTTGGTGCAGTCGTAGTTGGTGCAGCTGTGGTTGTTGTTGGTGCAGCAGTTGTAGTAGCTGTGGTTGTTGTTGGTGCAGTCGTAGTTGGTGCAGCTGTGGTTGTTGTTGGTTCAGCTGGTTGTTGTTGGAGCAACTGTGGTTGTTGTTGGTTTAGGAGTGGTTGTTGTTGGTTCAGCTGTGGTTGTTGTTGGTGCAGCTGTGGTTGTTGTTGGAACAGCTGTGGTTGTTGTTGCAGCTGTTTTTGTTGGGACAGCTGTGGTTGTTGTTGGGACAGCTGTGGTTGTTGTTGTTTCAGCTGTGGTTGTTGTTGGAGCAACTGTGGTTGTTGTTGGTGCAGGAGTGGTTGTTGTTGGTTCAGCTGTGGTTGTTGTTGGAGCAGTCGTTGTAGTTGGCGTAGCTGTTGTTGTTTCAGCTGTGGTTGTTGTTGGAGCAACTGCGGTTGTTGTTGGTGCATGAGTGGTTGTTGTTGGTGCAGCTGTGGTTGTTGTTGGTGCAGTCGTTGTAGTTGGCGCAGCTGTTGTTGTTGTGTCAGCTGTGGTTGTTGTTGGAGCAACTGTGGTTGTTGTTGGTGCAGGAGTTGTTGTTGGTTCAGCTGTGGTTGTTGGTGCAGTCGTTGTAGTTGGCGCAGCTGTGGTTGTTGTTGGAGCAACTGTGGTTGTGGTTGGTTCAACTGTGGTTGTTGGAGCAACTGTGGTTGTTGTTGGTGCAGGAGTTGTTGTTGGTTCAGTTGTGGTTGTTGTTGGTGCAGTCGTAGTTGGTGCAGCTGTGGTTGTTGTTGGTGCAGCTGTGGTTGTTGTTGGAACAACTGTGGTTGTTGCAGCAGTGGTTGTTGTTGGTGCAGCTGTGGTTGTTGTAGGAACAGCTGTGGTTGTAGTTGGCTCAGCTGTGGTTGTTGGTGCAGCTGTGGTTGTTGTTGGTGCAGCTGTGGTTGTTGTTGTAGCAGCTGTGGTTGTTGTTGGTGCAGCTGTGGTTGTTGTTGGAGCAACTGTTGTTGTTGTTGGTGCTGGAGTGGTTGTTGTTGGTGCAGCTGTGGCTGTTGTTGTAGCAGCTGTGGTTGTTGTTGCTGCAGTTGTGGTTGTTGTTGGTACAGCAGTGGTTGTTGTTGGTGCAGCTGTGGTTTTTGTTGGTGCAGCAGTTGTAGTCACTGCAGCTGTGGTTGTTGTTGGTGCAGTCGTTGTAGTTGGTGCAGCTGTGGTTGTTGTTGGTTCAGCTGTGGTTGTTGTTGGAGCTACTGTGGTTGTTGTTGGTGCAGGAGTGGTTGTTGTTGGTGCAGCTGTGGTTGTTGTTGGTACAGCAGTGGTTGTTGTTGGTCCAGCTGTGGTTGTTGTTGGTGCAGCAGTTGTAGTCACCGCAGCTGTGGTTGTTGTTGGTGCAGTCGTTGTAGTTGGTGCAGCTGTGGTTGTTGTTGGAACAGCTGTGGTTGTTGTTGGAGCAACTGTGGTTGTTGTTGGTGCAGGAGTGGTTGTTGTTGGTGCAGTTGTGGTGTTGTTGGTGCAGCTGTGGTTGTTGTTGGTGCAGCTGTGGTTGTTGTTGCTACAGTTGTGGTTGTTGTTGGAACAGCTGTGGTTGTTGTAGGAACAGCTGTGGTTGTTGTTGGTGCAGTTGTGGTTGTTGTTGGAACAGCTGTGGTTGTTGTTGGTGCAGCAGTTGTAGTTAGCGCAGCTGTGGTTGTTGTTGGTGCAGTCGTTGTAGTTGGTGCAGCTGTGGTTGTTGTTGGTGCAGCTGTGGTTGTTGTTGGAGCAACTGTGGTTGTTGTTGCTGGAGTGGTTGTTGTTGTGCAGCTGTGGTTGTGTTGCTGCAGTTGTGGTTGTTGTTGGTACAGCAGTGGTTATTGTTGGTGCAGCTGTGGTTGTTTTGGTGCAGCAGTTGTAGTTGGTGCAGCTGTGGTTGTTGTTGGAGCAACTGTGGTTGTTGTTGGTGCAGGAGTGGTTGTTGTTAGTGCAGCTGTGGTTGTTGTTGGTACAGCAGTGGTTGTTGTTGGTGCAGCTGTGGTTGTTGTTGCTACAGTTGTGGTTGTTGTTGGAACAGCTATGGTTGTTGTAGGAACAGCTGTGGTTGTTGTTGGTGCAGTTGTGGTTGTTGTTGGAAGAGCTGTGGTTTTTGTTGGTGCAGCAGTTGTAGTTAGTGCAGCTGTGGTTGTTGTTGGTGCAGTCGTTGTAGTTGGTGCAGCTGTGGTTGTTGTTGGTGCAGCAGTTGTAGTCACCGAAGCTGTTGTTGTTGTTGGTGCAGTCGTTGTAGTTGTTGCGGCTGTGTTTGTTGTTGGTTCAGCTGTGGTTGTTGTTGGAGCAACTGTGGTTGTTGTTGGTTTAGGAGTGGTTGTTGTTGGTTCAGCTGTGGTTGTTGTTGGTGCAGCTGTGGTTGTTGTTGGAACAGCTGTGGTTGTTGTTGCAGCTGTTGTTTTTGTTGGGACAGCTGTGGTTGTTGTTGGGCAGCTGTGGTTGTTGTTGTTCAGCTGTGGTTGTTGTTGGAGCAACTGTGGTTGTTGTTGGTGCATGAGTGGTTGTTGTTGGTGCAGCTGTGGTTGTTGTTGGAGCAACTGTGTTGTTGTTGGTGCATGAGTGGTTGTGGTTGGTGCAGTCGTTGCAGTTGGCGCAGCTGTGTTGTTTCAGCTGTGGTTGTTGTTGTTCAGCTGTGGTTGTTGTTGGAGCAACTGTGGTTGTTGTTGGTGCAGTGGTTGTTGTTGGTGCAGTCGTTGCAGTTGGCGCAGCTGTTGTTGTTTCAGCTGTGGTTGTTGTTGGAGCAACTGTGGTTGTTGTTGGTGCAGGAGTTGTTGTTGGTTCAGCTGTGGTTGTTGTTGGTGCAGGAGTAGTTGTTGGCGCAGCTGTGGTTGTTGTTGAAGCAACTGTGGTTGTGGTTGGTGCAACTGTGGTTGTTGTTGGTGCAGGATTGGTTGTTGTTGGTTCAGCTGTGGTTGTTGTTGGTGCAACTGTGGTTGTTGTTGGTTCAGCTATGGTTGTTGTTGGTGCAGTCGTTGTACTTGGTGCAGCTGTGGTTGTTGTTGGCAGCTGTGGTTGTTGTTGGAGCAACTGTGGTTGTTGGTGCAGGAGTGGTTGTTGTTGGTTCAGCTGTGGTTGTTGTTGGTGCAGTCGTAGTTGGCGCAGCTGTTGTTGTTGTTTCAGCTGTGGTTGTTGTTGGAGCAACTGTGGTTGTTGTTGGTGCAACTGTGGTTGTTGTTGGAGCAACTGTGGTGTTTGTTGGTGCAGGAGTGGTTGTTGTTGGTGCAGTTGTGGTTGTTGTTGGTGCAGCTGTGGTTGTTGTTGGTGCAGCTGTGGTTGTTGTTGGTGCAGCTGTGGTTGTTGTTGCTAGTTGTGGTTGTTGTTGGAACAGCTGTGGTTGTTGTGGAACAGCTGTGGTTGTTGTTGGTGCAGTTGTGGTTGTTGTTGGAACAGCTGTGGTTGTTGTTGGTGCAGCAGTTGTAGTTAGCGCAGCTGTGGTTGTTGTTGGTGCAGTCGTTGTAGTTGGTGCAGCTGTGGTTGTTGTTGGTGCAGCTGTGGTTGTTGTTGGAGCAACTGTGGTTGTTGTTGGTGCAGGAGTGGTTGTTGTTGGTGCAGCTGTGGTTGTTGTTGGTGCAGTCGTTGTAGTTGGCGCAGCTGTTGTTGTTCAGCTGTGGTTGTTGTTGGAGCAACTGTGGTTGTTGTTGGAGCAACTGTGGTTGTTGTTGGTGCAGGAGTTGTTGTTGGTTCAGCTGTGGTTGTTGTTGGTGCAGTCATTGTAGTTGGCGCAGCTGTGGTTGTTGTTGGTGCTGTGGTTGTTGTTGGTACAGCAGTGGTTGTTGTTGGTGCAGCTGTGGTTGTTGTTGGTGCAGCTGTGGTTGTTGTTGCTGCAGTTGTGGTTGTTGTTGGTACAGCAGTGGTTGATGTTGGAACAGCTGTGGTTGTTGTTGTTGCAGCTGTTGTTGTTGCGACAGCTATGGTTATTGGTGCAGTTGTAGTTGTTGATGGAACAGCTGTGGTTGTTGTTGGTGCAACTGTGGTTGTTGTTGGTGCAGTTGTTGTTGGTGCAGTTGTGGTTGTTGTTGGAGCTGTGGTTGTAGTTGCGCAGTGTTGTTGGAGCAACTGTGGTTGTTGTTGGAGCAACTGTGGTTGTTGTTGATGCAGGAGTGGTTGTTGTTGGTTCAGCTGTGGTTGTTGTTGGTGCAGTCATTGTAGTTGGCGCAGCTGTGGTTGTTGTTGGTTCAGCTGTGGTTGTTGTTGCTGCTTTTGTGGTTGTTGTTGGAACAGCTGTGGTTGTTGTAGGAACAGCTGTGGTTGTTGGTGCAGTTGTGGTTGTTGTTGGAACAGCCGTGGTTGTTGTTGGTGCAGCAGTTGTAGTTAGCGCAGCTGTGGTTGTTGTTTGTGCAGTTGTTGTAGTTGGTGCAGCTGTGGTTGTTGTTGGTTCAGCTGTGGTTGTTGTTGGAGCAACTGTGGTTGTTGTTGGTGCAGGAGTGTTGTTGGTTCAGCTGTGGTTGTTGTTGGTGCATTCGTTGTAGTTGGCGCAGCTGTTGTTGTTTCAGCTGTGGTTGTTGTTGGAGCAACTGTGGTTGTTGTTGGTGCAGTAGTGGTTGTTGTTGGTGCAGCTGTGGTTGTTGTTGGTGTAGCTGTGGTTGTTGTTGCTTCAGTTGTGGTTGTTGTTGGTACAGCAGTGGTTGTTGTTGGTGCAGCTGTTGTTGTTGGTGCAGCTGTTGTTGTGTTGCGACAGCTTGGTTGGTGTAGTTGTGGTTGTTGATGGAACAGCTGTGGTTGTTGTTGGTGCAACTGTGGTTGTTGTTGCTGCAGTTGTGGTTGTTGTTGGTGCAGTGGTTGATGTTGGAACAGCTGTGGTTGTTGTTGCAGCTGTTGTTGTTGCAGCTATGGTTATTGGTGCAGTTGTAGTTGTTGATGGAACAGCTGTGGTTGTTGTTGGTGCAACTGTGGTTGTTGTTGGTGCAGTTGTTGTTGGTGCAGTTGTGGTTGTTGTTGGAACAGCTGTGGTTGTAGTTTGCGCAGTCGTTGTAGTTGTCGCAGCTGTGGTTGTTGTTGGAGCAACTGTGGTTGTTGTTGGTGCAGCTGTGGTTGTTGTTGGTTCAGCTGTGGTTGTTGTTGGTGCAGTCATTGTAGTTGGCGCAGCTGTGGTTGTTGTTGGTTCAGCTGTGGTTGTTGTTGCTGCTTTTGTGTTGTTGTTCAGCTGTGGTTGTTGTGGAACAGCTGGTTGTTGGTGCAGTGTTGTTGTTGCAGCGTGGTTGTTGTTGGTGCAGCAGTTGTAGTTAGCGCAGCTGTGGTTGTTGTTGTGCAGTTGTTGTGTTGGTGCAGCTGTGGTTGTTGTTGGTTCAGCTGTGGTTGTTGTTGGAGCAACTGTGGTTGTTGTTGGTGCAGGAGTGGTTGTTGTTGGTGCAGCTGTGGTTGTTGTTGGTGCAGTTGTAGTTGGTGCAGTGTTGTTGTTTCAGCTGTGGTTGTTGTTGGAGCAACTGTGGTTGTTGTTGGTGCAGTAGTGGTTGTTGTGGTTGGTGCAACTGTGGTTGTTGTTGGTGCTGGAGTTTTTTGTTGTTGGTTCAGCTGTGGTTGTTGTTGGTGCAACTGTGGTTGTTCTTAGTGCAGTCGTTGTAGTTGGCGCAGCTGTGGTTGTTGTTGGTTCAGCTGTGGTTGTTGTTGGTGCAGGAGTGGTTGTTGTTGGTGCAGCTGTGGTTGTTGTTGGTGCAGGAGTGGTTGTAGTTGGTGCAGCTGTTGTTGTTGTTTCAGCTGTGGTTGTTGTTGGAGCAACTGTGGTTGTTGTTGGTGCAGTAGTGGTTGTTGTTGTGGTTGGTGCAACTGTGGTTGTTGTTGGTGCAGGAGTTTTTGTTGTTGGTTCAGCTGTGGTTGTTGTTGGTGCAACTGTGGTTGTTCTTAGTGCAGTCGTTGTAGTTGGCGCAGCTGTGGTTGTTGTTGGTTCAGCTGTGGTTGTTCTTAGTGCAGTCGTTGTAGTTGGTGCAGCTGTGGTTGTTGTTGGTTCAGCTGTGGTTGATGTTGGAACAGCTGTGGTTGTTGTTGCAGCTGCTGTTGTTGTGACAGCTATGGTTATTGGTGCAGTTGTGGTTGTTGTTGCTGCAGTTGTGGTTGTTGTTGGAACAGCTGTGGTTGTTGTAGGAACAGCTGTGGTTGTTGGTGCAGTTGTGGTTGTTGTTGGAACAGCTGTGGTTGTTGTTGGTGCAGCAGTTGTAGTTAGCGCAGCTGTGGTTGCTGTTTGTGCAGTCGTTGTAGTTGGTGCAGCTGTGGTTATTGTTGGTTCAGCTGTGGTTGTTGTTGGTGCAGTCGTTGTAGTTGGTGCAGCTGTGGTTGTTGGTTTAGGAGTGGTTGTTGTTGGTTCAGCTGTGGTTGTTGTTGGTGCAGTTGTTGTAGTTGGCGCAGCTGTGGTTGTTGTTGGTTCAGCTGTGGTTGTTGTTGGAGCAACTGTGGTTGTTGTTGGAGCAACTGTGGTTGTTGTTGATGCAGGAGTGGTTGTTGTTGGTTCAGCTGTGGTTGTTGTTGGAGAAACTGTGGTGGTTGGTGCAGGAGTGGTGGTTGTTGGTGCAGCTGTGGTTGTTGTTGGTGCAGCTGTGGTTGTTGTTGGAACAGCTGTGGTTGTTGTTGTTGCAGCTGTTGTTGTTGGGACAGCTGTGGTTGTTGTTGGTGCAGGAGTCGTTGTTGTTGGTGCAGCTGTGGTTGTTGTTGGGACAGCTGTGGTTGTTGTTTCAGCTGTGGTTGTTGTTGGAGAAACTGTGGTTGTTGTTGGTGCAGGAGTTGTTGTTGTTGGTTTAGCTGTGGTTGTTGGTGCAGTCGTTGTAGTTGGCACAGCTGTGGTTGTTGGTTCAGCTGTGGTTGTTGTTGGAGCAACTGTGGTTGTGGTTGGTGCAACTGTGGTTGTTGTTGGTGCAGGAGTGGTTGTTGTTGGTTCAGCTGTGGTTGTTGTTGGTGCAGTCGTTGTAGTTGGCACAGTTGTGGTTGTTGTTGGTTCAGCTGTGATTGTGGTTGGAGCAACTGTGGTTGTGGTTGGTGCAGGAGTGGTAGTTGTTGGTGCAGCTGTGGTTGTTGTTGGTGCAGCTGTGGTTATTGTTGGAACAGCTGTGGTTGTTGTTGTTTCAGCTGTTGTTGTTGTTGGGACAGCTGTGGTTGTTGTTGGTGCAGGAGTGGTTGTTGTTGGTTCAGCTGTGGTTGTTGTTGGGACAGCTGTGGTTGTTGTTGTTTCAGCTGTGGTTGTTGTTGGAGCAACTGTGGTTGTTGTTGGAGCAACTGTGGTTGTTGTTGGTTCTGTCGTGGTTGTAGTTGGAGCTGCTGTGGTTGTTATTGAGGCAGTTGTGGTCGTTGACATTTGTGCTTTTGTCTGCATCTCTAAAGCTTTCAAAGGAAACAGTTTTTAAGTTTTGTTTTTCTTTTTCAGTTCAGCATATGTTTGTTCACATGTGCAAACTTACCAATAACCACAAGCAAAATCATCGGAATCTTC
Source organism: Poeciliopsis prolifica (assembly GCF_027474105.1). NCBI lineage: Eukaryota > Metazoa > Chordata > Actinopteri > Cyprinodontiformes > Poeciliidae > Poeciliopsis > Poeciliopsis prolifica. Next base: position 32,342 of record NW_026562462.1, on the reverse strand, counting down.
TTCATCTTTGTTGGATTTTTTTTCTCTGTATGAAGTATAGATATATTTGTTTTATTTTATCTTTTTTTAAGTTAAAATATATTTTTTCTTTTCTTTCTTTTATCATCTTATTTGAAGGTGGCAGTACTTTATGTGGAATGCTTTTAAACATATTCATAAAAATGTTTCACTATTGTGTTCATACCCTTTTACAGATAAGCATTGTTTTATCACTGTCATTTTTTGTACGTGACATTTTTAGTCTAGACCTATATTCTTTATATTTACTAATATTGTTCCTTCAGTGTTCCCCTTTTTAATTCCAGAAGCTTTTATTTATTTATTTTTGACATAATTTCTTTCTGATCAGTCTGACACATTTATTATCTTTTTACTTTTTGTATATATAAGTATGATGATGATAAGATAATAAGATAATAATAAGATAAGATAAGATAAGATAAGATAAGATAAGAAAAGATAAAAGTCTTTATTGTTATTGTCACAGGAACAACAAAATTTAAAAAGCGCCATCAGTCAGTCCATACGCTTAACAAACTATCTCACAATTTTTTTTTTGTTTTGGTCATTTGGTAAGAGACGGGTTACGACATGAGTACATCACCCTGCCATTACAAGGGAAGAGAAAAAATTATTCTAACCCAAATTTTCACCATAAACCACTTAATAATTTAATTTTGCCTAATATGTTAATAGTTGGTGAAATCCTGAGGATTTGGAAGCACCTAATCCCTACAAAGTAAGAATATACAAAGACCAAACCTAACATAGTAAACATTATACCACTGTCCTAACCATCGAATCACAATTTTTTTTTCATCTTATTACTAGAGGTAAACATAAAGTTTAATATTTATGGAGACTAAAAATATGAAGTACTTACAGTTACTCTTGTTGAAATAAAATTTAGTACGGAAAAGTTTCTCTCCGATTATTTCTTCTTGCTGCCTGTGTTGTGACTATTCTTAAGTTTCGCAAAGAAGCTTTTATACCTGTGTAGGGCAGGTACTGTGACATCAGGACTGTATAATGATGTAAAATATCTGAGTAATAATGTGAACAATAAAGTATTTTAGGTGTGGCCTCTTTGATTTTTTTTGTGTGTTTTATCAATTGTATTCGCTCAACTGGTTGAGCAGCATTTCTTTTGTTATTAGGTATTATGATATGACGTTGGATATGTTTTGTTTGCAATTTATTTTGTTATTCTTTACAGCAATAGCAATTTTTTAGAAAATGTAAGTCAATTTATAGCATGGCTGCAGTGTTATGTGAAGCTTCATGTCACAGTCAAAGATGCAATTCTAGATTGTTGATAGTAGATCTATATTTGAAATGTCCACTTCATTTTTTCCACACTGAGCTTTCTGTGTGAGCTTTAGTTTACACTTACTTTTCTTCTTTTTTTTACTTGTAGTCAACATATGTACTAGTAGAATCTGACATTTTGATATTTTTATTCCGGGAAGCGGGATCATTTTTGTGAATATTTATATTGTTAAAACAGTCACAAGAGACAATCTTTCCGTGGTATCCAGTCCAAACTGCAAGACTTAAAAACCTTATAGGGTTTTTTGGAATTAACTAAACTGAACCAGGATATTAAGGAGATGAATCAAGGTTCTGGAGGATTAAGAGAGATTATGTGAATGGTCTAAGAACTTCCTCTCTTATAGGTAAGGCTGTGAAATATAGGAGACATCAGCACACATTCACTTTATAGACGACGTTTGCATAAATTACATATCACTGACAGTCTGTCTGTAAGTATTATTTACTTGAATTCATACAAAATTATAAGCCTGTTTTTGCTTCTATGACTTTTGACAGGGTGTGTTGAACTATGATTTTAAGACTTTAAGCTCTGTGACTAAGAAGCAAAATGTGTTTCCTTTAAGATGAAAAGATAGAGAAATAACATATCCATCCTTGTTGCTGTATTTTCTCAGAGATTAACTTTTGTTATGTTTGTAGAAGTTGTATTTGCAATTTAAGTGTTGCCATTGAAATTTACTTTAACTTTTACATAATCTTGTAATCAACGGGATTATGCATGTCAGCAGTGGAATTGTAGATTTCATTACCTTTAAGGAAATAACTGGGCAAAGGTAAAAAGCATAACAAGTATGAGAAGGAAAGGTCTACATTAAGTCAAACAACTTTTTCCCCATTAAATGAAAATCATTATCCAAACTGACTTAGATAAAATAAGTAATTATCTATCTATCTATCTATCTATCTATCTATCTATCTATCTATCTATCTATCTATCTATCTATCTATCTATCTATCTATCTATCTATCTATCTATCTATCTATCTATCTATCTATCTATCTATCTATCTATCTATCTATCTATCTATCTATCTATCTATCTATCTATCGATCGACATTTAATTGGTTCTCTTCAGTTAATCCCAAATGGAAATTGGCTTATAGTGTTTCTCAGTCATTTTGTTGCATTTCTGAGAGCATAATTGAAATTTTCCACACTACCTGTCTAAATGAGAAGGAAACTAATTTGTTTTAAGCTATTGCTAAAGTAGCAATAGCTTAAAACCTTAGAAAAAGTGTGCATGCATTGCAGTTTTCCTATACTTTCTGTATCCATGCTGGAAAAAGTAAATGAGGTTAAGGAATGAGAGGAACTCTATCACTCTCCTGTTGTGGGTCACAAACCATTGCCTGATGATGTTGAAAAGGCTAATGGAAATATCATTTTGCATGTTAAGGCTTGTAAAATGAATTTATGCTTAAATGTCGTGGAGGTCAAGACTATTCAACAGCGACCCATTGAGCAATTGAAAATGTAAGAGGAACTGTACATAATCATTTGCATGATGCAGGAAAGCACCTCCACCCTGTTTAAATGAGAAGGAAACAAACTAGTTTCCTTCTCATTTAGACAAGTAGTGTGGAAAATTTCAATTATGCTCTCAGAAATGCAACAAAATGACTGAGAAACACTATAAGCCCATTTCCATTTGGGATTAACTGAAGAGAACCAATTAAATGTTGAATCATTACTTTTTTGGTCAAAAATATTTATTATTTGATTGTATAATTAAATGTGTGGGTTTTCTTTAATTTATGTAAATACACTCGCAATGTATTTACTATAAGTTTTATTTATTAACTTGTTTTGTGCAAAGCTAAGACACTGAATGTGCCTAATATTTCTTTTTACATTAATTTAGTATTCCATTTGTGTCTGCACATTATTCAAATAATTATTAACAGGAGCCAACCAAACCTTTGTGTGTGTGTCTCTTTTGTTGTGTTCATCATGAGCTCTTTTGGAAACTTTACAATATGAAACAAAATCATTTCTCTTTATTCAACAAAAACAAAGAATTCAAATTTTAGCCAGGTAATTTGATATGTGAGACTTTATAACAGTCTGTTGATATCAGTATTCTGAGAGGTTACTGAAATTTAAAGGGTGTGGTATACTTTTTGTTTTTCTGTTGCAATCAGGTTTGGCAGCTTTATGACAGAAACTGAGTGGATGTGGACTCAGCAGTTTTACATGATAGAACAAAAGCACCTTCCAGGGTCATGACAATGATTCTCAAATATATCAGATGCATTTGTTGAATTTTAATAGTATGAAATTACATTTTTTTTTTTTTTTTTTTTTACCATTTTAAACACACAAAAAAATATTTTTAATTCCCATCCTATGCAGCTAATTGGCAAAAACAAAATCAACAAAAACTTCACTTTTCAATTTTGAGGTTACATTAGGTCTAAAAAAATGTGGCCAGAGAACAAGAACATCCAAAAATATGTCAATATGCTCCATCTGAAAGAAAGAAGCCTGCACAGAGAAAAAACTTTGTTTCTCTATTTCTCAGTCAACATATGCCAATTCTTTGTGCAAGCGCTCATCGCTTCATCTGTGATTTTTAGCTTCCATTACCTAGTGATAAGAACAAAGGTGAGTTGACTTTGTTTTTATGAAGCTGGGCTTACCCTGACTGTATCATCTGATAATTCAATTGCTTTTTTGCCACAGAATGTGCAGACTGTCTCTGCAAATGTCTAGACATTAGTCATTATTGAGAAAGCTCTTGTAAATAGAATAATGCATTTTACTATGTGAGGCCTGAAAAAATGCCATGCTATAAAATGAAAAAAAAAATAATAATTTGACCATTACAGCTCACATGATAATTTGTACAGACAAACTGAGCAAAATATATGACATTGCTCCTTTTTTTCTTTTTCTTAATTTGTTAAAATCACAAAACTCTGTTTTTGGCCATGTAGCCATGACAAGTGATAGTTGATGCTGTGTCTGTTTCCCAGACAAACTCTGATCTTTATGTTCAGAAGCTGCCGATGTGAAGAAAACCTCAGAAGCAGCATGTTATCTTGCATAACGTTTTGTTTTTTATGAGGTTCCATGATGCATGTTCGGTGGCAACACACCTATACACACCCAGTGTACTGTCCTTCCCTTTCTTGTTGGGAGCTATTGTCTTCAATCTTTGACGATTGTTGGTGACATTTATTGTGGTTTCTGTTTGTAGTCATGAGGAACAGGGTGTTCACAGTCAAAATTACAAATTCGTCTTGGATGTACTTTGTGGCGTGCTTGTTATCTGTTAGCCTGGGGCTGCCTTTCTCTCCATGAACAATTCTGCACACAGACACCCTTCAACATCAAAAATGTTGAAGGGTTATACAAAACAGAATCCTATTTCATTAATCTGATCTGTCTAGTTTGATATCAGATACAACCCTGATTTAACAAAGTCAGTCATCCAGCTAAGCTAGGATATCACCTCTGCCACAAATAGGAAACTGGCTCTTTTATGATATTTTGCCAATTGCCAAGATAGGACATGTGTAAATAAAAATAATTCAATAAAATATAGGTCACTCTCAAGTGTGTTCTAGTGTAGGATGATGGTTTTAAATGTTGCAACTAAATCACCCATAGTAAACAGTTAAATGTTAAAAGTATTGTATTGGAAACTATTATACTGTTAATATAATATAACTAATATTGATGTATTAATTAAATTAATGGAGTAATATAAAAATGTTTGACATCCATGCACACAAACATTTTCTTATTTTTAGTGGAGTGTTATTGAATTTCCAATGTAATCATAATGCTATACTGAAAGTGTTTGATGTTTTTCTTTGCCTGAAGTCTTTCAAAGACACAATGATACTATACAATAATATAAAAAAATGCCAGTAGAACAAGTAATAACGAATGAGGTTTGATGAAGACAAGTCTCAACAAGCCATTAAGTTGTTTTTTTTTATTGTACAGTCTGAATCTAGCTTGTCAGGTAACTTATTTTCACTAGTCTTAAGAAATGAGAATAATATTTATAAATGTAACATTTTTTTTAGTTTGAGGGCTGAACTGGATGTGCAAACCCATGTTATTAAAGCAATAGGAGGTTATGGGGTAAGAGACTCATCCTAATGAGAGACACAAACGGGGTCAACCAGGGCCACAAATTTTGTGCAAATAGCACAAGACAAGATTCTAACGTTGATCCATTTTAACCCACTTTTAGAGAAATGTAGGTTCCTGTTACTCATGCTTCTAAGCATTCATAAAAATAAGCGTGATTTACTGGTATTGACTCAAGTAGGTTTCCTATTGTTACATTGGCACGTTTTTGTTGTGTCTCTTATATCTCATAATGACGCATATGTCTTATAAAAATAGAAACTATGATGATTCAGTTCCCTTTGAACCTTCACTCAGATTGCTGTTTTCACATTGCTTTGTGTTTCAGCTGTGTCTTTACTGTACAGTGACTACATAAAAATAATTTTAAAATAATCTTTTCAGCAATTTCACCTAAAATACAACTTAAGTGAGGGATATAAAATCTATTAATTCAGATCCAGACTGTTGACTTATAACATGGTGGCTCTTGCAGCTGTTACATGCTTTTTACAGTCAAAGATTCGTCAGAACATTTTTAGGCTTCATGTGTCTCGTTTTGAAGAGCACAAATTAGCAGCACCACTGAAAAATCAAAAATGAAATATTTTCTTGATTTTGACACCTATCAATTATTTTCAACCTTTGCCTTTTTACATTAATTTCACCCAAAAGGGTGAAAAGCCAATTTTATTTAGTACTTTAGTTAGTTACATCAGCCTGACAATTTACATCAACAAATATTTCAATCTATAGAACAGTTTAGGTAAAAAAATGTTCTACATTTACAATCATGTAGTTGTTTGTGACTCCTAAATTAAGCACTTTAACTAATTACTCATTTGTTACTGATTACTAATTGTAATATTCTGGAGTAATTTCACAAACTGGTGCATAAATGAACAGCTGTAAAGTTAGACAAATTTAATGACAATTCATTTTTGCATTTAAACTTGTTTTCTTGACATAAATCCTTCATTTGTGACCATGACATGGAGATGCAGAATGGGTTACTTCTCAGTTATTCAGCAGAGCCTCTCAGAGGAGGAGATGGCTTTCACTTTCAGGGAATACATATGTAAAAAATAAATAGATCAATAAATACAGCCATTGGAGGGGAAAAGAACCTCTGAATTAACCAATCAAAGCTTAGTTTTCCACCCACATTCCTAAGGACATTTTTGGAAAGTCAGGACACAAACAGCATCAAAAGGAGAGGTGACACACCTGATTAGTAATTACCATGGAAGCTTAATGAGTAAGTACTGTTCTCCTGCTGCGAAGTTGTTTGTCGTCATTGTTGAACTAAGGTGAACTTATGGACATTTGTCAGCCAATGTTAGCGTGTGTAGAATAATTGTGGGTGTTTTGTTTTTTTCAACCTAGACAACAAAACAAAGGTTAGAACAGATGGAAGAGAGGTCATCAATTAATCACGAGGCAACACAGGACAAGCAACCATCCACACACTCACTCACACGCACACTCATCTGGGGGAAATTTAGAGACCCATTAACCTACGACTCATACTTTTGGACAGTGGGACAAAGTCACTGTACCTGGAGAAAACATACATACACTGGAAGAACTCACATTCTGCAGAAAGACCCCAGGCTGTGATTCAAACCCAAGATGCTGTTACTGCAAGTCAAATTTGCTACCAGCTGTTTCAGTGTGCCCCACAAAAGAGTATCCAGGTTTTACAAAATGTTCTGTTGTTTCGTGAATACAAACTGTAATTTTTACAGAAGGTAAGAAAAAAAAAACTGAAACAAAATTGCCAGCCTTTTTGTTTTTTTACTTTGAGGATCATATTTTCACAACCCCCAATTAAAAATGGCAGACATATTTTGGGCTTTGATTATGTTCATAGATTGTACTGTACAGACTGATACCATCTCCCTGTAAACTGAGGCAAATGTTTTCTGGGGATTTAATTCTGGTGAGGAATATTTCATGATGAAGAATTAATTTCTCAAGGATTTTTCACTGTTCTTGAAGTTTTCCAGGCCAAAGAAGAACCTGTAGCTGGAGGAGCTTTTGCTTCAAAACAACTATATATTAAACTGCACTGTGACCATTAAAACCAAAATGAAAAAATCATGTCCGAGAGATTTTCTTCTTATGCAGTAGGCTAAACAAATCACTGAAATTTAAAAAGATTTATAAAGTAATGTCACTTCCAAGAAAAATATAACTACAACAAAATGAAAGGCTATTTTCACACATTGAGATGGCAGATGGCTTCTTTAAGTGACAGTAGTAATTACTGTGGGAAATCTCACATGCACAACACTAACACCTGGTAATCACTTTCCAATTCAGCATGAATAGTTCTGATTGCCAACAATGGATTCCATTCTACCTTCAAACCCACTTACATAACTAACAACCTGCGTTATTTTCTTCCTGGCTCTTTTCCAACTCCCTGCAGGGTTGTTTCTTTGCAAGTCACACCTGCATGTTTTCTTAGTAACTGTCAGTGTCAGTCTGCATTTTACTCAATTCAACTTTTGCTTCCCTTTTAAATCTCTAAATCCAATCCATGCAGATAATAAAGACAGGAAAAAAGTATGTTCCTTTTTACAAAGAAAAAAACTAAGGTGGGTAATATTACATTTACTTAATTATATTTGCTGGATTAAATATACATACTTTTAGGAGTAGTTTCACTGCACTGTACTCTTTACTTGAGGAAAATATATGGCTACTTTACACACTGTGAGTAATTTCACTGAATGAAGACTAAACTTTTTTAAACCAAACATGCACCAGATACAGTTATTAGTAGTTTTATTCTTCGTCAACTATATTGGAACCCTGGTGGAAAAGACTACTGCACTTTTTGTCTGGCCCAGGAAAAGCTGTTTTTGTGTATAGAACTGATACCCAGTTGAGCAAGAACAAGATTTAGGAGATCTGAATGAGACTAATTGCTGATGTTAAAACAACTATATATTTGTTAACTTTGCTGTTTACATCCCATAATTGAATCTCAATAGATGATTCATTTTAGAGATTAAATTGTTTAGGATGTACCCCTAAGAAGCTGTAAAGTTAAACTGTGTTAATTAAAGCACTAATCTCTATTCGGGATAGAGATTAGTGTATTTTCTTATCTAAAGAAAAATCTTAATCAAAGTTTAAGATTTTTGACTAAAACAGACAGCTATTTCAAGTGAATAAACCTAAGGGAAAGTATTTGCCAGCTCTAAAATACAGGCTCACCATTGTACTCTATTTTGCTGAATATACCTGCATTTTCATATGCAAAGCAAGTTTTAGAAAATTGCCAACAAATATCAATTCCAAGTTCACTGTACTGCAAAACATACAACCTGTTAGCTGGCTGTGGTTAAAGGTGCCCTCTGTCAGGAGAGATGAGTCTGTCCTGTTTTGGAAAATGGTTTTAGAATGATTTGCATCTGAGGTTGAGGATAGACTTTCCTATTTCTTTATGTAGTTGTAAACAAAAACTGCTACGCATTTTAGTCACAAATTGTACCTGCATCTGCAGTTGTTTTTTTTATTGTTTGATACCTTGTTCTGTTTTTATTGGTTCACACATCCTTCTAAAATTGACTAATAATTTAATGAATTTCTTTCCTGAAAAAACAATTAAAATAAATAATAACAAAAGAAGCACGGCTGCCATCAGATGAATTGACAGATATATTAAAATCAAAGGCCTTCTCTGCAACAAAGATGCCAAACAGTTTGTAAGAACTGAGGGAATACTAACCATTGGCTGTTAACAGCAGTAAAAGGACACAAGCTGAACTGGGGCCAGTTTTCCCGTTTTCATAATTCTGGGCTGTATTTGATCAAAATCTTTGATTCATAGTTTCCCCAAAATATTTCTAAAATTTCACCTTTTCTCTTTCTCCTTAACCTGGTGTTGTGTATCATTTTGTAGGCTCCGGGGATACTTAGACCCCTAAAAAATCAGGGTGTATTATCCTTTTTGTCAAGGTGTGTCTTTCAAATGTGACCTCAGGTGGAATGGTTAGCTTTGGTTGATGCAAGGTTACATTGTGAGAAGAGACTGACCTTCAGGAGTACAAATATATTCATAAAAAGACATTCTGAAGAGAATTTTACAGTCATAAAGTTGCACAGGTCACCTCGCAATTAATCCAACAAAGGCGTATTGTTCGGTCAGTCTTCCACCCACGTTGCTCATTGAAAATGTGAAACTCCTGTAGCAGCCATAGCTTATCAGACACATTCTAGGCCTCCACTACATTAGGATCATGCAAAAACCCCCCTTTTAGCTTGCTTTACCTTGACATGCTAGTACAAATATCAATAAAGAAAAATCAACAACTATTAATAAATCTGAAATGTTTAGATAATTAAAACAACTTCAGGTGGTCTAAATGTGGCCTATATGCAACAAAATCTATACATGTATGTAACCCATGTTAAAATCTGACATAAATAGTAATAAATAGTTGATTGGAAGTCTGTAAACAGAAAATTGTGTCGCTGCCCCTTTAAGAGACCAGCATCACAGGCCGGAGAGAGACAGAGCGCAGAGGAGGAATCGGAGTGGAGCGGTGATTAATGAACAGCGAAAGTTAATTTAATTAAAAAAGATAATCTACCTGGTCGGGAACTGACAGGAATTTTATTGAGAATATTGGTTTTGGTCAGGATTTTTTGCTTGGTTGGAAGCTCGGACGGAGCCAGGATTTATCTGCTTTGTGCGGCGCGCACATTCACGGCGCGCACATTTACGGATCGGATTCAGGATGGCGAGCCAGACCCAGAGCGTCAATTCACCTTCTCCATCACATTAAGGGACTCTCCTGCGTGCGGTAATTTGCTGCCAGGGCGAACTGGATTGAGCAGAACTGATCATCTATTGAATTATTATTTTTGTCTGGATTATTTTTGTCTGCCAAACTAAGACTTTTCATTGAACTGAAGAACTGAATACATATTCGAATAATACTTTGATTTTTATATATTATATCTTTGAATGTGTTTTGAATAATTGTATTTCATTTTGGTGAAGAGTGATATATTCTTTATTTATTTATTTTCTTCTTTTTTAGTTTCATTTACCTTCTTATTGAGAATCTGTAGAGTTTTCTTTGTTTATGTGTTGCATCTTATTTTTGTGTTTTACATTTAGTAAATTATTAGTTTATTACACTTAAGCAGCGGTCTCTGGTGCTGTTATTCTTGCTCCCCACTCCTTAGAGCCTAGAACTGGTCCAGTGGCGCGGTTAGCAGTGGGATACCAGTGCTACAAACTTGGTGAGCCAGCCAGGAGTGGCTTAAAGCACTTTAACTAGAAACCAGAGACCATATAATATTATCAGTGTTAAAAAACATGGATATCGTTCAAACCAGTAATGTAAAAATCCCTAACTCTGTGATAGTTAGCGGCATGACCAATACAGAAACTGATGACGAACTAAGCGACTTCTTGGGACAATATGGTTCCATTCAAAGAGTAATTCCAGTGGATCTCACTGAACCAGATTCAGCCAAACAGGTTATCGTAGAGTATGTGTATGGTACAGCTGTGCAATCTCTCTTACCTTCATTGCCATACAAGGTTAACAGTAAGACTAAGACTGATGTCACCTACCACATCAGAGCCCTAGCTAATGTTTACACACCCGTAGCTAGCAAGACAGCTACACAGACTTACCTTTCACAGTTAAAAGACATTTGCAAAACAGACTGGTAAAGACTTTGCAGTTGTCGTCAGAGAAGAGCTCTCCCTCATCGGTGAGACTGTCGAACTAGATCACTCAGAGTCCCAAGATGAAGATGCAGAGTAGAACTCACCTGATACCCCAGAACAACATGCCCCTGAAAATGCTGTACAGGTAACCTCCCTGCCCAGTATGGTCCTGCAGCAGCGTGTTCAACATCATTGGTTTCCACCATCGACACCATCTCAAGAAAAGACACAGCCTGCTCTGAAACTTTCTGATGTCAATCCACCTGACATACAAAAAGTAATCGTTGAGCACATAGTAAGAAATGAACACTCTGCTCTGCAGGTGCACACTTCCTTGAGACTCAGACCCTTCTCTGGGCGTGTCCCACGTCTCAACAGTGAAGTGGATTATGAGACATGGCGCTCCAATGTGGAACTTCTTCTTAAAGATACAACACAGTCTGATCTTTACAAGTCACAAAAGCTTCTCGAAAGTCTCTTATCACCCGCCATTGATATTGTGAGGCACCTGACACCTGATTCTCCTCTTGATGCATACTTGGAGATCTTGGATTCTGCTTTCGGCACAGTCGAGGATGGAGATGACCTCTTTGCAAAGTATCTCAACACAATGCAGGATAATGGTGAAAAACCTTCAGCTTATCTACAACGGCTGCAGGTGATGCTGAGCACCACCCTCAGAAGGGGAGGTGTAACTGCAAATGACCTTAACCGGCACCTTCTCAGACAGTTTGTCAGAGGCTGCTGGGATGACATCTTGATAGCTGAACTCCAGCTAGAACAAAAGAAGCAGAATCCACCTACCTTTGCTGAACTTCTCCTGTTACTCCGCACAGCAGAAGATAAACGTTCTTCCAAAGCTTCACGCATGAAACAGCACTTCAGTGCTTCAAAGCCAAAAGTGTCTTCTCATTATCAAGGTGTTTATGTGCAGGGTGAAGAAGACTGCGGCTCATCTCAGCCAGCTCCTGATCACAGGTCTGAAATACAAGACTTAAAGAAACAGATAGCTGATTTGCAGTCCCAGCTCACACGTATCACACAGAAAGACAGTAGAAAAGCTAAATCAGCTGCCAGACCACTGGCTCCCCAAACAGCTAACACACATTCCCCAGCTATCACTTATACATCTCAAGGCTGCAGCCCCACAGCCGAAATGCAAACAACACCACAAGCAATAGACCAAGGCCCTGGTATTGCTTTAGGTGTGGAGAGGATGGGCACATAAGCCCCAGTGTGAGAGTGAGCCGAACCCATCTCTTGTGGCTGAGAAGAGCAAACAGCTAAAAGAAAAGCAGTTAGCATGGGACAGTCAACATGGCACTTCAAAGCCTGATCCTTTAAACTAGACCCAGTTCCGGTTGTGGGACAAACAGGGACTGGAACACAGGCAAAGTGTCCCAAAAAGAAGCTGCACAGAGCCCATGTGTACTCTCACACACAAAGACAGTCAGTGACCTTGCCAAAAGGTTTGATTGGAGCCAAGTGCACCGCACAAGTGACCATAGCTGACAAAGACTGTGTTGCTTGTTGGATTCAGGCTCCCAAGTAACAACAATCCCCAACTCTTTCTATCTAGAAAACCTGTCTCACTTGCCTCTCAATTCCTTGAACGACCTGCTTGAAGTGGAAGGAGCCAATGGTCAAAGCATCCCTTACCTTGGCTATGTTGAGGCCACCATCAGGTTCCCAAAGAGCTTGCTTGGAGTCGACATTGAGGTACCTATGCTGGTATTAGTTGTACCTGACATGCGCTCCACATTGTCATCAGTGCTTATAGGCACAAATACTTTAGATGTCTTATATGAAAAGTATGAGGAGATTTCACCTCAGAACTTTGAATCTCTTCCTTATGGCTACAAAGTTGTCTTAAGGACTCTTGAAATCTGGAAAAGACAGTCTGTTGATTCCAGCCTGGGAGAGGTGAGGCTTCATAGTGGAAACCTCGAGACCATTTCAGCTGGACAGACCAAAGTAATTCAGGGATCAGTGAACTGCAGAACATCTGATGTTGAAAGGTGGGTGATAGAGTCACCAAAATCATTCCCCCTGCCTGGTGGCATCCTGGTGACAGATAGCCTAGTAAGTCTATCACCAAAGCTATCACGCTGCATACCAGTCACGCTCAAAAACGAGTCACAGCATGACATCACCCTGTCCCCAAAAGCTGTGATAGCAGAGATACACGCTGTCAAGAGTTCAACCTGTCAAGACTCCTAACTCAGACTCCCCAACAAAACCTGATCAAAAACCAAACCTCGACTTTGACTTTACTGATTCTCCTGTACCCAACGAGTGGAAAGAGAGAATAAAGAGAAATTGAGTTCCATGCCAGAGGTGTTTGCAGTGCACGAGCTTGACTTTGGGCGCACTGACAAAATCAAACACCATATAACTCTCAGTGATGAGACACCGTTCAAACATAAGCCAAGACCTATACATCCGCAAGATATAGAGGCTGTGCGTACCCATCTCCAGCAACTCCTCGATGCAGAAGTCATCCGTGAATCAGAGTCACCTTTCTCCTCGCCGATTGTAGTCATCAGGAAAAAGAACGGCGATGTCAGACTTTGCATAGATTACAGAAAATTGAACACACAAAAGTAAAGGATTCATATGCCTTACCTAATCTGGAAGAATCCTTCTCAGCATTGACCGGGTCCAGGTGGTTCTCAGTGCTCGATCTGAAATCAGGCTTCTATCAAATAGAGATGGAGGAAGCAGACAAACACAAAACCGCATTTGTCTGTCCTCTAGGATTCTTCAAATTCAACAGGATGCCTCAGGGATAACCAACGCCCCTAGCATGTTCCAGAGACTTATGGAGTGTTGTATGGGAGAGTTGAATTTGAAGCAAGCCCTAGTCTTCCTGGATGACCTCATTATCTTCTCCTCTACATTAGAGGAACACGAAGAAAGGTTGGTGCGCGTGCTCAACCAATTGAAAGAGTTTGGCTTGAAACTGTCACCAGAGAAATGCAAGTTCTACCAAACTTCTGTAAAGTACCTCGGCCACATTGTGTCTGAAAAGGGCGTCGAGACCGACCCTGATAAAATAGCAGCATTAAAAACCTGGCAAAACCAAACAACTTGAAAGAGCTAAGAACCTTCCTGGGTTTCTGCGGTTACTACCGCCGGTTCATTAAAGACTACTCAAAGATCGTGAAGCCACTCAACGACCTCACTGCTGGCTATCCACCGCTAAGGAAGCATTCTAAACCACAGTGAATCCTGAGAAGTATTTCAATCCAAAGGACATCTTTGGTGACAGATGGACACCTGCTTGCCAAGCAGCGTTCGACACCATAATTGAAAAGCTGACAACCGCACCCATCCTCGGGTTTGCTGACCCCAAGCTCTCCTACATTTTACATACAGATGCAAGCACTTTGGGCCTCGGCGCTGCTTTCTACCAGGAGCAACAAGGACAGCAGCGTCATTGCTTATGCGAGCCGAGGTCTGTCGAAGTGTGAGTCCAGGTATCCTGCACATAAGCTAGAATTTCTTGCCCTTAAGTGGGCAGTAACAGAGAAATTCCAGGATTACCTGTACGGAAAAACATTCCTTGCTGTCGCATTCCTCGCTCGACGCCACGAGCTACAGATGGTGGGCCGCTCTGTCGACATTCGATTTCCAGCTACAGTACATAGCTGGTAAGCAGAATCAAGATGCGAACGGACTGTCCAGACGTCCTCATGGCAGAGTACCTGATGACACATCATCACAAAAAGAGTTGGAGAGAATACAACAATTCACAAAAAGACACCTGTCAGATGCTGATTATGCACATCTGAATGAAAGCACCACTCATCAACATTGTGGCCACAAGACCACTTAAAGTTGTGTGCATGGATTTTCTCAGTGTAGAGCCAGACACAAAAGACATCCTGGTCATTACCGACCTCCACTTTCCACCTCTCTGAGTAAAGCCTCCCTGATATGTGCTGTCAGGGAGGCTTGCACATGTCAGGGAGGCTTTACTCCCTGACAGCACATGTCAGGGAGGCTTTACTCAGAGTCTGAGAGTCCCTCAGAGGGCCTCTCAGGGCCCTGAGAGTCCCTCAGAGGAGTTGTTTTTTTTTTAGTTGCTCTTATGGACTGCGTAAACTGAGCACCTTTCCATTCGAAGTTCTACAAGTACCCCAAGGACCATCGGAACAGTTAGTCTTCATGTTAAACTTTAAAACTCCAGCTGTCTCTCTGGATAAAGAGTGTGCTTCGGACAGTTCCGCACACGTGTCTTGAACTCTCACTTTAGACCCAGTGAGAGTCTAACGTTGTCCATTGTTGCTCCCATGGACTGAGAACTTTAACTTCCTTCTCTTTCCAACATTTACAATAGTACTTTCTGGATGCAATGTATGGTGCAGACCATTCCATAAGCAGATCTTGAACTCCTCCACTTTCCACCTCTCTGAGTAAAGCCTCCATGACATGTGCTGAATAAAGCACATGTTAGAGAGTTGGCTCCCTCACTGACACTCTGCATACAGACTATGCTTCGCAGTGTTCCGCCTGCAGGTCTTGAACTCAGACCCATCGGAACCGCAACGCATGTCTTTACGCAGTGCGCCAACCGAGCACTCACCCATCAAGCCGCTCGAACTCCTAAAAGTACCTCAAAGTCGGTCTTCCGTGTTTAACTTCA
This sequence comes from Poeciliopsis prolifica, assembly GCF_027474105.1. Classification (NCBI taxonomy): domain Eukaryota; kingdom Metazoa; phylum Chordata; class Actinopteri; order Cyprinodontiformes; family Poeciliidae; genus Poeciliopsis; species Poeciliopsis prolifica. The sequence continues at coordinate 16,574 of NW_026562462.1, read as the reverse complement.
AAACTCCAGCTATCACTGTGGATAAAGAGGGTGCTTCTGACCGTTCCTCACCAGGTCTTGAACTCAGACCCATCAGAACCACAACTCATGTCTTTACGCAGTGCGCCAACCGAGCACTCAACCATCAAGCCGCTCGAACTCCTAAAAGTACCTCAAAGTCGGTCTTCCGTGTTTAACTTTAGAAATCCAGCTGTCACTCTGGATAAAGAGGTGCTTCGGACCATTCCGCCTGCAGGTCTTGAACTCAGACCCATCGGAACCGCAACACATGTCTTTACGCAGTGCGCCAACCGAGCACTCAACCATCAAGCCGCTCGAACTCCTAAAAGTACCTCAAAGTCGGTCTTCCGTGTTTAACTTTAAAACTCCAGCTGTCACTCTGGATAAAGAGGGTGATTCGGACCATTCCGCCTGTAGGTCTTGAACTCAGACCCATCAGAACCGCAACTCATGTCTTTACGCAGTGCACCAACCGAGCACTCACCGATCAAGCCGCTCAAACTCCTAAAAGTACCTCAGTCGGTCTTCCGTGTTTAACTTTAAAACTCCAGCTGTCACTCTGGATAAAGAGGGTGCTTCGGACCATTCCGCCTACAGGTCTTGAACTCAGACCCATCGGAACCGCAACGCATGTCTTTACGCAGTGCGCCAACCGAGCACTCACCCATCAAGCTGCTCGAACTCCTAAAAGTACCTCAAAGTCGGTCTTCCGTGTTTAAATTTAAAACTCCAGCTGTCACTCTGGATAAAGAGGGGGATTCGGACCATTCCGCCTGTAGGTCTTGAACTCAGACCCATCAGAACCGCAACTCATGTCTTTACGCAGTGCGCCAACCGAGCACTCAACCATCAAGCCGCTCGAACTCCTAAAAGTACCTCAAAGTCAGTCTTCCGTGTTTAACTTCAAAAACTCCAGCTGTCACTCTGGATAGAGAGGGTGCTTCCGTCCGTTCCGCACCCGGGTCTTGAAGTCAGACCCATCGGAACCGCAACGCATGTCTTTACGCAGTGCGCCAACCGAGCACTCACACATCAAGCCGCTCGAACTCCTAAAAGTACCTCAAAGTCGGTCTTCCGTGTTTAACTTTAGAAATCCAGCTGTCACTCTGGATAAAGAGGGTGCTTCGGACCATTCCGCCTGCAGGTCTTGAACTCAGACCCATCGGAACCACAACGCATGTCTTACGCAGTGCGCCAACCGAGCACTCACCAATCAAACTGCTCGAACTCCTGAAAGTACCTCAAAGTCGGTCTTCCGTGTTTAACTTCAAAACTCCAGCTATCACTCTGGATAAAGAGGGTGCTTCGGACCATTCCGCCTGCAGGTCTTGAACTCAGACCCATCGGAACCGCAACGCATGTCTTTACGCAGTGCACCAACCGAGCACTCACCCATCAAGCCGCTCGAACTCCTAAAAGTACCTCAAAGTCCATCTTCCGTGTTTAACTTCAAAACTCCAGCTATCACTCTGGATAAAGAGGGTGCTTCGGACCGTTCCTCACCCGGGTCTTGAACTCGGACCCATCGGAACCGCAACGCATGTCTTTACGCAGTGCGCCAACCGAGCACTCACCCATCAAGCCGCTCGAACTCCTAAAAGTACCTCAAAGTAGGTCTTCCGTGTTAAAATTTAAAACTACAGCTGTCACTCTGGATAAAGAGGGTGATTCGGACCATTCCGCCTGTAGGTCTTGAACTCAGACCCATCAGAACCGCAACTCATGTCTTTACGCAGTGCGCCAACCGAGCACTCAACCATCAAGCCGCTCGAACTCCTAAAAGTACCTCAAAGTCGGTCTTCCGTGTTTAACTTTAGAAAATCCAGCTGTCACTCTGGATAAAGAGGGTGCTTCGGGACCATTCCGCCTGCAGGTCTTGAACTCAGACCCATCGAAACCGCAACGCATGTCTTTACGCAGTGCACCAACCGAGCACTCACCCATCAAACCGCTCGAACTCCTAAAAGTACCTCAAAGTCGATCTTCCGTGTTTAACTTCAAAACTCCAGCTGTCACTCTGGATAAAGAGGGTGCTTCCGTCCGTTCCGCACCCGGGTCTTGAAGTCAGACCCATCGGAACCGCAACACATGTCTTTACGCAGTGCGCCAACCGAGCACTCACCAATCAAACTGCTCGAACTCCTAAAAGTACCTCAAAGTCGGTCTTCCGTGTTTAACTTCAAAACTCCAGCTATCACTCTGGATAAAGAGGGTGCTTCGGACCATTCCGCCTGCAGGTCTTGAACTCAGACCCCATCGGAACCGCAACGCATGTCTTTACGCAGTGCACCAACCGAGCACTCACCATCAAGCCGCTCGAACTCCTAAAAGTACCTCAAAGTCGATCTTCCGTGTTTAACTTCAAAACTCCAGCTATCACTCTGGATAAAGAGGGTGCTTCGGACCGTTCCTCACCCGGGTCTTGAACTCGGACCCATCGGAACCGCAACGCATGTCTTTACGCAGTGCGCCAACCGAGCACTCACCCATCAAGCCGCTCGAACTCCTAAAAGTACCTCAAAGTCGGTCTTCCGTGTTTAAATTTAAAACTCCAGCTGTCACTCTGGATAAAGAGGGTGATTCGGACCATTCCGCCTGTAGGTCTTGAACTCAGACCCATCAGAACCGCAACTCATGTCTTTACGCAGTGCGCCAACCGAGCACTCAACCATCAAGCCGCTCGAACTCCTAAAAGTACCTCAAAGTCGGTCTTCCGTGTTTAACTTTAGAAATCCAGCTGTCACTCTGGATAAAGAGGGTGCTTTGGACGATTCCGCCTGCAGGTCTTGAACTCAGGCCCATCGGAACCGCAACGCATGTCTTTACGCAGTGCGCCAACCGAGCACTCACCCATCAAGCAGCTCGAACTCCTAAAAGTACCTCAAAGTCGGTCTTCCGTGTTTGAGTCCCTCAGAGGGCCTCTCAGGGCCTGAGAGTCCCTCAGAGGGACCGACTTTGAGGTACTTTTAGGAGTTCGAGCGGCTTGATGTGTGAGTGCTCGGTTGGCGCACTGCGTAAAGACATGCGTTGCGGTTCCGATGGGTCTGAGTTCAAGACCTGCAGGCGGAATGGTCCGAATCACCTCTCCAGAGTGACAGCTGGAGTTTTAAATTTAAACACGGAAGACCGACTTTGAGGTACTTTTAGGAGTTCGAGCGGCTTGATGTGTGAGTGCTCGGTTGGCGCACTGCGTAAAGACATGCGTTGCGGTTCCGATGGGTCTGAGTTCAAGACCTGCAGGCGGAATGGTCTGAAGCACCCTCTTTATCCAGAGTGACAGCTGGAGTTTTAAAGTTAAACACGGAAGTGTTGGAATAATTGTATGTAAGTTATCCCATGTATTGTTTTTCTTACTATGTATGTTGGAATGCTGTAAAACTGTTACTGTGAAGATTAACTACTTATTCTGTTTGATGTCCAGAAACAAGATTATCACGTACAAGATAATTGTGTTACATAGAAGAAGAGGCAATCACAATATACATTATCAAAGTACTGTCTTTGCATCTCCTGAGGTTACAGTTTGTTTGTTGTCTCTGGGGTCATAAAGTTCAGTTCCTGAGACTTTGGGTTGTATGCAAACGGCCCATTCTTCCTATCAGGCTGGATGTTGCCCTGGCCATCCGAGGTGACAGAATCATCATCACTTCAAAGATAAAAGAAACACAAATTGATCCCAGGGGCATTGTAGTCTCCTGGTCTTTGTATTTGTATCTAACACTTAGTTGGGAATTGAGAACTGGCACTGTAGCTGTGTGATGAATTGTTTACCCAATTCCTTTTAGAGCTACAGTGTCCTTGTGTAACCAGGGTGGCCTAAGGAAATAAAAGGCGTTGAGAGCCAAGACGTACTCAGAGTGTGTTGGAGATTGTAACTGATGTACGTCTCTGGGGCACTCTCCTCGCGAGTAAAACTTAACTGATGTGTTCTGTCTTTCTTTCCAGGTAGTGTTTTACTAATGTTAGGGGTTTAAACCTGACATTAAATTGGTCCTTCGAGCCGGATTCCCAAAACCCTAAGGATTCCAGCGGGTGAGCGAGATCCAGGAAAAGCCTGTGGCCACAGCACTAAGACCCTTTCTGGGACTGGTCCTTTCTCACAGGCTGAGATCCGAGGGGTTGGCGGACATCCAGGGGAAGACTGACACATATCAGTGAGTAGGAATTTATTTTAAAACGAAGTGGTGAATGATTGATATTGCAATAAAACAGAGAATAAGAAGTGAAGAAATGAATAAAATAGAGAATAAGAAGTGAAGAAATAAAACCCTGACAATTCTAGACACTATCAGGTAACTTAAAACAAGCAGTTAAATTCCGTGAGGACGGCGGAGTCCTTTACTCATAGAAGTAATTAAAGTTCGTGGGATGACGGAGTCCCTGCTTGAAGAAAGAAAAAAGTGAAGAAATAAAAGAGTGATAAAAAAAAATAAAAGAAGAAAAAAAAAAAAAATCATAAAAAAAACTAGAAAATAATGCTTTGTAAACCTTACCTAGCTGGAGGTTTTGTAAAGCCCTACTGGGATGAAGACTGGCAAACTTCACCTGCTTCGGTATTTTGCAACCTCACGTGGTTTGAGATCTTACAAACCGCACCTGTTGTGGGAACGGGGCCCGACTAATACCCGTGTTTAAATGGACGGCGGAGTCCAGCGAAACAGGCGCTTAAATTCCGTGACAAAAAACAGTGTGTGTATGTGAGAGTGAAAGGAAATTTAAGTATCACTCGATACTTGATTTCATACCAAAACAGCAAGGAAGTAAATGGTGACCCTCTGTGGATGCATGTAGGCAAGAAAGTTCCACTCGAAAGAGTTGAAGTGAACTTTACCACAGACAGGAAGTTTTATCACCATCTTGCTGAAAATATTCCAGTGTTAGAACACACCAGGTGTTACCCCACACTGGACCAAAACATAGTTTAAAAAATGGGAAAAAATAAGAGTAAAATAAAACTAGAAGATTTAACTTGTAAAGATTGGAAGGTAGTTGAGAAACAAGAACCAGGAGCAGTTGAACCACTGGCATACTGGGTACACAAATATGGCTTAAATGGTAAATTAAGCACTGCAAACATTGCAGAATTGAGAAGGAAAATAAGAGAAAAATGTAAGGACAAAGAAAAATTGATGGATAAAGAAGGTTATGAACAAACAGGAGTGTGGATGAAAATGGCAAATAAGAGAGAAGAAGGGGAAAAAGAGCAAAAGAGCAGAAAAAGAAAGAGAGGAAGAGAAAGAAAAGAAAGTGTTGTTTTATAGAAGGGAAGATGATGAATTTATGCCAGGACCCTATCAGGGATTAATTGAGCAAGCAGGAGATATGCAAGAGCCAGAGGAAGCAGCAGCACCAGCAGCAGCAACACCCTCTGCGCCTTTGCAACCTATCAAAAGAGCACCTCGCCAGACTAGGTCCAAAGGATCAGTTTGAAACTGGTCTAAAGTAAAATTTTATTTTAAAAAAATAAAAAAATAAATAAAAAAATGGGGAAAGAGATAAGTAAAACTAATCCAATAGACAGTCTAAAATCAAACGACTAGAAGTTTAAAGATTAGGATCCGTGTAAAAGAGAGAAGCCCTTAACAAATAACATTCTTTTAATAATGAACAAAACTCTATTAAAATGGATAAATATTAATAGATCTATAGGACTTATTGATAATTAAAGTACAGAATAAACTAGAGGCAACTCTCTTGATAAATAGAAATTGATTAAATACAGGAAAGTTTGCTGAAATTTACAGGAGTTGATGTCAGAAAGGTATTAAAGTTTGAAATAACTTATTGATTAATGGGAAAAACAGTATTTGAAACAATTGAAGATATCAAAATGTAGTGACATGATTAGAAGTGATTATGAATTAGGTATATAATAAATAAAAATGAAACTAAATAGAAAAGTCAGGAGAAAAACAGATGTCCTCAAAAGAGCAGGATAACTGTTCTGTGATTATTCATTAGATTGCCCAAATAAACCCCCACTCAGCTCTGATTCAGCATTGATTGCTGACTGGAGAAATGCTGTATTTAGAGTTTAGGATAACTCTGTTTTTCTAAAACAATTTCAGGATGAGAGAAAAAATTATGAACTAGAACTTAATAAATCGACCCCAATAAAAGGATACTTTAGCCTTGTTTGAAATATTTAGCTAAAGAAGATTACAAAGTTAGCAAAACAAAACTCCAAATGTGCAGATGAAAGATGAAACATTTGGGACACAAATGATTGACGTAAAAGTTAATGTTATGATCTCAGTTATACAGATAAACATAAAAAGACAAAATAAACAGGAGACAATGTTGAAAATAAAGTCAGCGGGACAGAGCAACAGATCTGTTCAGGAGACCAATAGGCACAATGGGAACTACAATAGGCAGAAGTTGTAGCTGTGCCTTATCCCCCTGATCTTGCAGCTGGTTCAACAGAAAGAAAATAGATTGAATAGCAGCTCTAAACATCAGATCAACATCTTAAGCTGTCATATAAAGGTGAGAACAAGTCCTGATGACAAAACATCAGTGCATAATAAAAGGTTAAAGAATGTAAACTTAATTACCCCAAACAATTTAAGTTAAAAGATAAATTTGAGATGTAAATGCTAAAATCTGAATGAAACAGCAGATTTTTCCTGCTGCCATGAAATACTTCCTTTCACAAGGTGAGGGAAAGTTCATGGAGGAGGTGCAAAATTGTTTTATGGCCCATCTAAGTTCAAAGAACCATTTTCTTTTAAGCAAGCAAATTCATTGAGATTAATGAAATAATATGGAAAATTGGTAAACATAACTTGTCAAACATTAGTTAAAATTCTTTGGGACAGTTTGTAAAAATAAATACACTTTTATATTAATGTACAACTGTAAAGAAAATACTAATTTGGTACTGTGATCTTTTGAGAGGACATTATCTAGTTTAATGTCTCAATTTATGCTTTGATGAGAAAAAGACTGTTTTGTTAGTTCCAGTGATAAGATCAGTATAACTTAGGAATGCGCTGGTTACGACTCTCCTGTGGGAAGGTTGCAAGTTGGTGAGAAAGGACAAATGCAGCAATAAAGCTAATAGCTAAAAGTGACCTAAGAACTATACAAAAAGAAGGAAAAGTATATAAAATATATTAAGGGTAATATATTTTATCCACATTGTGATCACAGCCAAGACTGTTTGCTTGCTAATCTGTTCATATAAGAATTATCAAATAAACAAAGAACGCATTAATAAATGTTTTTAATGATTCTACAATGCAGAAATTCTGAAAAGTTGTTCTAGTGATCCCTGAATATTGAGAACAAAAGATCAAGAAAGTTTAGAAGTGAATCTATAACCATTTATGTTTGGCAAGGGAGTTAATACATCATGAAATTCTACAAATAAAAAATTATTAATGAGTAAGATGATGTGAACTTTAAAACTATAATGTGAAGTGTTTTGGGAAAGAGTCATCTTGAAGGTTTAAATTTTCCTAAAGATAAATGATATGTTTGTTGTGAAAGTTTTCTTTTAAGAAAAGGGCAGTGATCTTTAACAAAATAGTAAACAAACTAATAAAGATAAAACATTAACAACAACAAAATTATTAGAACAATCCTGAAAACAAAATAAAGAAATAAAGAGGTCTTTGAACTATTAAGTTATGGAAGTAAGTTGAAACTTAAGAAATTTCCTGAATGAAGGAATTTGTTGAGAACTTAAATTGTTGAAAATTATAGACAGTGGTATTTAAGTATTTTGATGCATCTAAAATGGAATAGATCATTCTAAAATAAAGGAAATTAATCTATATTTTATTGAAACTGACAACATGTTTCAACAGCAGGAAATTACTAATTGTTATAAGGCCCTAATAACGTTAGTGATCTTTCAGAATGTGCACAGGGTAATTACAATCTTGAAGACTAAATTAAAAACAGGAAAACATTAAAAAATGCTAAAACATTTGGAAAATATTTGAAGCTTCAATAAATTTTTAACAAATTTGAGTGAAAGAAAAATGTAGATAATAGACTGACTGTTTGTGACTGACCACGACGAGACTAAATGTTTTTGTTCTTTGTGTTAATGTTTGTGATTACATAGTAATACTTTGTGTTATTAGAATAGAAACAGAAAATAAAATGAAAATAGCAAACAAATTATACACAGAAATTGAGAAACTGATCAAATTAATCATTTGATATTAGAAAATAAAGTGTCAAACCTACCCTATCAAATGTAACTAGTTTGATTTGAAAAGAAAAGAACGTGTGGATAAAGTAACCTGGTTTCTGACAGAGGCTTAGAAATTTTAAATCCAGGATTAATTGATTACTGGTCATTAAATTGACACATTTTTGGAAATTGGGCAATTTGGGATTTTGATTTCATTTGGGAAAGGCTAATTTTTATTAAAAGTGAGAACAGTATTTTGGAGAAGAACCAACTAGAAACATCTTTTGGAGGATAAAGGGAAATGTTCTACCTTGTGAAATTTGACAAAACGTTATAATGGGTAACAATTCTTTGAAGACACTAGGTTAATTGATCAAATGTAAAAACAGTGACAATAGTAGCGTAACTAAAGGTGTTGGATGTAGAACTATAAATTGTCATGCATAACAGACACCTGGAACAGTGAAATAGAGAAAGAAAACTTAGCATTGAATACTAAGGATTTGTTTTAAGGTACAATAATGAATCTGTTCCATCTGAATTTTTATTTGCAGTAATGGACTTTGATTGATGTATTTCCATATAGAAAATACTTCAATAAGGGGGAAATTGAGATTATATTGAAACTTATGAAACATAAAAAAATATTTTTAAAGAAAAAAAAAATGAATACAATTTTTTACAAAACTTTAAGAACATGTTTTGATTTGTGCTGAAATGACCTAATAACAGGCATAACTCATTGAGAAATTTAAGTTCAAGTAAAAGAGGAAGATTTTCAGAACGTGTATGTCCTTTTAAATGATGTTAACTGATAGGAAAGATATGTTTTTGGTGAAAATGGATGTTGATGAATTTGAATTTGTGCTCCATTGAAAGGTGTTCTGACAATGTCTAAATTATTTTGAAAGTAACAATTCATAGATATGGTGTAATTGAATAAATTTATAGTGATAATGAAACACATTTTGGTTAAATGATTGGAGGAAAAAATTAAAGGAATTATAGTTCATACTAATTTGAATATTACTATTCTAGCCATTTTCAGAGCACTAATTTATGGATTAAAATTAATGGATTGAAGAAATGTGTTGAAGAAAACAGACAAGCTGTAGACAAAATATCTGTTATTGATTAAGTCATACACGAATCAGTAAAAGCATTTAGGAATACATTTTTTTTGGGGGGAATTTGTGTAAGGAAAGTTTATAAAATATTTTGAAATAAACAACAAGTAAGATTTGTTAATGCTGTAAAGGTAATTTAGACTGAACTGAGTTTATAGTTTTGTGAATCAGGTGGTTACAGGGTTTCTGAATTTTCCATATGTTGGTATGTGCTGGAAAATAATAGAAACGTAAATTGAATAAATTTCATCCACCATAAATGTGCAGAAAGGTGAGGAACTTGGAACATGCACTATATAAGGCTATGCGTGACAAGTGCTACAATCTCTCATTGCAATCCAGAAAGGATTGTCCTTGATGCTGTTGGCTATGAAGAAAGTGTGTGGCTGCTTGGAGAAGCGGTGTCCATATTTATGCCGACACAATAACAGCCACAGATGGAAATGAGAGGTGGAGAATCCACTCAGACGCAGAGTGGGAATGGATGTTCGTTTCGAACTCGCGAACAGACGAACTAAAGCCTTTGGACATATTGCATCTTGGTTTTCTCTGATTCTGCTTTGCAGCTGTTCTGGCGACAGGTGGATGTCATCTTATTCAAAAGTTTGCGTTCTTTGCCAAAGAGAAAAATAATTTCCCTAATGGAAAATAGCAGAACCCACAAGTACCCCTGTAGGAAAATTAATGATGATGCTGACACTGATGAAAAAATTGACCCTTTTAAGTAGATCATTGTTTGAAAGAAGTTTGCTTGTTTGAAATGCATACTGAACAGTGAAAGTTTATGTGTGTTTTTCTTAGCATTTTATCTGAATGCTTAAGCTTTGAATATGATCCGTAAATATAATATTTACAAAGACGTGGTGTATGGATTTAATATTTAAATTTGTATTTTTAGGAAGGATATGAGAATTACAACAAATATGTGATAAACAGGGGGGAAATGTTGGAATAATTGTATGTAAGTTATCCCATGTATTGTTTTTCTTACTATGTATGTTGGAATGCTGTAAAACTGTTACTGTGAAGATTAACTACTTATTCTGTTTGATGTCCAGAACAAGATTATCACTTACAAGATAATTGTGTTACATAGAAGAAGAGGCAATCACAATATACATTATCAAAGTGCTGTCTTTGCATCTCCTGAGGTTACAGTTTGTTTGTTGTCTCTGGGGTCATAAAGTTCAGTTCCTGAGACTTTGGGTTGTATGCAAACGGCCCATTCTTCCTATCAGGCTGGATGTTGCCCTGGCCATCCGAGGTGACAGAATCATCATCACTTCAAAGATAAAAGAAACACAAATTGATCCCAGGGGCATTGTAGTCTCCTGGTCTTTGTATTTGTATCTAACAGTTGGGAATTGAGAACTGGCACTGTAGCTGTGTGATGAATTGTTTACCCAATTCCTTTTAGAGCTACAGTGTCCTTGTGTAACCAGGGTGACCTAAGGAAATAAAAGGCGTTGAGAGCCAAGACGTACTCAGAGTGTGTTGGAGATTGTAACTGATGTACGTCTCTGGGGCACTCTCCTCGCGAGTAAAACTTAACTGATGTGTTCTGTCTTTCTTTCCAGGTAGTGTTTTACTAATGTTAGGGGTTTAAACTTGACATTGAGGTACTTTTAGGAGTTCGAGCAGCTTGATGGCTGAGTGCTCTGTTGGCGCACTGCGTAAAGACATGCGTTGCGGTTCCGATGGGTCTGAGTTCAAGACCTGCAGGCGGAATGGTCAGAAGCACCCTCTTTATCCAGAGTGATAGCTGGAGTTTTGAAGTTAAACACGGAAGACCGACTTTGAGGTACTTTTAGGAGTTCGAGCTGCTTGATGGGTGAGTGCTCGGTTGGCGCACTGCGTAAAGACATGCGTTGCGGTTCCGATGGGTCTGAGTTCAAGACCTGCAGGCGGAATGGTCCGAAGCACCCTCTTTATCCAGAGTGACAGCTGGAGTTTTGAAGTTAAACACGGAAGACCGACTTTGAGGTACTTTTAGGAGTTTGAGCGGCTTGATGGGTGAGTGCTCGGTTGGCGCACTGCGTAAAGACTTGCGTTGCGGTTCCGATGGGTCTGAGTTCAAGACCTGCAGGCGGACCTGTAAATATTTTTTGTAATATTTAACATCATTCAATTGTCGTTCAACTTCAAATTTATATTGTTCCCTACTCATAATAACAATGGCCGAGCCCTTATCAGCTGGCTTTATTACAATATGTTTCATGCTTTGTAATTCCCTAAGGGCTTTAACCTCTAATTGTGTAAGGTTTTGTCTTTCTTGTTTTGGTCTATAATTTTTCTTAAGAATGTTCTTGTCTTCCTCAATTAGAGTTTTTACTTCCTCTGGTAATAAATCAATTGGAGGTACCCAAATGGACGGTCCTGAAAAAGGTATCAATCTCCTATTCCCCGAATTCCTATAATAGGCTGCCAATTTAATTTTCCGATGATAGGTTTGTAAATCAAATTCAAGTTGCGTCTTTTGTCCTTTTCCTATGTCCAGAGTTGGAATAAATGATAAGCCTCTGCTTAGCAAATCATGTTGTGTTTTGGATAATGTACAGTTTTTTGCTAAAACTACCACCTCCTTTGTGTGGAAGGAGAAACTTCCCTCCACCCCCTCTGGTTGCAGGTTCAGGGGGACATGGAGTTTAACGTCTTCAACCAGTGGCCAAACATCCTCCTCCCTGTGTCATCTGTCCAATGTATATCATCTATTTCAGTCTCAAACTGGTCGCAAGGCAAGGGTGGAATGAACGGCATGTTCCTCCTTATGTGCTCATTTAGAATCTGCAGGTTCTCCTTTTCATCCTCTGGGAGTTCAGGTGAGTAATTCACTAATGGAATCCAGATTTGAGAATATGGGAACTTTCTTTTTGCGGCTCTAAGAGCCCCTTGCAGGTTTTTTACTGTAGTTTCTCTGGACTTATTTGCTCGACTGTTAATCCCAAACGACAGGATTATTTTTTCCACCACCAGGCCCTGCACAGGAGTAGATTTCTCAATCAGAGCCTGTGCGTGTCGAAAATGGGCCCCTGGATAACTATCAACTTGTAAGTCTCTGCAGAAAAAGGATGGAATTTTGCACAGATTTGAGTCACCCATGATCAACCATTTCTTCCTCACCACTAGATTCCACTCGATGCATTTGCGTTGAGTGTGGGGATGTTTTGTGACTGTATATCGAGGAGGATCCGGTGCAGAGAACAATTCACGGGAGTCCTCAAAGACCTCCCCATCTGTTTCAACCTGATGCTGCACCGAGTGCTCTCTAAGATACTCTTGTTCCTCCTCTCTTTCCTCCTCCTCCTGCTGCATCTCATCAAACAGGACCTGTAGTTCTGGATACTCTGGGCTAGCAGGTGAAAACCTCCCATCTTGGGATATTTCATCACTATCTTGATCCCTTTCTCGGTTCTCCTGAACAGAAGGAATCTGTGACCTTTGTCGTCTAGGTGATCTGCGTTCAAGTGGTCTCGAAGGTCCTGCCCTTTCTTCCTCAACCATCATGTCATGTTGATCACCAGTCATGGTGGCAATGGACCTTCCTTGCCTTTGTGTGGGACCTACGGAGGGCCTTTCCGATTCAAAATTGACCGTCCGTTGTTGTGAGGGTCGAGTCATCGAGGTCCCCACCTCACGTGTCCTCTTTTCACGGCCTGAACCACTCGTCTGGATTGCCGTGGTGGTCTGGCGTGTGCGCTCCTGGCGGGTAGGTTCCGTTGGACCTACTCTCGCCAAGATTAAGGCCTCAGCATGATCTATTTCATCCCGTTTTATTCTGGACAAATTCCTTTTTGCCCATCGAACTGCCACCTCAAAAGCCTCCTTCCACTGTGGGACCAAAAGAGCCGGTAAGTCATCCAAAAGATGTTCCAAGGTTTCCTCATAGTGCTGTATTAAGATCTGGTAAGTCACCTGACCCCAATTTTTAGCATTTCCTACGATCAAATCCATGGTTTGACGGGTCGGTAAAGCTGGTTTAATCATTCCAGCTAGGGTCTCAACCATTCCAGAAATCATGCGTGGTTCCGGCTTATCGGGTTCAGGGGTCACATTTTGAAGATGATGAACCGTTTTTATGATTGTATGTAGTTTGCGCACCAAAGCCCCAAATTGAGGGTCAGCAGGTTCCCGCCTAACATCAGTCTCTCTATTTGAAGGAGAAAAACCTCTCCTGCCCCTGCGTGGATAATTACCACGCACAACTGAGGCATAAGAACGGGGCTGGGGACCATAGAAACGAGGAGCCCTCGGTGGAGGCACTGGCCGGCTAGGATAGGGGAATTGATTCCTCCCTCTAAAGGAGGGAAATGCACTCGCCCTCCTTTCCCAGGGACCACCTCGCTCCCATTCCCCACCCGGACTGCGGTAAGTGTCGCGGCGCCGTCGCCGTCCCACTCTTATCCAACCTCCTTCCATATGTATTTTTTATTTTCACTTGTGTATTGTGTGTTTTTTTCTGTTTTTTTAATAACAAACTAAAGGAGGGTTTCCTTTTTTTTAGGAAACTTTACGTAAAAGATTTTTGAGGCACTCTCCGGACCATTCTGCCTGCAGGTCTTGAACTCAGACCCATCGGAACCGCAACGCATGTCTTTACGCAGTGCGCCAACCGAGCACTCACCCATCAAGCCTCTCGAACTCCTAAAAGTACCTCAAAGTCGGTCTTCCGTGTTTAACTTTAAAACTCCAGCTGTCACTCTGGATAAAGAGGGTGCTTCGGACCATTCCGCCTGCAGGTCTTGAACTCAGACCCATAGGAACCGCAACGCATGTCTTTACGCAGTGCGCCAACCGAGCACTCACCCATCAAGCCGCTCGAACTCCTAAAAGTACCTCAAAGTCGGTCTTCCGTGTTTAACTTCAAACTCCAGCTATCACTCTGGATAAAGAGGGTGCTTCGGGCCATTCCGCCTGCAGGTCTTGAACTCAGACCCATCGGAACCGCAACGCATGTCTTTACGCAGTGCACCAACCGAGCACTCACCCATCAAGCCGCTCGAACTCCTAAAAGTACCTCAAAGTCGGTCTTCCGTGTTTAACTTCAAAACTCCAGCTATCACTCTGGATAAAGAGGGTGCTTCTGACCGTTCCTCACCCAGGTCTTGAACTCAGACCCATCGGAACCGCAACGCATGTCTTTACGCAGTGCACCAACCGAGCACTCACCCATCAAGCAGCTCGAACTCCTAAAAGTACCTCAAAGTCGGTCATCCGTGTTTAACTTTAAATCTCCAGCTGTCACTCTGGATAAAGAGGGTGCTTCGGACCGTTCCTCACCCGGGTCTTGAACTCGGACCCATCGGAACCGCAACGCATGTCTTTACGCAGTGCGCCAACCGAGCACTCACCCATCAAGCCGCTCGAACTCCTAAAAGTACCTCAAGTCGGTCTTCCGTGTTTAAATTTAAAACTCCAGCTGTCACTCTGGATAAAGAGGGTGCTTCAGACCATTCCGCCTGAAGGTCTTGAACTCAGACCCATCGGAACCACAACGCATGTCTTTACGCAGTGCGCCAACCGAGCACTCACCAATCAAACTGCTCGAACTCCTAAAAGTACCTCAAAGTCGGTCTTCCGTGTTTAACTTCAAAACTCCAGCTATCACTCTGGATAAAGAGGGTGCTTCGGACCATTCCGCCTGCAGGTCTTGAACTCAGACCCATCGGAACCGCAACGCATGTCTTTACGCAGTGCACCAACCGAGCACTCACCCATCAAGCCACTCGAACTCCTAAAAGTACCTCAAAGTCGATCTTCAGTGTTTAACTTCAAAACTCCAGCTATCACTCTGGATAAAGAGGGTGCTTCGGACCGTTGCTCACCCGGGTCTTGAACTCGGACCCATCGGAACCGCAACGCATGTCTTTACGCAGTGCGCCAACCGAGCACTCACCCATCAAGCCGCTCGAACTCCTAAAAGTACCTCAAAGTCGGTCTTCCGTGTTTAAATTTAAAACTCCAGCTGTCACTCTGGATAAAGAGGGTGATTCGGACCATTCCGCCTGTAGGTCTTGAACTCAGACCCATCAGAACCGCAACTCATGTCTTTACGCAGTGCACCAACCGAGCACTCACCAATCAAACTGCTCGAACTCCTAAAAGTACCTCAAAGTCGGTCTTCCGTGTTTAACTTCAAAACTCCAGCTATCACTCTGGATAAAGAGGGTGCTTCGGACCGTTCCTCACCCGGGTCTTGAACTCGGACCCATCGGAACCGCAACGCATGTCTTTACGCAGTGCGCCAACCGAGCACTCACCCATCAAGCCGCTCGAACTCCTAAAAGTACCTCAAAGTCGGTCTTCCGTGTTTAACTTCAAAACTCCAGCTATCACTCTGGATAAAGAGGGTGCTTCGGGCCATTCCGCCTGCAGGTCTTGAACTCAGACCCATCGGAACCGCAACGCATGTCTTTACGCAGTGCACCAACCGAGCACTCACCCATCAAGCCGCTCGAACTCCTAAAAGTACCTCAAAGTCGGTCTTCCGTGTTTAACTTCAAAACTCCAGCTATCACTCTGGATAAAGAGGGTGCTTCTGACCGTTCCTCACCCAGGTCTTGAACTCAGACCCATCGGAACCGCAACGCATGTCTTTACGCAGTGCGCCAACCGAGCACTCACCCATCAAGCCGCTCGAACTCCTAAAAGTACCTCAAAGTCGGTCTTCCGTGTTTAACTTTAAAACTCCAGCTGTCACTCTGGATAAAGAGGGTGATTCGGACCATTCCGCCTACAGATCTTGAACTCAGACCCATCAGAACCGCAACACATGTCTTTACGCAGTGCGCCAACCGAGCACTCACCCATCAAGCTGCTCGAACTCCTAAAAGTACCTCAAAGTCGGTCTTCCGTGTTTAAATTTAAAACTCCAGCTGTCACTCTGGATAAAGAGGGTGATTCGGACCATTCCGCCTGTAGGTCTTGAACTCAGACCCATCAGAACCGCAACTCATGTCTTTACGCAGTTTGCCAACCGAGCACTCAACCATCAAGCCGCTCGAACTCCTAAAAGTACCTCAAAGTCGGTCTTCCGTGTTTAACTTTAGAAATCCAGCTGTCACTCTGGATAAAGAGGGTGCTTCGGACCATTCCGCCTGCAGGTCTTGAACTCAGGCCCATCGAACCGCAACGCATGTCTTTACGCAGTGCGCCAACCGAGCACTCACCATCAAGCAGCTCGAACTCCTAAAAGTACCTCAAGTCGGTCTTCCGTGTTTGAGTCCCTCAGAGGGCCTCTCGGGGCCTGAGAGTCCCTCAGAGGGCCTCTCGGGGCCTGAGAGTCCCTCAGAGGCCTCTCG